>NC_089492.1:117761021-118503521 GCF_036850765.1 Saccopteryx bilineata | reverse complement strand
CATGTCTGGGCAGAGTAGTTGCCTAGCCCCATGGCTCCCAAAGGGAGATCCCAGGATTGCCAGCATCAGCTTCACATGAGAACTTGTTAGGAATACAGTGTCTCTGGCTACCTGGACCTACTACTGAACTGGAAATTCTGGGGATGGGGCCCAGCAATCTGTGTTTTAACAAGCCATCCAGGGAAGTCTGGTGTACATTAAAGTCTGAAAACTGTGGCAGAGATTTTAAGGGCGGGGACAGAGAGCCTTGTTCTGGTGTGTGTCCTCAGCTCTCAGCCGTGTCCACCTGGTGTGTGGGAAGCAATCATGGGAAGTCTATTGACTGAGAGAGTGAGGGAAGGAAGGAGAGAAGGAAGGAAGGAAGGAAGGAAGGAAGGAAGGAAGGAAGGAAGGAAGGAAGGAAGGAAGGAAGGAAGGGAAGGAGGGAGGGAGGGAGGGAGGGGGAGGGAGGGAGGGAGGGAGGGAGGGAGGATTTAGCTCCATTTGTCACTAACTGCTTCTGTCCAACCAGGTGCCAACCAGGACATTTGCAAGCTGATAAAAAGAGAAGGGTGTTGGTATATCTGATCATTCTCTCCAGCTTCTTATTGGCTCAGTTTGGTCACTGAATTATTAAGCAGGACTCACAGCCCATTTCACGTTTTCTTTTTAGAGATGAGGCCTTGGCTTTTTGACAACTTTTTCCTAATCTCCATAAACAAAAGCCTGTTCTGTTTGATTTCCAAACCAAGCTCCCCACCACCACCCCACCCCACCTCCCTGCATTATTCTGGCCCTGGAAGGAAATGGAGGATGCAGCTGGGAGGATGTTTTTGAATTTTCAAGTTAAAAATGTAGCCCCAAATATGATACATCTGGCTCCCAGGAGAACCAAGAAATACAAGCCAAGCATTTCTTAGAAATCCTGGGGGGTAGACAGGCTACACACAACAAGAAACAAACCTGCTTCACTTTTACACTCAGCTGGTGACCAGAGGCTGGGTGGAGTGTGGTCCCTTCCTTCATCTGATTCTGAATTACTGGGACTTTCCTGTCCTCTGCTGTTGCCACCTCTCCCTAATGCCCCAAAGCCAGGGTTTCTTCGGGCTCACTCACACCTCCCAAAACCATTGGCTCTATTCCCCAACCCAATTCTCTTTTTCCTGTAACCACACACATTTCAGCTGGCAAGATGCTGGCCTCAAACAGGCTGGGCACAGTGCCAGGACACACAGAGGTATTGTCTGTTTCCGGAGCTCATGGCTGCCTGCCACTAGCCCCACCCTTACGAGGTCACCACATTCAATTGCTGTGCATTGACCTCCTTGTGGGGCTATCTCACCCCACCAGACATCTAGCACCTTCTCTCTCTCTCTCTCTCTCTCTCTCTCTCTCTCTCTCTCTCTCTCTCTCCTCTCTCTCTCCTCTCTCTCTCTCTCTCTCTCTCTCTCTCTCTCTCGAACAGGGCCCCTGCAGCAGTGTGAGAGAACAGCCAGGCTGAGAAATTCAATGTCCCTTGTTTTCTGGGCTGCAGGCTCATTATGAAAAAACAAAGTAATCTCCTTCCTCCTAATGGATTACCACGGTTTGGGTCTGGGTCCTGGAAGTTTGGGTTTCCCTTGCCCAGAGAGGTTAATCTTTCTTTTTATCAGGTAGATTAAGAGCTGATGGGAGGGCATGGGGGGTAGCTAGGGAGGAAAGCCTCCCAAAGTGCAGGAAAGGAAGGGGGATGAGTCACAAGGATTTGCATTCAAGAGTGGTGGTCCCTTGAAGGTGAGAGCAGTGACACCAAGGGTGGTGGCCTGAGACCCTCCACAAAGCTAGTCCTGGCATAGAAGAGGAGTCGTGAGCCTGAGAGAGATCACGAGAGCAGGGGACAGAGGGCACTGGGAGGAATAGTCGGTGCTGGATTGAGGTGGAGACATTTTCCCAAGTTTGTGAAAGTCTGGGCTTCCTATGCACACCCACAGTTGAGTGGGAGCTTAGGGGAGAGGGATGGAAGTGAGAGAAGAAGGGAACCCTGACAAATGACAGACTGTCTTTCCTACCAACCCAAGTGCCAGGCTTTCCTATTGAGACGTGGGTGGGGACCAGATGAGATTTGATTTGTCATTGCTTATACTTCAGGGATCCTTAAGAAAATTTCACCTCTCCAAATAGACTGCCAGCTCCTAGAGACAAGGGACAGATCTTATACTTTTATATTTCTGCCCCAGCACTTTACAGTGACAGGAATAAGGAAGGTGATGAGTTGACTGGGAGTTTGATCATTTTATGTGCTAATTTTCTTCCTCCACTTCCTCCTCGTCCTTCCCTTCCCTTTTCCTTCCCTCTTTTTTCCTTTTCCTTTTCCTCTTCTTCCATTTCTTTTTAAAGTAACCTTTTCAGGTAAAATTTATACACAAGGAATACACTTTTTTTATAATATAGTTCCAGTAGTTTTATAGACTCATTTAGTCATTTGATCTCATCACAATTAAGTTATAGAACATTTTCATCATCCCCAAAAGTTCTCTTGTGCCCCTGTAGTCAGTGCCTTCCCCCACTCCCAGTCCTGGCAATTGCATATAAACAGAATCATACAGCATGTCCTTGTTTTGTATCTGAGTTTGTTTGCTTGGTATGATGTTTTGGAGAAGTATACATGTTTTTGCATGTATGGGTACCTCTTTCATTCTTATTGCTAAATAGTAACCCCTTGTAAGATTATACCACAATTTGTTTATTTACTCATCTGCTGACAGATTTGGATTGTTTTCAGTTTGAGGCCACAATAAGCTCCTATGAACATTCATATGTAGTAAGTCTTTTTGTGGGCATATGGTTTCATTTTCCTGGGTAAACATTCAGGAGTAGTGAGGAGCCACTGAGCCATTTCACCTGCAGATGTTGTAAAGTACCAAAAGGCTACAGAATTAATATTAATATTTTAGGAGGCTTGGAGAACATTTTATTAATTTGGGTTAAGAGAAATTGTGAGAATAGTCTCTGTGCTGTGTGATTAGCGTAACTAGGATGGCTCTTGCCATTGTATTGTAAATGAAAAGGGAAGGAAAGCATAGATTCCCTGACATTCCACCACACCTGTGGGGAAGGGAGTGAATGGCTAGCCAGGTGCAGGAAGGGAAAAGCCAAAATGAACCTTTTCTTATAGCCATTTGCGGGCATTTGTCCCCAAAGAAACTACCTCTCTTATGTAAATGCATGTGGTTAATACATCTGACTCTGGACAGAGAGATGGCGGGTGAACACTAGAAAATATAGGAAGGCCTTTTAATATGTAAAGAGATATCTTTCTACCATTGTGTTGACTTGTAAATTTTGTTTTCTCCAAAATGATGTATGGTTTGCAAATTGAACGTGGTCCTATCATGTTAAAGGACATATGACTATAACCAATAGCGGTAAGGGGCTCCTAATTGCAATTTTTGCTTCTGTACTTCCCACTTACAAAACTATAAAAACTAAGTAGGACAAAGGGCCGGCGCGCTCTCCGTCAGATTTCTGTCGGAGTTCCCGCCGCTTGGCCAAGCTAGACAATAAAGCTTTAATGTGTAAACGATGGACCTTGCTTCTGTCTTCCATAATTCGGGTCCCTCCAAATTTGGATTAACAGTAGAACTGCAAAGTCCTATAATAAGTATACATTTAACTTTTTAAGAAACTGCCAAACTATTTTTTAAAGTGGTTTTACCATTTGTATTTATATCAGCAATGTTTGAGAGTTCCAATTGTCCCACATCCTTGTCAACACTTGGTTTTGTCGATCTTTTTAATTTTAGTCATCTAATAGATACGTAGTGGTATTGCACTGATTTTAAAGTGCATTTTTCAGATACTAGTGATATTGAGTATCTTTTGATATACTTATTGGGCATTCATATATCTTCTTTTGTGAAGTGCCTACGCAAATTCATTGTTTTTATTTATTTATTTATTTCTTTTTAGCAAGAGAGACAGAGAGAGGGCCAGACAGACAGGAAGGGAGAGAGATGAAAAGCATCAATTCTTTGCTGCGGCACCTTAGTTATTCATTGATTGCTTTCTCATATGTGCCTTAACAGGCGGGCTTCAGCCGAGCCAATGAACCCTTGCTCAAGCCAGCAACCTTGGGCTTCAAGCCAGTGACCTTTAGGCTCAAGTTGTCTACCTTGGGGTTTCAAACTGGGTCTTCTGCATCCCAGGCCAACACTATACCTACTGCAACACCACCTGGTCAGGCTTGTTTTTATTTTTAGAATAAACTTTACAGGAGGTCCTTGGGTTACAACAGTCTTGACATACGATATTTCAAGTTTACGACACTCACTCCCATAAAAACTTTAAAAAATTGAGACGTGAATGTTTTGGCTTACTCGTTGTACTTATTACAGACACATGGCAAACTAGTTTGGTTGCACGCAGCAGAAGGATACGCAGTAATACGGCATATGAGTGAGGGAGTTGGCGTCCCCCAGTACACTTACCTACTCCATTTTGTACTGTTAAAAGTGCAAGTGTTCCGTTTGTGTTAGGCTAGGGTGTGTGTCAACTTACACCAAAATTCGGGTTACGTCACTGTTGTAGGAATGGAACTGTGTCGCAACCTGAGCACTCTCTGTATTTTGGAATAACTTCAGATTTGCAGAAAAGTTGTAAAGATAACACAAAGAATTCCAATTTACCTTTCACCCTCTTGGTCATTTTTTAAATTGGGTTGTTTTCCTTCTTAATGAATTGTAATCATCCATATATAGTTATATTCTGGATACAAGTCCTTGGTAAAATATATGCATTGCAAATATTTTCTTCCAGTTTTGGGGTTGCTTTCCATTTATTTAATGGTGTTTTCCAACAAGCAGATTTTTTTTATTATAATGAATTTCAATTTGTCAATTTTCTTTTATAATGAATGGTGCTTTTTTGTGTGGCCTGTCAAGTTTTGCCTACCGCAAGTTTGTGAATTTATCCTATGTTTCTTTTACAAGTTTTATTATTTACTTTTAGCTTTAACATACTTCAGGTGATTCGTTAACATTTAAAATACCCTAATTGTGCATAACACTCCAGAGGTGATTATTTAGTAGTTCGAAAATACTATCATAATCTACACCAAAGGGTCCGTTAATTGATCTAAGGGAATTTAGAAACTCATTTTTATGATATGCAGACTATCAGGTCATATTAAGTCATATCATAGTCAGTCAAGATGCAGCAGTTGACTAAGAAGTGGCACAGGCTGCCTCTGTGGTCTCACGCCTTCCCCAAGCATTTGAGGCACAGGTCCTAGGGTCCTGAGCCCTACCTACTTCACTGAAGGGCCTGTTACCTGCCTCAGCCACAAGGCTAGCTGACACTAGAGCCCAGAGAGAGCGACATCACCTCAGAGAGGACCTTTCAGTCAAGAGGCCAGGTGGGTTCTCAGGACAGAGAGCAAGGCTTCCCAAATAGGTTGCTTTTGTGACTGTTTCCTGGGAAGCATTCATGTATTTTGTGGACTCTGGTCTCAGGCTTGCTTTCAGTGGAGCACACAGCTAGTAGGAGGTTCATGTGACCCTTAAAGGATCCCAAACTAACCAAAAGAACCTGAGGGTTGATTGCTAAATAGCCCAATCAGCTTAGGTAGGTTAACATCTGAAGGAAAAGGAGGGGAACCATTCCAGGCAAAATAAATAGAATTATTGTGAGGATGTCTTCAAAATGTGAATTCTACTGAAGGAAGGATGCCTTCCCTATTTGGGGGAGTGTGGCTCACATCAGGCCCATATTATGCCGGAGCTCTGCTCGGATGGAACAGCGACCCTGTACCTCAGAATAAACTCTCCTTCACAGCTGTGCCCAGCCCAGCTGCCGAGACACTTCTAGACCTGACGCTGTTCCACCTGCACCCAGACCCCTCCATCAGACTCTAAATTTTCTCTCCATAATCAGAACCCACCTCTGATTATAGTCTTTTCTTCCTGGGATGTACCTCTCAGCCACAGCCCGAGGCTGTGGCTCTCTACTTCTCCAAGAGAGTCACACCTGGCCAAGTGGGGTGAATACTGCCAGGGAGCCGAGGCCCAGATTAATGACTGTGCTTTCGAGGGGCTCCAAAAGAGTCCACTGTGCAGGCACATCCAGCCTTTACCCTGACTCTTTCATTTATTTATCACACAAGCAACTCTTGTCATTACACACAAATCAGAACGTTGGAAAACAAAAAGGAAACAACCAAAATTCCACCAATAAGCAAAGGATTTGAACAGAAATTTCTCCAAAGAAGATACATAAATAACCAGTAAGCACATGGAAAGATGCTCAACATCATTAGTCATGAGGAAAGTACAGTTCAAAGCCACAGTGAGATACTAATTCACACCCATTAGAATGGCTGTTAACCAAAGAAAGAGAAAATAACAAGTGTTGGTGAGGATGCGGAGAAATTGGAAGTCTCATACATTGCTGGTGGTGATGTGAAATGGTGAAGCTGCCATGGAAAACAGTTTGGCAGTTACTCAAAAGGTTAAACACAGAATTACCATACAATCTAGCAATTCCACTCCTAAATTTATACCCAAAAGAAGTAAAAATACATGTTCACACAAAAATTGTACTTGAATATTTATAGCATCATTATTCATGATATCCAAATAGTGAAAACAACCCAAATGTCCATCAACTGATGAATGAATTAACAAAATGTGGCATATATACAAACAACATAATATTATTCATCAATTAAAAAGGAATGAAGGCCCTGGCCAGTGGCACAGTGCATAGGATGTTGTCCCAGAGCCCTGAGGTCACCAGTTCGATCCTGGGGTTTCCAGCTCTACCCCAAGGTCATCAGTTCTAGTCCCACTGAGGGCACATATAAAAAGCAATTAATGGGTGCAATTAAACTCTCCCTTCTGAAGGTCTAAGGTGCACTGGCTATACACCTGTTGAATACTTTTCCCTAGGTATTATGTATTAATATAAGCTTGCTGTTCCATGTTGTCCAGAATTCAGAATGGGTGCACAACTAAGTGGAACAACGAGTTGATGCTTCTCTTTCTCTCTCTCTCAAAAAAAAATGTTATGAAGTACTGACACTGCCACAATGTGGCTGAACCTTAAAGATACAACATTAAAAGAAGCCAGACACAAAAGGCCACCTATTGTATGATTCAATTTATATAAAATGTCCAGAATAGGAATATCTATAGAGACCGAAAAGATCAATGGTTGCTGAGGGCTGTTGAGAAGAAGAATGACTGCTAATGGATATGAGGTTTCTGTTTCAGGTAATGAAAATGTTCTGGAATTAGATAGTGGTGATGGTTACACAATTCTGTGAATAACTAAAAAGCACTGATTTATATATTTTAAATGGTGAAGTTTTAAAGTGAATGATAAAGTGTATGATATGTAAATTACATATATCTTAATCAAAAGCACATCCTAATAAAAGCAGTATATGCACCTTAAAAAAAAGCACATCCTATCAATCAACCATAAGCATTCTGGATATATATATAATATATATATTATATATATATTATATATTATATATATATTATATATATATGTGTGTGTGTGTGTGTACTTTTTAAAAAGACACCATAATATTTAAATTATTTGTAAACCTGCATTTGTCACATTACATTTTTTGAATATCTGTCCATATCAATAAATATAAATCTACATTGTCTACTTTGATGGCTACATGTATGCTGTCATATAGTTGTAACAATTAATCAGCCAATCTCCTATCATTATTTAGGAGGTTGTCAGTTTTTTATTATTTACCAACAGCACCCTTGAATATACCTCTTGATTGTCATTCTTAATTATTCCCTTAAGATAGATTTCAAGAAAGAGGACTGCTAGATTTGTAAGATATTGAGAAATTGTTAACTTGCTGCCCAGAAGTTTGTGTGGTTTACCTACCCATCCGGAAAGGTGAGGGAACCCAAGCCCTGGAATCTTCAACACTGAGCACTTTCAGTCATTTCCACCTTTGAGGTGGAAAAGTGGCACCACGTTCCCACTTGATTTCTAACCACTTTGCTGCCTGCTCTTTCCTTTGGTGCCAAGACAATTTGCTACTTAAGTTGTTACATTTTATTTTCTAGAGCCCCCAACCCTCTTTGATTTATTTTATTATTTATTTAATATTTTGATGTTAATTTTAACATTGACTAAATGTCTGTTTTGTTGTGTCCTAGTTTACTCTTCACAACACCCTGGGAGGTAGGTACTACATCCCTTTCACAAGTAAAATAACTGAGTCTCAGAGATCATTGATCTTTAAGTGGCAGAGCTGAGATTCAAACCCACAGCTATTTCATTCTAAAGTCTCCACTGTTCCCACTCAGGACATGGGATCCTTCACCTAAACCTTTTTTTTTTTTTAGCCAGAGAGACAGAGACAGAAGAGAGAGTCAGAGAGAGGGACAGATAGGGACAGACAGACAGACAGGAAGAGAGAGAGATGAGAAGGATCAATTCTTCATTGCAGCTCCTTAGTTGTTTATTGATTATGTTCTCATATGTGCCTTGACGGGGGAGGGGGGCAGGGGCTACAGCAGAGCGAGTGACCCCTTGCTGAATCCAGCGACCTTGGGCTCAAGCCAATGACCATGAGGTCATGTCTATGATCCCACGCTCAAGCCAGCGACCCCACACTCACACCAGTGAGCTGGCGCTCAAGCTGGATGAGCCTGCATCCAAGCCGGCAACCTATGGGTTTCGAACCTAGGTCCTCCACATCCCAGTCCGATGCTCTATCCACTGCACCACCACCTGGTCAGGCTCCTGAACTTTTTTAAACTCTCCCTTCTGAAAGTCTAAGGTGCACTGGCTATACACTTGTTGAATACTTTTCCCTAGGTATTATGTATTAATATAAGCTTGCTGCTTCATGTTGTCCAGAATTCAGTGACAATCAACAACTCATTCCTTTGACATCCTTCCATCTGAGAAAACATTGAGACCCTGCTCTTGGATGTCCAGGCCCTGAAACGAGTCCATCCAGGCAAATGGGGCCTTACACACCAAGTTTATCTGGACAATCACCACTGAAAACCAGCATTAGCAAAGTGCATCTCAGAGCTAAAGGCTCCCATAGAAACTGAGCCCCAAAGGATACCTAGAAAAACAATGAGATTTCTTTCAACAGTGAGGTTTCATCCAAATAGTGTACCAAATGTCGATATTTCTGGGGATGTTGGCAATTTTCTAGAGCAACTCAAGTGTGTGTTGAATAAAAATTTGGCTTCTAAGATGACAGAGTTCCTAGAAGTGAAATGAGAGCTGCTGTAGTTGGTTTGCAAAGCTGTTGCACAGCCAGGACTGAGCAGGTACGAGGGAACGGCTTCCAGGGTGAGGAACAAACAGTGTGCTAGTTCCACAGGCTCATCTGATCCTCTAGCAACATGCTAAACCAATCTGGGTAGATCACTTCAGTCCCACTGGACAGATGAAGAAATTGAGGCTCAGAGTTAAAATGACCTGACATATCACTGATGATAGAAGAACCTGGCCAGCAGCAGATCTTCACCTTCCAGGCCTGAGTCCTTTCTGGTATAGCAGGAACTGGGGACACTGTCTGACTGCAGATTGCTGATCTTCTGCCCTTTACATGGGTCTTGGCTTCTGTCCCCTGGAGCTGTTCTCCTCATTCACTTACTTCCTGGCACTGGGCCTTGGGGTTTGGAAACCTTCTCTAGACAGTCTCTTTGTGGCACATTTCACCTTGGTCTTATTATCTATTGCCACATAACAAACCACGCCGAATATATCAACAGAAAACAACCTTTATTGTGCTTCTGGATTCTGTGGGTTAGGACTTGGTGAGGACACTGTTAGGGTGACTTGTCTCTGCACCAGATACCTGGGGCCTCGGCTAGGAAGACTGGAGCAGGATGGAGTGACTCCAAGGCCTGGGTACTGAAATCATCTAGAACTGCAGTGTCAAAAATAGTAGTCACATGTGAATATTTAAATACTCATTTAAATTAATTAACATTAAATAAAATTAAGAATTCAGTTACTCAGTGGCATGTGCCACATTTTAAGACTCAATAGCCATATGTAACTAGTGGCTTCTGTAGTGAACAATACTGAAGGAGAACATTTCCATCATCACAGAAAGTGCCGTATGGAGCCTGCTCTGGAGGCCTCCTCAAGCACACATATGGTATCTGGTCTGGGACCTCTGAGCGGCACAGCTGTGTGAGACTCGGGCTTCTCACAGCATGGCTATTGGTTTCCAAGAAGGTATGTCTTGAGCGGCAGCAGCAACAAAGTATTCTAAGAAGCCAAGGCAGAAGCTGCAAGCCTTCCTCTCACCGAGTCTTAGAAGTCACATGCATCCCTTCTGTCACATTCCATTAGGTACATGAGAGTAGGGTTGCCAGATAACACAAATATTGCATGGAACATACTTATATATTTTAAAAATCCTTAATTATTTATCTAAAAATTCAGATATCACTGGGCATCCTGCATTTTTATTTGCTAAACTTGGCAACCTTACATGGGAGTCACTAAAGCCAGCCAGATTCCAGGGGAGGAGATTTAGACCCACATTTTTTTTTTATAAGACCCACTATTTTTTTTTTTTTATGACAGAGACAGAGAGGGACAGGTAGAGGCAGACAGACAGGAAGAGAGAGAGATGAGAAACATCAATTCTTCGTTGCGACACCTTGGTTGTTCATTGATCACTTTCTCATATGTGCCTTGACAGGGGGCTACAGCAAAGTGAGTGACTCCTTGCTCAAGCCAGTGACCTTGAGCTCAAGCCAGCAATCACAGGGTCATGTCTATGATCTCATGCTCAAGCCAGCAACCCCCTGCTCAAGCTGGTGAGCCCCTGCTCAAGCCAGTGACCTTGGGTTTTGAACCTGGGTCTTCTGTGTCTCAGTCCAATGCTCTATCCACTGTGCCACCGCCTGGTCAGGTTAGACCCACTTCTTGATGAAAGCATGGAAAGGTGACATTACAGAGAGTATGTGGGATGGGAGATACTGTGGACATCTTTGCAAAATACAATCTGCCATATGCTGCCACATGGGCCCTCATTCAAGTTTTGTGGCCTGGAAAGATAAAATAGGAAGAGAGGACCCTCTTTTATCTGTTTTCCCTTTCACTCTGAGCTTTGGGGCCAACTGTGCTCTGATAGTAGCTCTAAGCCCTATTGACAATAGGCATTCTTCGACTACACCATGACCAAGTTACAAATACTAATAATAGATACTCCATAGCACCAGTGTAGACAATGTTCTTGCTAAAATAAGGCTTCCTGAGGTGACAATGCATTGTGGACACATTGAGTGATCAAAAAACTTTGTTAGTAACAAATGGCTCCCCATCTGGAGCTCCCAAAGACCTAGCTGGACAGGAGAGATTCTCCCATGCATGCCTATCCTCTCACCAGCACCAGGTGTGCAGGTGTGTTTATTCCTTGCACAATAGTTGGTGTTATCAGGGGTCATATAGAGATATGTTTCCTATTGAGTCCGGAAAGGGTGAGGCTGGGACTTTCCAAGAATGTGCGGTCACTCCCAGTGTCAAGTCCTAGTCAGCCTGGAGAAGAATATATTCATTCATAGTCTCCCCCCCCCCTCAACTGAGGTGTCCCGATGTGCTGGGAGTCTGAGAGGGAGCCCCTTGCTGAATAGTGATAAGACAGTATACCTCAGGCAGCAGGAAGTCAGGGCCTTCCCAAGTCAAAAGCAAGTTTTAACTCAACAACCACTACATGGAGACCTATGGTGTGTTTTGTGCTTACTTTTCTTCCCTTTGGATATGTGTGAAGAGGAACTGGGACCAAGAGGAGAACAGTAAGTTCATTTTAAAATGTTAAGTGAAAATTGACAGAACACTAAATTATATACAGTGTGTGGCAAAAGGAGGTTTACTGTTGTTTGTATGGAAAATAGTACAATAATTAATAAATAATAATACAAGAATAAACTCTGTGTTTCCCATACTCACAACTGTAAACCTACTTTTGCCCCACCCTGTGTAATACAGTTCCAAATTTGTGTAATACATTTATATATATACACTCATGCACATACACATGAACTGATTTTTATTTTTTTGTATGTATTCTATATTCTACCCATTGAGCTATCGGCATACATTGCTTTTCTAAGAAACACATAGATATTGTCAAACAAGAAAAAGGAGAAACAGACTATTGACAGAATTCTAATTTAAAAGGAACACTAACTGCCTGACCAGGCAGTGGTGCAGTGGATAGAGCGTCAGACTGGGATGCGGAAGGACCCAGGTTCGAGACCCCGAGGTCGCCAGCTTGAGCACGGGCTCATCTGGCTTGAGCAAAAAGCTCACCAGCTTGGACCCAAGGTCGCTGGCTCCAGCAAGGAGTTACTCGGTCTGCTGAAGGCCCGCGGTCAAGGCACATATGAGAAAGCAATCAATGAACAACTAAGGTGTCGCAATGAAAAACTGATGATTGATGCTTCTCATCTCTCTCCATTCCAGTCTGTCTGTCCCTATCTATCACTCTCTCTGTCCCTGAAAAAAAAAAAAAAAAGAGGGAAAAATAAAGGAACACTAACTGAAGAGCTATGAGTGGCCGTTACAGCTGATTGTTTACTCGGCTGCAATCTCCTTTCTTGTTAACATGATTTGGTTCAAGATCTATGGCCAGCTAAAGAAGATTAATTATAATTGGTCCAAAGCTCTTCCTCTTTGTCAGTGATCAGTCTATGGGTGGGTACGTGACCAAGTTTGGCCAATAAAACATGTGGAAGTCCACTGGTAGCTTTTAGGGAAGATTTTAGTCTTTGGTTAAAAACAAGAGAGAATCACAAGAGGAAAACCTTTCTATGTCCTCCTTCACCTCCATATTAGGATGCTGTCATATGACAACAATACTTGATGCTACAGCAGCCATCTTGTGACTAAGAGGGGAAACATTGCCAACATGCTGAAATGGGAGAAAAAAGATGAGAAGCCTTCAGGTCTTCAATGACATCATTGAGCCACCAAATTCACCCTGAAACTGCCCACTACCAGATTTAATATAGAAAATAATTAAGTCTGTATTGTTGAAGCTATTTTAGTTGACATTCTATTATCTTCTCCCAAATATATCCTAAATAATATTCACTATCAGGAGACAAGGTTAGAAACCAGAAGTTGAGGCCATTCAGTTAGTTGAAGCCATTTGAAGTGATAGGAAAAGCCATGTTGAGTGGGACAGGCTAGAATGATATTCACAGCATTTAACAACAGGTCCATCATGGACACAAAACAATATGAAAGAATACCGGTCCAGTCAGAATGGACACCAGCCATATATAATATTCCCATGCCAATGTGTCCTAGCTGAACATCAGCACCAGAGTAGTTACAGCAAATCCAGAGATTCAATTAAACCTATGTGCAGGGTGAATTTGCTTGGACCAGATTCTGGCTCTACCTTCTGAAGCCAAGCCTTCTATCAGCTTAACGTGTACCAGTGGTTGATTCAACTCTAAAGGCAGTGCCTGGAAGTTGTCAACCTAAACAATGAACCGTTATGGTCATGGTAGTGGTGGTTCTGAATCATTGGTTTTGGGTTTTTTCTTCATTGAAAAAGTAATACATAATCTTGGTATAAAAATGCCAACTTTAGCCTGACCTGTGGTGGCGCAGTGGATGAAGCATTGACCTGGAACTCTAAGGTCGCCAGTTCAAAACCCTGGGCTTGCCCAGTCAAGGCACATATGGGAGTTGATGCTTCCTGTCCCCCCTCTTCTTTCTCTCTCTACTCTCTTTAAAATGAATAAATAAAATCTTTCTTTAAAAAAAAATGCCAACTTTACAAAGATAAAAAAATAATAATAAAAAGTGAGTCTCCCATCTTGACACTCCTACATGTACATTAACAATGTTTGCATACATTTGCATAAATTAGTGAAAAATATATATGTATATATTTATATATCTTTTTTTTAGCGAGAGAGACAGAGAGAGGGACAGAGAGGCAGGAAGGGAGAGAGATGAGAGGTATCAATTCTTTGTTGCAGTACCTTAGTTGTTCATTGATTGCTTTCTAATATATGCCTTAACTGGGGGGCTCCAGCAGAGCAAGTGACCCCCTTGCTCAAGCCAGCTACCTTGGGCTTAAGCCAGTGACCTTGGGTTTCAAGCCAGTGACCTTTGGGCTCAATCCACTGACCATGGTGTCGTGTCTATGATCCCATGTTCAAGCCAGTGACCCTGTGCTCAAGCTCATGAGCCTGCGCTCAAGCCAGATGAGCCCACACTCAAGCCAGCAACCTTGGAGTTTTGAACCTGGGTCCTCTGCATTCTAATTCGATGCTCTATCCACTGGGATACCACCTGGTCAGGTTATTTATATATCTTTTTAACACAGAGCCTACTCACACATATGTATGTACTTTGTTATTCCCACTATTTCTTAGACCTATTCCATATCTGCATATAAAACTAGTTCTTTCTTTTTCACAACTGTTTAGCATTCCATTGTATAAATATTTCATAATTTATGTAATGAAACCTCTGTTTATTAACATTTAAGGTGTTTGCTATTACAAACAATGCTGTAATAAACACTATCAATTAGATTGTTTTAGGGTGAAAAATAAAAGAATACCCAAGTAAAAGTAGTTTAAACCATTAGGATTTATTATCTTACAGCATAAAAATTCTAAGTGAGGTGTTCCCAGGATGGGTTAATTCAAAGCCCCAACAATGTCATTATAGAAACAGGTGCTATCCCTATTTTCCTTACCATCCTCAGTGTATTGAATTTCTCTCTTTCTTTCTTTCTTTTCTTCTTTTTTAGCAAGAGAGAGGGACAGATAGAGACAAACAGGCAGGAAGGGAGAGAGATGATAAGCATCAATTCTTCATTGTGACATCATAGTTGTTCATTAATTGCTTTCTCATATGTGCCTTGATCTGGGAGCTACAGCAGAGCGAGTGACCCCTTGCTCAAGCCAGTGACCTTGGGCTTAAGCCAGCTACCATGGGGTCATGCCTATGATCCCACATTCAAGCCAGCGATCCCTCATTCAAGCTGGTGAGTCCGTGCTCACGCCAGATAAGCCCACACTAAAGCTGGTGACCTTGGGGTTTTGAACCTGGTCCCAGTTCAATGCTCTATCCCAGGGGTCCCCAAACTTTTTACACAGGGGGCCAGTTCACTGTCCTTCAAACCATTGGAGGGCCAGACTATAAAAAAAAAAACTATGAACAAATCCCTATGCACACTGCACATATCTTATTTTAAAGTAAAAAAACAAAACGGGAACAAATACAATATTTAAAATAAAGAACAAGTAAATTTAAATCAATAAACTGACCAGTATTTCAATGGGAACTATGGGTCTGCTTTTGGCTAATGAGATGGTCAATGTTCAGTTCCATATTTGTCACTGCTAGCCGTAACAAGTGATGCAAGTGTCACCGGAAATAGTATTGTGTGACGCCGCCACATACAGTGCTCCTTTCACTGACCTCCAATGAAAGAAGTGCCCCTTCTGGAAGTGCGGTGGGGACCAGATAAATGGCCTCAGGGGACCACATGAGGCCCGCGGGCCGTAGTTTGGGGACCCCTGCTCTATCCACTGTGCTACCACCTGATCAGGCTGAATTTCTTTTAAAAAAATTATTGATTAATTTTAGAGAGAGAGGAAAGGGGAGAGAGACAGACAGACAGAAACATCATTCTATTCCTGTATGTGCCCTGACCAGGGGTCAAACTCACAACCTTTGTATATTGGGATAATGCTTTAACCAACCTAGCTATCTGGCCAGGGCCAGAGTGTTGAATTATTTGCCCTCAGTTTGGAAATAAGATGGCTGCCACAATTCCAGACATCTTATCATCATTCAACTTTGTTCAAAGAGAAGTCCATTTTTCCTTATACATCTTCTTGTCTCTGGTAGAAAAACTTTTCCCAGAAGCCCTGCTGTAGACATCCCCTCATACATCATTGGCTAGAACATGCCCATCCATAGACAATCACTAGTAATCAGGATTAGATTTACTATTATTGGCTTATACCAGTGGAGACTCATTCCCCTGGGCTGGGCAAGAACATGCTTTAAGGTCCTATTGGCAAGAAGGAAGGGTGAAATATCTACTGGGTATCAAGCAAAAGGGTCTTCCATTTCACATATCTATTTGCATGCATATATGCAAGTATATTCATAGAACAGAGTCCCTGCAATAGACTTGTTTGTTCATTTAAAATATTGAGAGACAGCAATGGATGAACGGATAAACAAAATATGGTATATACATAAAATAGAATATTATTTAGCCTTAAAAAGGAATTAAATTCTGACACATGGTACAAGAACAGACCTTAAAGACATTATGCTAAGTGAAATAAGCCAGACAAAACAAAACAAATATTGTTCAATTTTACTTTTATGAGGTACCCAGATTAGTCAAATATATAGAGACAGAAACAGAGGCTGAGGGGGTGGGAGTAGAAAGTCATTTTTTAAATTTCAGTTTGGGAAGATTAAAAGAGTCCCGGAGGTAGATAGTGCTACTGATCGCACAATAATGTGAATGAACTTAATATCACTGAATTGTACACTTAAAATGGATAAAATGGTAAATTTTATCACAATAAAAAGTGTTGATAGATATTCCCAAATTGTCCTCAAAGCGGCTTTCGCATGTAAGGCTCCTACCCCAGTGCACAGGGGGCAGTGCTTGGTTTCTCATAACGTTTTGAGGCCAGTGCTAGATCAAGGGTCCCCAAGTGGCGACACAGATGATCTTGGTGGATATAAGAGACCGGCAGTACCTTTATAAGATCAGTAACAGAAAGGTCTGGGGTTTTTTTTGTTTGTTTGTTTGTTTTTTTCATTTTTCTGAAGCTGGAAATGGGGAGAGACAGACAGACTCCCGCATGCGCCCGGCCGGGATCCACCCGGCACGCCCACCAGGGGCGAAGCTCTGCCCACCAGGGGGCGATGCTCTGCCCATCCTGGGCGTCGCCATGATGCGACCAGAGCCATTCTAGCGCCTGGGGCAGAGGCCACAGAGCCATCCCCAGCGCCCGGGCCATCATCTTTGCTCCAATGGAGCCTTGGCTGCGGGAGGGGAAGAGAGAGACAGAGAGGAAAGCGCGGTGGAGGGGTGGAGAAGCAAATGGGCGCTTCTCCTGTGTGCCCTGGCTGGGAATCGAACCTGGGTCCTCCGCACACTAGGCCGACGAAGGTCTGGTTTTATAAGTAATGGAAGAATCCCCAGGAGGGGAGCCCAGAGAGGCATTCTTTTGTCTTCCTGAAGCCTGTTATCACCTCTGTGCTTCCTTTACCAAAGCACTTCCCCCCCCATCCTGGTGGCTCCACGCCCCTGCTGCTCCTCTCGTTCTCTGACCCACATGACCATGGTCTAGTAGACTCTTGTTTCTGTTTGTTAAGAAAAAAATATCTCAAAATTGAAAATTCAGCAAAAATATTACTGCATGCCCTTTCAATGCCACATGACTGAGTCTGTGTGACAACATGCCCTCTGGTTTTCTAAGAGATGTTACTTTGTTTGGCCTCCTAAAAATTTATAACTGATTAGGCCAGGTTCTGTAAAGCTACATTTAATGTGTAAAACAGTGTTGCATTTTGCAAATGACTTTTTTTCCCCCAGTAGGGATGTAAATGATTTCTGCCTGTAGAAAAGATAACCCAAAGGTTAGAGTTTGATTGCCAAGGATATTAACCTGTTCTGTCTCTAGCTTGGCCATCTCATTACAATGGTCCCCTCTTCACTGACTATACATGCTGCAGTCTAGTCTCCTTGAACTAGCTTTGTCCTTATGCTGGGTCTCTCCTTAGTGCGCTAAATAAATGACAAGGGCTCACTGTATGTTTGTATGAGAGCTACCATTTTTCCCCATGTGTAAGACGCTCCCATGTGTAAGATGCACCTTAATTTGGGAGCCCAAACTTTTTTTAAAAAGTGTATTATATATAGAGTTATTGAACTCAAGTTTTAATCATCCTAAAATTCATAAAACTCCTCAACAGGCACGAAAAAGTGGGAAATGCAAGTAACAACATCTACAACCACTGTATAAGATGCATCCAGTTTTCAGACCCCAATTTTTCAGAAAAAGGGTTACGTCTGTGTATGGCCAGTAGTCGCGGCTACCATCAAAGCCGCCTGCCCAATGCAGGTTCAGGTTGATTCGGACTGACAGTAATGAAGCAAAAGAGCTGAAAACTGGTGGTCTATTGTCCTTTATTCTAGACTCGCACCACAGCCGACAAAATACACACAGCGGGAAACACTTCCCTTTCCATCCAGGGCTCACAAAGCCACTGATTCATCCGAGTATTCCTAGAATCAAAGGTTTCTACCTCACCAGCCTTATTCAGCTCTGTTTCCCATCTCCTTCTCCTCCACAAACTGGCTTCTCCTTCCCCTAATCCACCATTTTGGCTGCCTCCTCCCCATGGTTTCCCTGCCCTGCCTCCATGGGCTCTCCTAGAATGTAATCACTCTCCCCAGAACAACGTGATCTCTTCTCCTTCCAATGGACTCCTAGCTCCTCCTTTTAAAAACTTTTGGTGCGAAAGCCCTCCCCCAACACACATCACCACAACCATGCCCATCTCAAGCAAGAAGGACATTAATATTATCACCTAGGCGATGGCCATCCATGTGGGCAGTGCCTCTTTAACAAAGTGAGCATAATATATCTTATCTGCCCAACAGTATGATACATGGGAAAATACGGTATGTTTTTAAATTTTTGAAAATTATTCTTTGACACTCTATTAGGCTTTCAGAATGACTGCTAACTATAAAAGAAAGGAAATAGGCCCTGGCCGGTTGGCTCAGTGGTAGAGCGTCGGCCTGGCGTGCAGAAGTCCTGGGTTCGATTCCCGCCCAGGGCACACAGGAGAAGCACCCATCTGCTTCTCCACCCCTCCCCCTCTCCTTCCTCTCTGTCTCTCTCTTCCCCTCCCGCAGCGAGGCTCCATTGGAGCAAAGATGGCCCGGGTGCTGGGAATGGCTCCTTGGCCTCTGCCCCAGGCGCTAGAGTGGCTCTGGTCACAACAGAGCGATGCCCCGGAGGGGCAGAGCATTGCCCCCTGGTGGGCAGAGCGTCGCCCCCTGGTGGGCGTGCAGGTGGATCCCGGTCGGGTGCATGCGGGAGTCTGTCTGACTGTCTCTCCCCGTTTCCAGCTTCAGAAAAATAAATTTAAAAAAAAAAGAAAAGAAAAAGAAAACAGGAGAAATCTAAGTGATCCTATCAACAGTTAAAATGTTACCTACTTCATACTTTGTCCCCAAATATAACAAGTGGCTGCTGTAGAAGGCCACAGTGACCCTTCTGACTTTGCTTCCTAGCTCTTCAACATGCACTCAGAGTACTGTCTGACCAGCTGCCAAGTCCAGGCCCCCTAGCACCTCCAAAGTTAGACCACGCAAGTGTCAAAATCTACGACTCTGGTGTGGATTCTGTTTTGTGATTTGTGGCTTCACTTTTCCCTAAATGGTCAGCAAAACGATAGAGACTGGTCATGGCTGTGTCACCCTCCTCTAGACGCCCCTCTCTCACCACCAGCTGGGTGGGACTTGGTTTCTTTCAGCACCCAACAGTTTAACTGCACCCTTACTAGGCATGACAGATGCGCCTGGGAAATCCTCAGTTTCAGGGAGTTATCCCATTTGTTAACTTTTGCATCTAAAAGGCTTGCAGGAATGTGCATCCCTGGGGTTATCCTTCCTTCCAAGCCACCTCATTCCAATGGTCTATTCCCACCGCATGCCTACATCCTGTACCCTGAGCATTTCCTTCTTTTGGTCCCACCCCTGGACCCGGCTCCCTCCAGGCTTCCCAGAGCTTTCACTGGCCCAAAGTAGCTGTGTACAGCAGATCTTGTAAAGGTTTGGAGAGGCTACCACCATTTTCATCTTTACTATTAGAACCCACCAACATTCCTGCCTTTTTGAGTGTTTTTGCTGGCTGTCCTTTCTCAGGCCTCATGCTGTGCTATCTGGACATTAAGTCCTTCCATTCTTCTTTCTCTAAACCTCCCATATCCCCTCCCTCCTCTTCCCTGCCCTTCAGCCCTTCTCTCTAGGGCTCTCTCTAAGAATTCAGGTCTTCCCACCTAAGGAGGGAAAGCATAGCCCCAGCTCTTTTGGCCTTGGATCTGAGTATTCACCTTTAACATTAAGGGCAGCAGGTGAAGGCATTCAGAACTGGCTTTCCCAAATGTGCCACTTTGGTATGTGAATTATTTTGAGCTGAGGGTAATCAAGACCCTGCAGGCCCAAGAGAAACTTTTACCTCTCCCTTAAAGAATTTAAATTGGGGGCCTTGCCCATAACAAGAATTATCACCAGAAATAACATTTTGTGACCTATCCAGAGGGCAGAAAAAACTCCTAATTACTGATTATCTGCTCTTCTTAGTGTCCTGAAAATGACCCTCCTCCCCTGTAAAGCTCCAAAGTGCTTTATCTCATCCTTAGCTCACACTGTCACATACACCTCATTCCCCCCTTTCTGTCTCTGAACCTCTCATGCCCCTTACTCTCTCATGTATGTGTTGTTCCCGTATGTACATATGTAATTAAATCTCATTATTTTCTCTTGTCAATCTAATCTATCTCATGTAGATTTAATTATTAGACCAGCTAAAAAAAGCCAAGAGGGTAGAAGAAAGTTTCTTCCTCCCCCACAAAGGTATTCTCCTTGGTTAAGAGCCATTTCCCCTCACACAAAACAGGACATTTCTCTAGAATGGGAAGTTGGCAGCAGTTGCTTCTTGTTTTAAAAAGCAAAATCTTCTCCCACCACACATGGGAGAGGATGACATAAATACATAGCAAAAAGGAGGCAAGAAAAAAGAATTTTTTGTCACATGTTTTTCCCAAGAAAATTGTTCCTTAATTTACCATATTTATATTCTCTATCTCAGAGTTTAAAAAAGAGCTGGATTGAGAATTTCCCTAATTTTTAAAAGTTTCTTACAGACCTCTTCAGCTACTTCATTAGAATAGTAGATAGTATAAGGCGATCAATCGTCCTCCTGTAGGGAGGACAGTCTTTCTTTTGTAAGTTCCGTCCTCCCTAGAAAAGTGTCCTCCTACATGTCCTCCTATTTGATATTGGAAGACTAATCTGTAAATGTCCGTATTCGATCGATGCAGAGTCAATCCAGTGCGTGTGATGTGACGTATTTGTATTTGACATGATGATTCATCAAGGATCAGAACAGTGCATGAGACTCGATTATGAGACACATGTGCTCCATATGGGAGACCTTGAGAGAGCGTGGGATATACGGAGCGCGCAGATGGCTTTGTGTACTTCTTACTGAAACACTACACGGCACATATGACATTGTAGACTCACGATTATTTCTTTCTCAGTGCATAGTCAATCATAGGTAAGCACAATTCATGTAAAATTCAATATGAGGGATATTTCTTGTTCAGATATTTCTAATATATTGTTACAAGATGATATATTGACAAAAATATTCATTCAATGGAATACAATTTCCCTAATTTTTAAAATTATTATTTCTTACAATTATTATTAAAAATTAATAGGCATGTAAGCATAATTACAATATATTATAAATGTTTTATTATGCATCTTTCATATTATAGTATATTATTGTTGCAATGAATAAAATGTTTCTTTTATTTACGATATTGTTTTCTTCAATTTATTTTTGTCCTCCTTTTCATTGTAAAAAAGTTGGTCACCTTATAGTAGCACTCTTTTGAATTTCAAAAAGTTTCTGCTAACTGGCCTTTCTCTGGAGAAAAAGAAATTCATGCTAGATACAGGAAGTGAGTTCTAACTGCTACCAGTTAAAACACATTAAAATGACAATGATTCTTTCCACCCTTTTATATCTCCATTTATGGACTTTGACTCATAAGGGTGCTCTGTCACTGGAAAGGTTAAAAATCAAATTTCGCCATGGCATATTGATGATTACTACTAGGAAAATTCATGTTAAGATTGTGGCTGATTTTTTCCTTTGGTCTTTATTTTTTCTTTCCTGTGTTGTAACAATGTTGATTATATAATTACAATCTTTTCTAAACAATTGTAAAGGATAATAATGAACATTGAATTCTTTGTTTTAGAGAAAGAGCAGGGATGGGGAGAAATGAGAAGCATCAACTTGTAGTTGCATCACTTTAGTTTCATTGATTGCTTTTCAAATTTGACTGGATCAGGGGCTCCAGCCAAGTCAGTGACCCCTTGCTCAAGCCAGCAACCTCGGGTGCCGGGGTCCAGCCCCAGGGGGAATCCAGGGGTCCCACAGGAAGAGACGGTGTTGGCACGAAACAAGTGAGAGAGCTGAATTCTTCAGCATTAACTGCCAGTCATCTCCGCCAATGGCTAGTATAGCTTTATTTTTATACACACACACTAAATTACAATCACATGGTATACAGAATACATTGATTAATAATTGGTTTTGTTTCACTATGGTTACATATTTCTAGGCAACGGTTAGTACATTTCCATAAGCTATAAATTAAGTGGTAAGTCATTCTAAGTACAGTTAGTTATACAATAACTTGAAAACAGCAACAACAGTTTTTGTGCAAGCTTTTAAAAGGTCAGTATTGATTAATAACTCTACCTTACCTAATGGCCTATTGTCTAGTCAAATTTTATTTGTCTACTATATTCATGTACTAGTTAAGTACTAACTTTATTTTTCTCAGAATGTCCCACTACCTGCATGCAGGTCAGGTATGCAAGAGGAAAGGAAAGTTTTTTTATTCTATTATATGAAAAGGCTAGGGAGGTAAAGTAATGGATTAGGCAAAAGCTGAAAGGTGCTTTTCTGTATAGTTACTGTTTCCTACCTATTCATAAGTCACAATCTATTTTTTCCTAATATGATTTATAGGAGGGAATTTTCCCACAGACTTAGCCCTTTTCGGGGGATATCATAGCCAGCCTCCTATGTCCATGGGCCCAGGCAAGGGGGTTTATAGGCTTTTCTGTGGAACTCACACCCTCTGTCTCATTTCCAGAGAAATTACTACAAATCTGCAGGGAAAGCCCTGTGCCATAAATGAAAGCACACACACCCAGAAAAGGGGGAATAAAAAACAAATTAATTCAAAAAGTTAAAGGGGGAAGAATTGTTGCACCTTTTCTTTGCTGTGACTGTGTCAACCAGCAGCTATTGATCAGCTTCCGACACTCAGGGTTTCAAACCTGGGACATCAGTGTCCCAGGTTTATGTTCTACCCATTGCATCAACACTGGTCATAGTTGAAAATTTTTTAAATAAATTATACATCAAGACACTACACTACTAATTATTTCAGCATTCATCTCCATTGACCTACATAATTATAATATTATCAATAGTAATGAAAATTTCTTAACATAATCTAATATCCAATTCAAATTCAAATTTTCCCTAACTGTCCCCAAAATGTCTTTTATGCTAGGTTATGATCCAACTAGGGTCTAATCAAGGTTTATTCTTTGCATTTGGTTATTTCTCTTTAGCTTTTTTAATATAGAACAATCCCCAACCATTTTATTACTTATGACACTGACTTTTTGAAAAATTCAAGCCATGTGTCTTACAGAAAGATCCATAGTGTGTGTGTGTGTGTGTGTGTGTGTGTGTGTGTGTGTGTGTGTGATATACAATATAACTTGTTCCTCTAGGACCTGTGTTTCCTATTAAATAGAGGTTGGGTGATTCAAGTTAAACCTTATTGGTAAAATATTTCATGGCTGATGCTTTATATTTCATAAGGTATCCTATCAGAATGCATATGTCAGGCGTCCCTCTTTTAGTGAGTAGGTTGGATTGTATGGTTAAAGTGCTAATCAGATATCTCCCTTGGCAATGAATAAATGATGTGTGAAATGACACCCTGTTTGCTGTGTTCATTTTTGTAGCTCTCAGTTCCTAGCACATGCCACACCCGGTGGATAGATGAATTCTGCATTGGCCCTACATTCTAGGATTGATCACAGCACTAAGATCTCACCAAGGCATTCCTGTTAATGGATTATTCTAGAGTAATGGAGTCCCTGCAGCCTGGACAGAAGGCAACAGGGACCCGGGAGCAGCAGAGGACAAAGCTCCCTCTGCCAAAGCCTCAGGAAGTGCTCCAGGACTCGCACTAAGTGCTTGGGATGGGCCCGCTTTCAGAGACTGCTGTGGGAAGCTACCCAGAGACCAGTAGCAGGCAGAAAAACAAAAATTTTAAAAAGCTGTAATTTCAAAGCTGAGGACAATTTTCAGTTTTGCAAGAAGCGAAGACTCCAGAATCTCCCTTTGTTCTTAGAAAATCAAGTGTCTAGTTCATTAATGTTATGCAAATGTTAAGCATGAATATTTGAGGTATATTGCTTATTATCATGTAAGAGGGTGTCTATGCTTTTTGTAGAGTCAAATCTCTTCAGAGTATGTTCCCTCAGGATAAATACAAGAAATGGGGTGTGTGTGTGGGTGTGTGTGTGTTCCCAAAACATGGTTTGAAGATTCTCAGCACATGAAAACTGCTGCTGACAGATCCAAAATGGTGGTGGACTAGGGTGAATGTAACACTAACATCCTCCCAGGATGAAACTGGAATTACAACTAAAATATAGAACAATCAACATGAATAACCAACTGAAGACTAGCTGAATGGAAGTCTTATAACCAAAGATTGACAGAAGCCGCACCGAGACTGGTAGGAAGGGCAGAGAAATGTAAAGGGCTGCCCCCCCCCCACAGGCAGTGGCTGAGTTTCTGGAGGGACACCTCTGCTGCTGGAGGATTCCCCCTGAGAAGCACGGTCTCAACCCCACACAGGGCTCTTCAGCCCAGGGCACCAGAGCCTGGAAGAGGCACCCACATAGTATCTGACTGTGAAAACCAGTGAAGATTCTGTTTGCCAGGGAGTTACAGGAGTCTGCTAGAGACACAGGCAACATCTTAAAGGGCCAAAATGGACAAAATCTCATTTGCAGCCACTCAACCTGGGCTCCAGTGGAGGGAGGGCAAAGTGGACTGACCTCATGTGAGGAGAGATTGAGGTTTGTGGCTCTAGGGAAAAAGCTGAAGGGAAAGCTGTCAGGACCCCTGAGCTGAGTCCCTCACTAGCACCACAGATGCCATTTTTCTTGGGTGGAGCATAACCCTCCTTACAGCATCAGCCTGGTGAAATGCAGTAGCCCCACCCCCTGGACTTTCTGTCACCCTACCCTGTGGAGTTCATGCCCGGCTGAGCAGTGAGCTACCTGGGCCTGGGTGTAGAGGTCTGGGCAGACTCAGGGGGTATCAGTGTGAGTCGTGCAGCTTTGGGACAGGGGGCCATTCCCACCACTTCCCCTTGAACCTAACTAACGCCATCCCCTCATGGGAGATGCTCTAGCCCCACCCTCCAGGCTTCAGGTTGCCCTCCTCTCTAGACTCCTGGTGGTATTGCCCTGCTCAGATCTGAAGAGAATCCAGGACAGACTGAGTCATGGGGCTCTGAGGCAGGGGTCACTCCTCATATCTTCCCCCAAGCTTGACCAGCTCCTCCCCCTCACAGGAGAGCCAGCCCAACTATGGAACTCCTGGTGGCCCCACCCTGCTGAGCTCAGGCTCCTGGCAGAACCTTGGGCAGACTGAGTTGTGTGGCTCTAAGATGGGACCATTGTCCCTCATGTTCCTGACCAGTGCAGAGCCTTCCATCCACACAGCTAAATCTTGGTATTTTGGGGCCTGATAAATGCTGCTGGTCTTATTGTAATGACTCCCTGATACCCTTCCACACCACAAAGATGTGCAGGAACCTAAAAGGTGGCAGCTAGACTTGGTATACTTTGGGACATTTGCTGAGTGGCCTCTGACCCAGGACTGGCAGTAAGTTTGAACCTGCATCAATCTGGTGAACAACACTCGCCCCTACCTGGTGACTCACTGTAAACCTACCTCATGCAACTTGAGTAGCACCAGAGGTTCTTTCAGGGACTGAGCCTATCAGGCAGCTGTCAGAAAACGGCAAGCAGAGGTGGATCTCAGGTTGCCTTGGAACTTTTGTTGACCTGCCCCTAGGCCCAGTGCTTATAAAAGCAGGCCTCGGTGCACAGCTTGGTCCTTCCTGCACACACCCAAGCCCAGCAGAGGCAGTTTCAAACTATGGATCACTTTGTAGCTATAAACAGCTTATGCAGAGCCAGTCACAGGCAGCAACTGATATTGGCAGGCAACAGAGTCCCTCTGAGGCCCCAGAGTCAACAGATCCAGTGGCCAGCTTCAGACAATATCATAGCAGGATTAAATTAGCTTCACAAGCAGCCTATCCAAAGGGAAATCTTGGAAGGCACCAGACCCTGCTGAGGTGAATTCCACTTCATGTGGTCAGCACTTACACAGCAGCTCATTCACTGTGAGGCTTATCCTCACTGTCACACGGCCTGAGGGCCGACCTCACACACGAATGGGACAACAGCAATCAAGACACAATTACACCAGGACAGCTCATGTAACCCACACAAGGAACATTCCTGGAGCATCCAGATCAGGTGATCAAAGAAACTGCACCACTAGATCCCACAGGATACCTACTACATGAGGCCACCCTACGAAGACTGGGAGTCATAGCAGATCTACTTAATTCATAGAAAGAAACACAATGAGGCAGCCAAAGTGGGGATACAAAGAAGCATATCCCCAAATGAAAGAACTTAAGAAATCTAAAAAAAAAAAAAAAAAGAGAGAGAGCTAAATAAAATGGAGACAAGCAATTTATCAGATACAGAGTTCAAAAAAGGGGGTATAAGGATGCTCAAGGAACTTAGTAAGAAGTTCAACAAAGAGAGAGCAAGCATAAAAAGGGACACAGAAACCATAAAAAAGAATGAGTCAGAATGAAGAAGACTACATATCTGAAATGAAGAATGCACTAGAAGGAATAAACAGTAGGTTGGATGAAGCAGATGACTGAATCAGTGATTTGGAAGATAAGACAGCAGAAAACACCTAATCAGAGCAGCAAAAAGAAAAAAGAATTTTAAAAATGAGAATAGTTTAAGGGACCTTTAGAACAACATGAACATAACAATTTGCATTATGGGGTTACCAGAAGGAGAAGAGAGAGATCAAGAACCTACTTGAAGACATAATGACTGAAAAATTCCCTAATCTGATTAAGGAAAAAGACACACAAGTCCAGGAAGCACAAAGAGTCCCAAACAAGATGAACCCAAAGAGGTCCACAGCAAGACAAACGTTAAAGAAAAAGATCTTCAAAGTAGCAATGGAAAGACAGTTACCTACAGGGGAGCTCCCGTGAGACTGTCAGCTGATTATTAATGGGTCAGGATTTTGCCACATCAGAGTGGATTTCTTCACTGGGATGAACACATTATCCAAAAGTTTCTTGATTTCTAGAATTCCTCAATACCTTACACCTCTTAGCAATAAAATTTGGGGAATAGTTCACCAATCTCTACGTATCTCAAACCAACGATAAGCACTCTCCTAAGTCCCCAGGGACAGATAATGCGCTTTGAGGATCCAACCTGTGAAAGATCTTAGGCAGAGCTGGGACTGATCTGTGCAGGTCTCAAGACCTCAAAGTCTTGTCTCTCTTGTCATCTTTCTTTGTTAATTAAATGTTTTTGCCTTGAGAGATTATCCATTAAAATAATCATAGTGCTTTTCTTTTTTAATTTGTTAATATGGTAACTTACATTAATTCAGTTTTTTGTTTGTATGTTTATTTATCGATTTTAGACAGAGAGGAAGGGAGAGAGACACACACACAGAAACATCCATCTGTTCCTGTATGTGTCCTAATCAGAAATCAAACCCACAATCTTTGTGTATCAGGATGATACTCTAACCAACTGAGCTACCCAGCCAGGGAATATTAATTCAGTTATGAGTGTTGAACCAATCTTACAATTCTGGAATAAGTGCTATGAGGGCATGATTATCCTTTTTAGATACTTCTGGATTTTATTTGTTAAAATTTTGTTTAGAATTTTTGCCCCTGAGATCGTAATGAATATTGGCTATCATTTTCTTATAATTTTCTTAAAGAGTTTGTATGGAATTAGTATTATTTCTTTCTTAAATGTTTAGTATAATTCACCAGTAAGGCCTTCTGGACCTGGATCTTTCTTTGTGGGAAGGTTTTTTAACTATAAATTCAATTTCTTTAATAGATATAGAGCTATTTAGGGAAATCAATTTTTTCTTGAACTTTGGTAGTTTATATCTTTTAAGAAATATTCTTCTGAGTTTTAAACTTGTTGACATAAAATTTTTTAGAATGTTCTCTATGTTCCTGCTAATATCTGTACTCTGTAGTGATGTTATCTCTTTCATTCTTAATTGGTATTTTGTGTCTTCTCTTATTTTCCTTATAGTCTGACAGAAGGTTTACCAATTATATTGATTTTTCTTAAATAACCAGCTTTTGGTTTTCTTGATTTTCTCTACTTTTTTTAAATTTCATTGATGTTTGCTTTGATCTTATTTTCTTTCTTTTGCTTACTTTAATTTGGTCTCTCTCTCTCTTCTTTAGTTTCTTAAGGTAAAAGGTGAAGTCGCTGATTTGAGATTTCTCTTTTTTCTAATACAGGAACTTAGAGCTACAAATTTCCCCCTATGCACTGCTTTCATAACGTCCCAAAAATTCTATGTTGCGTTTACATTTTCACTCAGTTCAATAAAGACTTTCTAATGTCCTTTTTTATTTTTTCTATTACCTATGGCTTATTTAGAAGTGTGCTATTTAGTTTACAAGTATTTGGAGATTTTTCTGGAGGTCTTTTACTGATGTCCAATTTGATTCATTATGGCCAAAGAAATACTTACTATGACTTTAATCATATAAAATTTATTGAGATTTGTTTTATGGCCCAAATTGTGGTCTATATTGGTAAATCTTCCACATGTACTTGGACATGTTTTATTCTTGTGAGGTACAGCCTTTTGGGTCAAGTTGGTTGATAATATTGCTCAAATCTTCTATATCCTTAATGATGTTCTGCCTTCATGTCTATCAATTATTGAAGAAATGGTATTGACATCTCCAACCATAATTGTGGATTTATTTCTCCTTCCTGGTCTATCAGTTTTTGCTTCATGTATTCTGAAGATACATATTCTGTTCAGTACATAAACATTTAGGATTTTTATATCTTCTTGATGAACTGACTCTATTTTCATTATGAAATTACTTTATCTCTAGGAAATCAACTTTGTTTAATGTAATACAGACATTCAAGCTGTATTTTGACTAGTGCAGTGATGGGCAATCTTTTTAGCTTGGTGTGTCAAAATTTGCCAAAAAACAAGCATAACTCAGGTGGTGTGTCACTTTGAGAAAAAAACCATAATTTCACGATATTTATAGTTTAAATAACAAAAATGTATAATTGTAATATATAACTGTATTTAATAAACCAAAAACTAATTATTTAACTTACCTGCTTAGTGACTTCTTTGTTCATCTGTCAGTCGATTTCTTTTTTTGGTCTTGATATTATTTAACTTGTGTGGGGTGCTGTGAACTAAGATAAGTGAGGGGGAGAAGAATTCATTAACTAACCTGCCTATTAGTGACTTTTTTGTTGCTGAATATCATTGGCTAAATCTTCAATTGAAGGTTGGTATTTTGCATACTTCAAGCCCAAGCAAGCACTACTAACTTCATCTGTCAATCTGTTTCTTTTGTTGGTTTTGATATTATTTAACGCTGAGAATAAGGTCTCACAAAATTACGTAGAGGGAAAAATTGTGAGTAAAGCCATTGCTATATTCTTCAGGGTGCTAAAAGAGTCTGGTAATCACTTCCAGGCACTCCAAATTTCCTGTTCGTAGTGGCACTCCTCTTGATTCTCCAAGTGGTACCTCAAGCTTTGACCTCAAGTCAACAAACACCTGAGCCCAGATGCTGTCTTGAAATTCTGCAAGTTGCATCTTATGTAAATTAAGATGGCTGCGCTATTTCTAATAGCGGGAAATGGCACCCACAGCACAGGCCCTCGCCTCTCCCAGCCTCCCCCTCACTTATCTCAGTAATGATGGTCAATTAGAAATTCACAACAACTCAGAACAGTAGATTGGATGATGGTTGCTGTGGTTATGTGGTTGCTGGTAATGGCGATCACAGGGCCCCCAGAGATGCGTCCCCTGTGGCATTCCACTGCTCCCTGCTCCGCCGGCCGGAAGTGAGGTTGAAGATCCCCTAACAGCCTAATCGGAAGTCCCAGAACTAGACGCCCTGTGCCAGAGTTCTGTTGTTTTGGCCTACAGACCTCCGGCACAGAGTGTCTACACTACAGCAAATGTTTTATCCTCGGCTTCTGCACCTGGCCATGCAGGAGCCGAGGATGAAACGTCCTTCTTGGTGTACTGCCCCATACTTCTTTGGTATGCAGCAGCATGTGGCCGCATGTCATCAAAAATGGCTATGCATGTCAGTGCTGACACGCATGTCATAGGTATACCATCACAGGACTAGTATTTGCATATATATCTTTCTTTATCCTTTTACTTTTACTGTATGTATCTTTATATTTATATATGTGTTTCATGTAGGTAGCATATAGTTCAGTCTCGTTTTGATAACCTGATATTCCTTATCTTTTGATTAAAGGTATTTATAATAGATCATTTTCATTTTATATAATTATTGTCATAAATTAGGTTTTAAGTCTATCATCTTATTTGTTTTCTATTGGTTCTATATGTCCTTTGTTTTCTTTTTCTTCTTCTGCCTACTTATAGATTAACTGACCATATGTTATGATTCTATTTTATCTCCTTTATTAGCTTATTAACTATAACTCTGTTTCTTTACTTTTTTTGTGACAGAGAGAGGGATAGATAGGGTCAGACAGACAGGAAGGGAGAGAGATGAGAAGCACCAGTTCTTTGTTGAGGCACCTTAGTTGTTCACTGATTGCTTTCTCATATGTGTCTTGACCAGGGGGCTCCAGCAGACCGAGTGACCCCTTGCTCAAGCCAGCAATGTTGGGTTCAAGCTGGTGAGCTATGCTCAAACCAGATGAGCCCACACTCAAGCCAGTGACTCAGGGTTTCAAACCTGGGTCTTCTGTGTCCCAGTCTGATGCTCTATTCACTGCACTACCGCCTGGTCAGGCTGTTTCTTTAATAGTTGCTTTAGGGTATATAACATATATCTTTAACTTATCACAATCTACTTTTAAGTAATATACCATTTTACATATCACATAAGAACTTTACAATAATATACTGCAATTCCTCCCCTCCTAACCTTTATGCTATTGTTTTCATGCATTTTACTTTTGTGTGTGTTATAAACCTTGCAATACATTGCTATTTTTGTTTAAACGGTAAATTCTTTTGAGATGTTAAGGAATACAGTCTTGTAATCTTAACCCTGCTAAGAGAGGCTTTCTCAGCCTGAGACCACAATCTAAATTGAGACTGAGAGTCAACCCCAAATCTTTCTCAAGAGCTACCTATTAATATTTGGCAGCTAGCATAATGACAAAATCCAGATTAAGGAAAATGCCTTCCTTGTAAACCTATTGTTTCTGACGCCCTAAAGTAGCTTATGCTAAGAGAGCACTGCTGAACAGAGCACCTAGTAACCTGAGATTTCAGAATGTTGAGTTATGTTTAAATGAGATATTATGAGTTATTTGGCTGTAATTACTCACTTATATAGCTGACAGGAGATAAATAGCTGGAAAGCCTCTTAAGTGTGGGCAGGACTTATATTGCCAACAAGATCACAAGTCAGGCCTGTAAGCTGGTCTTAAACCAGGGGGATTCTAACTGGTTCCCCCAGAATGTGGCATTTGACTTTGCTTCCTTCAGCACTACACCCTCCTTCAGACTGGCCTTCTGTTTTGCCTGGAGCCCCATATCTGTCATATTGACTTGCTCAGCCCTCTGCATATTTCCCACACCAGATTCCTGTTCCAAAGTTCCAAATACCCCTCTAATACTTTAACAAGGTCTGCATGGTCCTGGCTGGTTGCTCAGTGGATAGTGTTGGCCCAGCATATAGATGTCCCAGGTTTCAATTCCAGTCAGGGCACACAGGAAAAGTGACCATTTGCTTCCCTCCTTTCTCCTTCTTTCCCTCTTCCCCTCAACTGATTTGATTGAATTGAGCATGGCCCCGGGTGCTAAAAATATCGTGGTACTCAAGCATTGGGACCCAGACAGGGTTGCCAGGTGGATCCTAATTGGGGCTCATGTGGGAGTTTGCCTCATTATCTCTGCTCCTCTCACTTAAAAAAAGAAAGAAAAGAAAGAAAGGGAGGAAGGGAGGGAGGGAGGGAGGGAGAAAGGAAGCAAAGGAAGGAAGGGAGGGAGGGAGGGAGGAAGGAAGGAAGGAAGGAAGGAAGGAAGGAAGGAAGGAAGGAAGGAAGGAAGGAAGGAAGGAAGGAAGGAAGGAAGGAAAGGGAAGGGAAAAAAGGTCTACATGACACTGTTCATGGATGCAGAGTATGCCTACTGAGCTAGACTTACTCTAGGGCTTGACCTCACAATCCCCCTTGCCCTACAATTTCAAGTTCAATCTACAATCTACAAGTACCAGCCCCACCGGGCAGGCCTGAAATGCCACCCTCAGCATCCAATTTTCTTTGTTTTTTGTTTGTGTGTGTGCTTGTTTGTTTGTTTGTTTTTACAGAGACAGACAGAGAGTCAGAGAAAAGGACAGATAAGGACAGACAGGCAGGAACAGAGAGAGATGAGAAGCATTAATCATCAGTTTTTCGTTGCGACACCTTAGTTGTTCATTGATTGCTTTCTCATATGTGCCTTAACCGCGGGCCTTCAGCAAACCGAGTAACCCCTTGGACTCAGCAACCTTGGGTCCAAGCTGGTGAGCGTTGCTCAAACCAGATGAGCCCACACTCAAGCTGGCGACCTCAAGGTCTCTAACCTGGGTCCTCTGCATCCCAATCCAACAGTCTATCCACTGTGCCACCACCTGGTCTTCAGTATCCAGTTATTGAAAAAGGAGATTTCAGGCCTGAACTGTGGTGGCACAGTGGATAAAGTGCCGACCTGGAATGCTGAGGTCACCGGTTCAAAACCCTGGGCTTGCCTGGTCAGGGCACATATGGGAGTTGATGCTTCCAGCTCCTCCCCCCTGTCTCTCTCTTCTCTCTCTCTCTCTCTCTCTCCTCTCTAAAAAAAATGAATAAATAAAATAAAAATTAGGAAAAAAAAAAAAGATTTGTTTAAAAAAAAAAAAAGAAAAAGAAAAAGGGGATTTCAGATACCATGGATTCCACTTGCTTGTCCAGGCAGAGTCCTCAATAGATGGTCAACTTTTTTTTTTTTTTTTTTTGTATTTTTCTGAAGTGAGAAGCAGGAGACAGAGAGACAGAATCCCGCATGTACCCGACCAGGATCCATCTGGCATGCCCACTAGGGGGTGATGCTCTGCCCATCTGGGGCTGTTGCTCAATTGCAACTGGAGCCATTCTAACGCCTGAAGTGGAGGCCATGGAGCCATCCTCAGCACCCGGGCCAACTTTGTTCCAATGGAACCTTGGCTGCAGGAGGGGAAGAAAGAGACAGAGAGAAAGGAGAGGGGGAGGGGTGGAGAAGCAGATGGGCACTTCTCCTGTGTGCCCTGGCTGGGAATCGAACTTGGGACATTCACCTGCCAGGCCAACACTCTACCACCGAGCCAACTGGCCAGGGCTGATGGTCAACTATTTAAAAAAGTGTTTCTCTCAATTAACTGAAGTATCTTTGAATATAACTTCCACCCAAGGTTCTGCTTCCACCACTTCCCAGTTTACACAGCACTTCCCTGCTTCCCCTCCCCCAACCACCTGGAGGACACAGCTTTAGTCAGGTGTTCCTTCTGCTTCCTCTCCTCAACACCAGAGCATTTTCAGTTTAATTCAATTTTTTAAAATAATAATTATTAAGCCCTCATAAGGATATATAAGACACACAGCTGGACTTAGAGATGGGAAGGTAGAAAGAAAGAATCTCAATCACAGAATCCCCATCCTGCCCGAGGGAAGGTGGAGCAGGTCCCAACTTTCCACCAGGAAGCTTATGCAATTTTGTGCCCTCTTTTGAAAAAAAAAAAAAAACACAAAATTCCACAGATACACAAATTTCTTTTTCTTAAAATAAGTTAGAAAATCACAACAAATTAAAAATTTTATAAAGCTTAGAAGAAATAAAAGAATCATAAAACCCTAAAGAATTACATATTTTTACAAACCACCTGACATAACTCTATAATACCTTTTTTTGTGGTCTGCACACTCTGATCATTACTTTATGCAACAATTTTATAAAATAATTTATTATAGAGAGAATAGAAGGATAATTCAGTCTTTCTTCTAGCATGTTTGATCAAAACTTGCTATTCACTGACAGTGTAGAAAAGTTTATTTTGCCTGACCAGGCGGTGGTGCAGTGGACAGAGCATCAGCCTGGGATGCAGAGGAGCCAGGTTTGAAACCCTGAGGTCATCAGCTTGAGTGCAAAGTCGCTGGCTTGAGTGCAGGGTCGCTGGCTTGAGTGTGGGATTATAGACATGGCCCCATGGTTGCTAGTTTAACCCCAAAGGTCACTGGCTTGAAACCCCAAGGTTGCTGGCTTAAACCCAAGGTTGCTTGCTTGAGCAAGGGGCCACTGGCTTGGTTGTAGCCCCACCACCACCCCATCAAGGCACATATGAGAAAGCAATCAATGAACAACTAGGGTGCTGTAACAAAGAACTGATGCTTCTCATCTCTCCCTCTTCCTATCTGTCTGCCCTATTGGTTTCTCTCTATCTCACTAAAAAAAAAAAAGTTTCTTTCAGCCTCACAATGAATTGTTTATAAATGTCATGTATTTTGTTACAATTTTCCCCTAATTTGGGTAAGACTATATATAACTCCTTTCCTTTAGGAGTTACATATACCGCTCACAAAAATTAGGAGATATTTCAAATGAAAATGAAGTGATAAAAAAGAAGCATTTGCTCTTTTTTTATTAAACAAGAACATCAGAAAAGCAAACGACAAGTCAAAGAAGGTTGTTCAATTACGCAAATGAGATGTAAAACCAACTTTTATTTCATTGGTGAAAATGCACTGTACAAAAGGCTGAAAGTACTAGAGTATCTGCATGTTCCTTGATCCCCTAATTTTTGAGCAGTGTATTTCAGGGACTTTCAAGTTTGCTTGTTCAGTGACTCACTGTATTCTCTGAATTGACTATGCTAATCATCCAATTTGCCATCCATATCATCATAGTGACTTACGTTTTATGTTATGTTAATATTTCAAATCAAGACAGCAAACACTCAGTAAGAACCTATACTGATGTGCTTCGAAGAGGGCACTCCAGGCTGAGGCTGAAGTATGAGCAAAGATAGGAGTTCCATGGATCAAGCAAAGGGTACAGGGATGGCAGCAATGAGTGATGAGGGTGCTAAACCTGATAGGAAAGCGGAAAACACTGTCAAATGAAGTAAATATCCAAAGATGACTCTCATGCCTTTAAGATAGGAATCAAAGCCACTGATGGATCATGGAGCTGTGAATGCCAACTTTGTCTAGTGTAAAATCCATGAGATGAAACTTGGCTTGAGTCCTAACTCTGCCAAGTACCAAGCTGTGAAAGTTCTCTGGCCACAGCCACATGATGCATACCCCAATATCCCAGGAAATGTATCTCCAAATCAACTTTTCCTTAGCCTACTCCTCAAAACACCCCAGGTGTTCCCACACCCCCCAACCGTCCCCATACCAACAGACACAAGAGGAAGTACGAAGGGGGGGAAGTAGAAGTATAACACGCACCAGCCCCAGCCTGACCAGGCGGTGGCACAGGGGATAGAACATTAGACTGGAACACTGAGGACCCAGGTTGCAGGCTTGAGTGTGGGCTCATCTGGCTTGATTGCAAGCTCATCAGCTTCAGTGAGGGGTCACTGGCTTGAGTGTGGGATCATAGATGTGACCCCATGGTCACTGGCTTGAACCCAAAGGTTGCTGGCTTCAAGCCCAAGGTCACTGGCTTGAGTCCAAGGTCACTGGCTTGAGCAAGGGGTCACTGGCTCAGCTGGAGCCCCCTGGTCAAGACACAGGTGAGAAAACAATGAACAACTAAGGTTCCACAACTATGAGTTGATGCTTCTCATCTCTCTTCCTTCCCATCTGTCTGTTCCTGTCAATCTTCTCTCAAGCGCATGCACACTGTTGGTCAAATAAGTTTGTAAAATATGATCTTTATGACTGAATTGGGGGCTGAGCAATGCTAGGTATATGTGGTCTGTGAAATTGCAAATTACCTTCCTGCTTGGGAAGGGCCATTGTTTTTGCTAGAGGAGAGGTTTTCACACCAGAAAGTTTTGAAACAGAGAGAAGGAGAAGAGGCAGAAAGAAGCCATGTTTGCAGAGTGAGAGCAGAGAGAATGCAGGGTGCTGAGGAAGAAGCCAGTTTGTGCAGAAAAGAAAAGGTGTGCAGATGGGGAACCAGACTGGTGGGGCCTTTGATTCTAGGAGAAACTGGAGAAGATTCTCCTGGTTGTGGAACTGGAGAATGTGTGGCTTTGGGAGCCCTGAGTGAAAGGGAAGTGTTTGCCCTGTGTGTTTGCTCATCGGCCAGTGTGAGACTTTAATAAAAGGATGGCCCAGGCCCGACCTGTGGTGGCGCAGTGGATGGGGCGTCAACCTGGAATGCTGAGTTCGCAGGTTCGAAACCCTGGGCTTGCCCAGTCGAAAAGGATGGCCCACCATTTTTTGGCTCCACTGTTTATTTACTGTCTGCCCAAATCTAATGTGAACCTGCATGTGCACGGCCGCGATGGTGGTGGCTCCTGGCCATATACACACTAAAAAAAAAAAAAGAGGCACCAGCCCTGACTGCAGTTAAAATATTTTCTGTAAAATTTTAAAAAAACATATGACTATGTGAACACATTACTAGGGACCTTCCCAGAGCCGGGCCAGAAATTTAAGTTTCACCAGCTTCATAGTAAATTCATCTCAATGAATCTAAAACAAAATGTATGTATGATATATTATCTCCTGTTGAGTAATAAATTGTACCAAAACTTAGTACTTTCCAACCACATAGATTTATTATCTCACAGTTTCTGAGAGTCAGGAAGGTTGAACAGCTTAGTTGAGTTCTCTGCTTCATGGTCTGTCAAGCCTACAATCAAGGTGTATTGGCCTAAGTGTCTGCCAACTGAAGGCTCAACTGGAGAAGTGGCTGCTAAGCTCATTCATGTGACTGTGGCAGGATTCAGTTCCTTGAGGACTGCTAGACTGAAGACCTCATCTCCGAGATGGCAGATGGCCAGAGGCCGCACTCAGTTCCTTTGCCACATAGCCTCTCCAACACAGCAGCTTGCTTCATTCAAACTAGCAAGAGAGAGAGTTTGCTAACAAGACAGAAGTCATAATCATTTATAACCTAACCATGAGCATGAAAGCTGGTTATTTGCTATATTCTGCTCGTTAGAGGCAAGTCACTAAGTTTTCATACTTTCAGGTTCTAAGAGTCAAACCAATCTCTGGAACAATTTTCAGTCTTCTTCTATTGGCAGGGACACTGGGCAACACACAACCTGGCTGGCTGGCCCACAGGGGCAGGAAGTAGGAGTGTCTCTCACCCGCTGTGGCCATAGGCAGGGCTGGAGATCAAATGCCAAACTCTGGTCCAATGGCTCATGCTGAGATTCAGGTCTCAAAATAAGCCATCAAATGCAAGACTAATACCAAAGGTAAATACAAGGACAGATATCAAAGCTAAGAACAGAAGCAAATGGAAATTGGAAGACTGGACAAGAAGAGGTCAGGTAGTCCTTGAGGTAAGTGAATGACACCTATGGCCAGATGTTTACCTATCCTCAGGTTATCTTTGCATAGGCAGTTTGGGTACATGTAGGATGCCAGGACAGGATAGATATAAGGACATAATTAAGAGTCAGTGACTATAGGGAACGAACGTTTTCTTTCTTTCTTCCTTGCCTCTCTGAAGACCTTCTGAGCATCACTCTAATTTTTCTTTTTTCAACAGATAATATCATGTTCCTCCCTTCATTCAACTCTCTATTGGGCTCCTATTATGGACAAAATATAGAAGTGAACTTCTCACCAGCTTTCACATGTAGTTTGATTGGAAGAAAACAGAGATTAAATTTAAATTAAGTCACTTGATCTAATAAGTTCAAAATCTTAGGAAAAACACTTTGGAAATCTGAAACTATTATCTATTCAGTCACATACTTCTTCCTTCAACAAATATTACTATGTTCATCTGTTCATTCAACAATTACCTCTTCAGCACCCATCACAGGCAGGTACACAGGTGAGCAGGACAGACACACTTTTGCCCTGTGGAACTTTTATTTTAGGGGTTGGGAGACAATATGCAAACAAAGAAACCAGTAATTTGAAGACAATAAAGTGGAGGAATGAGACAGCAGGCAATAGGGACTCAGGGACAAACAAGACAGAACCAGCCTCTACCCTATGTGAACTCCTAGTCCAACAGGAAAACAGATGGGATTGCGGCGAAGTGACTGTGCCCAGTGTGTTACAGCCTTGTGTTCAGACTTCACCCCTCACTTGAAGCAACCGGCTCACCAGACAGGCAGTGGTCTCATCGCATCACAGAGTCAGAACTACAGAATCAGCATCAGAACAGGACTTATGCCTATATTGTCTCCAGAACTGGAAAGGAATGTATGGCCAACTTCTTCCAGGGCAAGCTCCCATCCTGGGGGAAGCTTTAATTAAAAGGACTCTTCTGGTGGGCAGTAAACCAAATAGAGCCTAATGGGAAGGTCCTGTTTGTTACTGGTATGAGGGAACAGTGTAAATTGTCTGATTTGGTCTATTTTGTGCAAGACTTAGAATTGACGCCCTGCTTTACTTTTTTTTCCCCTTAGATTCAGTGAGATTTTGTTCATTGCAAATTTATTATAGAGATATAACTCACTTATAACACAATTCACCTATATAAAGTGTATGATTTAATTCAATGCTTTTTAGTATAGTCAGAGTTGTGCCACCATCCCCACGATTTTTAGACCGTTTTTATCATCACACACATACAAACTGCTCACCCCTTAATAGTCACTTCCCATTTCCCTCCCCCATCACCTCCAAACACTAGGCAATTACAAACACTGCTTATATGAAATAAAAAGGTCACACCCTCTATGAGCCTTCTCACTTAATAACACATCTTCTCAGTGGCCACACACCTTCATTAACAAACCCTGTAACAGGTTTGAGTAAAACACCAGGCTTTGCACAGTGAGGCACCAGGGTGAGGCTTGGGTCAGATTCTGGAATGACAAAGCCTGAGTGAGGCAGATGATGGAGGAAAACATATCTAAACAGTGAGATCAAAAGCAAGTCCAAGTTCATGACTGTGGACTTTGGCAGAGATGACACAGCACTGACACTTCTTTGGACCATGATGGCCTTTCATGGGCCTCCTCTGGAAGACCCAGGGAGATAGGCCCTCATCAGGGTAAATCCCATAGAGCAGGGGTCGGGAACCTATGGCTCGCGAGCCAGATGTGGCTCTTTTGATGGCTGCATCTGGCTCGCAGACAAATCTTTAATACAAAAAATAATGTTAAAAATATAAAACATTCTCATGTATTACAATCCATTCATTTTCTACCGCTCATGTTCATGGCTGCAGGTGGCTGGAGCCAATCACAGCTGTCCTCTGGGACAACACCAAACTTTTATTAGTGCGTAACATACACGGGTCATTGTATGGCTCTCGTGGAATTACATTTTAAAATATGTGGCATTCATGGCTCTCTCTGCCAAAAAGGTTCCCGACCCCTGCCCTAGAGCTCTGGAGTCAGAAACCTCAAGTATAAAAGTCCTGGCTTGGTGCTGTCCCTCACAGGAGCATGCCAGTGCCTTCCCCCACCCCCTCCTCCCTCTTCTCCCCAGGTGCATTTTCTTTGTCTCTCTTTCTCCCAAGCTCTAAGGGATCCCGAGACTCACAACCAGGGGAGCAGTGTAGGTTGATAGAACTGTGAGCTGAGGTTGATAGAACTTTTTAAGCCTCACTTTCCACATCTGTAAACTGAGGGAGGAAACCAGGGCTGGCTGGGTTCAGTGGATCACAGAGCACAGTTACACTGAACTCTTCCTGTGGCCAGAGTGCCTGCCACACAGCCAGACCCTTGACATCCCCCTACCCCAGCGAGGCGCAGAGGTCCCATCCCCAGTGTCTACCAGCACCAAGCACGTGTTCAGGAATGAGCACATCGATGATGAAAGCAGGGGATTGTCAACTGGCTCCTCCCACCTCAGCAGCTGTGTGCTGCTGGGCCCCAGCTTGCTCTGGCCCAGGAGAACCCTTTGCAGCTTGGAGCACAGAACTTTCTAGTGAGCATACGTCTTCCTTCCCCTTCCCAGCTGGGCCAGGCTGCTCAGACCCCACTGTGGAGCAACCAGAAACTGCACCAGGCCTTCCCTCCCCTGACCACAAGGCCCACGCAGCACTGAAGCTGCTTTTTAGGATATTGATTTTAAGCTATTTATTAAGGAACAAAGACTCAGAAAGAACATTTGACACTGCCCCTTTTTCTGCCCACAGATTCAGACAGAGAAACCTGCTTCAGGAAGAAGAGTTTAAGATGTCACCTTAGCCCAATTTGAATAAAGTGTGGTAAGGAAAGCTTCACGCTGAGGACTGTTAGCCAAACACCCATAGCTGTGGTCCCATTGTTTCTCAGTCACCTAGCAAGAATATGACTGCTCTTATAGAAAGAATGTCCTTCAGTTTGGTAACAATTTGTTAAACCCAGGATAAGATACACTGCTCACAAAAATTAGGGGATCACGGAACGTGCAGATAGTCCAGTACTTTCAGCCTTTTGTATAGTGCATTTCCACCAATGAAATAAAAGTTGGTTTTGCATCTCATCTGCATAATTGAACAACTTCCTTTAACTTTTTGTTTGATTTTCTGATGTTCTTGTTCAATAAAAAAAATCAAATGCTTCTTTTTTTATCACTTCATATTCATTTTGAAATATCCCCTAATTGTTGTGAGCAGTATATATGTGTTGAGGTAAGAAACATCCAAACCAGGCCCTGGTCAGTTGGCTCAGTAGTAGAGTGTCGGCCTGGCGTGGGGGGGGGGGTGTCTCGGATTCAATTCCTGACCAGGACACACAGGAGAAGCGCCCATCTTCTTCTCCACCCCTCCCCCTCTCCTTCCTCTCTGTCTCTCTCTTCCCCTCTCACAGCTGAGGCTCCATTGGAGCAAAGTTGGCCCGGGCGCTGAGGATGGCTCTGTGGCCTCTGCCTCAGGCGCTAGAATGGCTCTGGTCGCAACAAAGCGACGCCCCAGATGGGCAGAGCATCGCCCCCTGGTGGGCATGCCGGGTGGATCCCAGTTGGGCGCATGCAAGAGTCTGTCTGACTGCCTCTCCATTTCTAACTTCAGAAAAATGCAAAAAAAAAAAGAAAGAAAGAAAAAAGAAACATCCAAACCAGTAGAGAATTTTTTGAAGAGTTTGAGACAAACTGATGACATGTTGGAATGAGTTTTTCAGTTTCTTTTATGCATTTGGAATTGAGGAGGAAAAAATACATGAAGGTGAGAAAAAGCAAGGCACAAGATAGTCAAGATTATGTGCTCCCTTGCCAGGTACAAAAAAAGAGGATTGCCTCTGGCATTTCAAAGGTGTATTAACCTAGATGTATGAGAACAATGAACGGGGCTTGCTTAGGGTAAAGATAAACCTTTTGTAGACATGAGTACCCCCCACGATAGAAGTCAGGAACCTTTTTGGCTGAGAGAGCCATGAACACCACATATTTTAAAATGTAATTCCATGAGAGCCATACAACAACCCATGTACATTACGCATTACCCAATAAAAATTTGGTGTTGTCCCAGAGGACAGCTGTGATTGGCTCCAACCACCTGCAACCACGAACATGAGCGGTAGGAAATGAATGGATTGTAATACATGAGAATGTTTTATATTTTTAACATTATTTTTTTTTCTTAAAGATTTGTGTGCGAGCCAGATGCAGCCATCAAAAGAGCCATATCTGGCTCACAAGCCATAGGTTCCCGACCCCTGCCCTACAACCTGCCCAGTTAGGAATTTACGATCAGTTCACTTTGTGAGGTAAATTTTCAGACAGATTTATTACAGAGCCTCTTTTTCAACTACACATGTATTGTTCCATTGCTCACTGTACTTCTGTATGTCTGAAATATTACATAATAGAAAACAACTAAATTGAAATGGTACTTAAAAAATGTTAAAAAAAAAAGACTCACAGGGATTCACACCTCATACTCCAGCTGTATGCCCCATCTATTCACAACCTACAAACATCTTCTCCCAAGGACCTGAATTCTACACACACACACACACACACACACACACACACACACACGAATTTACCTCTCTCCTCTTTTTCCAGGTTTTTCACATCCCCAGAGCAAACACTTATAAACTGAGCTTATAAAAACTAGATCCTGAAAGAGAAACTGTAAACTATCTCACCCAAGGATTTCCAGATCTGTACTGCACAAACTCTGGGAGAAACAAAGGACTCTTCTCTACTGTCTGCTTCTTGCTTCCTAAGTTTTTCTACTCAGATTCTTTGCCCTAAGACAAGTATATTAATCTCCATGCCCAGCTGTCTAGTTGGAGAAAATGACTTAAATTGGATTTTGTGGGGTAGGAATCTGAAGGCACTCACAGCTGGACCTAACCTAGAACTCAGGGAAGGAACACAATGTTCATGCTATCAGCCAGGACCAAGAAATCCAACTCCAGTGCGACTAAGCAAAGAGGGGGGTGTAGAGCTGGGAGGCGAGGGGTGGAGTAGATCCAGGGCTCACCGCCACTCTCTCCAGTCCCCTTCCTGCTTCCACACATGTTGCCCTTATTCTTCTACTGGTGGGAAACGTCCTAGACATAGTCAGAGAGCTGGCCTCATCAGCCCCTTTTAGCAACCGTTGGTCAAATAAGTTTTTAAATATGATGTATGTTTGCTCGCTTATAGTTTGTATTGGGTACAGGGGACAGGCTGTAAGCAGGCAGGGTGGTTATAGCCTAAGGCTTAGTTTTAATACTAAGTTTTTCCCCACACCCTTGACTGATTGCATGATGTGGGGTGGTGCACCCTCCTGAGGAATCCCATTATGCCTCAGATAAGTGACTTTGTATCAGAGACTTCCTTGTTTGTATATTGCAGAGGTCGGGAAACTTTCTGGCTAAGAGAGCCATGAACGCCACATATTTTAAAATGTAATTCCGTGAGAGCTATACAACGACCCGACCCGTGTATGTTACGCATTATTCAATAAAAATTTGTTGTTGTCCTGGAGGACAGCTGTGATTGGCTCCAGCCACCCGCAACCATGAACATGAGCAGTAGGAAATGAATGGATTGTAATACATGAGAATGTTTTGTATTTTTAACGTTATTTTTTCTCTTAAAGATTTGTCTGTGAGCCAGATGCAGCCATCAAAAGAGCCACATCTGCCTCGCGAGCCATAGGTTCCCAACCCCTGGTATATTGGATTAAAGGTTTTGACTCCTACACTATAAAATAGGCAGACTGGGAGCTTGCTCTCTCTCGGTTCCTGAGTTTAGCATTAGAGGAGAGAACAGAGAAAGGTCACATGGAGGAGGCCAGGAGAAGCAGTCAAGATGGAGGAGTGCTGAAAGAGAAGCCAGTTAGTGGAGAGTTTATGCAGGGAGAAGGAGATGGGGAACATAGGAGAATGAGGCTGGTGAGGTAGACACCTTTGACTCTAGGAAACTCGGATAGGTCAGTAGCTTTGTGAGCACTGAATGAGTGGGTTTTGGAGCCCAGTGTGTTTTTACTTGCCTGCCAGGTGCAAGCTAGGATTAAAGATAATGGCCCACCAGTTCTTGACTCTGTTGTTTCATTACCATCTGTCCGAATCCAATGCGAACCTGCATGGGCCAGGCTGCTGTGATGGTGGCTGCGGCTACTGGATTTACAAACTCCAAGGAAGAAGAGCACCCCTCTCCCAGCCCGGGAAGGCCTCCAATAGGCCCTGCTCGGTCACACATCCCACCTTCAGTCCTGAGGTCTCCAGAAAGGGTGGATGAAGGAAAGCATGCTAAGCAGGCTAAAACAGTAACTTCAACAGTTCTCTTCATGGCAGCAATTTTCAAACATGCGGAACTTCTCATCTCTAAGTAAAAATAGAACCCAAATGCTCTAAAGTAGGGGAAGAGGCCAAGAAAGCTGCCAAGAACAGCCATTCTGTAAATAAGGCTCTGTGTGCTAGAGCAGGACAAGCAATCCCGCGGGACGCAGTTCATTGCAGGCTCTCCTGAGCACACTGACATCTGCTCTCGTCTAGAGGGAGCCAAGGTTGGGCATCCTCGCCCAGTGCCAGGAGGGCTCTACCACATGGAACCTTGATGCTTCCTCCACCCCTGACCTGACACCTCTGAATGCCAGAGGCAATCCTGTTTATACCCCTCAAGGGGGCACGTAATCTTGTTAACTATTGTGCCTTGCTTTCTCCCATCTTCATGTATTCTTCCTCCTTAATGCCATTTGTATAGAAGAAACTGAAAAACTCAATTCTCTGAAGCATTTGAGACCCAGCTTCCCAGCATGTCATCAGCTTGTCTCAAATAAACTCTTCAAAAAATTTTCTATCAGTTTGGATGTTTCTTACCTCAACACAGATTTAACAAATCGTTACCAAACTGCAGGACATTCTACAAAGGCCACTTCCTACAAAAGTAAAGTCATGAAAGGCAAAGAAAGGTTGAAGAACTGCAACAGATTGGAGGAGACCAAGAAAAAATAACAATGCTATGTGGAATCTAAAAAGAAAATGGACATTAGTAAAAAAAAGAAAAGGTAAAATTCAAATTAAGGTCTTAGTATAGGTAATAGAATTTTTGCATTGATTTCCTATTGTTGGTTGGTCCGGTGTTGATTTTGAACATTGTAATATGGTTACATAAAATGTTAACGTTAGGGAAAGGCAGGTGAAGGTACACAGGTACCTTCTGTACTATCAAATTTTTACTTTTTAAATTATTTTAAAATTTGTTTTCTGTGTGCAAGTTTCTCCAAAGAAATCAATTTCATATCAGAAGAATAACTGATTGTATTAGTTCACCAGTAATGAAAAAAGTCTGGACTTTGGATAAAGCAGAAAATATTTCAACTGTCTGCCATATTGTTAGAATTCTGCCATAGCTGTGGGGATTTATTGCTATAATTGCCCTCATTTGTTGAGCTGGTACTCAAATGCAATTACTTCAATAAGCACCTCTGCAATTTCTGGAGGTGTGATTGACAAGAAAGTTTGCCTCCTACAATAAAATGCTCCTCCCAGCTTCACTGGGGCAAAAGGTTCTCATGAAATTGTTCTGCATCTTCTGCATCTCTGCTCTCATTTCTAATGCTAATCTCAAGCAAGCTCCCGGTCTGCCCATTTTATAGTGTAGGAATCAAAATCTTTAATCCAATATACAAACAAGGAAGTCTCTGATACAAAGTCACTTATCTGAGGCATCTTCTACTTGTCTTTTTTTTTAATTCATTTTTAGAGAATGGCGGGAGTGGGGGAGAGAGAAATGGGGGAGAAGCAGGAAGCAGCAACTCTCATATGTGCCTTGACCAGGGTTTCAAACCAGGGACCTCAGCATTGCAAGTCAATGCTTTATCCACTGCGCCACCACACGTCAGGCACTTCTGCTTGTCTTGTTCTTCAATCCAAGAGGACTTGGTGAATAACATAGTTCTCTAGCTTTCTTGACAATGCATCACAACCCCTCCTTCTACATTCCTTCCATGGTGACTCACTTTTGGAGGATTTTGCAACCAAATAAAGGCATTTCCCACCAACTTGAAGCCCTTCAACTTTATCCCTCAGTGTCTGCCACTCATTTCTCATAACCCACAAGGGGAAAAGTAAATGTGAAATTATTGATATTTTGTCCACATTTGATTATTTTGTTTTCCTTTGTGCTTCCATCTCACCAGCCAGGTCAATGACAGATGAGAGGCTGCAGACTCTACAGCTCTGGCCTCCCGGTAGACTACAGCACCGAAAGGAGATAAGTTCCTTTTCAAAGGTTCCAAAGAGCCGAACAGGCAGGACTTGGCCTTGTCACTGTGCTGGACCATGGCACCTGCCGTCTGATTCCTAGGTGTCTGCATGGTTAGGCTTCCTACTAGACCCCTACCTGCAATACTGCTTCTTGGCTGTCTGTGTCCTGTTTCAGCAAAGTTCTGTTTTGTTTGTTTTTTTCTCTCCAGCCCACAGACTGAAAAATAAATTATCTAATCATTAGTTAACACCTCATGACTATGCACATTTTGCAATGAGGTAAGACAAGTGGAAATAGGAATTCACAGCCCCGAGCGTTGGACCCTTGAATGTAAGGAGGAAGAGCCAGAGGCTACTGATTCAAAGGTGAGAGCTGGGTTTTTCTCCAATACAGGGGGATCTTGGGTAGGGCCAGACTGAGGCTGGGGGTGCTCAGCCACTTCCCACCTACTCGGGAATACTTTGGCAGCTGAAGGAGTGCTGCCTGGGCAGGGCTGAGTATCTGTAAACGAGCCCCACAGCCCCCACCCAAGGCCAGCTCCCTGGCTGCTGAGCTCTGCACAGAGGGCAGCGTGGAGGAGAGGGCTTACAGATGAGCAGGAAGAGAATGGTAGTTGAAGACAGGCTAGGAAAGCACTAGTCACAAGATGGTAGGTTTCTAGGACAATGAGTAAGCCCTTGTTCACACTTAGGTTGCAAGTTCCTGTGGCTTACTGCTTGAAAGGATGAAAACGCATTCCCCTGATGCTGGGCAGCTGTTGGAAGCTGCAAGCACCTCTGTTCCACCACCAGGCCCAGGCTTAGACATAAATAAGCCCTTGGAATACAATCAAATCAAAAACTTTACTTTGCTACTTCAGTGCAATCAATTCATCCCTTTCACAATGCACAACAGACAGGAAGAAAGCAACGGCCAAAGCTCAAAGTTCCCACCATTGCTTGGGTAAAATTCCTAAACACAAACAATAAAAGAAATAAGAGAAGCAAGATATACACCTAAACAAGGCTCCATCTTTCAATTTAAGGGTGTAGTATGTGTATATGTGTGTGTATAACTGAAATACAGTATTAGTATATTACTGTGTATGTATATACCCTAATGCTGTATGTTATTCTAAGATATAACCTTTCAATTTTAACATCTCTATAATTGAGGCACATCATATAATTGATATAAATCATATCGAATTGGCAGTATTTTTAGTGATATGTAAAAAAGTACTGCATCTTAAAATTAATAAATATGGTAATTCACATGCAATGTGACAGTATTTTGGGGGGGCTCCCCCTTAAGACAAAAGTGCCTCACTCATAGCCTCTACCTTTCAATATACCATATAATGAGCAAAAAAAAAAAAAATGCATTTCTAGTGCCTTACTCTGAGACCTGAACAAATCTGGATAATAGTTTTTGTTATTTATTGCTAATGCTAATAATGTTCATCAAGATTTGGCAGGCCTGACCAGGCAGTGGCGCAGTGTAGAGCGTTGGACTGGGATGCAGAGAACTGTGGTTCAAAACCCTGAGGTCACTGGCTTGAGCGTGGGTTAACCAGCTTGAGTGTGGGGTCGCTGGCTTGAGTGGGGATCACAGACATGACCTCATGGTCACTGGCTTGAACCCAAAGGTTGCTGGCTTGAGCCCAAGGTCATTGGCTTGAGCAAGGGGTCACTTGCTCTGCTGTAGCCCCCCAGTCATGGCACATATGAGAAACCAATCAGTGAATAACTAAGGTTCCACAACAAAGAACTGATGCTTCTCATCTCTTTCCCTTCCTGTCTGTCTGTTCCTATCTGTCCCTCTCTGTCTTGACACACACACACACACACACACACACAAAATTATTTGGCAGGTGTTCATAGCATTTAAAGAATAAAATCAATATAGAATTCACATTAAGGAAAAACTTAATTTATCCAATAACCTCAACAACCCAGCGCATAAAGTATTTGTTTCCCATTTCAAATAAGAATTTTCACTTCATCTGATATTTTTCTTAGGAAGGTAAAACAAGAAGTTAACTTTTAGCCCAAGTAAAGATTTCATTCTTTTCAGCTTTCCTGGAAGTAAAAACTAAGTCACTCTTTACCTTACTTAATGAATGCCTTCTTCCTTTCTGCATGAAGGGGCCAAGACAACCTACTACATCTAAAATTCAAACCAGTATCAATCAGGGGTATTAAAGTAGGAAACGGTCACACTTTGGGTGCCTTAACTCTGGATTCAATTTCCAAGTGTGACTTAAAGTAGTTTCCCAACTTCCTGCTCTTCTTTCCCATTCTCCCTCATCCAAATTAAGAACAGAGATGGGTATAAGCAGGGTCAGGGATGGAAATGCGCCATTCTGGTCTCTTTCATCCTTTTCCTTTTAAGGCCTAGTTGGGTTTACGAGAAATCCCAACCTTAGCAATGTTTATTCAGCCTTTTTGAACTTCAAACTCAAGTCACATGACTCAGTTTCAATGAGGCCTCTATTAGTGAGCAGTTCTGAAAGGATGAACGAACTGTGGTGCTTGCATTCATGAGATGGAACCTCAAGGGAGATTCCATGTTGTGGCACCAAGAGAGGGTTTCACTGATTTCAGGATCAATCAGTACCATGGTTGAACCTAAGCATGTGTAGAGCTCTAAAACCTAAGTATCCCTTTGCTGAAAAGCCTGTGAGATCAAAGACCGGTGTCATGGGCTCAGATAACCGCCACACAAGAACTTCTGCCAAAGAAAGAAGAGCCAGAGATAACCCACCAAACATCACCAACATCAAGGACTTATGTTCAAACAACAGCACGTGCCAGCTGGAGGCTCACAAAAGGCCCTCGGTAGCCCTCCAAACATATTTCAAAAGCTGCTACATCTCTTCTTTCTCTGCAGACTTGAAATACCAGTGAAGAATTCTCTAAAAGAAAAAAGTTAAAGCAGTTACCCTCAGAAGAAACATCTATTTACTTGAAAATGTATGGTCGGGTTATACAAACACATGCAAATTATGAACCAATTACTAGTGAATGTTCTGAGAGCTTTATTCTTCTCTAAACCTAATGTGATAATGCTGCTCTCTAAGAGATGTGCTAGCAACAACCACTGGAGTAGAGAGGTCAGGTGCAGGCACATGAAACCTTTAGAAGGACCAATTTCACAACAGTCTTCAATTCAAACCCACATTAAGTACCTCTGTCCTCGTAACTGCTCATTTACGGCCTCAGCATTCCCAGTAGGAGAGGACAGTCTGCTAAAGGTTCTCACAACACTGATTCCTTCTGTTTTCTGAGTTTCCTCAAATGTCTACTTGCTCTTAATTGATGATTATCAATTTCTTCTTACCTGAGTCTAAGTAAGAAACTTGAGTGGTAAAGGCTGCCTCTATTATTTCATCAATGTGGATACAAACTTCAAAATGGATATGATTTAAGACAAGCTTTTTTTAAAATGCCGTCCCATTTCCTAATTAAATTCTTTATATTCACTGAAAATGGAAGCATAAATAAATATTCATTCTCCTCTTTAAAGACGAAAGTGGGAAAGCACTTTAAAAAATTTTCGAATCCCCGAGGTTGCTGGCTTGAGTGTGGGCTCACCCTGTTTGAGCAAGGCTCACCAGCTTGAGTGTGGGGTCGCCAGCTTGAGCATTGGATCACAGATATGACCCTATAGTCGCTAACTTGAGCCCAAAGTCTCTGGCTTGAGCAAGGGGTCACTCGCTCTGCTGTAGCCCCTCAGTCAAGGCACATATGAGAAAGCAATCAATGAACAACTACGGTGCGGCAACAAAGAATTGATGCTTCTCATCACTCTCCCTTCCTATCTGTCTGTCCTTCTCTCTGTCCAAAAAAAAAAATAATTTTTAAATGTGAAGGCAGATGACTCATTGAGACAGAGAAAAAGTTATTGTTCAATACCACTATAATATTTCTGGGGGGGAAATGACCTCATTGGAAAAAAGTAATCAAATACAATAAACAAAAAAGGATCACAGATTATTACACATTACACACAACAATTAAAAATACAGCGCCTTTATTTCCATCATCTTGCCGTCTCAAGGAGCACATCTGGTAAGACTCCTCAACTCTATAAACACATAAAAATTTCAAAAAAGCATGTTACAAGATGGTATACATAAGCAACAATTTGGCAGAATTTTGTCAACTCTAGTAGTTCACAGCTCCCGCAAAAATGAATTTTAAAATTCAAAAATAACAGCTTTATTTAACATATGTTACACCTTACATTTAAAATATCATGCTCTAGTTAAATATTTCCTCAACAACACTGTATACAAATAAAATAGTACACAAAATATATTTAAGAAAATGTTTTGGTCATTGATCTGAACAATAAATAAAAACACAGGCACTTCTACACTGAGACAGGGAAGCAATCACTACGCAGAATAATTCTGTACAAGCAACATGTGAAAATATGGCAAGAATAGAATCCTGGAGTTTTAAACAGACAAACCACTCAGGAAAAAGTCTGCAACTTTAATCTTTTCACTTAAAGTTCAAAAGTCACATATGCTTTTCTGGTCCATATTAAAAAATCATAAACATGATATGACTGCCAGGGTCAATTCAATCTTTAGTTGGCTATTATGGAATCATATTCGTTATTTTCAAATACTAAAAATAGAGAACTATTATGATACCACCCAGTAAACCAAATACAACAATGGTCATTATGTTCTTGTATCATAATCTCATTATGACCATAAGACCATAACAAGATAAACGGGATCACATAGTGATCCTCATTTTGCAAAATTAACTGATTATATTAACATAAAAAAATACTGTTGAGGTGGCAGGGAATTTCGACAGAAGTCAATTTTTCTAAAAATTTTAAAAAATTCATCCCAATTTCATGAAAATAAACTTAATTCCATTTCACAAAAACCTCTGAATCACATATAACAAATCATTTGCAGCCAATAGCTTTATAAACACCTAACCTGCACACAATTCACTCATTACAATGGAAGTGGGAATATCACCATATGAGGGCAAAACAAAAATAACTTATAGTAGTTAAATTCCAAAAACATATTTCAGATAAGAAGGGTGACAAATCAGAAAATACCGTAATGACCGCTAGCCAGTAGGAAGAACCAGAACCAATCATCCTGCCATATCCTCCTTTAAAAATCTTCTGCTTTCCCTCTTCAGGAAGTACCACATTGAAGGGTTCAGAGGCCCTCAAATAGATATGAAGGCAATTTTGATGATTCAACATAGAAATTACCCCAATGAGAGAAACAACATGGGAACTATCCAAGATACGTCTTTCTGTGCAAAATTTAGTCTGTATACATTTTAGCAATTTAAATGAGTATTTTGCAACCGAGACCAAATATCAATCATCTCTTGAGGTTTTCTACTATGTACTAACATCAAGTCTACATAGGAACAAATGTTATTCCTTTTTTTCTCTTCTATATCAAATGTCTTGAAGCCTTTGTGTTTCTCTGGAACGAGGCCGAGCTTCTGAAGGCACATTCCAGTATAAACATCATCAATGGGGTAGAGAAGGACCTGGTCAGTAATATTGTACAGCCTCAGAGCCAGGCGGCCAGAGTAGAGGAACCCACCTCCCCCAGCATACGGCGGATAAACACCAAGGTAAACAACTTCTGGGATGTAGTACTTCAGTTTCTTATCCCGATGAGGTCCAGCGTTGTGGATCACATCACCTATAAACAAATCTTTGGCTTTGTTCTTGGGTAAGCTATTCAAGTAATTCAGGATATGATGGGTATTCACAAAAACATCGTCATCACCCTTGAAAACGAACTCGGCGTTTGGGCAGGAAGTGCTCACCCATCTGAGAAAAAGCACTTCTTTCAGAGACAAGTTGAAGAAAGTGTCTCTGTAATTCCACATAAGAATGTCTTGGTGCTTCTCACTCTCAAACTTGAGCATATCTGAAAGATCGGGATGGTTGTCCTCTGGGGGGGTCTGGCCCAGCAAGAAGACTCGCACCACCGTTTGGTTCCCCATACTGGTTTCTCTGCCCCATGATTCCCGAATTGCTTGCCTTCTAGCGAAATGTGGAGTGAGGGACTTAATCGCCAGCAGTAAGAAGGGTTTCTTTACACACTTCTCTGGTTGATCTATAAGCAGTGAATAATTTCGACATCTCAAATACAGCAGAAAGTCTTTAAATCTGTCCGGCAAATTGTTGAAACCTGCAACTACAGATGTGACCCTCAGGTCAGGTTCACAATAATTCAGATGGCTCACGTTGGAAAACCCGTGGAGTTCCCCCGTCTGGTTTGCCAACATGCTCAGAATGGGGTTGTACCGCCTGTTCAGCTTTTCTTGTTCTTGGTTCCAATATGCTGCAGGAGGATCAAATGTCTTCCAGAACTTTTCTTTGGGTATTATTACTTCCCCCTTTCCATTTTTTTCTTGGTTACTGCTTTTGGAGGCTTCCAAAATCAAATAAATGAAGACATTTACCATCATCAGGATACCCAACAACTTTATTCTTCGACGTCCAACACTCATTTCTCATATCTGGAACAAAAGGGGGAGCATTGTGTTAATTAAATAATTGTTAATCTGCATTTGCTCACATATGTAACTTGCCTCTTTGTCTTTACCTCCCCTGGAAGTGTGGTTTAAAGCACAGATTGTAGACTTGCATGCCCAACGTTCAAATTATGGCCCTATCATTCTAACTGTGTGACCTTGGGCAAGTTGTATAACTGATGTCTCAGCTCCTCCATCTATAAAATGGAGGTCATAACCTACTTCATAGGATGGGTGTGAGGACTACCTAATTTTATACGTAAGGCTTTTAAAAGTGGCTGGCCCATAGCAAGCTGTATGTAAGTGGTTGTTAACACTGTGACTGTTTTAGAAACTGGAGGGCAGAAATATATGTTTAATAAATAACCTCACAGGTGTTCAACTTCCTTGCTTACAAGGACACATACAAATCAGTGTGCTACAAACTGACTTGCCCACAATCATATTAAATACATTTTATATTGTGATCCAGTACACACATGTGCACACACATGTAACTGTACAGAATGGGGCAAAAGTGGGTTTTCAGTTATAAGCAAAAACAATAATTTTTGTAGTTATTTATTAATTATTGTATTACAATATTTTCCCTATGAACAACTGTAAACCTAATTTTGCCACACCCTTTACTTTTAGGTGTTACAATGTGTGTAGTTCTATATAATTCACTCCAATTTTTTTTATTTTGTTCCATTTCATTTTTTGTAAAATGGTGTTCCCAACCCTGAATTGTTTCCCAACCCACCATTTTCACAGATTAGGAAACAAAGGCAGAGAGATGAAAACGCTTGCCCAGGGTTGAAGGGCTAGGAGATAAAGGAGACACTAACCACACTAAGTGCTCAGAGAGAAAAAATAAAAAGAATTCCACCAGCTTTATCCTAATATCCAAAAACTGTGAACCCAAATACCATCAACAGAAGAATAGATTATCAAATTGCAATAAATTCACACAATGGAATAACTCTCACAATAAAAAGGAAACTCTTACTACTAGCCACAAGAGTGCATTATGAATGAAAGACCTCAAATTCCATTTATGTTAGGTTCAAGAGGGCAAAATTAATCTAGATCATAGATATATGAAGGTGAAAGGGATAGAGGTTTTATCTGGAGAAGGGTAGGGGTAGGGGTGAACATTTGGAGGATAGAAATGTACTATGTATGTCTTGATCGGAATGAGAACTTCATGGGTGTATACATTTGTCAAAACTCAAAGTGTATATTTAAGATCTCTGCTATTTATAGCAAAAAGAAAGAGAGAAATGAAAATGACATTTTAGTGAAATATCAAAGGCCAAGAACAGATTTCAGTCTGTAGTCAATAGAAGAACAAAGAAGAATGACATGGACTGCTGGGAAAAGAACTCCAGAGTTCTAACACTATCGAGATGGATGACTTACAGAAGAACAACCGTTTAGGCCTGACCTGTGGTGGCGCAGTGGATAGAGCGTTGACCTGGAACTCTGAGGTCGCCGGTTGGGAACCCTGGGCTTGCCTGGTCAAGGCACATATGGGGCTTGATGCTTTCTGCTCCTCACTCCCTTCTCTCTTTCTTTCCTCTCTAAAATGAAAAGGGGGGGGGGAGAACAACCATTTAGATAAGCTTGACATTAAACAACAATCCAAAAAAGTGGACTGGCAATAAATACACTGTAAGAATTTTCTTTCCAGAGTAATTCTATAACTGAAATTTTATTCCTAGAAATGAATCCCAAAATAGCATTGCATCTCAAGCACTGTGCATTACTGTACTTGATACACTGAGCCTGTGAAGTTGGTAGTGTTACTTTTATTCCCATTTCATTTCACCCTACAAAACACTTAAAGAGGTAACTGTTAACAGCAGAGGTGGAATTCCAGCCAAAGCAATGGAGCATCAATGCCACCACGTCAAATGGTAACCACTCTTCTCCAACCTCTACAACAAAGTTGTGTGGCTACTTTTTAAAACAAGGGTAGTGTTTACTTCTTCTTTTTTTATATATAATGTAAGAGGACTTTTTAAGTTTACTGAGTTCTACATGTCGGACTACCCAGATTAACTAATTAGAATTCCCAAGCTATTTTGTGTCTCAAAATCTGTTTAGTACGTCCTAATCTACAGTGACTGCATTTACCACTGCTAAATAACTTCAGTTATGAACATATAAGTAAAAGGTGTTTTTCAAAAACAAGCCTCTGCCCCATTCCCCTACTCCGCCAAAGCCTTTGGACATAGAGAACAGCAGATGATCAAGTTACGTGGGTGCCCTCAGCTCACCCAAGTACAACTTCCCATCACCACCCCGTTTCTCCCCTCACTTCTCCACCACTCAGCTACCAGAAAGGGCCTTCTTAATCTCACTCCAGAGAAGGTAGTAAAAACCACAAGACATTTCTTACGCCTTAATTACCGTTTTAAAGGACAATGTCATCACACACAACCTGAATAATTCAAAATGTCCAGACCTAAATCAAGGGGCCACACCCTCCTTAGGTCAGTTCCTTTCAAATGAGCTTTTGGACAAACCTTATGAGAAAACTGAAGTCTCAGTCCAGTATGCCTTTGACAACCTAAACCTCTTTCCTATGGGCCTTATTCTCAAGGAAGAGAGAGCTCAAAAGAACATGAAAATGTATTTGCATGAGTATTTCAAATAGTTAAAGCATCAGTCATCTCTTTAGAAAATGAATCATTGGTAGTTTTAAGCTTTTTTTTTTTTTTGGCTTTCAAATTTGAAACTAAACACTATTCAAAACAAACAATTCTCTCTATGTTGGGATAACTCTCCTAAAGCTAGCACTTCACCCTCTATCTCCAACCTCTAGGTCTTAGGCCTTTTCAGTGAATAGTTTAAAAGAAGGGCGAGGAAAGGTATGTGGCTGAACAAGACCACAATGAGGAAAAATATTTGGAAGGGATTCTCAGGGAAAAACAGCATTACTATGAACAGCTAATTACTTCACAGAAATTTTCAACTCAGAAAATAAATATGAGTATCAGTAGACTATTCTTAAAATTATAGAGTAAAAGAGGACAGCTTAAGGAAAAATAAAGCAGCATAGTACTCTACTAAGTTTATTTTTCCTTAAGTTATTCAGGGAAAAGATTCGGGGTGAATAGTGTATGTGATGACTTTAGATTAAGGAGCCAGCTGTGCATCCAGGTTATGGGGCAGGACCATGAGCATCTGGATCCAGCCAGAACCACTGAAGAGATGGTTTGAAGTTTCTACCATTGAAAGCACCAGTTCTTCTTTTGGGAATACTTTGAGGAATACAGTGGGCTTGACAGACCTGGACAAGATTTCCTACTTCATCCACAGCAATTCAGGCTTTTATTTCCATGACCAAGACCCAGCCAGGGCCTCCCACTACCTCGGCTAAGACAGGCCTTTGTAGCTCTCAAAGGAACACCAGCCGCACCTTTTGTTTGCTCAAGTATTCTCAAGTATTCCAGTCTGCAGAGCAATGTCCTGCCCATTGCTTATTTGCACCCCCTAAGGGAAGGTGAGAAGGTAGCACTTTACCAGTGAGAAAAATGGAGGCTCAGAGGGAGTTTAACTGAGTTGTCTTAAGTGTTACATAAGTTAAGCAACAAGGCTGAGATGGCTCAGCCTCCTGGCTCCCAATCCAAGGCTCTTTGCATCTCCTGCGTTTTCTATTAAGGCACATCCTGGTCAACAGTGAAGGCATTGGTCTAGGTCGCCAGTGACACCTGAAGGGCTGGCTCAGTACTAAAAAGACCGAAAGCATGGGGTCGTGACGCATTTGATGTTACCAAGACTCTTCAAAGAAAGGACCTAGACGCTCTCAGCCCTGTTCTGAGAATGGGCCAGCCTTTCTTGTTCCAATTTCCAAACGTTCAGCTGAGGCTGACTCTCACCAATACTTGCTAAAGGGCACTTCTTCCCCAACCAACCTGAGAAGGAATTGTGGGAAAACCAAGATTCTCAACTGCACATCTCCACAGAGTTTAAATGTCATCATTCATTTGTGAACTGGGCACAATCCCTCGCATGAAAACTGCTTCTGGCAGACTTTTGCAACAAACCAAAGTTCATGGAAAGGAGGATAAAGCAATGACACCCCCCCCCCATGAAAATATCTGCAGGAAAAAGCTCTCTGAATATCTAACTAAATATTCCCATTGCAGGCATAAAACCAATTCCGTGTCCTTTTAGAGCAGGAAGTTACATTACTTAAGAAGAATTTGAGTAAGAAAACTTATTTCAATGCTGGGGAAGATGTTATACAACCCTCACTATGAAACACAGAATTTTTACTGGGAGTAATGGAAATAAAGAACAACCTTAGCTTTTCACCATGTGCTTGGGCTTATAAAGTCGGCCCAACAAGGACCCAAGAGTTTTGAAACACGTCAGTTGATTCCGTTTAATGAAAAACCACTTCCCTCCTGTATTTTGTAACAAAAATATTTAAAAAGACAAGGTAGAGACAGAAAAAACATATTTGTTAGCTGAAAATGGATTACAAAATAGTACAGATGTGAAAAATCCAGATGAAACACCACACCAAAACAGAACCAGTTTAATCCGGGTGCTAGGATTACAGGCTATTTTAATATTTTTGAATGCTGCCACATGAACTCTCTCTTTGAACAGCCTCTACCACACAGCCTCTACCTAGACTGCTGGGGTGAGTGTGGGAGCACATCACGAACTTCCTGATGCTGGGCTCTCACGGTTGCAACCCGTGTCACTAGCCTGCCTGTGTCATGGCCTCAGTGTCCCAGACACCCAGTCCCGTCCTGGACCCTGCAGTGCTCAGCAGAAGCTGTGCCACATCTACCCCTAGGCCATCTGCTCACCTTTCCTCGGACCTGCGCTGTCTGCCTGAAGCACTCTATTAGAGAGGATCTCCTAAAAACAATAGTAAAATATGAACATCTGCTTTACTTTTATAAATACTTAGGCACCTGCCAGGCACTAGCAATCCTATGAGGCAGATAGTCACACAGACATGATTTAACTTGCCCAAGGTCACACATCCAGTAAATGGCAGAGCCAGGATTTAAACCCAAGCAGTTTGGCTCCAGCATCCTAGGTTTAAACTATGATACAAGTGAAGGCTGCACACAGGACTGTGACTAAAGGAACTAAAGGGATGCAGGTCTTACTTCCAATGGTTCATCTTTAAAAGTATTAAATATTTTAGAACTTTATACATTTTTACTGAAAAACTACCATTAGTCAAAGTTAGATATGGGAGTCGGAGTGGAAAAATAAATAACATTTACTGAATGATTACTGTACAGGCCAGCTCTGGGCAAAACACCGCACAGACCCCATTTTATTTCCCAATATACAATCCAAACAACCCCAATGTTTCATTCATGGACACTACTAGACTGGGAAGCACTGAAAAGGATGATTGTTAAAGGTTCCCTCCATTTCTGAAAGCCCTATAAACACTGAACCAAAGTGCTGGCCATCCACAGCCACCAGTCGGCGACTGACAGCCACCCCCTGCAAAAGGCTCCAACAAGTTAGGTAGGTAGCACCAATAGCTAGTCAGGGACAGAGAGATCTACCACACCCAGACACTCAAGTACCAAGGTTAAGGATAAAATAAAGGCAGGGCCTTCTTGTAATAATAAAATAAAATGACCAGCCACCCCCACTCAGGCAGGCTGAGGCAAGGAGGCTGGAAATTCAAGCCTATTCGACCACAGGAGACTGAGCTAGCAGCCTCCAAGTCCACGGGTCCTGCTTCCTGATCATTCTCTTCCATAGACCTGACACACAAATCCTCAAGGAGAGAAAGAGCCCAAGCCCACTGCTATACCATGGGGGGTTGGGAGGAAGTGGGGGGAACACACTTACTCTTTGGAGAACCTGTCCATCACTGCCTGCCCCGTTGCCCTCCCCCCTTCCAAGAGCCTGGCCAGAGTGCCTTTCCTAAATCGTTTCCTCCCGGGCTGCTTCCATCTGTTGCCTGGCCCGTGCCAGGCCCTTCCAGGTTCTTCTCAGATGAACAGGGACAGGGACAGTCTGCAGCTAAGTGGTTCCAGCAGAGAGAACAGCGTCTAGCATGCAAGGCAGAACCTGGATGATAAGATTCGAATGAAGCAACTCAGTTGGACCAGAGAGCTGGGCCATACCTAAAGCTTGTTTTGTAATAGGAACAAGAAGCCTGGTCTTGGTTTTTGTCAGGCCAGGGGCAAGGGAGCACCAGGAGGGCCCTTACCACCTCGCTTAGACACTGGTGAGAAGGGAGAACATGTGTCTGTCTGACTCGGCTCTCTGGTCTGTAAGTTTGAACCAACAATCAAGGAATTTGGCTCATGGTCATTACTAGTACCCTTCATGTTCAAAATTAAAAGGGAAAAGTACATATAATGAATATATTCACCTACACATCCCCACGGGAGACAGTATACATCAAAAAGTCTGGCAGGACACGTTCTGGTCCCCAGTGACTAAATTTCCTCAAAGGCCAGCATGGCCGATTTTTCTCAAATTATATTCACCATTTAAAATAAAATCAATCACTAAACTAATTCTTCAAGTAAGCCCATATCTAGTACTAACAGAAAAGGAGAAGAAAATTTAGTTAACAACAGAGAATTAACCCTACCAGAGGGCACCTTGCTCCTGCCTTTAGTAAATCTGATGAGTTTTATAGTCCCAAGTCCGTTTTCACTTTGGAAAGTTGGTCTGGCATCTGGAACTGGACAGCCCAAAGTTAAATTCAGGCTATGCTACCCACTTAGCTATGTGACCTTAAGCCAACTGTTTGACCTCTCTGAGCCTCAGTTTCCTCATCTGTAAAAGGAGGATGAGGAAAAACAAATCTACACCAATTTGTTGTCTGCCATGCAATGAGCAGTCAATAATTCTCTTCAGAAGTTTAATATCTCCACCAAATACTAAATGAAAGCATGTTTCTAAAGTTTTGTTGTTCACTCTCTTATAAATTTATTTAAAAAAAAAGATTTCATTTATTGATTTTACAGAGAGAGCAGGGGCAGAAAGAGCATGAAGTATAGTTGCTTCACTTTAGTTGTTCATTGCTTGCTTGTCATATGTGCCTTGACCGGGCAAGCCCAAGGTCTCAAACTGATGACTTCAGCATTCTAGGTTGATGCTCTATCCACTGCACCAGCACAGGCCAGTATAAAGTCACTCTTTTAGAAACCCATATATCCACTTCCTTAAATATCACCTCCTAAAGGAGGATTACAAGTTGACCCAGCTAACTACAGATATTAGCCTCTAAATGTTTTGTGCAGACCTTCTTCCCAGGTCTCCATTTGCAATGAATCAACTTCTCAAGCACCGGGGGTGCACACCCCAGCATTACCTTGATTTACTGCGTCTCCCTGTTCTCCACATCCAGCCAGGAACCAAGTCTTGTGTTCCTACCTCCATAAAGTCACTTGCCGCCTTCCTCATCTGCCCTCTACTCCATTCAGGCTCTGCTACTGGCTACTGCCGTAGCCTAATGCCTCATCTTACTACCATGCTTCCAAATATGCCCTATTCCCCAGCCACTCAGCCTTCAGCCCCTGTATGTCCAGTCCCTGCTCACACCGCTCTGCCTGTTTGGTCAGACCACCACACATGCTAACTCCCTCACCGCCTACTTTTAAGTGTGTGTTGTCTCCGAGAACTCCTCTCTTCTACTCACAGAGCTCAAGCTCAGAGCCTCATCCCTCCATCCCTCTATCCCTCTAAGAGTTCTCCTCCCCAGGGATTTGCCCCAGCCTCACTCCTCCAATTTTTTCATTCATACACCAATCTGGTCCCAGCCAGAGCCTTAAATGATGATCTGTGCTTCCCTTCACATTACCTCCTGACAATGCCTCCCATCTCCATACTGCATACACTTTAACCTCTAACCAGAGCAAACAAGTTTGTTCCAGAAAACCTGCTTCTCTCCACCTTCTTTCTGTTCTGCCTTCCTGGAGAGCTGCTACCCCTTCCAGATTAGCTTGTCACCTCCTGGCTGAAGCACCCACCTCCCAGGAGTCAGGGCATCCACTCCTGGTCACTGGGGCCTACACCTGGGCATCTTCCATGAGCGACGCCTTCCCACTGTACCACCATCACCCCAGCACATGGCACTTGAGACGCAGTCAGTATTTGCTGAACAAACATTCTGGTCATCTGGTCAAGTTATTGAATATAGTGAGATATTCAGTAGAAACTGGATTAATTAAACATATACACCTTTCCCCAAGGACATGACACTGGAAAATCACTTACAGATATACTGGTAAATGACACATACATATACAATATTTATAAAAATCTATCTCAAGTTTTAAGTACTAAAGTACAATAGGAAAAATTTAAAGAACTTTCTAGAGTTAAGGGAGATAAAGAGTTTCAGAAGCAGAAAGTCCATGAGACTAAGAAGGTGGGGGCAAGATTTGAAGAGGTAAACTGGAGTGGGTAGTATAACCTGGCCCCTCACTTCCTATAGTCAGCGGCAGACCCACCAAAGGCCACACAGATGTGGATGTGTTCTGACTGAGCACACTCTGTGAGTGGGAATGGAGATGTGCGGTTCAGCAGTGCTTCCAGGTGAGGGCTCCAACCAGGCTCCTGCAAACAGATCCAGCCAACCTGTCTTCCAGCCTCTCCCACAAGAGGGGGCTCTAGAGCTCCTACCTGGCGAGGGAAGAACCTTCAGCAACTGTTACCCCACCAAGGCCACGAAAGTACGGGGACAGGGTGAAGACGCCTGAAGGAAGGCAGGCCCCTAGTACAGATGTAAAAGTTGGGAACATCTACTTACCTAAGGTGAGAAATCATTTACTCAGCCATAAGAAATGATGACATCAGATCATTTACAACAAAATGGTTGGATCTTGATAACATTATACGGAGTGAAATAAGTAAATCAGAAAAAAACAAGAACTGCATGATTCCATACACAGGTGGGACATAAAAACAAGACTAAGAGACATGGACAAGAGTGTGGTGGTTGGGGGGGGGCGTTAGGGAAGGAGAGGGAGATATAGGGTGGGGGGAGGGACACAAAGAAAACTAGATAGAAGGTGACGGAGGACAATCTGACTTTGGGTGGAGTATGCAACATAATTGAATGACAAGATAACCTGGAGATGTTTTCTTTGAATATATGTACCCTGATTTTTAATGTCACCCCATTAAAATTAATAAAAATTTATTTTAAAAAAATTGCTGCAATGCAGGAAGTCACTTCCTGGCTATGGCTTGGTAAATGCTTCTACTTCAAGCTCCGGGGCCTATGTACTAACAACTAGTCTGTTAGGCTTTCAACGAGCCCTCAGAGAAATCCCTAGAACAGCAATTTTCAGGCTTTTTCATCTCATGGCACACATAAACTGATTACTAAAATTCTTTGGCACACCAGAAAATATATGTTTTGCCAATCTGATGAAAAAATTAGGTATAATTTTGATTCATTCATATCAGACAGTTGTGTTGGCTGTTGTCATTTTTTTAATTTGACAATCTAAAGGAAAAGAGGTCAGTGCCCCTGATTAAAGAGTCAGGTCTGCATATTTTAAAAATTCTTGTGGCACACCGGTTGAAAAATCACTGGCTTAGAACGTTTCTCTCTGATTCATTCTGTTTGCTCACTTTGGTTACATGGTTTGTATTTCAGTCTGGGTCCCACCAGGAGACAAAATACACAGTTAGTATAAAGAATATGATAACCGAGTAACTGTAAAAACGCACTAGATCTCTAATGGGTTCCCAGCAGCAGATGAAAAGTACCAGAAAAAGTACTAATGCGGAACGGGTGTCCAGAGCTTGTTGAAGTAGGTATGGATGGCTTAAAAGTCCCTGAGTGCACAGACCGGAGAGGGTCCACTCACCAGCAGAGCAGAGACAACCCTCTGAGACGCAGGTACAAAGCCTGGAACACAGGAGCCCCAGCAGGAGGACTGCAGGAAGCAGACCCTGGGGATGCAGGTGAGCCTGGACTACAGTGCAGAGTGGGCGCACAGAGAGAATGAGGGTGCAGAGGAAGTCATGCACATACAGTGGGTCCGGGTGCTGCTCAACTGGGAACTGGGGGGGCCTCCCTCTGCAGAGGCTCAGCACCACCGTGTGGCTTGGCCAGGAGCAGCCCAAGGCCGGTGCTCAGGACAAATACTTGGTGGCCAGCTTATTAAATGGCCAGGACCACAGGACTCAAAATGTACACACATGTGGGGGCTGAGGAGAGGGTGCAGAGAAGTGGTGACCTGGGCTGTATCCCCCCAGCGCAGGCTCCCCATGCCACCACTCCTGCCAGAGCTGATGCAAGCGCAGAGCAGCCAATGGCTAGAAAAAGCTGTGCCCAGCGGGCACCTAAAAGTACAAGAAAAGCAGCAGGCTCTCTGGCAGCCTGAAGACACACATTATCCAGTACACTAGGAACCAGGAAGGAAAATCCCTTCCTCCAGCAACATCCTCTTCAGAGCCCTCAACTTACAGAAGGCAAAAAAAAAAAAAATTTTTTTTGAAGGATTCCAATCCCTTTTCATACATCAGGCAACAAAGGGTGAATTTGGAACTGAGAGGCAATAGTCAGAAACTGGCACAAGTTGTAAATCTCCTGAATCACCATCTCCAAGTCATCTCCAACCACAAACATTTTTACTCGAGTCTGGAGTTAGGAGAAAAGGGCCTAAAACACAGGCCCTGTACAATGAATTGGCTGATAGTCAATAAATACAGGACAGGCGATTCTCCAATAGTAAGGGACAAGGCAGGGCCTGAGTGGGGCTTGAAACAGGGTAGATTTCAGAAACAGGTAAAACTGGGAAGGCAAGAGACACGGTAGGGACACAGGGTGTCCCCAGGTAGAGACTGACACCGAGTTTGTGGGCAGATGCCACACAGGAAAGAGTAGATCAGGGCCGGTGGGCCCAGGGCCTCTCCAACAGGACAAGGACAAGCCATGCCTACACCTAACTTAATAAATGCTGCTGCTGGAGAATCGCAGGAATGTTTTCTTCCACAACAAAGAAAGAAAACTGACTAAATCACACAGGTATATGAAATAAGGAAAAATTGAAGAACTCCAAAGTAGATGCCCATGACGATTATAAATGTAGCTGGCTTTTGTGTTTACTAAGATTGAATTTCTGCAGAGCAGATTCCATTCACAGTGGGGAAAGAACATGGTCTGAGTAGGCCGTCTTCTGTCATCAGCTCTCCAATGCACCTCTAACAGAATACGGGCATTTGGTCTGATTTGCCAACACTAACCCACGACTTGTTTCTGATTTTCCCCTATAATTGAAAAAGAAAATTGATGCGCAACCTCACGTGTGCCTTTTCCCACTGTCTTATTTTTCCTTTGGAAAAACTATAAACGGCAAACAAAATTCTTAAGGCATTTAGTATATAATCAAATTATTTCTCTCCCCTTCCCTTCCATCCCCCAGCAAAAACGGAGGCCATGCTGACTTACCCTCTTACTGTACACCCACAAGCATGGAACTGTCCATCCTGACTGTAGACATTGTCCTTTTTAACCTGTACTGAAAAACAGGGCAGCTCCCTACTTTAATTTGCACCATCTCCTCATACGCTTCCTTCCTGACTCTCCTACTCCCCATGCCCTTTGTCCATTTTTTCTATGTCGGGTGTTCTCATCTCATTTAATCTTCACAAGCTCAAAAATGTGTAGCAATTAGTCCGAGATCACAGAGCTAATCCCAGTGGAGCCAGCACTTGGACCCTGGACCCTGACCTCAAGTCTAAGCCCTTCCTCTTCCTACCACACAACACTGTCACTCAAAGAGGATTTCAAGAATCCCTAAATACATTTGCACTTAAAAAATAATAATTTAGGAAGTAATATACTATTTTTGTGGACACCCAGAAGATGTAGACAATTGCGAGGCTTAATCAGCATGAGAAAGGAATAATGTAGATAAAACTGCAAGTTAAACACTATTCACTGCTTTCAGGCGCCCAGAGGTCCTAATCTGGTAACCCAGACACCTTCCTACCATGGGTGGAGGCCCTGCAGGAGTGGTAGATATTTATCCATACTCAAGAATGAGAGATTGGCAGGGGCTTAAACTGGCCTAATCACAAACAAGTCCAGGCAAACCCTTTTGTCAGAGCTATTTACACACAGAAAATGCAGCCTTTTCATTCCCCTCCCTCCCAGCACCACAGCCTGACGCGAAGGGCAGGCAGCCAGCACAGACCGGGACCGGCTGCAGGGGAGCACAGAGGTGCTCAAGCCCAGCTCTCCTGACTGAGGACAGGCCACCACTTGTGTCAGAAGAGGTGATGGCACAAGGAAGGAAGGCCGCACACTGAACCATCCCACCCTTTGTTTTCTCTGTAACAGGCACACACATTCCACACACAGACCGTAACCCAATCCCATTGCCAGAAAGAAGCTAGAAGAATTTCTTTACCAGTAGATGAGTTTCAACCACATCATTTACAGAAGAGGAAACCAAAGCTCAGGGAGGCGCAAAGCATCACCCGACGTCTCCTCTCCCCAGGGAGGAGAACCAGGGCAGCTAGAAGTATTATTAGTGATGAAGTCTTTTTCTCCCAGTCTACACAGCTTCAATTCTAAGCCATCAACAAAAAAACCAAAATGGCCAAAAAAGGCCAATTGTCCCAGCACCACTTCCCCAGACACCTTCCCTGACCCCTCCCCACAGGTGGATGTTTTTATTACTTCCTTTCTGCTGTTAAACCTCACACTCACATTCACCTGACTTACTGCACCTTGCTGTTAACAAGTCTGACACACTGACAGGAAGTGTGGGCCTCCAGGGCGGGGGCTGGGCCACCTTCATTTCTCTATCTCCGGTGTCTGCCTCTCAGACAATTTATCAGCGGACACAAGGACAGAAAAGGGGTGGGGCAATAACGGAAGCATGACTTTTACACTGCTCTAGACACATCACTGTTGAATAAATTCATTCACAGGTGCTACCTTTCCAGGCCTGGCCAGAGCACCCTTCCCAGGAGCACCCTCCCTGACCCCTGGCTGTGTAGCTGTCAGTCCAGGTTGCTTCTCTTAGGAAGGGCTGGTCATCAGCCTTTTCCCACTCCTGTGCTTTCCCCGCAATGCCCACCCTTCACTCACCAGGACAGCATTACCTGGGGTCCTCTCAGTGCAGTACAGCTCTTAAAAACATTTCCGGAAACAGTCTCGTACAATTAAACAAATCCATAAACATAAGCCCAAGGGATGTTGGAAGGGAGGAAGAAGGCAATTAAAATTTAATAAAAATGGAAAAATTAATAAAAATCCACAGGTATATAGTACTGGGTTAGAAACAGAATCCCATTATATAAACCAAGTTATCAAAGTGACCTTGTATAAATGCTTCTGGAAATAAGTAGGCCATCAACCATGATTTAGCAATCTTAGCACCAAGACAGGGAGGGGAGGAGGTAATCTGACGCCTGCTATGTGAGCTACTTGTGTCTATAGACACATACAGAGAAAAGCTGGTGAAATCAACTAAGAATATTTTCATACAAGTATTTACATAGTAAAATGCATGAAAAATTCAACTGAAGACTTAATTGAACTAAATTAAAATTTTACTTTCCTGGAAGTTTTAAGATTGACTTCTGGCCTTGGCCAGCTGGCTCAGAGGTAGTATTGGCCCGGTGTATGGAAAGTCCTGGGTTCGATTCCCGGCCAGGGCACACAGGAGAAGCTGCCATCTGCTTCTCTACCCCCTTTTCCGCCTCCCCCTCTCTCCCCTCGATCAAAGTTGGCCCAGGAGTTAAAGATGGCTCAGGGCACTGAGGATGGCTCAGCTGAGGATGGCTCCATGGCCTCGCCTCAGGTGCTAAAATAGCTCAGTTGCCAAGGAACTGAGCAGGGGCCCAATGGACAGTGTTCTCCAGGGGAGGGGGGGGCTTGCCGGGACTTGCCAGATGGATCCCAGTTGGGGCTCATATGGGAGTCTGTCTCTCTGCCTCCCTGCCTCACCGGAAAAAAAAAAAAAAATTAGCCTTCTTTCCATAACTTCAATCAATGACCTTCATTGTGTTTATTTTACGTAATTTAATAAATTGCCTTAGGAATTCTCAATTTCTTGGCTGTAAGGATGAAGGCTTTCAGAAACGTGTTTTCTATGTTATTTTATTTTTTTAGATTTTATTTCATTGATTTTTGGAGAGAAGGGAGAGAGAGATAAAGAAAAAGAGAGGGAGAGAAAAAGGGAGAGGAAGAAAGAGGGGGGAGAAGCGAGAAGCATCTACTCCTAGTAACTGCTTCCTATATGTGCCTTGCTTCCCTATATGTGCCTTGAAAGGGCAAATTCAGGATTTGAACTGGCGACCTCAGCATTCGGGTCAATGCTTTATCCACTGTACCACCACAGGTCAGGTGGAATGTGTTTTCTTTTTTTCTTTCTTTTTTTTTTTTTTTTTTAACAGAGAAAGAGAGAGAATCAGAGAGAGGGATAGAGACAGACAGACAGACCGGAACGGAGAGAGATGAGAAGCATCAATCATTAGTTTTTCATTGCGCGTTGCAACACCTTAGTTGTTCATTGTTTTCTCATATATGCTTTGACCGCAGGCCTTCAGCAGACCGAGTAACCCCTTGCTCGGGCCAGCGACCTTGTGTCCAAGCTGGTGAGCTTTTGCTTAAACCACATGAGCCTGTGCTCAAGCTGGCGACCTCGGGGTCTTGAACCTGGGTCTTCCACATCTCCAGTCCAATGCTCTATCCACTGCGCCACCACCTGGTCAGGCGGAATGTGTTTTCTTAAAGAGCCCTTGCTGTTGGTTACAATGAAGGGGACACCAAGAAGCATAAGGCACTGCAACTTGGGCTCCAGGACTCCTGACTGACCACTTGGAGCCCCTTAGAGCTTACGGCCTGACTCGCTCTCTAATGCACGGAAACCACAGAAAGTTGTGCAGAATTGGCATGTGCAGAGATTTGAATAATATTGTATTAAAATAAAAGGATTCAACAGATCTAATACCTTGGGGGAGGAACAAAAAAGACAAGAAATAAAGAAACAGGATGGAGCTTTTTACAAGACAAATCGACTGTACCACACCAGGCCCCGCCCACCCACAGAGTGCTTGTCCACCTGCCAGGAAACATGCCAAGGACCCAACTGGATACATAGTTCTGTGGAGTTTTACAGATAAGCCAGGGTGGAGGGGAGGTTGTCATCTCTGTCCCATTAAGTGTTCTCACAAAAACCTGGTCCTAGATCCAGGTATGTGATATTTAAAATCCCTTCCCAGAGAGACCTCTCTGGTGCCAGCACCTCTTAAGAACCGCTGTCCTCCCCACTCAACACCTTTGCTCATGTGGCTTCTCCCTGTCTAAAATGTCCATTTTCTTGCTTCTCAATCCCACCCCTATCCTTGAAGGTCTAGGTTCAAATCCCACTGCCTCCTCTTCAGTTCCCTCAGTGCAGTATACTTAATCCTCCCTCCTGGCATTCAGGGTTCCCCCCAAACTGGAGCCTCTCCAAAGGAATACCAAGAGCTCATCACCTTATCACCTACAACCCCAGCCCAAATGACTCAAGGGAGCCAAGATCCACACTCCTCAACTCTGAGGGAGGCAGGACCGCAGAACCGAGGTGCCCCACCCTCCCTGTGCTGTAACCATGAATGAGCACCAGGCCCTGCTCCCTACACACTGAAAATCCAATTAAACTGGGCTCCCCTGGGAAGCCACCCCTGCTCCAGAGTCAGAGACCGTCCTCCTCCCAGAAGACACCCTTTCTGGCGACAAGTGGCCCTGGGGTGGCAGCTTCAGAAAGGAGTGCCAAACAAGTGAGACAGAATCCACTCTCCCCTTTTTCTCTCTCGGGTGTTGCTTAATTTCAACAAGTTACTGACAGATGCTCTACCACTGTTGTTTTTAAGGTGTAGTTTTTTGTTTTTTTTTCAAATATCAAAATAAATCATATGGATTTAAAATAGACATCCTCAGGACAGTGACATTTTGGCCTTTTATCCAAATGTTCTATTGGGGCGAGGAGGGGGTGCTGTTCAACCACGACTTAGGTCTACATAGTTAAAAGAGATGAAATAGTAACAGCACTTTCTCTGGTCACCTGCCAAGAAAAATTTACTTGCCAAAAATAAAAGAGAACACATTGTTTGCTCACTATACAGGCACACTACTGAGCAGCTGAGAAATTGGGCCTCTTTTACCAAGTCCACAGTGAGTCTGTGAACATCACCTTCACATATCGCAGGGGTAACAATCCCTGCATCTCCCTGTACTGAGCTGCCACCTTCTGCCCACTTCTCTAAGGTTTTTTGTTGTTGTTTTTTTATAGAGACAGAGAGAGAGTCAGAGAGAGGGATAGACAGGGACAGACAGGAACGGAGAGAAATGAGAAGCATCAATCATTAGTTTTTCATTGCGACACCTTAGTTGTTCATTGATTGCTTTCTCATATGTGCCTTGACCATGGGGCTACAGCAGACCAAGTAACCTCTTGTTCGAGCCAGCAACCTTGGGTCCAAGCTGGTGAGCTTTGCTCAAACCAGATGAGCCCGCGCTCAAGCTGGAGACCTTGGGGTTCTGAACCTGGGCCCTCCGCATCCCAGTCCAACCCTCTATCCACTGTGCCACCGCCTGGTCAGGCCCACTTCTCACTTCCCCTGGGGATCCAATCCCCCCCATAGCTTCTACTATCTCGACAGTGATGACTCCCACACCTGCATTCCAGCAGGGACTTGTTCTCCCACTCCGGGTGGTTCCTACACAACCTCCTAGTCATGTGTGGGGTAGAGACAAAAAAGCATCATGCTTAAACCAGCAACAGCCACCTAAGGCTTCATTATACACTCTCTGTGTCTGTACTTGTTTGAAACTTTTCATTATTAAGAGATATTTTAAAAAGGACCCATCAGAACCATGAGGGGGAAAAAAAATCAAAAGAGAAACATTCAGTTAAAAATAGAAGTATTCATGAGAGGTATTTTAAGTTCATTTGAAGAAAATAATTCCTTTTGGAAAATTAAGTGGTGCGTCTCATTTTCTTGAAGAGTAAAAGCTACCTAAATTCATTATAAACAAGTGTCAAATTCAACCGTAATAATAATAATACATGTAATAAAATATATATCATTTGTTCCAAATGTTAAAATATTTAGGAAGGATGGTATTTGTCACAAACCCACTTTGACCCTTGCAATGCTAGACAAATATAACTGATTCCGAAAACATCACCAGGCTTCCCAATGAACAATCTAGAGCCAGACTTAAAGGGTTTGGTTTTGTTTTTCTAAAAACACAATTGTGTTACTCCCTGATAAGGACTCAAAAAAGAAGCACTTCAGAGAAGTATGTGGATGTTAACTGTTTTTCAAAGAAAATAAAGAATTCTTAAATTTTAAGCCATAGCAAGTTTATGGTCCATAGAAATGGCCTTACTGGAGTGCTACTACCTTCCTATTCCTGACTGCATTGTACTCAAGTCAATCAATATGTGAGGCTGGCTGTGCAGGTTTTTTCTTTCAGGGGTGGGGTAGAGGGAGGGAAGAGAAGCTAAGTGGTTGCCATGGTTACCCAGCTATTTGATGTCAGCCCTGGGACCAAAATCTACTTCTAGTTCTTCACATGGAGCAGTTACTCTTGTCAGTAAATTACAGCCCCAAATTACCATCCCTTGCTGCCTGCTCCCTGGGCTTCTGTCTCCGTGGTGATCACTTTCTTCTCCACCTCACAGCTCTCCCTCTCCAGTGGCTCCAGGCACAGGGTCCTCTTTCTTTCTCTGCCACCTTCCTGAAAAGGTCCCGTCCCTCTGTCGTGCCTTGACTTCCTCAAGCCCCGTCGCCCTCTAGAATCTTCAGTCATTGACCTCCCCGGACTTCCCAGGCACCTAACGCTGCTGGCTAACACCTCCACCCCCACCCCAAGCACCCCAAGTTCAAGACAACCCCCAATCCTGATTCTCCTCCTCCCAGTTCTCTAGCATCGTTGCTCCTGGCCTCATCGCTCAAAATGGGCCTTCTCCAAAGTTCTGGACTCAAGCCTATTGCTGGGTCTTTCCTTGACCCACACTCCTGTTCCCTAGACCCTCTTTGACACCATTAATGTCCCAGTCTACCTGTATCTATAACTTACCTCCTCCACATCTCCCTGAATTGGTTTCCAAATCTCATCCCTCACTCCCTTTCAGAAATCATACACATACTCTTACTCCCCCTGCCCCTTTAATCCTGTACCATCCCTGGCCTGGTTTGAACCCTCTGTTTTTCCCTCAGCAAGACTGATGAAGTTACTTAATTCAATGATTATCAAGCACCTACTTAAATGGAGCAGTGTTTAAAACAGACAAGGAAAGCCCTGGCCAGTTGGCTCAGTGGTAGAGCGTCAGCCCAGCGTGTGAATGTTCCAGGTTCAATTCCCAGTCAGGGTACACAGGAGAAGCACCCATCTGCTTCTCCACCCTTCCCCCTCTCCTTTCTCTCTCTCTCTCTCTCTCTTCCCCTTCCACAGAAAAGGCTCCACAGGAGCAAAGTTGGCCCAGGCGCTGAGGATGGCTCCATGGCCTCTGCCTCAGGTGCTAGAATGGCCTCCGTTGCAATGGAACAACACCCGAGATGGGCAGAGCATCACCCCCTAGTGGGCATGCTGAGTGGATCCCGGTCGGGCACCTGTGGGAGTCTGTCTCTCTGCCTCCCGGCTTCTCATTTCAAAAACACAAAAACAAAATAAAACAAAAGCCAGACAATGAAGAATAAAGTTATATGGTCATTTTCCATAAGGTTGATAAGTGTTTAGACAAAATACAAAGCAGAATATAGGGGATGAGGATAAGGATGGTTAGAGAAAGCCTCTCTTCTCATAGAGGAGGTGGGGGGAGGCGGAAGGGGACAATTCCATGAAGAGGGAACAGCCAGTGCAAAGACTAGAGGCAGGCTAGCTCAGAGGCCAATGTGGCTGGAGTAAATTGAGCCAAGGGCCTGGTACAACTTTGGCTTCACTCAGAGGGACATGAGGAGCCAGCCACTTAAGGATTTTGAGTATAGTTACTTTTTTTAAATTCCTCCAACTTCTTTCTGAGAATGTACTGTTGTGGGGCAGTGGGGCAAACAGGAAGCAGGGAAACCCCTCAGGAGGACATAAAATGGCCCAGGCCCATGATCACACCTGCTTCTCATCCACCTCTAACTCAATCTCATCTTCCTAAACGTAAGCCTGGCCATGACATGTCACCACATCCGCTCCACGAGAACTTTCCAGGGCTCCCTATGACCTCCATAACCATCAACTGCCACCTTTCGACATGGTCGGCGAGGCTGCACTGTGGCCTGTTACCCCTTTCGAAGCACTCTGCCATCCAAACCAGGGGATCACCATCTGCTGTTTTCCCCAGACACACTCCATAAACCTGCCATCCCAACTGTCCCACCTCCTTTCTCTGCCCCTGACAAGTTCTTTATTCACCCTATGAAGGTGAAACCCAAATGCCACTTCCTCACAAGCCTTTCTTGGCAGCCCCCAACACTGCACTTTGCTTAAACCTCTGCTAAGCACGATTTGTTCTACCAGACTGCTAACTCCCTGGGGGCAAGAAATGTGCCTAACCCATCAAGGAATACACATGGTGCCAAGCACAGTGCTAAGCATAAACTAAGGGCTCAATCAAGGCATGTTCCAAGTAAACAAATTGCCCATCTCATTGTATGTCAACCTGAGGTCCTGTGGGGTGGGGGTTGGGGGATCCAAGAACAGGTTTTCCCTCTTGGCTACTGTCGGCTGCAGGCCAGGGGGCCTGTCTGATGGACTGTGGCCTAGCACTCCTGACAATGGCACAGCCACAAGGAGGAGCCGGAGTAGGGACCTGGGGACCAGGCCTTCAGCCTTCTGCCCTCTCCGGCAGATATCTCTAGGCAGGCCCACACAATCTGTTTTAAGTCTGCCTGAAGTGTTTGTTGTCAGTGCGTTTTCCCTAAGCTCAGTTTAGAAGTAACCCGTGCAGAGGACGCACCTAGAGGGATCCAAACTTAGTTAACAGTAGTTCGTGTTAAAAGATGGCAGAATTAATTTTATTTTCCTCTATTTTGATTTGTTTCCCTAAAAAAACCCTAAGGGGGCCTAAAAAGTCTTTTAGAAAAAATGCAAATTGCCAACCAATTTACACATTTTAAAAAAGGGCCCCCACTCCCCTCCCACAGCATAAACCTGGGACAGCAACTTTCAACCTTCTTCATCCCATGGGACACATACCACTAATGACAAAAATTCTGCGGCATACCAAAAAATATATAGGATCTGACAGAAAATTTAGGTATAATTTTGATTCTTTCAGACCAGGCAGCCACTGATGTGTTGACAGTTGTCATATTTTTATTTTTTTTTTTCATTTTTCTGAAGCTGGAAACAGGGAGAGACAGTCAGACAGACTCCCGCATGCGCCCGACTGGGATCCACCCGGCACGCCCACCAGGGGCGAAGCTCTGCCCACCAGGGGGCGATGCTCTGCCCATCCTGGGCGTCGCCATGTTGCGACCAGAGCCACTCTAGCGCCTGAGGCAGAGGCCACAGAGCCATCCCCAGCGCCCGGGCCATCTTTGCTCCAATGGAGCCTTGGCTGCGGGAGGGGAAGAGAGAGACAGAGAGGAAAGCGCGGCGGAGGGGTGGAGAAGCAAATGGGCGCTTCTCCTGTGTGCCCTGGCCGGGAATCGAACCCGGGTCCTCCGCACGCTAGGCCGACGCTCTACCGCTGAGCCAAGACAGTTGTCATATTTTTGACAACCTAAGGAAAAAGAGGTCAGTGCCCTTGACTAAATAGTCAGATATTATGTGTTTAAAAATTCTTGAAGCACATTGATTGGAAATCACAGACCTGTGATTCCTGGGGGAATGCAATAGTCTTACCCTCCAGACTCCCTGTCACTCCACACTGCAAAACTCACATGCTGCTGAGGAGTCAGCTGCCTGGGCAGACACAGGGGCGGCAATGACTGAGTGGTGAGGCTTTGGGGCGGGGGCCATTCCCCCCACTTTCCCGTGAACATGACGGGCACCTCCCCCTCATAGCAGATCCTCTAGCCCCACCCTCTAGACTTGTGTAGGCCCTACCCAGCCCAGGTCTGGGCAGAATCTGAACAGATTGACTTGTGTGGCCCTGGGGTGGGAAACACACAGCCTGACCGCGCACCACCCCTCATGGGAGATCCACTAGCCCCACATTTCTGACACCCAGTGGAACTGTCCTGTTCAGTTCAGGTTCCTAGAATTATTCTGGACAGACTGAGTTGTGTGGGTCTAAGGAGGAGGTCATTTTTCACTTGCATGCCAGACCATTGCAGAGCCCTCCCTTCATACAGTCAAATCTTGGGTCTCCTTGGGCCTTATAAACTCTCCTGGCCTCACCCTAACAAGCCTGAGGCCCCACCCCACCACAAAGGTCTGCGAGCATCCAGTAGAAGGTAGCTACACTTGGTATACCCTAGACCAGGGGTCCCCAAACTACAGCCCATGGGCCACATGCGGCCCCCTGAGGCCATTTATCCGGCCCCCACCACACTTCCGGAAAGGGCACCTCTTTCATTGGTGGTCAGTGAAAGGAGCACATTGACCATCTCATTAGCCAAAAGCAAGCCCATAGTTCCCATTGAAATATTGGTCAGTTTGTTGATTTAAATTTACTCATTCTTTATTTTAAATATTGTATTTGTTCCCGTTTTGTTTTTTACTTTAAAATAAGATATGTGCAGTGTGCATAGGGATTTGTTTATAGTTTTTTTTTTATAGTCCGGCCCTCCAACGGTCTGAGGGACAGTGAACTGGCCCCCTGTGTAAAATGTTTGGGGACCCCTGCCCTAGACATTTGCTGAGTGGCCTCAGACTCAGCACTGGCACTGAGTTTGGACCTGCCTGTATCAATCTGGTGAACACTCACCCCTACCTAGTGACTCACTGTGAACCTACCTCATGCAACTTGAGTATTACCAGACACGCTTTCAGTGATGGAACCAATCAGGCAGCCAGTAGGTAGGAGGCAGATTACAGGGTGCCTTGGGACTTTTGCAGACCTGCCCCTGGGCCCAGGGCTGGTTAAAGCTGGCCCTGATGTACAGCCTGGCCCTTCCCGTGCACACCCAAGTCCAAAAGAAGCAGCCACAAACTGTGGATCACTTTGTAGCTCCAAACACATTGCTTACAGCCAGTCACAGGCAACATCTGACACAGGCCTACAACAGAGTCCCTCCCAAGGGTTCCCAGAACCAACACACTCAGTGGACATCCATCAGACAATATCAGAGCAGCACCCAATTAGCTTCACAAGTGGCCAATCCAAACGACCAGACCCTGCTGAGGTGAATTCTACTTCATGTGGTCAGCACCTGCACAGTTCGTACACTATGGTCAAGCATGATCCTCACAGTCACTCATCCCGAGGGTTGACCCCACACGTGAACGAGACAATAACAATCAAGACTCAACTGAAACAGAAGAGCCCGTGTAATTCACACAGGGAACATTCCTGGAGCACCCAGATCAGGCAATCAAGGAGACTGCCCCTCTGGGTCCCACAGGACACCTCTTCTATAAGGCTAGCCTACCCACACTGAGAGTCATAGCACATCTACCTACTTCACAGAAACAAGACAGCCAAAATGGAAGACAAAGAAACATGCCCCAAATGAAAGAACATGAGAAATCTCCAGAAAAATAAAAAAATAACGCTAAATGAAATGAGGCAAGCAATTTACCAGATATTAACAGTTTTTTTAAAAAGGGTTATAAGGATGCTCAAGGAACTTAAGTGAGAACTTCAACAAAGAGAGAGCAAGCATAAAAAAGGACATAGAAACCATAAAAAAGAATGAGTCAGAAGGAAGACTAGAGTATCTGAAATGAAGAATGCACTGGAAGGAATAAACAGTAGGATAGATGAAGCAGAGGATCAAATCAGTGATTTGGAAGACAAGGTAGCAGAAAACACCTAATCAGAACAGCAAAAAGAAAAAATATTTTAAAATGAGAGCTGTTTAAGTGATCTCTGGGATAACATGAAACATAACAACATTTGCATCATAAGGGTACCAGAAGGAAAAGAGAGAGCAAGAGATAAGAACCTGTTTGAAGAAACAATGACTGAAAACTTCCTTAACCTGGAAAAGGAAAAAGATACACAAGTCCAGAAAGTGCAGAGTCCCGAAAACAATAAACCTAAAGAGGCCCACACACCAAGACAAAGAGAATCTGAATAGCAGCAAGAGAAAGACAGTCACCCTACAAGAAAGCTCCCATAAGACTGTCAGCTGATTTCTCAACTGACATATTCAAAGTGATGAAAAGCAACAGAGGACCTACGTCCTACAACCAAGACAACTCTACCCAGTAATATTATACTATCGTTTAAAATTGAAGGAGAAATAAAGAGCTTCCCAGACAACAGAAAACTAAAGGAATTTGTTACCAACCAAACTAGTATTATAAGAAATGTTAAAGGATCTTCTTTGAAGAAGAAAAAAACAAAACAAAACACAGGAACATTGTTATAAGAATAAAATGGTGATAAACATGTACTTTCAATAATTGCTTTGTTTGTTTGTTTATTTATTTATTTTGTATTTTGCTGAAGTTGGAAACGGGGAGGCAGTCAGACAGACTCCCGCATGCGCCCGACCAGGATCCACCCGGCATACCCACCAGGGGGTGATGCTCTTGCAACCAGAGCCACTCTAGCACCTGAGGCAGAGGCCACGGAGCCATCCTCAGTGCCTGGGGCCAACTTTGCTCCAATGGAGCCTTGGCTGCAGGAGGGGAAGAGAGAGAAAGAGAGGAAGGAGAGGGGGAGGGATGGAGAAGCAGATGGGCGCTTCTCCTGTGTGCCCTGGCCGGGAATCGAACCCGGGACTCCTGCACGCCAGGCCAACGCTCTACCACTGAGCCAACCAGCCAGGGACTCAATAATCCCTTTAAATGTAAATGTTTCCATCAGAAGACATGAGGGGCCTGACCAGGCGGTGGTGCAGTGGGTAAATCGTCGGACTGGGATGTGGAAGACCCAGGTTCAAGACCCCAAGGTCAAGAGCTTGAGCGTGGGATCATCTGGTTTGAGCAAAAAGTTCACAAGCTTGAGCCCAAGGTCACTGGCTCAAGCAAGGGGTTACTCGGTCTGCTGAAGGCCCACGGTCAAGGCACACATGAGAAAGCAATCAATGAACAACTAAGGTGTTGCAACAAGCAACGAAAAACTAATGATTGATGCTTCCCATCTCTCTGTTCCTGTCTGTCTGTCCCTGTCTATCCCTCTCTCTGACTCTCTCTCTGTCTCTATAAAAGGAAAAATAAAAATAAAAAATAAATAAATTGTTTAAAAAAAAAAAGACATGGGGGATTCAACTAGTGTACCCCCAAAAGTCCCAAGGCAGAGAAACTGGCTGTGTGTTGACAAAAAAATGTCCATTCAGAAAGTCTCCCATTAAAATTATTTTATCACTAAAATAAGACAAGGTAACAGAATGGATAAGAAAGTGAGATGATATATTTGTTGCCTATAAGACACCAACCTCAGAACAAAAGATACACACAGACTAAAAGTAAAGAAGTAGAAAAAGATATTCACACAAATGAAAATGAAAAAAAAAAAAAAAAAGCTGGGGTAACAATACTTATATCAGACAAATAGACTTCGAAGCAAAGTCCATAACAGACAAAGAAAGACATTATATAATGCTAAAGGGATCAATCCAACAAGAGGATAAAACCCTTGTAAACATTTATGCACCCTACATAGGACCACTTAAATAGAAAAAGCAAATCTTAATGTACATAAGGGAGAGACTGACAGTAATACAGTCATAGTAGGAGATTTTAACACCCCAATGATATCAATGGATAAACTTTCCAGACAGATAACCAACAAGGAAACAGAAGCCTTAAATAACACACTCATCTCCAGAGCATTTCACCCCAGAATATACATTCTTTTCCAGTGTACATGGAACACTTTCCAGAATAGACCATATGTTAGGACACAAAACAAGTCTCAATAAATTTAAAAGTTTGAAATCATATCAAACATCATCTCTGACCATAATACTATAGCAGGGGTAGTCAACCTTTTTATACCCACTTTTGTATCTCTGATAGTAGTAAAATTTTCTAACCACCCACCGGTTCCACAGTAATGATGATTTACAAAGTAGGGAAGTAACTTTACTTTATAAAATTTATAAAGCAGAGTTACAGCAAGTTAAAACATATAATAATAATTACTTACCAAGTACTTTATGTCGGATTTTTGTTAAGTTTGGAAGAATAAATCTTTTATAAAACAACTTACTGTAGTTAAATCTTTTTATTTATACTTTGGTTGCTCTGCTACCGCCCACCATGAAAGCTGGAACGCCCACTAGTGGTAGGAACCAGGTTGACTATCGCTGTACTATAGTATGAAACTAAAAGTCAATCATAGGGAAAAAAACAACAACAGAAAAACACACAAAGACATGGAAGCTAAACAACATGCTATTAAAGAATGAATGGGTTAACAATAATTTCAAGAAAAATAAATAATATATCTTGAAACAAATGAAAATGAGAACACAACCCAAAATCTATGGGACACAGCAAAAGCAGTCCTAAAAGGGAAATTCAGAGCATTACAGGCCTACATCGAGAAACAAAAAAACCCCTCAAACATCTAATTCACACTTCAAAGAATTAGAAAAAGAAGAACAAAGCCTAAAATAAATAATAAAGATCAGAGCAGAAACTGACTCTAAAAATACAAAACATCAATGAAACCAAGAGCTGTGTTCTTAGAAAAGATAAACAAGATTGACAAATCTTTAACCAGATTCATATAGGGGGGAAAAAAGCACCCAAATAAATTACTCAGAAATGAAAGAGAAGTAACAATTGACACGAAAGAAATACATAGATTGTAAAAAATATTATGAACAACTACATGCCAACAAATGGGACAATCTGGACAAAATGCATAAATTCCTAGAAACATACAATCTTCCAAAACTGAATCAGGAAGAATTAGAAAATCTGAAAAATAGATTATAACTAATGAAACTGAAGTAGTAATAAAAAAACTCCCAATAAACAAAAGTCCTAAACCAACGGCTTCACAGGTGAGTTTTACCAAACACTGAAAGAACTAACACCTATCCTTCTCAAACTAAAAAATTCAAGAGAGAAGACTCCCAAGTTCATTTTATAAGGCCAGCATTATCCTAATTTCTTTTTTTTTTTTTTTTTTTTTTACAGAGGCAGAGATAGACAGGGACAGACAGACAGGAACAGAGAGAGATGAGAAGCATCAATCATCAGTTTCTCGTTGTGCGTTGCGACTTCTTAGTTGTTCATTGATTGCTTTCTCACATGTGCCTTGACCGTGGGCCTTCAGCAGACCGAGTAACCCCTTGCTGGAGCCAGCGACCTTGGGTCCAAGCTGGCGAGCTCTTTGCTCAAGCCAGATGAGCCCGCGCGGGACCTCGGAGTCTCGAACCTGGGTACTTCCGCATCCCAGTCCGATGCTCTATCCACTGCGCCACCGCCTGGTCAGGCATTATTATCCTAATTTCAAAACCAGATAAGGGCACTCCATAGAAAGAAAATTATAGTCAACATTCCTGATGAACATAGATGCTAAAAGCCTCAACAAAATATTAGCAAACTGGATACAGCAATAATTAAAAAGATCATACACGATAGTCAAGTGGGCTTTATCTGGGATGCAAGATTGTTGGTACAATATCTGCAAATCAATAAATGTGACACATGACATAAAGGATAAAAAACATCACAGGATCTTATCAACAGATGCAGAAAAAAAATTTGACAAAATCCAGCACTCATTTAGGATAAAAATCCTCAGCAAAGTGAGAATGAAGGGAACATACTTTAATGTAATTAAGGCCACATATGACAAACCCACAGCCAACATCATATTCAATGGGCAAAAACTACAAGCATTTCCCTTAAGATCAGGAACAAGACAGGGTGCCTGCTTTCACCACTCTCATTCAACATAGTACTGGAAATTCTAGCTAAGAATCAGACAAGAAATAAAAGACATTCAAATTGGGAAGGAAGAAGTAAAACTGCCATTATTTGTAGATGCCATGATAGTGTATATAGAGAGAATCCTAAAGATGCCACCAAAATACTACTAGAACTGATAAATGAATTCAGTAAAGTAACAAGATACAAAATAAATATTTAGAAATCAGTTGCATTTTTATACATCAGTAATGAACTATCAGAAAGGGAAACTTAAAAAAAATATTTCTCATTTAAATTTTTAAATCAAAAATTTAAAATACCTAGAAATAAATTTAACCAAGGACATAAAGGACCTGAACTCAGAAAACACTGAAGAAAAATTATTTTAAAAGATACAAATAACCTGACCAGGCACTGGCGCAGTGAATAGAGCATCGGACTGGGATGCTGAGGACCCAGGTTCAAAACCCCCCGGTCATCTGTTTGAGCATGGGTTCACCAGCTTGAGTGCCGGGTCACAGGCTTGTGCATGGGATCATAGACATGACCCCATGGTCACTGGCTTGAAGCCCAAGGTCACTGGCTTGGGCTCAAAGTCTCTGGCCTAAGCAAGGGGTCACTTGCTCTTTGCTCTGCTGTAGCTCCCCCCTCCATCATGGCACACATGAAAAAGCAATCAATGAACTTTAAGGTGTTGCAATGAAGACTTGATGCTTCTCATCTCTCTCCCTTCCTGTCTGTCCCTATCTGTCCCTCTCTCTGTTGCAAAAAAAAAGGGGGGGGATACAAATAAATGGAAGTTTACATTGTGTTTATGAATAGAAAGAATTGACACATCATTAAAATGTCCATACCACCCAAAGCAATCTATAGAGTCAACACAATTCCTATCAAGATACCAATGCCATATTTCACAGAACTAGAATTATTGTTTCAAAAATTTATACAGAACCACAAAAAAACCCTGACTAGCCAGAACAATCACAGAACCACAACAAAACCCTGACTAGCCAGAACAATCATGGGAAAGAAGAAAAAAGTTGGAGAAATATCACACTGCCTGATATTAAACTATACTGCAAGGCCACAGTAATCAAAATAGCATGATACTGGCATAAAAACAGACATATCAATTAATGGAACAGAATAGAGGGCCTAGTAATAAACCCACACCATTATGCTCAAATTTATATTTGACACAGGGGGCAAGAACATACAATGGGGTAAAGATAATCCATTCAATAAATGGTACTGGGAAAACTGGGCAGGTACATTCAAAAATAAATAAATAAATAAATAAAATTAGACCACCTTCTTACACCATACACAAAAATAAATTCAAAATGGGTTAAAGACTTAAATGTTAGACCAGAAACCATAAAACTAGAAGAAAATAGACAGTAAAATCTCGGACATTTCTCATAGTAATTTTTTCTCTGTCTTCCAGAACAAGGGAAACAAAAGAAAAAATAAATGAATGGTACTACATCAAACTAAAAAGTTTTTGTATAGCAACAGGAACCAATGACAGAATGAAAAGACAATCCACTGAATGGGAGGATATTTTTGTCAATGATACATCTGATTGGGGGTTAATATCCAAAAACATACAATTCAACACCAAAAAAATAAGCAATCCAATTAAAAAATGGTCAAAGGACCTGAATAGGTACTTCTCTGAAGAGGACAATACTGATGGCCAATAGACATATGAAAAGATGTGCAACATCATTAATCATCAGAGAAATGCAAATCAAAACCACAATGAGATATCACCTCACACCTGTCAGAATGGCTATCATCAATAAATCAACAAACAAGTGTTGGCAAGGATGTAGAGTAAAAAAAACCTTTATGCATTGTTGCTGGGAATGCAGATAGGTGCAGCCACTGTGGAAATAGTATGGAATTTCCTCACAAAATTAAGAATGGAACTGCCTTATGACCCAGCAATTCCACTTCTGGGAATATATCTGAAGAAACCTGAAACACTGATTTGAAATAAATATGTGCACTCCTATGTTCACTGCAGTATTATTTACAATAGCCAATAACTGAAAACAGCCCAAGTGCCCATCAGTAGATGAGTGAATAAAAAAGCTGTGGTGCATTTACAAAATGGAGTACTATGCAGCCCTAAAAAAATAAAGAACTCTTACCCTTTGTGACGGCATGGATGGACCTGGAGAGTATTCTGCTAAATGAAATAGGCATAGATAGACAAATACCATATGATTTCACTTATATGTGGAATCTAACGAACAAATTAAACTAACAAAAATAGAAGCAGACTTATAGATACAGAAAACAGACTGACAGCTGTTAGAGGGCAGGGGGATTTGGGGGACTGGGTGAAAAGGTGACAGGATGGGGGGGAAATGCTCATAGACACCGATAACAGTATGGTGATTACCAGAGAGAAAGGGGTTGGGAGAAGGGAGAAGAGGGTAAAGGAGAGAAAATGGTGATGGAAAGAAACTTACTTGGCTTGGGGTTGTGAACACAAAATATAATATATAAATGATGTATTTTAGAATCGTAGACCTGAAATCTATATAATTTTACTAACCAGTGTTACTCAATAAATTCAAAAGTTTTAAAAATGGTTTCCAAAAATGTATCCAATAAAACCACCAAAACAGGCCCTGGCCGGTTGGCTCAGTGGTAGCGTGTTGGCCTGGTGTGCAGGAGTCCCGGGTTCAATTCCTGGCCAGGGCACACAGGAGAAGCACCCATCTGCTTCTCCACCCACCCCCTCCTTCCTCTCTGTCTCTCTCTTCCCCTCCCGCAGCCAAGGCTCCATTGGAGCAAAGTTGGCCCAGGCGCTGAGGATGGCTCCATGGCCTCTGCCTCAGGCGCTAGAATGGCTCTGGTTGCAGCAGAGCAACGCCCCAGATGGGCAGAGCATCGCCCCCTGGTGGGTATGCCGGGTGGATCCTGGTCGGGCGCATGCGGGAGTCTGTCTGACTGCCTCCCCATTTTCAACTTCAGAAAAATACAAAAAAAAAACAAAACACCAAAACATCTGGGACATGAATGTATATTGAATATATACAACTCCCAGAGTAAGATTATAAAAGTTTAAAACATTTAAAATGGCTTGTCTGAAACATGCAATTAACAAATGGCCCTGTGCTTTCACTTCTGAAATAATTACTTCACAAAACATAGAGCAGTAAATGTTGTTCTAGGCATCCTGGGCATTTACTGATGCCTCTTATCAAAACTAAACTCTTCCATGGCCTTATAATAAAGTGTAATCTAGCTGTCAGCACTGCACCCTTCTGCACACTAGATCGTATCACACAGGTGACCAACCAATCAGCTCTGAATGAGATATTTCAATGACTATCATCTCATGAGGGAGTAAATGTCAATTAAAAATAATAGCGGATCAACAAATAATGTCTTATTTAAGCTAAATGCTACAGTAGTAAAGTGTTGAATCAAGATTTGGCCTGTAAATTTGAGTAAGAGATCTATATAACTTTATAATGAAACAGCACCTCAAAACGCATATAGTTCCTTTCGTTATAACCATTTTAAAGAAACAAAAGGGGAATGAGGAGACTGGATTGTTAGGTACAGTGCTAGGTATTTTAGATGTTCCATCATAATAATTTTCTTAGCAAATCTACATGGGGCTTTAACTCCCCCATTTCACAGATGAGAAACTGAGGCTCGGAAAGTTTAAGTAACTTAGTCACAGTCACGCCATAAATTGTAAAATGGAACTCAAATACCAATTTAGTTCACAAAGACTACACACACACTGTATGATTCTGTAACTCCACTTATATGAAGTTCAAGAACAGGCAAAACCAATCTATGATTGATACAAGTCACATCTAAGATGATATAAGTCAGAATATCAGTTCCCTCTTTGGGTGATACTGACTAGAAAGGGGTATAGGCACCTTTTGAGCAACTGAAAACATTTACTTCTTGATGGGTGGTGGACACATTCGTGAGTTGCACACTTAATATTAGGGCACCAGGGGTCCTCAAACTACAGCCCGCGGGCCACATGCGGCCCCCTGAGGCCATTTATCCGCCCCCGCCGCACTTCTGGAAGGGCACCTCTTTCATTGGTGGTCAGTGAGAGGAGCATAGTTACCATTGAAATATTAGTCAGTTTGTTGATTTAAATTTACTTGTTCTTTATTTTAAATATTGTATTTGTTCCCGTTTTGTTTTTTTACTTTAAAATAAGATATGTGCAGTGTGCATAGGAATTTGTTCATAGCTTTTTTTATAGTCCGGCCCTCCAACGGTCTGAGGGACAGTGAACTGGCCCCCTGTGTAAAAAGTTTGGGGACCCCTGCTGTATGCTATACTTGAAGTTATAAAAAAATCCTCATATGATTGACTTCAAGTTCACCACTTAATCATCACAGAGCCACTTGGATAGAACGTGGCCACAATCTAGAATTGATTCTCTTGGATAATCAGTTTTCAAAAACATTCTGGTAAGTGACATATATCCTAACCACACTAGAGTGAAGAAATCAGAATAATAAACCTATTTTTAAATACTACAGAATGAAAAGTAGAAAGTTATCAATTCCCTGACTACTGGGAATTTCCCCTTTGTAGACACATCAGATTAAAACTTTTAAACCCTACTCTAAGAGAATGTTCATAGATGCACAGAAAATAATTTGTAACAAAATTCTTAGAGCTATCTATGAAAACACCTAAAGCAGCTAAAATTACACCAAATGTTTCAAGACATATGTTATAACTTTATCAACAATGCTAACTCTCAAAAGAGGTGAGTTTTGTTACAAAAATTAAGGCAAGGAAAGATGACAACAAAGCTGATAGGCAAAGAGCATAAAACTCCCAGTAGGGTCAACACAGAGTGCAAAATCTCAGCTCAGCATTGTAATAAGTAGGTAACTCATATAAATAACTTTTTCTAGCAGTAAAGTAATTGTGTCACATATTCCCTAATAAATTCTTCATCAAGTAACAAGTTCTTCCCACAGAAGCTTTGTTCAGTGGAGCAAAGCCTCACCAGCCTTTGATGATGAAATCATTACATCAATTCTCTCACAGCTTTATCCCATACATACACACACCTCTTATTCAACTGTAATTGTCTCTCCAGAGAGAAGAATGTATTCATCCTATAATGTGGAGACATATTTGGCAAGCACCTATTAACAGGTAAGGGGGAAAGGCAACTGGATCCATACCTGATGAGTATATAAGTGCTGTAGTCTTTACTGGGTGCTTTCAATTATGCAAGCCAGGAATCTCAACTTTCAAATTGCCTGAGCCCAGTTTAATTCCCATTTTAATGTTCTGTACACACCCTACAAATGCCAAGTAACTGACTGAAAAGATTTTAGTTTCCCCTGAGTATCTGCACATACAAGATCAAAATGCTTTTCACGAAAATTTTTCAGTTTTTTGTTTTTTGGTTTTTTTTGTATTTTTCTGAAGCTGGAAACAGGGAGAGACAGACTCCTACATGCGCCCGACCAGGATCCACCCGGCACGCCCACCAGGGGGCAATGCTCTGCCCCTCCGGGGCGTCGCTCTGCCAGAGCGACTCTAGCGCCTGGGGCAGAGGCCAAGGAGCCATCCCCAGAGCCAGGGCCATGTTTGCTCCAATGGAGTCTCGGCTGCGGGAGGGGAAGAGAGAGACAGAGAGGAAGGAGAGGGGGAGGGGTGGAGAAGCAGATGGGTGCTTCTCCTGTGTGCCCTGGCCGCAAATCGAACCCGGGACTTCTGCACGCCAGGCCGACGCTCTACCACTGAGCCAACCGGCCAGGGCAATTTTTCAGTATTGATCATTTATATACCATGATTGGTGTGTTGCAATAGGTTTCATAACCAAAAATTATCCCAGATGCAAGAATCTAAATGTTCACAGAAGTAGCCGCTTGCATTTATTAATTTTTAGTCTTTAATAAACTTTCCCCCAAAAAAGGTAAAAAAAAAAGAAACAAATAAATCAAATATTTATATTATAGCTATTAAGCAAATTAGAAAGAATTAAAAGCACTGACCCAGTATATTAAAAACAGAATGTGCTTCAGGTACTCACAGCCCTGGGTGGGTCAGAATCCCTAAATTATGTTGTTGTTGTTGTTTTTCTTATTTATTTATTTTTAATTTTTTTAAATTTTATTTTATTTATTCATTTTTACAGGGGAGAGAGAAAGACAGAGAGGGAGAGAGAGGAGAGAGAGACAGAGAGAGAGAAGGGGGGAGGAGCTGGAAGCATCAACTCCCATATGTGCCTTGACCAGGCAAGCCCAGGGTTTCGAACCGGCGGCGACCTCAGCATTTCCAGGGTGACACTTGATCCACTGCGCCACCACAGGTCAGGCCTTTTTTTTTTTTTTTTTAAGATTTTATTTATTCATTTTAGAGAGGAGAGAGGGAGAGAGAGGGAGAGAGAGGGAGGGAGAGAGAGAGAGAGAGAGAGAAAGGGAGGAGCAGGAAGCTTCAACTCCCTTATGTGCCTCGACCGGGCAAGCCCAGAGTTTTGAACCAGCGACCTCAGCATTCCAGGTCACTTTATCCACTGCACCACCACAGGTCAGGCCTGTTGTTATTTTTCAATCAACATTACTAAAAGATTAAAATTTCAAAGTTTCTTTAAGAAACAAAAGATTCACCACCTTTTCTCTTATCCCTGAATCACGTGAAAAAATCCCACACGTTCCTAACAAGAACATCTTTAGCTTTATACCAACATTGCATCATGTAAAGCAAGATGATTAATAATTTCTGGCTTCTCACTCATTTCCTAATGCAACTCTTTTATTTAAAAAGCCACCCATTTAAACAAAATGTACAGGGAAAAATCAAGCATGATTAATCAGTTCCACTTTCCTATTATCAACTTTAGTATCTTAGAATAAAAGAAATCTAAATTGTGGGTTTTTTTAAAAAAACAAACCTTCAAAACTACAAGCCATCTATATACTCATCTCTCCATAAAAAATAAAAAATAAACAGAAAAAAAATTCATAATTTTACAAATATATTATGTTTCCTTTCCTCAAAAAACTGCCTTAATCCTTAGACTTAAAAAACTTTCTGTTTCTGCCTGACCTGTGGTGGCGCAGTGGATAAAGCGTCGACCTGGAACGCTGAGGTCGCCGGTTCAAAACCCTGGGCTTGCCTGGTCAAGGCACATATGGGAGTTGATGCTTCCTGCTCCTCCCCCCTTCTCTCTCTCTCTCTCTGTCTCTCTTCTCTAAAATGAATAAATAAATTAAAAAAAAAAAAAAACTTTCTGTTTCTGACAAATTTGCCTGGTTTTGGTCAGACAACTATAAACCGTTTTCAAACCAGTTACCAGTTTTTGTTTAAGGGGAAGTTGATGCATGGAGGAACCTTTTTTTTTTTTTTTTTTACAGAGACAGAGAGAAAGTCAGAGAGAGGGACAGATAGGGATAGACAGGAACAGAGAGATGAGAAGCATCCATCATCAGTTTTTCGCTGTAACACCTTAGTTGTTCACTGATTGCTTTCTCATATGTGCCTTGACTGTGGGCCTTCAGCAGACCAAGTAACCCCTTGCTCAAGCCAGGGGCCTTAGGTCCAAGCTGGTGAGCTTGGCTCAAACGAGATGAGCCTGCGCTCAAGCTGGCGAGCTCAGGGTCTCGAACCTGGGTCCTCGGCATCCCAGTCCGATGCTCTATCCACTGTGCCACCGCCTGGTCATGCTAAATTGTGTGGGTTTTTTTTAAATAAACCTTCAAAAACTTCAAGCCATCTATACACTCACCTCTCCATAAAAAACCCCAGAAAATAAACAATTCATAATTTTACAAACATATTATGTTTACTTTCCTCAAAAGACTACCTTATTCCTTGGACTTAAAAAACTTTCTGTTTCTGACAAATTTGGCTGGTTTCGGTCAGACAACTATAAACCGTTTTCACACCAGTTACCGTTTTTTGTTTAAGGGGAAGTTGATGCATGGAGGAACTTCTATACTGACTACACAATGTCTACCCCTCATTAAGCACTTCTTAATTGCCATGATGCAAAGCTAGGCGTTTAGCAAACATTATCCTCTTTGTCCTCAAAAACAATCTGGTGGTAGAGCAGACATTACCATCCCCAAAACTAGATACAAAAAATGAGGCTGGGATGCTAAACTTGCCCAAGGTCAATAAACAAACAGTACGTGGCAGAATCACAACTAGTGAACAGTTAGGGTGGGAAATTGGAACTTCTATGGAGAATTAGATCTTTCACCATACACCTGCCATATGCGCAAAAAACTAAAGAGCAGTGAGCCCCTGCTGTAGGGAGATTCTCAAGAAGAAAAAAAAACAGTATACCAAACTGAAAAAGTAATTTCAAAGAGAAGATCTAAGATAGACATGTAAAGGCTGGGCAGCGGCAAATGGTTTACTAAACCTGGTCTTAAAATCTAATCTGATTTAAGAGTACAGTGCTTCTGTGTAACATTCTTCCAAATTCCACCGGGATAACCTCTACTGAAAAGAAACAGAAGTGGGAACTAGGACAGTGGGAAGTGACCGCCCAGTCCTTGGGTCAGCTGTCAAGATCTGCAGGGGTGCGATCACAGACTAGGGCTGGAGAGCCCTTGAACTCGGATCACCTCGGGTCTCTGCCTTTCCAGTCCCAGTTGGCCACATCGTTAACCATCCCATCACCTCCCGAGGCACAATTACACTGGAAATTTTTGTTACAACAAGTAGAAGCCCATATTCACCAACCGGCTTTGCAATCTGAAACCTACAGCAAGCTTCCAACAAGGGAGGGGCAGAAGAATATTGGTATAATTGTTCTTAAAACTATCGTTCTACGAAAATGCTGAGGTTCAGGAGGCCAGGACGGGGGGAATAGGAGGGCAAAAACAAACATACTACTTCCACGTTTCAGGAACGAGAGAGCCTCCTCGACAACCTGGGTTTAAAATGTACGTGTTTTTTTTTTCACAGATGAGCTTTCGCGCTATGACACTTGTGGGGAGTCCGTGGGTAGTGGGGCTCCCCAGCCGAGTGTAAAATATCTTGGGCCGGTAACTTGGTTTTATCGCCTCCAGAATGGACCGCCTACCGACCCCAGGCAGCCGCCAGGACTTGCGCCCGAAGCCCCCGCGGAATGCCCACCCAGCGCCCGAGCGCCTACCCTACCCGCGAGGTGTTTTGCAGAGGCCGGTTGGACGCGCTCCCCGCAGCACCCACCCTTCCCCCTCCCCAGGTCTCAGCCTAGTTAATCATTCAACGCGGGCACTGTGGAATATTTTTTTAGAGGTCAAAGCGAAAGGTTCTCCCTAAGTTTCGCAGAAACCAGCCTTTGGGGACCCAAAGGTGGCGGTGGCCGTAGCAGGCAGCTGGGGGTGGGGAGAGGCCCTGGCGACTCTTTGGCTCACAAAACACCTGATCTCCCCGTGCGACATAGGAGACCAACGCAGCGCAAGTGGGGCGTGCGGGGGTGCGAACGCGAATTCACGCACGGCCCCCTCCCCAAAATGCCGGTGCAACTGGAAGAGGACGCCGGCCCCACACGCCCCTTCGCATTGCGGGCAGCACCCCGGCGCCGGCTCCCCCGGAAGTTGGGGTGCAGCGAGGCGGAGGGGATGTCCCTGATCCCCGGGCCGGAGGTGGGGGTGGAATGGGGCAAGAGGCTCCAAAGACACATTACCGCGGGGTTTCGTTATCCTCTTCCTCTAAGGTGAGGAAGGTGGCGCGGAATGGGGATGGAGGTACGGGGTTGCGGTGGGGGAATAGGCGGGACGTTAAATGCGGCAGGAGCCACCTGGAGACAGTTTCCTCCGCTGGGAGGCCGGTATGAAGCCGGAGCCGGCGAGGAACGGGGTTTAGGGTGGTGAAGAGGGAGGCCAGTGATGGGAGGGGGGAAGGGAGCTGTTAGAGCGCGGGGCAGAGCTGGCTCGGGGAAGCCGTGTGGGAGGAAAGTGTGGAGGAAGGCAGCGGGGGTGCACACCCGTCCGGCCCTACCTTGTCCGGGAGCAGCTCCTGCTCAGCGGGGCGGGGGCGGGATACCGTGGCCACATCCACGTCCCGGCCGCTCGGCGCGGCTCAGCCCGGCGAACGCCGCCGCTGCTCCATGCGTTGCGCCCGCGACTGGCAGCCCGGTGGCGTCGGTGGCGGGGACAGCTCCGGCTCGGCTCGGCTTCGCTCGGTTCCGGCACTTGTTGCCGCCACAGCCGGGGCGCCTCACTCCGGGTTGCAGCTCCCCGCGCGGTCGCCACCCCCGGCGCTCGGGCGCAGCCCCGCCCTCGCCCTCGCCCTCGCCCTCGCCCCCGCCCGACAAACCAATCAGGCCCGGCACCGCCCCCCACGTCACCTCCCAGCCCCGCCCGCCGCCCCGCGCCCCAAGTTTGGGGAAGGCCCAGCTCCCAGTCTGTCAGCTAGTCCACGCCCAAGACGTACTCAGGCTCCGGTTCCTCCTGGCTTCTCAAGACCCTTCGGGTCCCCCAAGACCACAAATGGAAAGCGAATGGATAAGCTGAAGGAAGGCGACCCCAGGAAGTAGACCCTTCGAAAAATGGGGCAGCTCCAAGTTCAAAAGAACTCTATTCTATTGCCAGTTTAACCTAAAACCTTTCAGCTGCAGGTCGCCCCTCTTGTAGTATGTCTGATGTTGGGGAACTAAGCACATGGTCTCGTGAGGGTTCCAGTGACCTTCTCTGGCTGGAGACTGTGACTGGGCCTATACAGGACCCCCACCATACCTCTGGTGCTTAGGCGTGTGTGCCCCGCAAAACTCGAGGTTTGGTGGGGGAAGGAGGAACCAGAGCCAAACGGGACCTGACCTATGTATACTCTGCCCACTCAGTACCTGTCGCTACTTCTTAGGTGCCCAAAGGAAGCCCTATAGCCCAAGGACTAGGGTGTGCCCTATTTGCCACTGTCACCCTATCTTCAGATTTATGAAGCCATCTAGAAAATGAGAGGAAGTTTTAGTTCTCCTTGCAATGTCCGGCAGAAGGTTTCCTTGAGGTTCCCCGGGTGGAAGCCGGAAACGTAAGGTTCCCAGACGCTGGGCCTCCAACCCTCTCTAGGGGCAGGGCGTATCCCTAGGTACAACCTAAATGACTAAACTCTGACTCTCTCTCTCTCTCTCTCTCTCTCTCTCTCTCTTCACGGAGTCCCCGGGGTTGGAAGGGGGCTTGGCGCCAACGACACCCACTAGCCAAAACAAGGGGCCACAGACGCACCCTTCTAAGCCCTGCGCCCCCGCGGGCTTGTCGGAGCATTGCATTCTAAAATGAGTCCAAGCCGCTGTTGACACATTGGGGGGCCCTGGTAAGCCCTGAGCTACAGAAAGGAGAAAGGTTGCCCAGGCTTCAAAGGCCCCACGCAGTCAGCTTGTCACAAGTGCGCTCTGAGCGGTGCGCTCTAGCCCTAAGCGCCCTTCCTGTAGTTCCTATCTCTCCGGGAAGAAAACAGCCTACTCCTTTTAAATAATCAGACTGAGGAATTAAGGACACTCAACCTTCAACTGCTTGCATTTTTCAGAAGCCTTTCTAAAGCGGAATTAGCCCAAAGGGAAGGGATTGTTACTGTAGGAATTTCAGGCACCTTATGAGCTCAGCCCACTTAGTCTTAAACTTAGCGAGAAAGAGCAGGTTGAGGCTGGATGCACGAGCCGTTCGAGTTCACTAGAAACAGGAACGCTCAGTCAGATCTAGGAATGTTTTGATTTGCAGCCTTCAAAACTTTTTGCTTTTATGTTGATCACATGATTCTCCTAAAAATGCGACAGAATGTCCAAAAACAAGCTAGATTTTTGTATATTCACAGAAAAACATCTGAAAGGATGCAGACTGTTAACTACGGTTACCCTAGACGAGAGATAGGGGTGTTGGAGAAGGGGAGATAAAATTTATACCCTTACTGACTTTGAAGTTTATATTTTTCCAGTTATATTAACTTTCATAATTTAGAAAGCTAATAAAACATTTGTAAAGAAATATAGAAATTAGAAAATCTTTAAGAACACTATGGAAAGTATAAATTGATAAACAAATGAAGCCTATGTCTTTTATTTTGTGTCTAAACATTTAATCCTGAGTCCATGTTTCTTTGTTTAAATAAAAATATCATATCTTTAGGCTGTTGTTCTTGAATTGCTGTGATTGGACAACACTAACATTTGAAAGTTTTTCTGTGCCATGAGATTGGTATATTGTTCCTATGCATACATGTCTTCCCTTTAAATGCAGTCCGGAGAGCCACAGACACACTTTCAGGAACTGCCAGCCAAGGAGTTTTTAGTCAAGGAACTGCTACAATGTCAGCTGGCAGCCAACAAGGAAATTAGCTTGTGTCCTTTGCAGCTGCCAAAAGCTACTGCAGGCCCTGAAATTTTTAAAAATAAAGGCATTCTCTTCATTGTGCTATTAATCAATGCAGCTGAGAGTATATCAGTGACAGTTACACTGCTTTTGGTGACTAAAATCTACATCCACTTGGCTGTAGTCTCTACTCTTGGGTTGGGGCATGAGTCCTTCATCATTAGGTAAAGATGTATTATTTATATATTTAACAAATATGTGTTGACCACCTACTAGGTACACATCACTGGGCTAGGCACTGGAGTGGTGAACATGGCAGACATAATTTCCTTCTTGGGGCTCATAGTCTAGCTGGAGAGAGAAGGGCTTAACAATTAAATGCACTCTCATTTATGGCCAAAGGGAATCTAAGGTTGCATTTGTCTGGTGAATCGAAGAGGAGGTGATATTTGAGTTGCGCTCTGAAGGGTGAGCAGGATCTATTCAGGCAAAGAGGAGAGCAGAACCAAGTCCCTGGCTGTTTCAGGCTACCAAGGGGGATGCAATTGAGAGGGAAGTTGGAGAGATATGCAGAGGCTAAATCATGCAGGGCCTAGTATATTTTCAGTAAAATCACTCTGCCTGCAATGTGAAGGAATTGGGGAGGGAGAAGGGCAGGGTGGAGGGACAGGAGGCTGTTGCTATAATATAAGTGAAAGAGGTTGTTTATCTGAGTAGAGCAAATAGAGAAGTAGACATCAATAAGAGTTGGTGATTGCTTAGATAGGAAGTAATTAAGGCAAATTGCTAGGTTTCTCTTCTTCAACCAGATGGATAATGGTACAATTTTTTGAGTTAGGGAACCCTCAGGGTGGGGGGTTGAGAAAACTTTCCCAAGGTTCACATTTGGTCACAGTGGGTTTAAAATACCTGTGAGGGTAATAGCAAATGTTGGAGAGGCTGTGGAGAAAAAGGAACCCTCATACACTGTTGGTGGGAATGTAAAGTAGTACAACCATTATGGAAGAAAGTATGGTGGTTCCTCAAAAAACTGAAAATAGAACTACCTTATGACCCAGCAATCCCTCTACTGGGTATATACCCCAAAAACTCAGAAACATTGATACGTAAAGACACATGCAGCCCCATGTTCATTGCAGCATTGTTCACAGTGGCCAGGACATGGAAACAACCAAAAAGCCCGTCAATAGATGACTGGATAAAGAAGATGTGGCACATATGCACTATGGAATACTACTCAGCCATAAGAAATGATGACATCGGATCATTTACAGCAAAATGGTGGGATCTTGATAACATGATACGAAGCGAAATAAGTAAATCAGAAAAACCAGGAACTGCATTATTCCATACGTAGGTGGGACATAAAAGTGAAACTAAGAGACATTGATAAGAGTTTGGTGGTTACGGGGGAGGGGGGAAAGGGAGAGGGAAAGGGGGAGGGGGAGGGGCACAAAGAAAACTAGATAGAAGGTGACAGAGGACAATCTGACTTTGGGTGATGGGTATGCAACATAATTGAACGACAAGATAACCTGGACTTGTTATCTTTGAATATATGTATCCTGATTTATTGATGTCGCCCCATTAAAAAAATAAAATTATTTTAAAAAAATGAATAAGTAAATAAAGCAAGGAAAAGAAAATACAAAAAAAAAATACCTGTGAGATGTCCAAGTGGAGATATTCAGTAGGTGGTTGGTTGTAGGGTCTGGTGCTCTGTGGAGATGCGGAGGCTGGAGTAGCAGGTATAGAGGTAGTTATAAAACCAGGTGGTTTTCTGGGAGAACATAGCATTCAGAAGAGGGCCTAGGACTGAGCCTTGAGGAACATTTATGTAAAAGCTTAACAGAGGTAAATGATCTGGCCAATCTGGCCAAGGGGTTGGAGGAGCAGCCAGTGAGGCAGGAAGAAATCTAGGAGCTTGGGAAGGTGGGGTCATAAAGCTCAAGGAAATAATGTGTTATAAGAAAGAGAAAGTAGTCAACAACACTCAAAATGGCTGAGAGACCCAAGGAAAATGACTGAATAACCTCCACTGCATTGAGTGAAGTTGGTGTCATTGGGACTTTTACAAGACATGTACTGGTGGAGTGAAGGGGTGAGAGACAGACTGGAGAGCACTAAGGAGTGAGTGAGAGACAAAGGAATGAAGAAAGGTACTAAGTACAAATAACTCCTGAAAAGTTTGACTGAAGGCTCAGAAAGAAATAACTAAAGAAGGATATTATGCAGCAGTGGGTTTATTTTAGTTTATATATTTTAATTTTTTTAGGATGAACTAACTTGTGTTTTTTAAAAGTTTTATTTATTGATTTTAGTGACAGAGGAAGGGAGAGAGAGAGACAGAAACATCAATCTGTTCCTGCATGTGCCCTGACCAGGGATCAAACTGGCAACTTCTGCACTTAGGGATGGTGCTTAACCAACTGAGCTATCTGGCCAGGGCTTGTGTATTTAAATGTAGATGGGGAGGATCAATTAGCCAGAGTTGGAAAGTCTGGGAGGCTTCCTGGAGATGGAGTGGAAGGTACCCAGATTGCTCACTTATCCTAAGGATAATATTTGCAGAGAAGCCTGTAAGGCCAGTGGTTGAGGCCAGCCAGGTCCACATTGGATTCGGGCAGATGGTAAAGAAATTGTGGAGCCAGAAATGTAGGGTGATTCCTGTTTAAGAGATTTTTGCAACACACGAACAAAACGGGCAGGAGAAAACCTCTTGTCAGGCCCCTCAGAGTGGCAGGCAGTCAATCCACAATCTGCCCCGAGGGCCAGCACCCAAGCCTTACATGGACTATCCACCTGTGGCACTGCCACGTGCTCACGCACTGATCCAGAAAAGTGCTTGCAGCCGGTAAACCAGTGAGCAAGCCTAAAACAGCTGTTTTCCCCACACGTCCATTTCCTTTTGGCTGCAAAGACTCAATCTGACAGTCTGCCATAGGTCTACAAAGAGTTTTTAGGTCACAAATTTCTCTCTTGGCACCCCTGCTTCCCAGCCTGTGGTCACTCCTAGAAGCCCTGCCCCCTCTCAGTCTCCCTGGGTGGTTGGACGGGCTGAACCACACATTGAATCCTATGTGCTCTGCCCTGGGCCTCTCATGTTGTCATCTATCTTTGTCACCTGTTCTCCTGGTGAAGAAACAGAGGTTGATCTTCAGCAAGTTTTCTGTGCCCTTTTTGGTGCCAGCACACACCTGGTATTTTTTGCCCAGACAGGCTGTGTATGCTTTTGAGTAAGCAGCCTTAGATGTTCCTCCTGCATCTGGCCAGCCTAAGGCACCTCCATGTCCACAGAGCCAAAGCCCTGAGCCAGCTCTCACACCAGCCTCCTTTGTTTTTTACTGCCTCTGCCTCATTGTCCAGGAGCACCTACCAACCCACCATTCAGGTACAGGCGCAATGGAGCTGCCACACCCCAAGTACTACGAGCACCCAGAGTTGGTTTCCATCTCCTCAGTTGTGTTCGAGCCAAGTCCTGCAGGCCTTTGGACATGGTTCAGAATGTAGACCTTCTTCCTCAGTGGCTAGCCCCATGAGGTTGGTGCTGCAGCCCTGTACCTTGCTCCTTCCTTCACCACAGGCCTGTGAAAGCTCCCAGCATGCCACTGGGCCAAGTGCACACAGGTAGTATCAGCAGCACAAATCCCCACATCTCATATATGTTATAGACTTAGGTCACTCCAGAAGGATAGCAGTGTTTTGTTAGTCTGTTAATCAGTCCCAGGTGGTGCTATGATAACTTCAGAAAAAAAACAGCCACCTCTGTCAATGGTTAAAGTATTAATTACTAACGGTAAGGTAGAACCTTGACACTGGAATTCCTTGAATTCCAGTCCAAATCCCTTGGAACTTGTAAATAAGAAAAAGAAGACCCCAAAAGTAGCTTTCTGGAGGCTAAACACCTGATATTAGATATAATATTGTGAATGTTGAACAATTGAGTTACAGGTTAAAAATCAACAGACTCCGGCCCTGGCCAGTTGGCTCAGTGGTAGAGCGTCGGCCTGGCGTGCGGAAGTCCCAGGTTCGATTCCCGGCCAGGGCACACAGGAGAAGCGCCCATCTGCTTCTCCACCCCTCCCCCTCTCCTTCCTCTCTGTCTCTCTCTTCCCCTCCCGCAGCCAAGGCTCCATTGGAGCAAAAGATGGCCCGGGCACTGGGGATGGCTCCTTCGCCTCCGCCCCAGGCTCTAGAGTGGCTCTGGTCGTGACAGAGCGATGCCCCAGAGGGGCAGAGCATCGCCCCGGGTGGGTGTGCCGGATGGATCCCGGTCGGGCGCATGCGGGAGTCTGTCTGACTGCCTCCCCGTTTCCAGCTTCAGAAAAATACAAAATAAATAAATAAATAAATAAAATAAAATCAACTGACTCCTGCCTGACCAGGCGGTGGCGCAGTGGATAGAGCGTCAGACAGAAGACCCAGGTTCAAAACGCCAAGGTCACCAGCTTGAGCACGGGCTCATCTGGTTTGAGCACCGCTCACCAGCTTAAACCCAAGGTTGCTGGCTTGAGCAAGGGGTCACTTGGTCTGCTATAGCCCCCCATCAAGGCACATATGAGAAAGCAATCAATGAACAACTAAGGTGCTGCAATGAGAATTGATGCTTCTCATCTCCCTTCCTGTCTGTCCCTATCTTTCCCTCTCTCTGTCTCTTTCTCAGTCTCTGTCACACACACACACACACACACACACACACACACACACACACAAATCAACTAACTCCTAAAACAAACACTTTTCCCTGAGATCACTTTGATTTTGCAACAGCAGAAAAACATAAAACCTTACTATCAGATGATGATACTAGAAACCAATATCACGATTCCGAGGGGATTTATGCCATACCCCATAGAGTCCTGATGCTGGAAGAATTCAGAATTCCCAGGTTAGTAAAGTCCAGCTTGTAAATGATGTTGTGGTGGGATATAAGGTCAGCAGTCTGAAGGGAATAGTCATCTCTATTAGGACCATCATATTGTTTGGTGAATGGAACTTTAAGGAGAAATGCAAAATCATATTCCCAATTATTATCAAACTGGTAAATTACATTCAAGAGGAGAGGCCTATAATTGCAGCATCAAGCATGAGATAATACCAATAACATGATTATCAGGACATAAGCCTATTAGAGGACCTAATGCCTCTTTGCTAACATTATCCTTTGTAAAGCTTCCTGGTCTGGAAACCATCTCAGTTGTAAACACAACTGTTATAAAACAGTGATTTCCAAGGAGCATAACAAAGATCTGCTGGCCTTTACCAAAGGTCAAAGCTCTGCAGTAAGGAGAACAGAATATTTCTGGAAAAAGAAAAGACTTATCTGCTAACTCTAGTTGGCTCTTATTGAGAAAGGAAGTAGGTACATTTAGCTCCACATCCTCTCTAGCTCTGCAGCAATCCAGTCATAGTTATAACTGTGAGGTCTAATAGTCACCTGAAGATATGCATGAGCCGCCTTCGATGTACACAGAAGCCTAGGTCTTGGCTGCTGCTGGTGAAAAATCATGGTATAGATGTCTACAAACCAGGTTCAAATCCCACTCTGGGAATAAACCATGTTTGTCCATATGGGTAACACCTATCTTAAAGAGTTCCCAGACAGGGGAAAGGAGATCATTTATGACCAAATACCTGTATACCCTTGGTGCTTAATGAATGTTTGTTTCTTGGCCATGGCAGTGGGACCAAGTCCTCACCAGGATGAAGTACAGGTGGTATCCTGACATAGAATTTTGGGGAATTGTCCTGGCAGTTCGTAGGAGGAACTGCTATTCTATTTTTATTCCAAAAAGTTCAGACACCATCATCATCATCACCATGTAGAATGGAAATTTCAATTAGCTGTCCCTGGGAGGAACCACTTGCTTGGCCCTTAGGGACCACTGCCTCAGGACACTCATTTAGCAGGTTGTCTCACAGAAAAACCATCACCAGGATAGGCAGAACCTCCTCATTTAAACATGACATTTAGAGAAATCAGAGAGCATGGACTCCATGATAGTCTTTCTCTCTCTCTCTTTTTTTCTTTATTTTAGTGCTCACGTGAGAGAGAGAGAAAGAGGGACAGATAGGGACAGGCAGACAGGAAAGGAAGGGAGAGAGATGAGAAGCATCAATTCTTGCTTGCAGCACCTTAGTTGTTCATTGATTGCTTTCTCATATATGTCTTGACCAGGGGGCTCCAGCTGAGCCAGTGACCCCTTGCTCAAGTTGGCGATTTTGGGCTCAAGCCAGAGACTTTGGGCTTCAAGCCAGTGACCTCTGGGCTCACACCAGCGACCATGAGGTCATGTCTGTGATCCCACACTCAAGCCGGTGACCCCGTTCTCAAGTTGGTGAGCCCCTACTCCAGCCGGCGACCTCAGGGTTTCAAACCTGGGTACTCAGTGTCCCAGGCCAATGCTCTATCCACTGCACCACCACCTAGCCAGATCCATGATAGTCTTAAAAGGGAAGCAGGTTACATGTAATAACATTGGTGAATCTCAAAACATGTTGAGATAAATAAGTCGTACACAAAAGAATATACATAGTGTTCAAGAACAGGTAGAAACTAGTCTCTGGTTATATGAAGTCAGATCACTAGTTGCTCTGAGGACAAGGACGAAATTAACTGGAAAGAGGTATGAAGAAACTTTCTGAGATGAGACAAATATTCCATCTGTTGACCAAAATGATAGTTACATAAGCGCATGCCATTGTCAAAACTCATCACACTGTGTACTTTGGATCTGTGCATTTTATTATTTGTAAATTGGACCTCAACTAACAAAAACAAAAAAGAGCAACGGTCTTTAGATGGAAGGGAATACTGGAAAAAGGAAGAAAGAGTAGACTCCCCATCAACAGTCCCACTACCAGGCCAGGCAACTTATTCTGCACCAAACTCTGGGGCAGCTATGAACTGACGTTTCCAAATAACTACAGATAGGAGAGACTGCATTTTTCTAAAAATGACTATCCTACTCTTGGCCAAATATTAGGTTCAGGCCCTTGTTCCTCTACACTTTGAAAGTCTTCTCTTCACTATTTCTTTCTTTTCTTATCTAAAACCATCCCAGAACATGGTTTTCCAGGGTCAGTATCCTCTAGGAGTCACTCTTCCTTCACCCCCCTGCTATGTGTACACATTATCGGTTAACATTAACTCTACAAACTTCATGCCCATAATACCATAGAAAAAGGAGTGGAGTTGAATTGATAAACTAAAGTAAAATTAATGATCATCAAAAGTCAAAAATAAAAGAGAATTTGGGTCACTAGGAAACTTTCATGAAAGAATCTTGACAATCAAACATTTCAGAAAGTACAGACCTGGCCCTGGTCTGTTGACTCAGTGGATAGAGCATCAGCCAGGTTTGCAGACGTCCCAGGTTCCATTCCCAGTCAGGGCACACATGAGAAGCGACCATCTGCTTCTCTTCCCCTCCCTCTCTCCCTTCCCTCTCTCTTCCCCTCTCACAGCCAGTGGCTGTATTGCATTGACCCTGGGCGCTGAGTATAGCTCAGTTGATTTGATCGTCAGCCCCAGACGGGGGATGATGGGTGGATTCTTGTCAGGGTACATGCAGGAGTCTGTCTGTCTATCACCCCTCCTCTCACGAAAGAAAGAAAGAAAGAAAGAAAGAAAGAAAGAAAGAAAGAAAGAAAGAAAGAAAGAAAGAAAGAAAGAAAGAAAGAAAGAAGAGGCCTCCCTCCAAAGAAGGGGAAATGGAATAGGCAGTCAGACTTAGAACAACATCAGAGATTGTATACCTAACTCCATCATTAAGAACTTGTGTGACAAATCACTTCTGTGCTGTCAAAGGGGATCTATCTAAGGTGACCAATTGTCCTTTTTTAGGGAGGATAGTCCTTCTTTTGTAAGTTATGTCCTCCCTTGAAAAGTGTCCTCCTACACGTCCTCATTTCGGATATTAGAAGACTAATCTGTTAATGTCCGTATTCGATCAATGCAGAGTCAATCCATTGTGTATGATGTGACGTATTTGTATTTAACATGATGATTCGTCAAGGATCAGTACAGTGCAATGAGACGCGATTATGAGATGCATGCGCTCCACATGGGAGACCTTGAGAGAGCACGCAATATACCGAGCACACAAATGGCTTTGTGTACTTCTTACTGAAACATGACACGGTTCATATGACATTGCAGACTCACGATTATTTCTTCCTCAGTGAATATTCAATCATAGGTAAGCACAATTCACATTTTATTAATTCATTATCTATTCAATATTTAATAATTTCCAAATATGTATAATTTTATTTACAAGTATTTTCCCGAAATTCGAGGGTTTTTTTTTGTTGTTGTTTTTTTTTGTAATTTTCTGAAGCTGGAAACGGGGAGAGACAGCCAGACAGACTCCCGCATGCGCGCAACCGGGATCCACCCAGCACGCCCACCAGGGGGCGATGCTCTGCCCACCAGGGGGCGATGCCCCGCCCCTCTGGGCGTGGAGCCACTCTAGCACCTGGGGCAGAGGCCAAGGAGCCATCCCCAGCGCCCGGGCCATCCCCGCTCCAATGGAGCCCCGCTGGAGGGGAAGAGAGAGACAGAGAGGAAGGAGGGGGGAGGGGGGGAGAAGCAGATGGGCGCTTCTCCCACGTGCCCTGGCCGGGAATCAAACCCGGGTCCCCCGCACGCCAGGCCAACGCTCCACCGCCGAGCCAACCGGCCAGGGCCCCGAAATTCGAGTTTTAAAGTGGAAATCTAACCTCAAACCATATCTATTAATAATGCATTTTGATTAAATAGTTGCATAAAACAGACTTTTTTAATTAGCAAATGATAAATACATCCGAATATCACTCCAAATTAGTGGTTTTGTTTGATATTTAGTTTTGTTAATTTAGCTTCGGGAAAATTCTCCTATCATGATGTAACGTTTTCAGTTCCTAATGTGCTTACATTGTTCATGTAGCTCTATATTTTATTTTTAATTTTTAATTTCATTTAAGTGATGGAAAAATAAAAAAGAGAAAATGCCATTTTAATGATAAATTGAAAAAGGAATTTCCATTCCTCATATCAAAGAAAGATACCATTGCTTTCTGCAATATTTGCAGCGGAGAATTTTGTATTGCAGTTGGGGACAAAGCAGCAATACTGAAACATTTGACCACCAACAAACATAAGCAATCATTAGATACATCAGTTCCCAGTTGTAAAGTAACAAATTTTTTTAAAACTTCAAATTATCCTGAAGATGAAAAACAGTTGACTGCAATGGAGAGAACATTTGCATTTCATACCATAATCAACAAAGTTTTCGTAGTATGGATTGTACAACTAAAAATTATTGAAAAAGTTTCACAATGCAAAATTTTCATGTGCCAGGACAAAATGCTAGGCTATTTTGAAATCAGTATTTAAAAATTACTGTGACAAAATACTTACAGAGAACTTGGAAACTGCAGCATTTGTAACAATTTTATCTGATGCATCAAATCATAATGAAATTAAATTGTATCCAATAATAGTAAGGTATTTTAATGTTACCAAGGGCGTTCAAGTAAAAATTTTAAATTTAGAATCCATTGAGGGGGAAACTTCTGAAATTTTGTCAAACCATCTATACAGAGTAATAAATGAAAACAATTTGAAATCCAAAGTTGTTGCACTAACGGCTGATAATACAAATACAAATTTTGGTGGGCAAAGGCACAAAGGGGTGAATAACGTGTATGTAAAATTACAAGAGTTACTCCAAAAGAAAATACTAGGAATAGGTTGTAATGCACATATTTTGTCAAATGCAATCAACACAGTGTCATGTGCCATGCCAATTGATGCAGAATAATAACTACAATTTATTTGCATTTTAGTCATTTTATCGTTCGTGTTACTACTTTAAAACAATTTTGTGAAGAAGCAAATGTTGAATACAAAAAAACTTTTAGGATATTCAAAAGTTAGATGGCTTGCTCTTACACCTGCTATAGAGCGTGTTCTACAATTATTTGATCCTCTCCGTTCATATTTTTTAAGTTTAGACAAATGCCCTAAAATCCTGGAATTGTTTTTCAATAATAAAATATCTGATATATTAATGTATTTTGTATATAATCAAGCATCTATTTTTCACAAAACGATTCAAGAGATTGAAGGTGAACACATTTCAGCTATGGAAATTAACCTTATTTTGAATGACTTTATCCCACAATATAAATCTCATTTTGAAGAAAAATTTCTTCCTTTAATTATAAAAAGAAAATTATCAGACTTAGAGGAATCAAATCTGGGCATAACAGAAGAGTTTATCAAAGAAGTGCAGAATTTTTACCAGACATGTTTTCAATATATTGAAGAATAGTCTGAAACGAACATCCTGGGAAATAACAGTTTTCAATGGTGTTTTTTTACTTCATTGCAAGTATATTGGACAGATATTGAATCTTGTCTTGAGTTTTTATCTAAAGAAATACCAGACATCAAAATAGATGACAATTGTCTCTTTGAAGAAATTAGAAGACTGAATGTATATTTAAATTATGAAAAATTAATACAGTGGGAAAATGAACACATCGAAATTGATAAAAGATGAATGGAAATATTCAGCCATTTCAAAAATGAACATATTCTATGTGAAAATTTATTTATTCTTGTTCAATTTACATTGTGCTGTCCTGGAACTAATACAGCTGAAAGAGTTTTTTCAATTGCTAATGATTTTGGGACAAGTGAGAAATCGAGATTGAATGTTGATCCTCTAGCTGCAGCACTTGCCGTAAAATTCAATATGAAGAATATTTCTTGTTCAGATATTTCCAATATATTGTTACAAAATGATACATTGATAAAAAATATTCATTCAATGGAAATACTATTATCTAAATATTATATTTAGATATATAATATATAATATTTATAATTATAAATATTATATATTATATATAATAATATTTATATAATATTATAATATAATATTAATTTATATAATAATTATATGTATTATATAATATTATAATTATATAATATTATATATAATTTATATAATAATTTATATAATATTATGTAATATTATATAAATATTATATCTAAATATAATATTATCTAAATGAGTACTTTTTTCTTAAAATTATTATTAAAAATTAATAGGCATGTAAGCATAATTACAATATAAAATATTACAAATGTTTTTATTATGCATTTATCATATTATAGTATATTATTGTTGCAAAGAATGAATTGTTTCTTTTATTTACTTTATTATTTTCTTCAATTTATTTTTGTCCTCCTTTTCATTGTAAAAAAGTTGGTCACCTTATCACAGATGACAAAAAGATCATAGGCGAGGTAGGCTCTGCCTCAGTTTCATTTCTCTGCTAGTCTGCTTGCTCCATCTTCTTCCTACCTCTCCCTTTTTACAGCTATTTCAGGAATCTCATTCAGGGCTAATATTAGCAGAAAAGGAGCTCTTTTTACTTTGTCTCTTTTTATGGTACCTAAAACCTTTCCTACAGTTTTCTACCAGATTTCCCTTCTCATCTCATTGGCTGGGATGAGGTCACATGATCCTTCCTAAGTCAATCACTGGCTAAATAAATGAGACCATCTGACTAGCTTAGACCAGTTATGGTTTATTCCTGAGTTATCACATGAAGGAGGCATGGGTCCCCAAACACAGTCAGCGCAGTACCAACCAAGATAAAGGGGGTGTTGCAGGTGGGGTATCCCCAGCCCTGAGACAGAGGTTTGCATGTAGGAATTTTATTGGGGAGTACAGCATCAATACCTGAGGGGAGCGAGGTAAGCAAGAATGGATAAAGAACTTGAACTGCAGCACAGTGACAATAAAGGCCTTAGCTAATCTTTCAGGGAGCTCTTAGACTAGGATAGCTCAGAGTTGTCCTAAATCAGAGAGAACTAAGCCTTTTTACTCTTGCATCAACCACACATTAGATGTGGGTTGCACTTTGGAAAGGAGCCTAATCATCAGCAAAGTGGTTGTTTTCAGCAGAGGAGAAATCTCGGAGAGGAACTCAGCTGACAGTTGCTGCTGTTAACATTCCCAGTAGATTGGGAAATGAGTGCTTCTGTCTTAGAGGGCGGATCTGGGTGGCAAGACATGCCATCCACTGTAGGGGAGATGGATGTTGCATGGGCAATCCCTAGCTCAATTCAGGTCTCTTAAAAACCAACTTGGGCAACCACACTCATGTCCCAAGAAAACATGTCAGCCTTTACCAAACCATCTGTGGAACCCAATTATTTTACTACCCTTCTACTTCCTTAGGAAGAAGTGACAGGAAAGCTTCCAAGTGTCAGCCAGGATCCTGGTTTTTAAGAGTCAGACAGCTGGGAGATGGCTGTGTGTACTGAGTTTGGGTGGGACCCAAGCCCTCAGACTTAAGAGGCATGCTGCCCACAAGAATGAAAATCTACAGGATTAGTCTTGAACGAGCTGGGAGCCTGCTAAGCCCTGGCATCTGCTGAACTACCCAAATTACACACATTAAGCTGTTCAGTTCCACATTTTCAAAGTGAGCTTCCTGCCAAGGCTCCTAGCACAGTCTACACAATAGGAAATCAAAATGAGCAGTTAGAGCAATTATGGATATAGCAGGTCAAACAAATAAGCCTTTATTTAGGATTTAAGCAGACATAGTCAACAAAAATCTAATCCAAAATTGAAATTTGGACAAAGAAATGCTTTATCAAACAAAAAGTGTGTGTAGTGAGGTAGGGGGTTGGGGGCGACTAGAGACGTTTGCATGAATTTTCTCTGTCTCACTGAAAATACTAAAATAGCATTTTATCCAGCCTCTCCATGATGCTGCCCTATCTTCCCACCCCAAGTCCCTTGAACATTTTCCAGCTCTGGTACTAATCTGGCTTTAGTGTCAACTCATATGCTAGGGCATAAAAGTAGTCATCATTGAAAAGAGCTGGGGGGCCTGACCAGGTGGTGGCGCAGTGGATAGAATGTTGGCCTGGGACACAGAGAATCCAGGTTCAAAACCCATAGGTTACTGGCTTGAGTGAGGGCTCACCAGCTTGAGTGCGGGGTTGCTGGCTTGAGTGTGGAATCACAGGCATGACCACATGGTTGTTGGCTTGAGCCCAAAGGTTGCTGGCTTGAAGGCCAAGGCCACTGGCTTGAGCAAGGAGCCACTCACTCTACTGTAGCCCCCCCCCCCATCATGGCACATATAAAAAAGCAATCAATGAACAACTAAGGAGTCAAAGCGAAGGATTGATGCTTCTCATCTCGCTCCTTCCTGTCTCTCTGTCCCTCTCTCTGTCTCTCTTGATAAAAAGAAAAAAGCTAGGGAATTAATTTGTTTATTGTTATATATATATATATCACATTAACTATAATATATATATAGTTAAATACCCAAGAATTAAAGCCATACACATGAATGTTTGTGTGTATATTCAGGAAATACAGAGACCCCAAGCATTTCAGCTAAGTGAGAAATAATAGGTAAAGGGGCTGAAATCTGATAGTGCCACTATTGTAGTAGGGAGCCAGATGTGGTGAAACTTTATACATACATACATATATATATATATATATGATTTTTTTTAACAAGAAAAACTGTTTACAAGAGTTTGTTACTTCTCATTCTACAAGAAGAGACCTCAAGTCTCATGACTTGTCATTCAGCGGAAAGAGAAATGCAGAACAGTTTCCTTTTCTTTATCGTTTTTCCCCTCCCTGGACTGACAAAGGCTGCCCCTTCTGACACAGGTCCATAATCTTCTCTGCAATTCTGAAGTTCACAAAGTTCTGAAAAATGAAAGTTTTCTCATAAGGTGGCACTAAAACTAACTCAGTAGCAAACTGTGACTGGGACCTAGGACAGGGTGGGTATAGTTTTTCTGTATCCCATGTTTCACTATAAATATGTTAATGTGATCACAGGTTCTGCTCCAGACATACATACTAGTATATTTGAATAAAGATATAGATTTTTGGCCCTGGCCAGTTGACTCAGTGGTAGAGTGTCAGCCTGGTGTGTGGAAGTCCCAAGTTTGATACCCGGCCAGGGCACATGGGAGAAGCACCCATCTGCTTCTCTACCCTTCCCTCCTCTCCTTTCTCTCTATCTCTTTCTTCCCCTCTGCAGCCAAGCCTTCATTGGAGCAAAGTTGGCCCAGGCGCTGAGGATGGCTCCACAGCCTCCACCTCAGGCACTAGAATGACTCTGGTTGCAATGGAGCAACACCCCAGATGGGCAGAGCATTGCCCCCTAGTGGGCATGCTGGATGGATCCCGGTGAGGCACATACAGAAGTCTGTCTGTCTGCCTCCCTGCTTCTCACTTCAGAAAAATAAAAAATAAAAAAGATAGATTTTGGGGGAATTAGCAGCATATAGATGGTAGCTGAAGTCCTGGGAGTGGTTGAAATAGTCTAAGAAATAAAAAGAGACTGAGAGAAGCCTGACCAGGTGGTGGTGCTGTGGATAGAGCATCAGACTCGAACGCAGAGGACTCAGGTTTGAAATCCGAGGTCGCAGGCTGTGCACAGGCTCATCTAGCTTGAATGCAGGCTCATCCGGCTTGAGCCCAAGGTTGCTGGCTTGAGCAAGGGGCACTCGCTCTGAAGCTCTCATTCCTCATTCAGAATGAAAGACTGGAAAGACAACAGTCCAGGCACATATGAGAAATCAATCAATGAACAACTAAGGAGCCGCAACGAAGAATTGATGCTTCTCATCTCTCTCCCTTCCTGTCTGTCTGTCCCTCTCTCTGTCTCTGTCTCTGTCTCTCTCTCTCTGTCTCTGTCACAAAAAAAGAAAGAAAAAATAAAGAAAGAAAAGAGACTTAGAGGAGACGAGAGCCTAGGATGGAGCCCCTGCCAACCAAATTTAGTGAACGGACCTGAGGGAGGATCCAGCAAAAGGAAGCTGCAAGGAAGTGAGAGAGGAAGGAAGAAAACAAGGTGTGGGGATGCAGCAGCCCAGAGAAGAGAACGTTTCAGCACGGAGGGGTGGTTATTGGGGTTGGCTGCACAGAGGTCAGTGCAGAGACAGAGACAACTGGGATTTTCAGTCTCAGAGGTCCTGTCTCCTGGAAGACTGAGGACGTGTCTTAAACCTATGAGCCATTTTAACAGCACTGAGCTGTGCTTTTTACATTGTAGGTGCCCGATAAAGACTTGCTGATCAACTGAATATGTCAACTAAAGCCATAGATCAGAGAGAGGCAAGCCTGCTTTTGTGAGGCCTCATTCAGAATGAAAGACGAAAGACAACAGAAAGAGCAGAGAGAGAAAACATGAAAATGACTAAGAAGTGAGATGCCTTTGCTCACTGGCATGAACAGCTGGAGAGAAGAACATTTCACTCCTCACTGCATGGGAGAACAGTAGCGCTGGATATGAGAAAACAGTAAAATTGGTAAGTCTTTGAGATGGGAAGGGTAAAAACTGCAATGGAGAGAGAAAGATTAATCAAGTAAACATTTTGTTGTGAAACTATGGTCTGGAGCAATTTATAGAACTTTAGAAATAATCAAGTCAATTAATATTTCACGATTGATAAAATAAATATGCAAAGAGGCTGAGAGGCTTCTCATAAGGTAATAGCTAGTTACTGGCAAAGCCTGGACTCAAAATGTTTGTAATGGAATATCAGCCCAATGCTCAAAATGTTTATAATGGAATACCAGCCCAATGCTATATTCTGACTGTCTCTCTATATTTTTATCAGTAAAATCTGGTTAAAATGAACATCTGGGCAGCTGTGATCATCTGCATGAAATCACAGGCACTCAGCTGGCGCACTCTCAATGGGCAACAGGTACCACGCTGGAATAAAGGGTCAGAGGTGAAGGCTTTGCTCATCTACCTTGGCTGAAAATGGCTGGAAGGGAAGAGTCAAGCATGGCTTCAGAAATTCACCCTGAAAAATCATTTTTTAAATGTGTTAAGAGTGGTATTTATTATTTTTATAATCAGAAAACACACATTTAAAAAATGTTCCCTAATGAAAGAATGGGTAGATGGCAAGAGTTAAAGTGAATCAGGTTTTTTGCCAGTGTGACCAGCAACCACTTAGAATCAGGTTGTGTCAGATGAAAAACATGCAGGACTTAGGGGAAACCAGTTCTACTTTCTCTTCCCTCTTGTTTCTTTTGGTTGGTTTGTAGGTTGCTAGTTTGGTTTAGAGGTGAACTTCTGCAGTGGTAGTCAACCTGGTCCCTACCACCCACTAGTGGGCGTTCCAGCTTTCATGGTGCGCAGTAGCGGAGCAACCAAAGTATAAATAAAAAGATTTAGCAGCTCTGGCCAGTTGGCTCAGTGGTAGAGTGTCGGCCTGGCATGCAGGAGTCCCAGGTTTGATTTCCAGCCAGGTACACAGGAGAAGCACCCATCTGCTTCTCCACCCTTACCCCTCTCCTTCCTCTCTGTCTCTCTCTTCCCCTCCCGCAGCCAAGGCTCCACTGGAGCAAAGTTGGCCCAGGTGCTGAGGATGGCTCCATGGCCTCTGCCTCAGGCGCTAGAATGGCTCTGGTCGCAACAGAGCGACGTCCCGGATGGGCAGAGCATCGCCCCCTGGTGGGCGTGCCAGGTGGATCCCGGTCGGGTGCATGTGGGAGTCTTGTCTGACTGCCTCCCCGTTTCTGGCTTCGAAAAATACAAAAAAAAAAAAAAAAAGATAGATTTAACCACAGCAAGTTGTTTTATTCTGCCAAACTTAGTGAAAATCCAACATAAAGTATTTTGGTAAGTAATTATTATTATATGCTTTAACTTGCTGTAACTCTGCTTTATAAATTTTATAAGGTAAAGTTACTTCCCTACTTTATAAATCACCATTACTGTGGAACTGGTGGGCAGTTAGAAAATTTTACTACTAACAGATACAAAAGTAGGCGGTAGGTATAAAAAGGTTGACTACCCCTGGTGCAAGGCAACAGCTTGTGTTGGGAGACAATGAATTCATGTTTCTTCACTTGGTGAGATGGGAGATCCATTAAAGGAGGAAAAGAGACACTGGAGAATGGGTGATGCCTTGTGACTTTGGGGGAATCATTTTCCCCAGAAAGGAGAAGTTTTCATTTCTACAGCTTGGAAAAGAACATTCCAAAACAGCTAGAAAGCTCTTGATAACTTCTCAGATGAAGTTAATTAAAACCTTCCCCTGCTCCACAGGTCAAACCCTACTGTTCATGAATAACCTTCAAGTTGCTGCTGTTCAGCTGAGTCTCCCAAAGTCTTGACAGTTTGGTATGAAAAGAAATGTCATGTTGAAAGTGCCAGTTGTTCCTGCAAAAGAAACAGTTGGAGAGTTTTGTTTTGTTTTGTTTTGTTTGTTTTTGTTTTTTGTTTTTGCCTCAGAGATCCTAGGCTAGAAGTGTGGAAGAGCCCACAAGCATTTCTGCTAGCTGTTTCCATGATAGCTCATACCCCCAGTTTTTAGCCAAAGGAATTCTGTCCCTCCGATCCACCCAGGAAGAAAACATGGCTAGGATACACAGCATAGAGTCCTATGTTTAACATCAGAAAGGCCAGTTTTGCTCTGGGAAGACTCTCCACAATGTCGATAAGCTTGTATCTCTGCAATGGAATAAGAGAGTTACCATAGCAGGAAGGCAGTGCCTCACTTGCTTTCTTGCTCCTGTAAGAGGTTTCTTAGTGAAAGGAACTGAGCCTAGCCCTGGCTTGGCCACACACAACTGGGAGGCATTTCAGGAAAAGGAGAGCCATGACTCCCAACAAAATGCACAATTTTTGAGCATGTCTCTTCATCAGCCCAACACAGGTTGGCTTCTCTGCCTGTGGATCAACAAAAAGACCTTCTTAACAAATGTCAGATATCTTTGTGTTTTAAAAGATTCCCAAGAACAAATGTGGTTGAGGTAGATAATTGTAACATAGGGGTTATTTTAACCAGTCTAATTCAGTAAATATCAACTGAGTGACTGACTTAAAAGAAATGATGCCACATACTACTGGGAAACCAATGTAAGACCCTAGTCCCTGTCCTCCAGGAGCTTATCCTCAAGTAGTTGGGGGCTCAAAGCATGTTAGCCATAAGCTCTGCCACACCAATTATCTCCTTTAGAGGAGAAGCTGTCCCACCTAGAGCTCCCTGCTCAGAGAGATAGCACCAAGCTGTTCCATGTCTGGGAATGGCCACTGATTGGGCCAGGGCCAGGGGACTAGTTCAAGGGTCATCCCTCATGGGCAAGGGGGTGCTCCATGCCCCAGGAGGCTAACCTATAGTTACTACATTTAAGGGATTCCTTATCCTCTGACTTGTAGTAGGGTTCAGCCAAATAGGGAGTCCTAGCCAGAGACAGAGGGAAGGAGGCTAGTGCTATTGGGCTAGTCACACCTCTACTGGTGGCTGCATTCTCATAAGGCAGCCTTCTCCTATCACCCAGCCCTCTACCTCCTGGTTCCCTCACGCCTTCAGGTCTAAACCTGGCAACACCTCCCAACCTAATGCTACCAGCCCAAGGTAACACCAACGCTTTGTATTTTCCCCACCAACCTTTGTAAATAACCCCTTTATTAAATGTTCCTCAGAGCAGTCAGTGTGAGTGTACCATCTGTTGTTCCCTGCTGAGACCTTGACTGATAGAGGTTTACAAAACTCAAGCCTGTGCTCTTCGAATTTGGTATTCTCTCTGTACTAGTACATTCTGCTCAACTCTGTCAGCATACACTCATTGCTGCACAGAGACAAGTTGGCCAGGAAGACATTTGTTCAAAGTGGCCGAGTGTGAGGTAGGGAGGTGGAGTGGCAGAAGGGGAGCAAGGGAGTGTCTCGCCTCAACACCAGTAAATATACTGCATGAATGCTAAGCGAGAAGGATACCCTGATAGCTACTTCCCCCGGGAAGAAGTCTGGGTCCGACCTTCTGTAGGGCAAGAAAGTGTTCCTTCCCTGATCAAATTAGTTTCTTCAGCTGAAAATGCTTTGTTTTGACTTACACAATCACAAAATAATATTCCAAAAGGTTCTCTTGGTGAGAAGACCATTGTGCTGCTCTACCACACAGCTAATTTATCCAAATTAATGCAGCTGAAGCAAGGTGGGGGTGGAATCTCTTTTCTATGTCATTTTTTGCCTTTTAAATATTGATAAGCTCTCAAAAAGCAAAGGTTACTACACATAACAAGCTGTGCTCCTCTTCCGGCCTTTAGTGTGCAGTTAGGGAGAGTGGGAGGCTGTGGGCAATAGGGCTGTTTTTATTTTTATGACAATTTACCCTCTCTGAACACACTAATGGGGAGAGTTACATTGTAAACTTTCTTAAAAAAGAGAGAGAGAGAGAGAGAGAGAGAGACTAACAGGGTCTCAAGTGATCCAAAGCTGTCTCTCACCTCTAAGAAAAATATCCTCCTGCAGCTCCCTGGTGCACATTATCTTGTCTGCTTGGGATCTGGCTTTTAAAAGCAGGTCTCCTACTGGGCAGATTCAACAGCAATGTAAGAAAGAAATGCCTTATTTCCTACCTAACACTCAAATGGAAAAACACAGAATCTGAATGTATTTTTCTTTCTTTCTTTCCTGTACCCCCATTATCTTTTTAAGAAAAGAATATACTGGTTTCTTTAGTCCTCAGGCTTTTGGCAACAGGCATTTAAAAGAAAGAATCATGCAGTAATTATTAATTTTGCATGGGATCAACTCTGGCCTCCGCTTTCATTTCAGATGCAGTTACATGAAAAACAGACTGCATTAATTTCATCCCCTCTGAGGTTGCTTGGCAACAAGGCCTTGTTCCAGATCATCTCTTCTCTTTGGCCCAGAGTGATCTCTTTGGGCTGTCGCTTATGCTAAGGCAATCATCACACTGTTGCTATCACTTCTAAATGTGTCCCTGTGATCCTGAATGGCACAGGGGACTAGTGGTGGCCTTGCTCCAGTAATACTGTCTGGGGGTCTCTATATGCCCCGAGCTTGTCAGCACAGAGAATAAACTATGTGTGGTTGAGGAATTTGGGATTCAAATAATCGAGGTTAGACAGAAAGTGAGAGAGCATGAGCAATGTCTGAGGTGATGCTGAAGGGCAGTGGGGCTGAGATGGGATAAGTACTGATGTCTTTTTAAAAAAAGAAAAAGAAAAAAAGCATAACTATGTTCCGCTTTGGAAATCTTTCTAAACTATATTCTTAAATGATAGATGCAAAGTCCAGAACAGTATGCATAGGATGCTAGCTTTTGGGCAGTGTGGAGAAGAGAGAAGAGGGAAAGGTATGAAAATATTTTGCTTATGTTTGCATAAAAAAAAATACAGGTGGCCTGACCAGGCAGTGGTGCAGTGGATAGTGTGTCAACCTGGGATGCTGAAGACCCAGGTTCAAAACCCCGAGGTCGCTGGCTTGAGCACAGGCTCACCAGCTTGAGCGTGGGGTCGCAGGCTTGAGTGTGGGATCACAGACATGACCCCATAGTCGCTGGCTTGAGCCCAAGGTCACTGGCTTGAGCAAGGGGTCACTGGCTCAGCTGGAGCCCCCCGGTCAAGGCACGTATGAGTAAGCAATCAATGAACAACTAAGGTGCTTCAACAAAGAATTGATGCTTCTCCTCCCTTTCCCTTACTGTCTGTATGTCCCTATCTGTCCCTCCTCTCTCTCTCTGTCTTTCTAGATTAAAAAAATATATATAGGTGGTCACCTATGAGTTTGTGAGAAGTGAAGAGTGAGAGTGATGGAGTAGAAAATGCAGAAGTGAGAACAAGATTTTTCACCTGCATACCTCTTTATATTATTTTGCTTTATAAACTAAAATAAATGTGTTACCTATTTAAAAAAATTAAATAAACATTAAACAAGTGTTGGAAACCTACGGCTTGTTGTTCATATTTGGCAGTGTTGAAGAAGTTGGGTAAAATAGCTTGATCAGGCGATAGCACAGTGGATAGAGTATCGAACTGGGACACGGAGGACCCAGGTTCAAAACCTCGAGATCATTAGCTTGAGTGCAGGCTCATCTGGTTTGAGCAAGGCTCACCAGCTTGAGCCCAAAGTCGCTGGCTCGAGTACTCAATCTGTTAAAGACCCCCGGTCAAAGCACGTATGAGAAAGTAATCAATGAACAACTAAGGTGCCACAATGAAGAACTGATGCTTCTCATCTTTCTCCCTTCCTGTCTGTCTGTCCCTCTCTGCCCCTCTCTCTGACTCTCTCTGTCAAAAAAAAAAAAAGAGAGAGAGAGAGAGAGTATATGGGAATTCACTGTACTGTTTTTGAATTTTTTTGGAGAGTCTGAAATTATTTCAAAATTAAAGTTAAAAGAAATATTTTCAGTATTAGCAACCCAAATACATTTTTTAGGCTTTCCGTTCTGTTTAACATCATTTTTGCCACCTTTAGTGAAGAGAGTCAATCTGTACGTTTTGAGTGACGTGGCAGGAAATGTGGGCATCTTTGAGCACTTGGAGCTGCAGAGAAAGCTCTCAGCTAGGATCGTTATTAGCCTTAATCAGAGTGTGGTTCCATCCATCTCCCTATGGGTTTCAGCTGTGGTCCCCAAAGATCTGAGGAGAAATAAGTGACAGCCACCTTAGGGACTGGCCTCTCTGAGTATGGAACTCCCATAATGAAGGCATCACTCTTCAATTCATGTAAGCCTTCAGTTGTGCCTTAGTGGTTTTCCTGGACAACCTTCAGAGTTTTCTCTCATCTCTACAGCAGGCAGCCATCTCCTCATCTTCAGAATCCCTCTGTTCGTCATTTTCTCCACAGGACTGAGCTCCTTGAGGGTAGGAACAATGGCTGGGTTATAGACCCAGTTTTCTGGCATAGCACAGTACATATCTTCTACTTAAGTTTTTATTTTGAAATAATTATAGATTTAGCCTGACCAGGTAGTGGTGCAGTGGATAGAGCATCGGACTGGGATGCTGAGGACCCAGGTTCGAGATCCCGAGGTCGCCAGCTTGAGCACGGGCTCATCTGGTTTGAGCAAAGTTCACCAGCTTGGACCCAAGGTCACTGGCTCGAGCAAGGGGTTACTCGGTCTGCCAAAGGCCTACGGTCAAGGCACATATGAGAAAGCAATCAATGAACAACTAAGGTGTCTTAACGAAAAACTGATAATTGATGCTTCTCATCTCTCTTCGTTCCCGTCTGTCCCTATCTATTCCTCTCTCTGTGTCCCTGTAAAAAATAAATAAAATTAAAATTAATTAATTAATATTATTTTTAAAATTATAGATTTAAATGAGGTTACAAAAATATACAGAGAAGGTATAAATGCTTATATTTTAAAAGAAGCAAAATCTTGCCTGACCTGTGGTGGCGCAGTGGATAAAGCGTCAACCTGGAAACACTGAGGTTGCCGGTTCGAAACCCTGGGCTTGCCTGGTCAAGGCGCATATGGGAGTTGATGCTTCCTGCTCCTCCCCCTTCTCTCTCTCTCTCTCTCTCTCCTCTCTATAATGAATAAATAAAATCTAAAAAAAAAAAAAAATTAAAAGAAGCAAAATCTTAAATTTACCTGAAGTAACAAGAAAAAGAAGAGCAAACTAAAACCAAAGCAACTGGAAGGAAAGAAGAGAGAGGGTATATTAGAGAAGAAATGGATGAAATAGAGACTAGATAAACAATAGAGCCCTGGCCAGGTAGCTCAGTTGGTTCGAGCATCATCCTGATACACCAACATTGTGGGGTCTATCCCCTGTCAGGGCATAGACATATACAAGAATCAGCCAATGGCCTGACCAGGCGGTGGTGCAGTGGATAGAGAATCAGACTGGGACACAGAGGACAAGGTTTGAAACCCCAAGGTCTCTGGCTTAAGTGTGAGCTCATCTGGTTTAAGCAAGGCTCACTAGCTTGAGCCCAAGGTTGCTGGCTTGAGCAAGGGGTCACTCGGTCTGCTGTAGCCCCCCTCCCCCGGTCAAGGCACATATGAGAAAGCAATCAATGAACAACTAAGGTGCCGCAATGAAGAACTGACACTTCTAATCTCTCTCCCTTCCTGTCTGCCTGTCCCTATCTGTCCCTCTCTCTGTCTATCTCTGTCACAAAATAAAAAAGAATAAACCAATGAATGAATAAATAAGTGGAGAAACAAATCAATGTTTTTTCTCTCTCTCTCCCTCCTGTTTCTCTCTAAAAATCAATCAATAAAAATTTTAAAAGAAAAACAATACAGAAAAATCAATAAAACCAAAAGCTGGTTCTTTGAAAAAATCAACATTGACAAGCATTTAGCTAGACACACAATGATAAAAGGAAAGAAGACTCAAATTACTATCAACCTTATAAAAATAAAAAAGACTATAAGGGAAAATTAGTAGTCATTGTATACGAACAAATTAGATGACACAGATGAAATGGAAAAAATTACTAGAAAGACAATAGCTACTGAAACTAAGTCAATAAGAAATAGAAAAATCAAAACTATAATGAAGTATCACTTCACACTCACTTGTATGGCTATAATTGAAAAGACAGAAGATAACAAGTTAGTAAGAATGTGGTAGAATCAGAAGTTTCATACACTGATGGTGGGAATGTAAAATAGTACAGCATCTTAGAAAATTATGTCAGTCCTTCAAAAAGTTAAACGTAGAGTTACCACATAACCCAAAAATTCCACTCATAGTTACATACTCATGAAAATCGAAAATATATATTTAAAAATAAAACTTGTACATAAATGTTCATAGCAGCATTAGTCATAATAAGCAAAATATGGAAACAACCTAGATGTCCATCAATTAATGAATGCTTAAACAAAACATGGCATATCTATATACTGGAATATTATTCATCCACAGAAAAGAATAAAGTACTGATACATGCTACAATATGAATGAATCCTGAAAAGCTACTGAGTGAAAGACGCCAGACACAAAAGAATACATACTGTGTGACTCCACTTACATGAAATATCAAGAATAAGCAAATCAACAGAGACAGAAAGTAGATCTAGAAGAAAGTAGTTTCTAGAAGATAAGGAGCTTGAGACTTGTTTGGAGGTTCTAGCAGGGGAGTGCAGCTACTCGTATACCCTTGAGCGAAGAATGGTCCTCTCCTCTAGCGGGGAAGGTCGTCCTCTTCAACCGAGTGCGCAGCTTCAGGAGGGACACACATGGAGCGGTGAGGGAGGAAGGGGACACCCGCCTAGCCAGCCAGATCAGCCAAATCAACCCTGGCGATCAATGGGGTGACAGATGTCGCAGCCAGATTGCCCTCACATCCACTAGAAGATAAGGGAGGGGCGGAATGGGGAGTGATTACTAATGCATATGGGGTTTCTTTTGGAGTGAAGAAAGTGTTCTGAAATTAGTGGTGATAGTTGCATAACTGTAACTATATTAAAAACCACTGAGCCCTGGCTGGTTGGCTCAGAGGTAGAGTATCAGCCTGGCATGTGGAAGTCCTGGGTTTGATTCCTGGCCACAGCACACAGGAGAAGCGCCCATCTGCTTCTCCACCCCTACCCCTCTCCTTTCTCTCTATCTAACTCTTCCCCTCCCGCAGCCAAGCTTCCATTGGAGCAAAGTTGGCCCGGGAGCAAAGTTGGCCCGGACACTAAGGACGGCTCCATGGCCTCCACCTCACACACTAGAATGGCTCTGGTTGCAATGGAGCAACAGCCCCAGATGGGCAGAGCATCGCCCCCTAGTGGGCTTGCCGGGTTGATCCCAGTTGGGTGCATGTGGGAGTCTGTCTTTCTGCCTCTCCACTTCTCACTTCAGAAAAATAAAATAAATTTTAAAAACACTAAATTTTATGGGTAACAGGTTAATTTTAGGGTGTATAAGTTATATTACCATACGAAAAAAGAATGCATAATAGCAACACCTAATGCCTTTTAAAATGTAATGAGATTCCATTTACCCTTTACTCATTTCTGCCAATTGTAACACCTATAGTACTATGTTACAACCAGGAAAATGACATTAGTACAATTCATAAAGCTTATTTTAATTTTACCTGCTATACATGCACCCATCTTTGTGGGGGGGGGCATGTAGTTCTATCCAATTTTATCACATGTGTAGTATATTTCATGTAAGTACCACTACAGTCAAGATACAGCCTGACCAGGCAGTGGCACAGTAGATAGAGCGTTGGATTGGGATGTGGAGGACCCAGGTTCAAGTCCCCAAGGTCGCTGGCTCAAGCAAGGGTTTTCTTGGTCTGCTGAAGGCCCACGGTCAAGGCACATATGAAAAAGCAATCAATGAATAACTAAGGTGTCGCAAGGAAAAACTAATGATTGATGCTTCTCATCTCTCCCCATTCCCGTCTGTCTGTCCCTCTCTCTGACTCTGTTAAAAAAAAAAAAAGATACAGAACAGATTCCAGATTCATCATCACATGGATCCTTCTTGCTACCTGTTTGTACTCATGTCCTCCTTTCTCCCTTCATTCCTAAACCCTAGCAACCACTAATCTGTTCTCTTTCTCTATAAATTTATTTCAAAATTTTAATAGATTGTTATATGTTATATAAAATATTGTATAAATGTAACCTTTTGAGTTTGGCTTTTTTCACTCAGCATAATTCCCTTGAGATCCACCCAAGTTGCTTCTTTTCCAGGCGGCTGCCGAAGATGGAGGAGGGTCAGGTCCTGGTGCTCGATGGCTGAGGCCATCTGCTGGGCCGCCTGGCAGCCATCGTGGCCAAGCAGGTACTGCTGGGCCGAAAGGTGGTGGTTGTACGCTGTGAGGGCATCAACATTTCTGGCAATTTCTACAGAAACAAGTTAAAGTACCTGGCCTTCCTCCGCAAGCGGATGAACACCAATCCCTCCCGCGGGCCCTACCACTTCCGAGCCCCCAGCCGCATCTTCTGGCGGACCGTGCGAGGCATGCTGCCCCACAAGACCAAGCGAGGCCAGGCTGCCCTGGACCGCCTCAAGGTGTTCGATGGGATCCCACCGCCCTATGACAAGAAAAAGTGAATGGTGGTGCCTGCAGCTCTCAAAGTTGTGCATCTGAAGCCTACACGGAAGTTTGCCTACCTAGGGCGCCTGGCTCACGAGGTTGGTTGGAAGTACCAGGCAGTCACAGCCACTCTGGAGGAAAAGAGGAAGGAGAAGGCCAAAATCCATTACCGGAAGAAAAAGCAGCTTACGAGACTACGGAAACAGGCTGAAAAAAACGTAGAGAAAAAAATTGACAGATACACAGAGGTCCTCAAGACTCATGGACTCCTGGTCTGAGCCCAATAAAATTGACTGTTAATTCCTCATGCTTGGCCTGGCCTGCCCTTCCTCCATCGCCGCCTTAGGAATTGGGGGGCCCCCAGGGGCTGTCCCGGGGCTACAGGAATCCCGGGCCTTAGAAGACTGGGAACACAGGAGGGGCTTTAGTCACTGCTGTTTGAGAAAGGCCTTTTAAAAAGTTTCAGTGCCTCATAAGAGCTGCATGGTGTAATCTTCCTGTCACCCTACTCTTTCGTGAGGGTTTTAGGAAATCAGCAATTGGAACAGGTCATTCTGTTTTAGTATTTACAAATAAGCTGGAAAACTTGGATTAACTCCCCACATGATCAGACACTATTCTCTGCAGCTGTTAGAATGGGAGCAAACATGGGGAGACACAATGACCCTGGTGTTTGTTGTGCAGGGGTGTTCACAGATGCATACTGGGACACAGCCAGTGAGTCACAGGCATTGCACTTACAAGTTCTTGTACCTTGTGATCAGAAATGAATAAATTATTTTTAAAGAGATCCACCCAAGTTGTATGGACCAAATTCATTCCTATCATTTATTTATTTTTTGATAATGCAGTATTTTCTTCTCTGCATTAATAACTAATATTTAAGAACACTTACAATATAAATAGAGCTTAATCTAAGAGAAGTTATATTTTTGTATCTTTATACTTGCTATTAATAATACTTTACATATTAATACTCAGTATTAATAAGACAGACAGAATAATTATGGTCAAAATTATTATTTCAAAAACTTATACATAAGTGCTTAGTGTCAGTATGTCTACACATAACTCAGATTTTGGTGTTAAGTTCTTACGATGCCAGAAGAACATTTGGTTTACTTCACTAATAGGAATATCTCTAAATGCTGAGATGGCCTTTGTGTGTGTGTGTGTGTGTGTGTGTGTGTGAGAGAGAGAGAGAGAGAGAGAGAGAGAAAGGAAGGGAGAGAGATGAGAAGCATCAACTCATAGCTGCAGCACTTTAGTTGTTCATTGATTGCTTCACATAAGTGCCTTGACCCCCTGGCTCAGCTGAGCCAGAGATCCCTTGCTCAAGCCAGCCACCTTGGGCTTCAAGCCAGCAATCTTTGGGCTCCAACCAGAGACCCAGTGCTCAAGCTGGTAAGCCTGCCCTCAAGCCAGGGACCTTGGGGTTTGGAACCTGGGTCCTCAGCATCCCAGGTTAATGCTCTACCCACTGCACCACCACTGGTCAGGCTGTGATGGCTTCTTTTGATATTTCTTCTGTCAATTTTTAGCATAGTTATCTGTGACTGTATGAATGGAATTGAATGAAGTGGTACTCATCATGCTGACTCCAAATAAGAGTACATAGCTGGGTGGCCCTGGCCGGTTGGCTCAGCGGTAGAGCGTCGGCCTGGCGTGCAGGGGACCCGGGTTCGATTCCTGGCCAGGGCACATAGGAGAAGCGCCCATTTGCTTCTCCACCCCCACCCCCTCCTTCCTCTCTGTCTCTCTCTTCGCCTCCTGCAGCCAAGGCTCCATTGGAGCAAAAGATGGCCCGGGCGCTGGGGATGGCTCCTTGGCCTCTGCCCCAGGCACTAGAGTGGCTCTGGTCACGGCAGAGCGACGCCCCGGAGGGGCAGAGCATCGCCCCCTGGTGGGCAGAGCGTCGCCCCTGGTGGGCGTGCCGGGTGAATCCCGGTCGGGCGCATGTGGGAGTCTGTCTGACTGTCTCTCCCCAGTTCCAGCTTCAGAAAAGTACAAAATAAATAAATAAATAAAAAATAAGAGTACATAGCTGGGTACTGTAACCAATTACTGTAGCAATAAGGAGGTAGACAGGTAATGCGACTGCCTGACATTTTTTTTTTTTTTTTGCATTTTTCTGAAGCTGGAAACAGGGAGAGACAGTCAGACAGACTCCCGCATGCGCCCGACCGGGATCCACCCGGCACGCCCACCATGGGGCGACGCTCTGTCCACCAGGGGGCGATGCTCTGCCCATCCTGGGCGTCGCCATGTTGCGACCAGAGCCACTATAGCGCCTGGGGCAGAGGTCAAGGAGCCATCCCCAGCGCCCGGGCCATCTTTGCTCCAATGGAGCCTTGGCTGCGGGAGGGGAAGAGAGAGACAGAGAGGAAGGCACGGCGGAGGGGTGGAGAAGCAAATGGGCGCTTCTCCTATGTGCCCTGGCCGGGAATCGAACCCGGGTCCTCCGCACGCTAGGCCGACGCTCTACCGCTGAGCCAACCAGCCAGGGCCACTGCCTGACATTTTTGAGGCCAAGAGGTTAAGCCTAAAGAGTGCAGCCAAGGTCAGGAATAAAAACCCAGAGAAGATATAGTGTGAAGCCAAATAAAGAGCTTAAGAACAAAGCCATGAATTGCTCTTTCTGGCAATGACAACATATCCCAACATTTTCTCAGTGGCTTTAGACAATCTCAGCCCTGAGTGCCCTGTACAAGCACTGTTTAGGTGGAAGTGGAGAGGAAAATGTCAAAGGGAAGGGCAAGGTATTCTGGGACCCTCTCCAGGGTTGTTATAGAGCAGCGGTTCTCAACCTGTGGGTCGCGACCCCAGCGGGGTCGCCTAAAGCCATCGGAAAATACATAATGCATATCAAGTATTTACATTCCGAATCATAACTGTAGCAAAATTACAGTTATGAAGTAACCACCAAAATTATTTTTGGTTTGGGGTCACCGCAACATGAGGAACTATATTGCAGGGTCACGGCATTAGAAAGGTTGAGAACCACTGTTATAGAGCAACTGTGCCCATCTCTTTTATTTTTAAATAAATTTTTATTTTTATAACAGTTTGAGATGAATAGAATTGTGAAGATAGTACAGAGTGCTCATATATAGCACATTCTTCAATTCCCCTATCATTAGCATTTCACATTAGTATAGTATATTTGACACAATTAATGTACCAACTTGGATACTTTCTTATTAACTGAAATCTATGCTTGAGATTTCCTGTTTTCCCCTGCTGTCCCCTCTCTGTGTCAGGACCCCATCCAGGATACCATATCATGTTTGTAGTTGTATCTCTGTAGGCTCCTCTTGACTGCAACTGTTTCTGAGACTTCCCTTGTTTTTTAATGACCGTTTAGAATTTAGAAGAGTCCTGGTCTGCGATCTGTACAATGTCTTTCAGTTGTGATTTGATGTTTTCCTTGTGGTTGTACTGGGGTAATGTGTTTTGGGAGGAAAACCAGAGAGGTAAAGTCCTGTCCTCCTCACATCATATCAAAGGGATATACTATCATTATGGCTTATCACTGCTCATTTCACCCTTTCCCACCTAGCTGAGACAGTGTTTTTCAGATTTCGCCACTGTAAAGTTACTCCTTTTTTCCCCACTCTTTCCATGCTGTGTTTTTTGGAAGAAAGTGACCATGCATAGCCCACATTTAAAGAGAGAGGAATTATGTTCCACTCTCTTACAAACAGAATAGCTATAGCAATTATTTGCAACTCTTTTGCATGGGAGATATATCTAAACTCCCAAATTTATTTATTCAATCACTTATTTACATCAGTATGGACTCATAAATATTTACTTTATACTTAGGGTTACAATACAATATAATATTATTTTATTCATTTTATTACTCAAATTGTTCCAGCTTTGGCCGTTAGGAGCTCTTTCATTCCGCTCCTATATTCCTTTGCTATATGACCATCATTGTGGATGTTTTTTTGTTTTGTTTTGTTTCTTTTGTTTGTTTGTTTTTTATTCATTTTTTAGAGAGGAGAGGGAGAGACAGAGAGAGACAGAGAGAGGGGAGAGACAGAGAGAAGGGGGGGAGGAGCTGGAAGCATCAACTCCCATATGTGCCTTGACCAGGCAAGCCCAGGGTTTCGAACTGGTGACCTCAGCATTTCCAGGTCGACGCTTTATCCACTGCGCCACCACAGGTCAGGCTTGTGGGTGTTTTTTAACTTTGTTTTGTGAGCATTTTTTTACTTCCTGGCACTACAAAATGTTCTAGGCTTAAAGTGTATCTTTCTTGTCCTATTCCTAGAATCAGCCTCTTTTCCATGAAGCTCTGGTTCCTTTTATTGGAGAATGGCATTAGATCCAAGAGCTGAGCTTTGGGTGGGTCTATTGCAACTGGAGACTCATTTCTGTCAATCTCCCAGTTGACAAAGCAAATAAATATAGGTGTGATTCTAACCCATATATATATATATATATATATATATATATATATATATTTCTATCTTGTATATATCTAAGGTAACCACTTATACCTATATTAAGCTAAACATGAGTTCATACTGATATTTCCAGCTCTAACCAATTACAACATGGATAATTGTAGTGTCTTCCCCTTGCTTATCTGTAACCTCCCACTTCAACAACAACTTGGCTGCCACCACCCATCATTCATTTATTTAATTTTTCAATCTAGTGAAGTACAAGTGTAGTGGTTTCAGAATTGCTCCCATGAGAAATGGTACTTACATAGAATTCCTTTTGCCCTTAGTCTTACAGACTCCTGTCATTTCCAAAATCATTTAGGTCAGTACCCTATTTCCCTACCCTCTTTAGTGAGGTTATTTCATACATTTAGAATATATTTATGTTCTTTGGTCATACTCTGTATTCCATCATGGGGTTTCTAGACTCCTAAATAATTTTTTAAAATACGCATACATAAATATTTACTCTTTTTTTTTTTTTTTTTTACAGAGACAGAGAGAGAGTCAGAGAGAGGGATAGATAGGGACAGACAGACAGGAACAGAGATGAGAAGCATCAATCATTAGTTTTTCTTTGCAACACCTTAGTTGTTCATTGATTGCTTTCTCATATGTGCCTTGACCATGGGGCTACAGCCGACCGAGTAACCCCTTGCTCGAGCCAACAACCTTGGGTCCAAGCTGGTGAGCTTTGCTTAAACCAGATGAGCCCATGCTCAAGCTGGTGACCTTGGAGTCTCGAACCTGGGTCCTCTGAATCCCAATCCGACTATCCACTGCGCCACCGCCTGGTCAGGAGATTTACTCTTTTTGATGCGAAGCTCCCACTGGTTTTGAAAAAAAATACTGTACTTAATGTCTTGTATTCATCATTACAGCATCATAAAGAACAGAATAATTTCACTGCTCTAAAAATCCCCTGTGTTTCACCTTTTCAAGCCTCCCTACCCTGAACCCCTGGCCACCACTGATCTGTTTATCATCTGTATAATTTTGTATTTTCCAGAATGTCATAATAATAGGACTAATACAGTATGTTGGATTATTTTTTTTTCTTTTTTCAGACTGGCTTTGTTCACTTAGTGGTTGGTATGCATTTAAGCTTCATCAATGTCTTAAACAGCTTGTTTCTTTTTTATCTCCATATAATAGCCCACTGTATGAGTAGCGTACCAATTTGGTTAGTCATTCACCTATTGAAGGATATGTCAGTTGCTTCCAGTTTGGGGCAGTTATGAATCAAACTGTTATAAACATTTACAAGCAGGTTTTTGTGTGGCCATAGCTTGAAGCAGTTGGGATACTAGTTTTCAAATCAGGAGCACCATTGATGGATCATATGGTAAGACTACGTTTAGTTTTGTAAGAAACTGCTATACTGCTTTCCAAAGTGGCTCTACCACTTTGGATTTTCAAGAGCAATGAATGAGACTTCCTGTTGCTCCTTAGTTTCTTCAGCAGTTCATATTCAATTTTGGGTTTGTTTGTTTTTAAGTCATCTAATAGATATGCAGTGGTATCACATGATTGTTGTAATTTGAAATTCCTAACGGCAAATGATGTTGAGCATATTTTCATTTCTAGATCTTCTTTGGTGAGGTATCTGTTCAGTTCCTTTGTTAATTTTTTAACTGGATTGTTTTCTTATTGTTGAATTCTAGAAGATTTTTAAATGTACTGTATATACAAGACCTGTATCAGGTGTGTTTTTTTTTGTGTTGTTTTTTTTTTGGTAACCAAAACTTTAGTCCCAAGGATTCCCACAAAACATATCACAAATGACAGCATGAAAAAAAATTCAACTAGTCTTCATACCAAACAGAAGTTGTCCAGTTGGTGTAGAATCTAAGAAGTTTCAAAAAACTTAGTTTGCCTTTCTTTGCTTTAGGTCATAAATTTCTTATGTGGGGGGGGGGGGGCAGGAAGCATCAACTCCCATATGTGCCTTAACCGGGCAAGCCCAGGGTTTCAAACTGGCAACCTCAGCATTTAAGGTCGATGCTTTATCCACTGCACCACCATAGGTCAGGCAAGACTAGTTGGATTTTTTTAAAAAAAGAAGAGAAAGCCTGACCAGGTGGTGCAGCAGTGAATAGAGCATCGGCCTGGGACATTGAGACCCAGGTTTGAAACCCCGAGGTCACCAGCTTGAGCATAGGCTCACCAGCTTGAGTACAGGGTTGCCGGCTTGAGCATGGGATCAACATGACCCCATGGTCGCTGGCTTGAGCCCAAAGGTCACTAGCTTGAGCAAGGTGTCACTGGCTCAGCTGGAGCCCCAGCTAAGGCACATATGAGAAAGCAATCAATGAACAACTAAGGTGCTGCAACTATGAGTTGATGCTTCTCATCACCCTCTCACTCTCTCTTTCCCTCTCTCTCTCTCTAAAAAAAAAAGAAAAAAAAAAAAAAAAAGAAGCCTCTAATCTAATTTAAGGGTGCAGCTTTAATTTTTACCTGCTAGCTTGTGTTCACAGCAGATTTTGAAGACTGCTTGTTCAGCTACAGCTGCATATTATTTCTCAGCTATAGAAAGTCTTAACTTCAATTTTTGCCAGTTTTGTTTCCATAATATTAAACATCACACTTTAGCTGGGCAGGAGTTAAGAGGTTTAATATCAGTTCATGCAAGACTAAAGTTCAAAGCAAAATAAATTTTGCTTAAGGGAGCATTGTAAAGTAAGAATTCTTGATATTACATGCCTCATATGATCCAATTCAAACCACAGAGAATTGAATCTTTATGTGTGTCACTGTTCCAAGACAAGCAAATATGAACAGCTAAGACATCCTTAAAATGCACCAAGCTCATGAAGTCTCAAACAAAACGCCAATTTTCTGTACATATTCCTGTCAAATGAAGTTATTTCTTGTACATCGCTTCTCTTGCAAACTGGTCTTCTATTTCCTTTTATTTGACCTAAATGGGCTACGAGGCCTAGAGAAGGATCAGGATGGCTTGTGATTTCTCTCCCGAGACCAGGATCTCTCTTCTATCTGTAGGAAGGGGCCTGCTCCAGCTGCGGCTGTGGGAGAAGCTTCTCCACCTTGGGGATCTGCAAGGAGGTGGAGAAGGACTCCTTCTCTGATGATCATCTCAAGGGCGATGACCCCAAGAGGGAGGCCGGCCATGATTTGGACTTCTTTTCACTATTTGACAGTTCCACTCTTATAGGCAGCCACATCGTGTTCTCCCATCTTGCACTCAGACCACCTGGTCTGCAATTTGAGGATCTTCCAATTCAACAAATGCAAAGCTTGTAGGGTTCACAGCAACCCACACACTTCGGAGTGGCCCATAGGAGCCAAAAGCTCATTCCAATTCTTGCCTTGTTACTGTTGTTTCCAAGATTACCTACATAAACCTTACAATCCAAGAAACGCAGCGGCTCAAATCCACACACCCTCCGACGCTCTTTCGCGCCCCTCTGCCGGCTCCCACAGATCCTGTCGCCAACCAGGCGCTCACGAAATGGCCTTTGACTTGTCCTGTCATTGTTTTAAGAGGTTTTTTTAAAGGAAGACACCTTTAATTCTGATAAAGTCAAACATTAACTTTTTTTCCTGGATCATGCTATTGTGGTTATAGTTAAAAACTCGTAACTAACCCGAGAACACCCTTGCCTTGTTCTCAATCATAGAAGGAAGGAGTTCCAGCTCTCACTGTTAAGTGCGATGTTAGCTGTAGGTCTTCTGTAGGCGCCCTTTGTCAAACCAAGCACATCCCCATCTATTCCTAGTTTGTGAGCTTTTATCATGAATGGCTGTTGAAGTTTTAATTAACTGTAGATTTACAAGCAGTTGTAAGAAAGAATAGAGTGCGCCATGTACTGTTTACCCTGTTTCTCCCAATGCTAACAGCTTGAAAAACAATAGGACAGCCAGAATATTGACACTAATACAACCCACCAATCTCATGCTCATTGGTATGTGTTTTTACAACTTAATCATATGATTAAGTTTGTATATCCACTACCACAGTCAAGATACAGAGCAGTTACATAAGCATAAGGATCTCTCCTTGCTTTTTATAGCCACACCTATCTCCACCCTGCCCCTTCCTCCTACATCCCTAACCCCTGCTATCCACTAATCTGTTGTCCATTTCTACAATTTTCATTTTTGAGTTCCATCCAAGTTGTTCTGTATATCAATAGTTCACTCCTTTTTTTTTTTTTGTATTTTTCTGAAGTGAGAAGCGAGGGGGAAGACAGACAGACTCCTGCATGTGCCTGACCAGGATCCACCTGGCAAGCCCACTAGGGAGCCATGCTCTGCCCATCTGGGGAATTGCTCCATTGCAACTGGAGCCATTCCAGTGCCTGAGGTGGAGGCCATAGAGCCATTCTCAGCACCCAGGCCAACTGTGCTCCAATGGAGGCTTGGCTGCGGGAGGGGAAGAGAGAGATAGAGATAAAGGAGAGGGGGAGGGGTAGATAGGCTCTTCTCCTGTGTGCCCTGGCCAGGAATCGAACCTGGGACTTCTACTCACCGGGCCAACACTCTACCACTGAGCCAACCGGCCAGGACAATAGTTCACTCCTTTATATTGCTGCATAGTAATATAAAGTATTCTATGGTATTCTATGATATAGAAGCACTAAGTTTGTTTAACTATTCACCTGTTGAAGAACATTTGGGTTATTTCTGCTTTTTGGCTATTATGAATAAAACTGCTATAAACATTCATCTACAAGTGTTTTGTGAGCATAGGTTTTTATTATTCTAGGATAAATATCCAAGAAGTGAAATTGCTGGGTCATGTGAAAAAATGAGTGTTTAGGTTTGTAAGAAACTGCCAAACTGGGCCCTAGCTGGTTGGCTCAGTGGTAGAGCGTCGGCCTGGTGTGCAGAGGTCCCAGGTTCGATTCCCGGCCAGGGCACACAGGAGAAGCGCCCATTTGCTTCTCCACCCCTCCCCCTCTCCTTCCTCTCTGTCTTTCTCTTCCCCTCCCGCAGCCAAGGCTCCATTGGAGCAAAGATGGCCCGGGCGCTGGGGATGGCTCTGTGGCCTCTGCCTCAGGCACTGGAGTGGCTCTGGTCGCAACATAGCGTCGCCCCCTGGTGGGCAGAGTGTTGCCCCCTGGTGGGCGTGCCGGGTGGATCCCGGTCGGACGCATGCGGGAGTCTGTCTGTCTGTCTCTCCCTGTTTCCAGCTTATGAAAAATACAAAAAAAAAAAAAAAAAAAGAAAGAAACTGCCAAACTGTTTTCCTGAGTGGCTGTACCAGTTTACATTCTCATGGGCAATGTATGAGTGATTCAGTTTTCCTGCACCTTGTCAGCATTTGGTGTTATCACTAATTTTGTTGTAGCCATTCTGATAGATGTGTACACACTTTGTTTTGGAAAGCCATAGACATCTGGTATGCCTGGCTCCAAGTTAGGCTCTTTGAGTGCAGAGGAGACCCAGCTCCTGCAAGCAGGAGACTGGAGAGGCAAGACCAGAGCATAAGAGGAAGCCAGTTCTCCTCAAAGTCATCAGTATAAACCCTACAGGCTAACCAGTAATGATGTGTGTTCCTTTAATAAACCTGAGCCTCTAACAGGAACCTGTGTCAGGGAAATCTCTGTGGCACCCAGAGGGTAAAAAAAAAAAAACACAAAGAAAACCCAACAAGTTTGTGGAAAGGTTAGGGGAAAAAATCATTGTCTGGATAAAGCAGAGGCTCACGTCAGTTGTTTGAAACTCCAGGTGAAAGAAATGGCATGCACTCTCTGGGTCTCCAAAAAGGGGTTCAGATTCTGCCCGTGTTTTGCAAAGAAATAGGACAAAGCTAACATAGGCCTCCCTGTGGCAAAACGGGACTGATTTTCAACCTCAGAGAGAACTTTGTCCCTTTCTTTCTGTTAAAGTAGACTCATAGATTATTATCCAAGTTTGGTTTGCTCATTTTCCTCAACTTTTGTTTGTTGTATCAAGTTCAGTGCATTAACATCCATTCAATGACAGTTGTGAATGTAGATAAAACCACATGACTGTATAGTTCATTTGGATTTCAGTTTTCTAAGAAGTAGATGGCCTTAATGTATCAAAAATATTTGGCTTTTAAAAAAAAACAACTCTTTAGACAAAGGTCAGTTTTGTCTGAAATGACAGAACATTGTGCTTGGGAACTTGTAGAAGCATAATGCTATCAGGGGACTTTCTGTCCTTCCTGCCATACTTCCTCTACTCCTACCCTTCCTGACGTTCACCAGGGGGGACACCTATTGTCTACACTCTGGTCTTACTTTTTTTAAAAATAATTCATTTATTTTATTTTTAAAGATGAATGCCATCGTCTCCATTTTATTTTATTTTTTATTTTTTACAGGGACAGAGAGAGAGTCAGAGAGAGGGACAGATAGGGACAGACAGACAGGAATGGAGAGAGATAAGAAGCATTAATCAGCCTGACCAGGTGGTGGCGCAGTGGATAAAGCATCGGACTGGGATGCGGAAGGACCCAGGTTCGAGACCCCAAGGTCACCAGCTTGAGCGTGTGCTCATCTGCTTTGAGCAAAAGCTTACCAGCTTGGACTCAAGGTCGCTGGCTCGAGCAAGGGGTTACTCGGTCTGCTGAAGGCCCGCGATCAAGGCACATATGAGAAAGCAATCAATGAACAACTAAGGTGTTGCAATGAAAAACTGATGCTTGAGGGCAACCTGTATAGCTAACGGGTATAGGATTTCTTTTGGAGAGAATGAAAATGTCTAAAATTAAATTGTAGTGATGGTTGTACAACTATATGACTTTACTAAAGAACACTGGCTTTTACCCTTAATGTGGATAAATAGTGTGGTATGTGAATTATATCTTTTTTTAAAATTATTTATTTATTCACTTTAGAAAGGAGAGAGAAAGGGAGAGAGAGAGAGAGGAGAGAGACAGAGAGAGAAGGGGGGGGAGGAGCAGGAAGCATCAACTCCCATATGTGCCTTGACCAGGCAAGCCCAGGGTTTCGAACTGGCGACCTCAGCATTTCCAGGTCAACGCTTTATCCCACTGCGCCACCACAGGTCAGGCGTGAATTATATCTCAATAAAGCAGAGAGAGAGAGAGAGAGAGAGAGAGAGAGAGAGAATTAAGCTTTATTTCAAACTGTCTTTTGTACTTTTAAAAAACTTATTTGGAAAAAATTTCAAGATTGCAGAAAGTTGCAAGATTCACCAATTACTGAAATTTTTGCCTGTTTTTTAAGGTTAAATTCCATCAGCCTTGGTCTGATGTATTGATTGTTTTGTTTCGTTTTTGTAAGTGTGGATTTCAGATTGTATTACTTACACTACCCCAGTAGTTCTCAATTGGGACATCTGGGCATGTTGGTTCTGGGGCCTCTTGGGTGGGACATTGGTTCAGGCCAATGTCAGACCTCAGGTAGCCTGTAGTAACAGGAGTACCTTAGTTCATGTTTTTCTCTGAGAAACTGGCTTTATCATATCTTTTCTTATTATCATCAGAAAATTTTCAAGATCAATAATGCTTGTCCATGGGAGCAACAGAGGAGCCAACTGTTGAGTTTTCAAGAAGGGTTAAAGCCATCAGCTGGAGTCTGAGACTACTGGAAAAGTCTTTCTTAAGATTCTTACTTAAGTGGATAAGCCACTGAAAGCTCAGTAATTGAACAAAATAGTAAAATAGAAAATACGTAAAAGTTGAATCATATATGTAGAAACTGAACATAAAACTTTGAAGACATCATACGGGAAATTCAAGTGACGACTTTCTAAATGAATGTAGTGGCATTTGAGTATTAGAAGCTAAGAACATTCTTGAAAGCAAAATATAGTTATTGTGAACCAATTATAGTTGTGATCTAAATATAGTTACTGATCTACTTTGTCTTGAGATTTGCCTATTCTGGACATGTTATACAAATATAATTATTATAAATGTAATGTGTGGTCTTTTGTTACTAGCGTCTTTTACTAAGAGTATTTGCAAGGTTCATCCATGTTATGGTATTTATTAGTTATTCCTTTTTATTGATGAAAAAATAGTTTTTGATGAATGTATATTTTTACTTCTCTTGGGTATATACCTAGGAATAGAATTACTAGGTCATATGATAACTCTGTTTTGATTTTGAAGAACTGCCAAACTGCTTTTAAAAGCAACTACACCATTTTATAGTCCCACCAGCAATGTATAAATATAAGGCTTCCAATGTCTCTGCATCCTCCCTGACACTTGTTATAGCTAGCCTATCTCATTGTGGTTTTGATTTGCAGTTCCCTAATGACTCATGATGTTAAGCATTTTTCATGTGTTTATTATCTATCTGTATATTTTATTTAGACAAATGTCTATTCAAATCCTTTCCAATATTTTTTTTTTTTTTTACAGAGGCAGAGATAGACAGGGACAGACAGACAGGAACGGAGAGAGATGAGAAGCATCAATCATCAGTTTTTCGTTGCGACTTCTTAGTTGTTCATTGATTGCTTTCTCACATGTGCCTTGACCGCGGGCCTTCAGCAGACCAAGTAACCCCCTGCTGGAGCCAGCGACCTTGGGTCTAAGTTGGTGAGCTCTTTGCTCAAGCCAGATGAGCCCGCGCTCAAGCTGGCAACCTCGGGGTCTCGAACCTGGGTCCTTCCGCATCCCAGTCCGACGTTCTATCCACTGCGCCACCACCTGGTCAGGCCTTTCCAATATTTTTTAAAGTAAGCTTTTCATTGTGAGGTAATTGTAGCTTTAACTATAGCTTTAAGAAATAATACAATGTCTATGTATCCTTTACTCAGTTTTCCCCGTGGTAATGTAACAAAATTATAGTACAATATCACAACTAGGATACTGACTTGATACAGTGAAGATACACAACTTTTACATCACCACAAAATCCCTCCAGTTCCTTTTTATAGCCACACCTACTTCTCTTCCACCCTCACCTCTTCTTACCCCTGGCAACCACTAACTGTTCTTCACTCCTACAATTTTGTCATTTTAAGAATGTTATGTAGACCTGTGGTGGCGCAGTAGATAAAGCATCAACCTGGAAATGCTGAGGTCGCCGGTTCGAAACCCTGGGCTTGCCTGGTCAAGGCACATATGGGAGTTGATGCTTCCAGCTCCTCCCCCCCTTCTCTCTCTCTGTCTCTCCTCTCTCTCTCTGTCTCTCTCTCTCCCTCTCCTCTCTAAAATGAATAAATAAATAAATAATTTAATTAAAAAAAAAAAAGAATGTTATGTAGCCTGACCAGGCAGTGACACAGCGGACAGAGCATCCAACGGGGATGCTGAGGACCCAGGTTTGAAACCCAAGGTTGCTGGCTTGAGTGTGGACCCACCAGCTTGAGCGTGGGGTTGCTGGCTTGAGCATGGGATCATAGACATGACCTCATGGTCACTGGCTTGAGCCCAAAGGTCGCTATCTTGAAGCTCAATGTCACTGGCTTGGCTGGAGCCCCCTGGTCATGGCACATATAAGAAAGCAATCAATGAACAATTAAGGTACTGCAACTATGAGTTCATGTTTCTCATCTCTCTCCCTTCCTGTCTGTTTGTCCCCCCCCCTCTCATACACACATACACCAAAAGGTTATATAAATGAAATAATACAGTATATAACCTTTTGAGATTGTTTTTTCCGCTTAGCATAATGACCTGGAGATTTATCCAGGTTGTTGGCATGACCAATAGTTTGTTTCTTTTTATTCCTGAGGAGTCTTCCACCATATGGATGTACCAGTTTGTTTAAACATTCACGTACTGAAGGACACTTGGGTTGTTTCCAGTTTGAGCTATTATAAATAAAGCTTCTATAAACACTTGTTCAGGTTTCAATTTAAACATATGTCTTCATTTCTCTGGGATACATGCCCAGGATTGCAATTGTTGGGTTGTACAGTAGTTGCATGTTTAGATTTTTAAGAAACTGCCAAACCAATTCCCAAAGTGCTGTACAATTTCACATTCACTCCAGCAATGTATGAGTGATCCAGTTTCTATGAATGAAGGCCGAGTGGGAGAAGACCCAGTCCTCCCTACTAGGCTTGTCTACTATACAACTTTTGCAACAAGGCACTGGGGGCGGGGTGAGAACACTGGCAGCCTGCCCCTCCCGGGGTTAAACTGTGACCCCAGATTGGGAGCTCTGGGTAGAAGCCCTGTCTTCCAAAGATAGATTTTTCTTGAATGAATGTTTTTTTATTTGTAGTATGCACTTAGAACAATTCCCAGAGACTTTTTAAAAGATGATTTGGGCCATCCACCGACCCACTACCAACAAATCTGCCCGACTCTCGCGTGCACCATGTCTGGTTCCTCCAGTGTCACCGCTATGAAGAAAGTAGTTCAACAGCTCCGGCTGGAGGCGGGGCTCAACCACGTGAAGGTTTCCCAGGCAGCTGCAGATTTGAAACAATTCTGTCTGCAGAATGCACAACATGACCTCCTGCTGACTGGAGTATCTTCAAGTACAAATCCTTTCAGACCTCAGAAAGTCTGTTCTTTTTTGTAGTGAAATTAATCTTTGAAGGTGTTCTAAACCACTTTTCATGGCTGGAGAATATTCAAAGAGACCGAAATATGAAGCCTGTACAAAAAGCTTATTCCTGTAACACGTGCCATACTACACAAAACTTCTGCTTCTGTCAGTCCTTAACATCTACCTCTCTGAATTTTCACGAATTTCTGTTTCACAAGGGTAATTATTTTATATACACTGGCAGCAGCAAATAAAATACCTATAAAAGTTAAAAAAAAAAAAAAGATGATTTGTACCAAATCGTTTGCTGAGGAGGTCTACTGAGCTCCTTACTCTGCTATTCTAGAAGTCCATCCATAAAAATAAATTGGATTTCATCAAAATTACAAGCTTCTACTCCTTGAAAGACACTGTTAAAAAAAATAAAAGACAAGCCACAGACTAAGAAAATACATCTCATAAAGGACTTGTAACCATTAGGAAAATGCAAATTAAAATCACAATGAGATACCACTACACATGCACTAAAATGACTACAATGAGGAAAACTGACCATATAAAGTGTTGGTGAAAATGTAGAGAACTGAAACTCTCATATATTGCTGAAGGGAATAGAAAACGATACCATTACTTTGGGAAAGTCTCACAGTTTCTTTTCTTTCTTTTTTTTTTTTTTTTTTTTTTTTTTTTTTTTTTTTTTTTACAGAGACAGAAAGAGAATCAGAGAGAGGGATAGATAGGGACAGACAGACAGGAACGGAGAGAGATGAGAAACATCAATCATTAGTCTTTCGCTGCGACACCTTAGTTGTTCATTGATTGCTTCCTCACATGTACCCTGACCACGGGGCTACAGCAGACCGAGTGACCCCTTGCTTGAGCCAGAGACCCAGGTCCAAGCTGGTGGGCTTTGCTCAAACCAGATGAGCCCACGCTCAAGCCGGTGACCTTGGGGTCTCGAACCTGGGTCCTCTGCATCCCAGTCCGACGCTCTGCCCACTGCGCTACCGCCTGGTCAGGTGTCTCACAGTTTCTTAAAGAATTAAATATGCCCCTCCTCAATATTTACCCAAGAGAAATGAAAATTTGTGTTCAAAAAAATTCTGTATGTAAAGGTTTATAGTGTCTTTATTCATAACTGTGTAACACTGTAAACAACCCAAATGTCCAACCACTGATAAATGGACAAAATGTGGTAACTCCAGACAATGAGATACCACACCACAATAAAAAGGAACTACTGATACATGCAAAAAACATGAATGACTCTCAAATGCATTATGCTACATGTCATGGGTTCAATTATGCTCCCTCCCCCCCAAAAAAAGTCCTAACCTTCTTTTTTTTTTTTTTTTTGTCCTAACCTTCTAACACCTGAAAAAATGCCCTTAATTAGAAGTAGGGTTATTTCTAGTAAGAGAAGAGAAGAGGTTTCATCCTTTATGAACACATGGTTCACCAGGTACTGGACTGTACATTGCAACCAACTGCCCAGTTTTAGGACTCCTAGCTACATGTCCATGTGTTGCCACTTCCCTTCCCAAGCCTCAGCTTTCTTGTGTATAAAATGGAGAAGATAATAATAATATTTACTTAACATGATCATTGTACAAAATAAAATAGCTTATGTGCCTGACACATTATTAGCAGTAAATAAATGCTAATGATTTCTCTATTGAAATAAAAATAAAGGGAGTCATTGCAGATATAATTAGTTAAGATGAGGTTATACTGAAATAAGGTGGACCCTTATTCCAATATGAGTGGTGTGTCCTTATAAGAGACACACAGGGAAAATTCATGCAATGACAGAGGCAATATACTGGGAAAATGCTATGCAATGACAGAGGCAGAGATTGGAGTTATGTAGCTATAAAATATGAAATGCCAAGGACTGCTGATAACACCAGACACTGAGATAAAGGAATGAACAGATTCTCCCCTAGAGCCATCCAGAAAGCACAGCTCTTCTGACAACTTGATTTTGGACTTCTAGCATCCAGAACTGTGAGATAATAAGTTTGTTGTATAAGCCACCTAGTTGTGGTACTTGTAACGGCAACCCTAAGAGACTCTTACACTAAGTTAAAGAAGCCAGACTCATATGGCATCCTGGAAAAGGCAAAACTACAGGGATGAAGAACAGATTGTGGGGGTTGGGGGTAGGATAAGGGGTTGACTACAAAGAGACATGGGAGAGCTTTGAGGGCGATAGAAATATTCTAGAACTAGATTGTGATGAGAAGTACACAACCGCATGTGTTTGTCAATCATATATTACACTACATAAATTAAATTTTTTTTAAATTTTACACTATGTAAATTATAGCTCAATAAACCTGATCCAGCCGCCATCCAAAAACCATAAATAAAAAACCTTGCATGGTGACTGTCCTTATACCTTCTACCAATAATTCTAAAGTGCCATCTAATATACAGTCCATATTCCAACTTCTCCAACAGTACTCAAAACGTCTTTTGTAATTGCCTTTTCTCTACCACGATCCAATCAAGGGCCATATAATGCATTTGGATGTTATGTATGTTCAGTCTCTAAATCTAGAATAATCTTCTCATCTTTTTCTTTTCATGACCTTTTGTTTAGGCCATTCTGTTAGGTCTTACAGAATGTTTTATAATTTCTGTCTTTGATTGCTTCCTCATTGTGTTATGAAATATTCTTCTCTATATTTCCTATAAACTGGAAGCTAGGTCCATAGGCTTCGTTAGATTCAAGTTAAACACTTTTGGCAATAGGTCACAAGTAATAGAGACATATTTTCCATCTTGTTGGCCCCCTGGCATATCTATTTCTCTGCCTTTCTTTCTCATGCTGTGAAGGACTTGTGTACCTACTTGTGCAATAAAATCTTGTGGAGGGCCTGTTGTACTAGCAAGATGAAACCACAGACACCAATAATCAAAATATTTAGTAACTGCTACAAGGAGCCAAGTCCCATGCGAGGTGCTGGGGATATAGCACTAAGCAAATGCAAACATGGACCCTGCCTGCAGGAAGTTTATAGTCTAACAAATCAGATAGACATTCATGAAAAAGAAAATGCAGAAATAATGTGATAAATGCTATGAAAGAAGAGCACAGGAGAACATGGCTCTGTACAATGGGGAAAGGTGACCGTGTACCATTTGATCTGGGACTGAAGGATGGGCAGGTATCAAGAAGGAGAAAAGCAGGGGGAGATGGGGCAAGGGGAGCTGGGCTACCAGCAGCTCACTGATCGGTGGCCGGGTCCAGATGCACAAAGAGGTGATCACAATCCTCTCCGGTGAAGCCAGGGAAGCCCAGAAGCAGCTTTCCTGGGAGAGTGCTGTCTAAGCTGAGGCCTGAACGGTGACCAAGTCAGTGGAGCTAAACAGAGAAAACATGGGGAGGCAAATAGCTAACCAGTTAATGACTAGAATTAAATCTGTGTAGAAATTTAGGTTCAAGAAAACTAAGAAGTATTCTTGCCCAAAAAAATTAATCGTAATCAAGACTCTAGACCTAACTTTTGATTTAAAGGAAATACTGGGGATAGAGAATTTTAAAATCACATTGTCTTTAATTTTAAAACCCTAACTAGAAGAGTTCAGAATTATAGTTAGACCAAAATTCTATTTTTCTGAATATTTGGGTTAGGCCAAAGGGCTCAAATCCATTAAGTACTAGAATAAATTGCCCTGTTTAATAGTAATTATGATAATTTTTAAAATACACATTTTTCCTAAGCCACACAACAAGTAGCAGAGACAGACTTCGATCCAGGCCTGACCTGTGGTGGCACAGTGGACAAAGCGTCGACCTGGAATGCTGAGGTTGCTGGTTTGAAACCCTGGGCTTGCCTGGTCAAGGCACATACGAGAAGCAACTACTATGAGTTGATGTGTCCTGCTTCTACTCCTTCTTTCTCTCTCTCCTGCTCTTTCATACTTTCTCTAAAAATCAATTTATAAAATCTAAAAAAAGGAGTCAATTCAAAGTTGCTGGCTCCAGAGCATCTGTACTTAACTATCACATAGCACTGCCCCCAGTAATGATGAAAACAGTACCATTTAAGGTGAAGGAACAGAAAGGGGCTTTCTGTAATGTAACTCAAAAGAAGGGACAGATCCTCAGCACTGTAAGGACACAAGAGTGATGCGAGCAGGACGTTAACTGACCCAGTATGAATGGTCTGGTTTTTTAAAAATTTATTTATTGAGGTGACATTGGGTAATCAAATTATATAGGTTTCAGATGTAAAATTCTATATATCATATTGTTAAGTCTCCTCCAAGTGAAGCCTCCTTCCATCACCATTTATCCACCTTGACCTTATCCTACCTCCCCCAACCCTTCTTTCCCTCTTGTAATCACCATTTTGTTGTCCATGAGGTGTTTCTTTTTGCTTAATCCCTTCACTCTTTCACTTAGCTCTCCAACCCCCATCCCATCTGACAGCTGTCAGTCTGTTCTCTGTGTCGATGAGTCTGTTTCTATTTTGTTTATTAGTTTATTTTGTTCACTAGAATCCACATTTAAGTGAGATCATATATTTGTCTTTCTCTGACTGGCTTATTTCACTTAGCAACTGCTCTCCAGTCCATCCATGCTGTTGCAACGTAAGAGTTCCTTCTTTTTATGGCCACACAGTATTCCATTGTGTAAATGCACCACAGCTGTTTTACCCACTCGTCTACTGATGGGCACTTGGCCTGCTTCCAAGTCTTGGCTATTGTAAATAATGCTGCAGTGAACATAGGAGTTCATCGTAATTTTTAAGGCTTGAACAGGAGGCCACACAACAGCAGAAATTTCCCAACCCTACCCTCTTTACCCTCCACCAGGAATAGAAAATGACTATGCTTTTAAGAAATAAAAAGCGGGAGGGATTCCAAGATAGCAACGGAGAAGGCAGGCATTCCAACTGCCACTCCCAGGACCAAATTGGATTACAAATTAAAAATAATCGCCTGACCTGCCTGACCTGTGGTGGCGCAGTGGATAAAGCGTCGACCTGGAAATGCTGAGGTCACCGGTTCGAAACCCTGGGCTTGCCTGGTCAAGGCACATATGGGAGTTGATGCTTCCAGCTCCTCCCCCCTTCTCTCTCTCTGTCTCTCCTCTCTCTCTCTCCCTCTGTCTCTCTCTCCTCTCTAAAAATGAATAAAAATAAAAATTAAAAAAAAAAAATAATCGCCTGACCTGTGGTGGTGCAGTGGATAAAGCGTCGACCTGGAATGCTGAGGTCGCTGGTTCAAAACCCTGAGTTTGCCCGGTCAAGGCACATGTGGAAGTTGATGCTTCCTGCTCCTCCCCCCTTCTCTCTCTCTCTGTCTCTCTTCTCTAAAATGAATAAATAAAAAAATAAATAAAACCACAAAGCTTTCAGAAAAAAAGAAAAGAAAATCTTCTAGATCTTGGGTAGGCAAAGATTTCTTAGATATAATGCCAAAAAAAATAATAATCATCATCATCTTGAAAAACCAACTTTGGACTAAACAAAGAGGAGTCTATAACCAAGGACCACAGAAGAAGCCACATTGAGACTGGTAGGAAGGGCAGAAAAGTGGAAAGGGCTGTCCTGAGTGAGTGGCAGTGGAGGGTCCAGAGGGACTCTCACTGTGTGAAGTTCGCCCTGAGAGGAAGGGTCCTCAGGCCCAGCACCCCAGCCTAGAGCCCGAGAGTCTAGAAGAGGCACCCACATAGCATTTGGCAGTAAAAAGAGATGAGGTTTCTGTCTGCAAGAAAGAGATGGGAGCTCTCAGAGATGCAGGCTCCATCTTAAAGGGCCAGCATAGAAAATCTCATTCACAGCCACTTACTGGGGCTCTGGCAGAGGAAGGGCTGCGAGGACTAGAGCTACATAAAGAGTATGAAGTTAGAAGCCCAGGGAGAGACATCATGGAGGAAGGCCATTGGAACCCCTGTGCTGAGTCATTCTCCAATACTGCAGTCGCCATCTTTCTTGGGTGGAGCAGTCCCCTCTGTGTGGCATCAGCCTGGGGAAAAGCAACTGCCCCACCCTTGGGATCCCTCCTCCCCCACCCTATGGAGATTGGGACGTTCTGAGAAGTAAAAGAGGTCACAGGGGACAAGTGAGCCCAGAGCTTTCCCTGCGCACTTCTGAGACTATGACTGATGCTTTTGCCTCACAAGAGACTCATTAGAAACTGTCAGGACTGTGGGCAGCCCACGTTTCTGGGTCTCAGAGGCCACACTCATCAGACTCCTGGGGGCCACACCCTACTGAAGTCTGTGAAAAAAGTCTGGATAAACTGACACCTGGGGGCTGAGGGGCAGAGCCACACCCACCACCCTTTCTAATCTGTGAATTGCCCCAGGCTCTAGACCCCACCAGAGGTTTTTATCAGTGGTTTAGCCCAAGAAGCAGCCAACAGACAGAGGCTGCAAGAGGCAGGGATCAGGAAACCTTGGCCTTTTGTGGACCTTCCTCCAGGCTCAGAGTGGGTAAAAGCCAGCCTAGGTGTGTGGCTTGGTATTTGCATGTGCACCTGGGCCCAGCAGAGGCAGCCACAAACTAAATTGCTTGTAGCTCCAAGGTTGCTGAGGGCCAGTCATGGGAAGTGTCCCCCACTGGTCTGCACCAGGTTCCCTCCACAGAGGCCCAGAGTCAGCAAATCCAGTGACCGGCTGCAGAGAGCATTGGTTTCAGACCTAATGACCCTGCTGGCAGCGTATCCTAATGGAGGGTTCATCAGACACCAGGCCCACCTGAGGTGAGTTCTGCTTTTGTGGTCAACATCAACCAGCACAGCAGCTCATGCACATTGGACAGGGTGGAGCTTCACAGTCAGCCAGCCCCAGTGCTGGATATCCTGCCTGGCTGGGCTAGGCTCCACAAGGGGGAGGGAGAGAGACTTGCAGCATGGACATTTAAAGTGTGAGTCCCCAAGAACCTATTGTCGGGTATGGTCAAGGGGCTTAGCTACTTTCTGGGAGTGGGACACAGTCAGCCCTAGGAGAGGACTCTCAGTCTTCCTCCTTGAAACCAGGGTCTCACCAGCTGGACGAACTTCTGCAGAGGGGAATGTCAGCCCCATCAAATCTAAACCTGCTGCTTACTTCTCTGGGGAGAAATACAATTGGAGTATCCAGCAGTGTCTGAGGGATTAGACTCTAAAGTAGGGGACACTTTCTCCGTACTGAGCTCCTGACCAAGAGACACCTGAAGTAACGGGTCCCGCTAATGTAAACCTCAGCAGCCCTAACCCATCAAGCTTGCAAACTGTAGAGGAGTTGATGGGGTGAGGCCAGTCTGAGATCACACCAGTCTTTCTACAGAAAACTCTGTGGGAAGACCAAGCAGCTGCAAGAAGAGGTGAAGCAGCTGAAAAATGGAGGCAAATCTTACAGAGTTTGGGGCTTCTATAGAGCTTGGGGCTTTTACGGAGCTGCTGTCATCTCTAAGCAGGAGGAAGCTGATCCTCATACACAGGTTGGCCCCTCCCACACTAACCAGGTGCAGAAAATACAAACACAAACAGTGAACAGAGCAGTAGCTCCAGAAAGGTAGCCCACACCAGGTTACAAACAATAGCTAATGCCAACCCGAGAAGACCCAGAATCAACACAACCAGTAGTGGGTGGCAGACAGCACCAACCCTAGACTCAGCTAATGACACAAGCAGCACTCAAAGGAGGAGTCCAGGAGGCACCAGACACAGTGGAGAATAAATATGCTAACCAGGACAGACACTGCACAGTATCTAATACACATGATCAAGGTTGAGCCTTACAGCCAGCCAGCCTGAAGGGATAAACACAGCCATGAAAGGACCAACTGCATTCAATACTCACATACAAAGGAGAGAAAATACTACCCTCAAGAAGCATTCCTAGAGCAAGAAAATCAGGTGGCCTGGAGGTAAGTACCACCAAGCCCATCTTCCTCATAAAGACACCACAACAAATTTCCAAGTCAGACAGCACTACCTAATACACAGACAAAATGGGCAGACAAATATGACCCAAATGAATCAACAAGAGAAATCCCCAGAAAAAGAACTAAATGAAATGAAAGCAACCAATCTATGAGATGCAGAGTTTAAAATAATGATTTTTAGGATGCTCAAGGATCTTAAAGCAATAATGGATAAGTACAATAAGAATTTAAAGAGATGGCAAGCATCAAAAAGGACATTGAAATCATAAAAATAAACCAGCAATAAATGACAAATACAATATAAGAAATGAAGACTTCACTTGAAGGAATCAACAGCAGGCTGAATGAAGTGGAAGATTGAATCAGTGATTTATAGGACAAGATAAACGAAAGCACAGAAGCAGAGCCACAAAAAGAAAAGACTCAAAAAGACTGAGGAAACTCTAAGAGACCTCTGTGACAACATGAAGAGAAACAACATCCACATCATAGGGATTCCTGAAGAAAAGTACAAACAAGCAATAAAGAATCTGTTTGAAGAAATAATAGCTGAAAATTTCCCTAAATCCGTGATGGCAAACCTTTTTATGAAAACCACCCATTTTGCAGTGCTGTTCAACCTGGCCCCTCCCGCCCCCTAGTGGGCATTCCAGCTTTCATGGTGGGCCAATCACAGCACTGTTTGGTTGCTCTGCTACTGCCCACTAGTGGGCGGGAGGGACGAGGTTGACCAGCACTACAAAAGTGGGTGGTTTTGGTAAAAAGGTTTGCATCATGGCCCTAAACTGATGAAGAAAAAAGTCACACAAGTTCAAGAAGCACAGAGAGTCCCATTAAAGATGAACACAAGGCCTGACCTGTGGTAGTGCAGTGGGTAAAAGCATCAACCTGGAACACTGAGGTCACTGGTTCAAAACCCCGGGCTTCCCTGGTCAAGGCACATATGGGAGTTGATGCTTTCTGCTCCTCCCTCCCTTCTCTCTCTGTCTCTGTCTCCTCTCTCTAAAATGAATAAATAAATAAATAATCTAAAAAAAAAAAAAAACACACAAGGAGACCTACACCAAGACACATTATAATTAAAATGCCAAAGTTAAGTGACAAAGAAAGACTAAAAGCTGCAAGAGAAAAGCAGCTAATTACCTATAGAGGGGGCCCCCATAAAGATAACATCTGCCTGACTAGGCAGTGCTGTAGTGGATAGAGCGTCACACTGGGATGCAGAAGACCCAGGTTCAAAACCCCGAAGTTGCTGATTTGTGCGCAGACTCATCCAGCCTGAGCATGGGCTCACTGCTTGACTACAGGGTCACTGGCTTGAGCATGGGACGATAGACATGATGCCATGGTTACCGGCTTGAGCCCAAAGGTTGCTGGCTTGAAGCCCAAGATTGCTGGCTTAAGCCCAAGGTCGCTGGCTTGAGTAAGGGGTCACTTCCTCTGCTGTAGCCCCCCAGTCACGGTACATATGAGAAAGCAATCAATGAACAACTAAGGAGCCACAACGAAGAATTGATGCTCCTCATCTCTCTTTCTTCCTGTCTGTCGCTATCTGTCCCTTTTTCTGTCTCTCTTGCAAAAAAAAAAAAGAAAAAGGATGACATCTGACTTCTCAACAGAAACACTTGAGGCCAAAAGGAATTGGCAACAAATATTCAAAGTGATGCAAAATAAGAACCTACAACCAAGACTACTTTATCCAGCAAAGCTATCATTTAAAATTGAAGGAGAAATAAAAAGCTTCCCAGGCAAAAAAATACTCAAGAAATCCATTACATGCAAACAAGTACTGCAAGAAATGCTAAGGGGGGCCTGCTATAGAAAGAGCAAAGAAAAAAAGAAATCTAGAAAAAGAGGATTGTAGGTTTAAATAATAAAATGGCAATAAATAAGTACATATCAATAATAACCTTAAATGTAAATAGATTAAATGCTCCAATCAAAAAACATAGGGTAGCTGCATAGATAAGAAAACAGGACTCATATATAAGATCTCTTCAAGAGACCCACCTCAGAACAATAGAAACACATAGATTGAAAGTGATGGGATGGAAAAAAGTATTTCATATAAATGGAAATGAAATAAAAGCTGGGGCAGCAATACTTCTATCTGACAAATAGCCTTTAAAACAAAAGCTATAGTAAGGGATAACAAAGGTTACTACATAATGATAGAGGGATCAATCCAACAGGAGGATATAACCATTGTAAATATTTATGCACTGAATATAGGAGGACCTAAATATATAAAGCAGATTTTGATGGACATAAAAAGCGAGATCGACAGAAATACTGTAATAGTAGGGAATTTTAATACCCCACTAAAATCAATGGATAGATCCTCCAGGCAGAAAATTAACAAAGGAACAGCAGCCTTAAATGACACTCTAGATCAACTAGATTCTATTGATATCTTCAGAACCTTTCACTCCAAAGCAGTAGAATACACATTCTTTTCAAGTGCTCATGGTACATTTTCTAGGATAGACTACATGTTAAGACACAAAACAACTCTCAATAAATTTAAGAAGATTGAAATCATACCAAGTATCTTCTCTGATCACATGGCATGAAACTCAAAATTACAACTACAATAGAAAAACATTCAAACACACAGAAGTTAAATAGCATGTTATTAAATAACAAATGGGTTAACAATGAGATCGAGAAAGAAATAAAAATTTCCTTGAAAGAAATGAAAATGAACATAAAACAACCCCAAATCTACGGGACCCAGCAAAAGCAGTCCTGAGAGGGAAGTTCATAGCATTATAGGCCTACCTTAAGAAACAAGAAATAGCCTGACCAGGCAGTGGTGCAGTGGATAGAGCATCAGACTGGGATGTGGAGGACCCAGGTTCGAGACCCTGAGGTCACCAGCTTCAGCGCGGGCTCATCTGGTTTGAGCAAAGCTCATCAGCTTAGACCCAAGGTTGCTGACTCGAGCAAGGGGTTACTCGGTCTGCTGAAGGCCCACGGTCAAGGCACATATGAGAAAGCAATCAGGCCTGACCTGTGGTGGCGCAGTGGGATAAAGCGTCGACCTGGAACACTGAGGTTGCCGGTTCGAAACCTTGGGCTTGCCTGGTCAAGGCACATATGGGAGTTGATGCTTCCTGCTCCTCCCCCTTCTCTTTCTCTCTGTCTCTATCACTCCTCTCTCTCTAAAAAATCAATAAATAAAATAAAATAAAATAAAATAATAAAATAAAATAGAGAAAGCAATCAATGAACAACTAAGGTGTCGCAACGAAAAACTAATGATTGATGCTTCTCATCTCTCTCAGTTCCTGTCTGTCTATCTGCACCTGTCTATCCCTCTCTCTGACTCTCTCTGTCTCTGTAAAAAAAAAACACACCTCAAATAAACAACCTAACTCTGCACCTAAAAGGACTAGAAAAGGAACAACAAATAAAGCCCAGAGGAAGTAGAAGGAAGGAAATAACAAAGGTCAGAGAGGAAATGACATAGAAGCTAAAAAAAAAAACAAGACAAAAGATCAATGAAAGCAAGAGCTGGTTCTTTGAAAAGGTAAATAACATTGATGAACCTTTAACCAGACTCATCAAAAAAAAAAAAAAGAGAGGACCCAAATAAATAAAATTAGGAATAAAAGTGGAGAAGTAACAACTGACACTACAGAAATACAAAAGATTGTAAGAAAATACTATGAGGATCTATATGCCAAAAAATAGAACATAGGCGAAATGGATTAATTCCTAGAAACATACAATCTTCCAAAACTCCATCTGGAAGAATCAGAAAAGCTAGACAGACTGATTACAACAAATGAAATTGAAACAGTTATCAAAAAACTCCCAGCAAACAAAAGTCCTGGATCAGATGGCTTCACAGGCAAATTTTACCAAACATTCAAAGAACTAACACCTATCCTTCTCAAACTATTCCAAAAAATTCAAGATGAGGGAAGACCTCCAAACTCATTTTATGAGGCAAGCATTATCCTCATTCCAAAACCAGGTAGATGCTAAAATTCTCAACAAAATATTGGTGAACTGGATCCAGCAATATATTAAAAAGATCATACATCATGATCAAATGGAATTTATTCCAGGGAGTCAAGGCTAGTACAATATTTGCAAATCAATAAGTGTGATTCACCACATAAACAAAATGAAAGATAAGCCTGACCAGGCAGTAGAGCAGTGGATAGAGCATCAGACTGGGACACAGAGGACCCAAGTCAAAACCCAGAGGTGACCAGCTTGAGTGCAAGCTCATCTGGCTTTAGCATGGGCTCACCATGCTAAAGGTTGCTGGCGTAAGCATGGGATCATAGATATGACCCCAAGGTTACTGGCTTGAGCCCCAAAGGTCGCTGGTTTGAAGCCCAAGGTTGTTGGCTTGAGCCTAAGATTGCTGGCTTGAGCAAGAGGTCACTCACTCTGCTGTAGCCCCTGGGTCAAGGCACATATGAGAAAGCAATCAATAAAAACTAGGGTGCTACAACAAAGAATTGATGCTTCTCATCTCTCTCCCTTCCTGTCTGTCCCTTTTTCTGTCTCTCTGTCACAAAAAAAAGATTAAAATCACATGATTATATCAACAGATGCAGAACAAGCATTTGATAAAATCCAGCATCCATTTATGATCAAAACTCTCAGCAAGCCCTGGCTGGTTGGCTCAGTGGTAGAGCGTCGGCCTGGTGTGCAGGAGTCCCGGGTTTGATTCCTGGCCAGGGCACACAGGAGAAGTGCCCATCTGCTTCTCCACCTCTCCTCCTCTCCTTCCTCTCTGTCTCTCTCTTCCCCTCCTGCAGCCAAGGCTCCACTGGAGCAAAGTTTGCCCGGGCGCTGAGGATGGCTCTGTGGCCTCTGCCTCAGGCACTAGAATAGCTCTGATTGTGGCACAGCGATGCCCCAAGATGGGCAGAGCATTGCCCCCTGGTGAGCATGCCGGGTGGATCCCGGTTGGGCGCATGTGGGAGTCTGTCTGACTGCCTCCCCGTTTCCAGCTTCGGAAAAATACAAAAACTAAAAAATAAAATAAAATAAAAACTCTCAGCAAAATGAGAATACAGGGAACATACCTCAACATAATAAAGGACATATATGAGAAACCAGCAACCAACGTCATACCCAATGGGCAAAAATTAAGGCCTGACCTGTGGTGGCGCAGTGGATAAAGCGTCGACCTGGAAATGCTGAGGTTGCCGGTTTGAAACCCTGGGCTTGCCTGGTCAAGGCACATATGGGAGTTGATGCTTCCAGCTCCTCCCCCCTTCTCTCTCTCCTTGCTGTCTCTCTTTGTCTCTCTCTCTCCTCTCTAAAAAAATGAATAAATAAATTTAAAAAAAATTAAAAGCAATCCCCTTAAGATGAGGAATAAGACAGGGGTGCCCCTTTCACCACTCTTATTTAACATAGTTCTGGAAGTCCTAGCCACAGCAATCAGACAAGAAGAAGAAATAAAAGGTATCCAAATTAGAAAAGAAGAAGTAAAACTATCATTTGCTGATGACATGATACTGTACATCGAAAACCCAAAAAGTTTCAGTAAAAAAAAACTAGACCTGATACATGAATTTGTCAAGATGGCAGGATACAAAATTAATATTCAGAAATCAGTGGCATTTTTATACACCAACAATAACCTGTCAGAAAGAGAAATTAAGGAAACAATCCCCTTCACTATTGCAGCAAAAAAAAAAAAAAAAGTACCTAGGAGTAAATTTAACCAAGAAAATAAGACTTGTACTCGGAAAATTTTAAGACATTGAAAAAAGAAATCAAGGAAAATACAAACAGTGGAGGCATATACTGTGTTCATGGATAGGAAAAATAAACATCATTAAAATGTCTATGCTACTCAAAGCAATCTATAGATGCAATGCAATACCAATGGCACACTTCACAGATCCAGAAAAAATATTCCAAAAATTTATATAGACCAAAAAAGAACCCGAATAGCCTCAGCAATCTTGAAAATGAAGAACAGAGGGGGAGTTATCACAATTCTTGATATCAAGTTATACTATAAGGCCATTGTAATCAAAACAGCTTGGTACTGGCAAAAGAAGAGGCATACAGATCAATGGAACAGAATAGAGAACCCAGAAATAAACCCAGACCTTTATGGCCAATTGATATTTGACAGAGGTAAGAGTATACAATGGAGTAAAGACAGTTTCTTTAATAAATGGTGTTGGAAAATTTGGACAGGTACATGCAAAAAAATGAAACTAGATCACCAACTTACACCATTCATAAAAATAAACTCAAAATGAATTAAAGACTTAAATGTACCATATTTTTTGCTCCATAAGACACACCTAGGGTTTTAAGGAGAAAAATGTTAGATTCAGGGAGGTGTGCTGTGGCTGCCAGAGTGTAACTATTGAAGCAGGAACAAGGAGTGCTGATAGGGCCCCTGTGAGGCTGAGAACAAAAAAGTTTATGTTTGAAATTTGCCACTAAGCTAAACCCGGCCCCTGTTGCTATGCTCTGGCCCCTGTTGCTATGCTGTGTGCAACCTCCCTAGCGAATAGCTAACTGCCACATCTGCTTCTGTATACTGCTTGCTCACTTAGGATATATAAGGACCTAGCTGTAAGCACCAGGCGCGACTCTCGTTTGCAGCTCCTGTGAGTACGATGTCTCCAGACATCTTGGGAGTTCGCCCCTGTGCAGGTTAAACTGGCCAATAAAGTACCATCTACACTCCTGAAAGTCTCTGAACGGATGTAACAGAAAATAAGGAAAAAAATATTTTGAATCAAATGGTGTGTTAAAATATTTAATAAAATATACCACAATAATATTTCAACACTGTAAACTCAACAGCAGTATTAACAACCATTAGCACTTTTAATAACAAATGAGAAGAGACTTTAATGTTCAAATACTCTTCTAGTTGTCTGGGAACCCCAGGAACTCTTCATTGTTAGTTTCAGAATTTAAGAAGCTCAGTTTCTCACAATCACTGGTATCACTTTCTTTGCTATTTTCATATATGATACCATCTTCAGTGCCATCTAAGGCATTGCTAATGCCACATTTTTTGAATGACTGTATCACGGTTTCATTCTTCACTGACTGCTATGATGTTTTCACCCATTCACAAACTTGAGTGATAGTGGGTCTCTTCATTTGTCCAGTTGGTGTCAGATCATGATTACCAGCAGCCATCCATTTATTTCACTCTTCTTTCATAAAGACTTTAAACGGTTTGTTGATGGAAACGTCGAGAGGTTGCAACTGGCTGGTAAGACGCCTGTGAATTACAGCTAGATGAGTCTTCACTTCTTTAAAGTTTTTATTTGTGGTTTCGCTAATATGTGCTCTAAACTGGTAAAGCACTAATAGGGCAGATTTTTTCAGAAGCCCTCTAGCACCCTTGGCCCCTCCCCTATCTGCCAGCCAGCCAGCCAATGAAATGCTATTAGGCTGGCAACAAGTGACGTCAGCACTTCACACAGAGCTCCGGCAGCTGCAGCGCAGCCCTCCACCACTGCAGCTTGCCTCTCACATCTGCCTCAATGATGCCAGGTGAACACGTCCACACCATGTCGCTCGCCTTCCCTCCTGCACTACATGCAACTGTGGAAACCAGAACCAGCAGATCACTCAGCAGATGCCGGGGTTCCACATGCCACCGTGGTGGGTATGATTATGCTCCCACTGGCGCTCATTCTACATATGTTTACCGGTGTAGTGCCCCACAGCAGCTAAAAATAAAATGAACATTTGCTCATAAGATGCACAGGCATTTTCTTCTCCATTTTTGGGGAGAAAAAAAAGTATGTCTTATGGAGCAAAAAATATGGTAAGTCATGAAACCATAAAAATCTTGGAAGAAAACATAGGCAATAAACTCTCTGATATCTCTATAGCAACATTTTTGCCGATTCATCTCCATGGGGAAGCGAAATAAAGGACAAAATAAACAAATGGGACTATATCAAACTGAAAAGCTTTTGCACCGCAAAAAATACCATGAACAAAATAAAAGGACAACTCACAGAATGGTAGAACATTTTTTTTTTAATTTTTTTTTTTTTTTATTCATTTTAGAGAGGAGAGGGAGAGACAGAGGAGAGACAGAAGGGGGGGAGGAGCAGGAAACATCAACTCCCATATGTGCCTTGACCAGGCAAGCCCAGGGTTTCGAACTGACGACCTCAGCATTTCCAGGTCAATGCTTTATCCACTGCGCCACCACAGGTCAGGCTGGGAGAACATTTTTGTTGATGCATCTGATAAGGGGTTAATAACCAAAATTTATAAAGAACTTTTAAAACTCAATACCAGGAAGGTAAATAATCCAATTAATAATGGGCAAAGGGCCTGACCTGTGGTGGCGCAGTGGATAAAGCGTCGACTTGGAATGCTGAGGTTGCCGGTTCAAAACCCTAGGTTTGCCTGGTCAAGGCACATATGGGAGTTGATGTTTCCTGCTCCTACCCACTTTCTCTCTCTCTCTCTCTCCCCTCTCCTCTCTAAAATGAATAAATAAATTAAAAATTTTAAATGGGCAAAGGAACTGAATAGACACTTCTCCAAAGAGGACATACAGATGGCCAATAGGCATATGAGGAAATGCTCAACATCACTAATCATCAGAGAAATGCAAATCAAAACCACAATGAGATATCACCTCACACCTGTCAGACTGGCTATCATCAATAAATCAACAAACAACAAGTGCTGGGAAGGGTGTGGAAAAAAGACAATCCTCCTGCACTGCTGGGAAGAATACAGACTTGTACAGTCACTGTGGAAAACAATATGGAGTTTCCTTAAAATATTAAAAATGAAACTGCCTTTTGACCCAGCTTTCCTACTTTTAGGAATATAGTCTACAAATCTAAAACACTGATTCAAAAGATGATATGCATCCCCCACATTTATTGCAGCATTGTTTACAATAGCCAAGATCTGGAAACAGTCCAAGTGTCCATCAGTGGACAAATGGATAAAAAAGCTTGGTACATATACACAATGGAATACTATGTGGCCATGAAAAAGAAGGAAATCTTACCTTTGTGATGACATGGATGGACCTGGGGATTATTATGCTAAGTGAAATAAGCCAGGTAGAGAAAGACAAATATCATATGATCTCAATTATATGTGGAATCTAATGAACAAAGTGAACTGAGGAACGGAATAGAGGCAGAGGCGGGGTCACTGGGAACAGAGAGACAGCAGTTAGAGGCAAGGGGGATGAGAAGACCACGGGATCAGAGAAGGTGAAGGGATTAGTGAAATTATATATACATAACACATAGATATAGATAACAGGACAGCAAATCCCAGAGGGAAGGGGGGAGGGAGTCAGAGGGAGGGTGGCAAAGGGGGTATAATGGGGGCACGTTATTGTGGGGGTGAGGGTGTTATATTTAGTGGGACACTTGAATCCATGTTAACGTGATAAATTTAAAATTTTAATAAAAAAGGAAAAATAATAATAAACAAAAAAGAAGAAATAAAAAGCAGTTGGGATCTTTGGGGGAAGCAATAGAGACAAGGACTATGGGGAATAGGGAAGATGAAAGAGGAGGCAGGAAGGAGATGCTGAGGTGAGGTCTGCTAACCAGCGGTTGGCTCTGTAAATGCCATGGCCACTGAGTCCCCTTACTAATAGTTAAACAGCTTATGGAGGCCATTCAAATCTCTGTCATGCCATGAACTCGAACTCTGGTTAGAATATCATGCATGAGTGCAAGCCAACAGGACCCTTACGGTTTAGATTTTGGGGGGACAGAGGTGTGGGCAACTGGCAGTAAGCTGACAGTCTGCCCAACCCCCTACCTCACTTGCTTGGTTAAGTTGCTAAAGGCTAAGTTTTTCTCCACACATCCGTGTTAGCTATGAGGCTGGATTGTTTCTACTGGTCCTGTCCTCCATGTCCCCTGGAAAGACTGGAGGCAGTTTCCTTTTTATCCTTTGTTTTATGAAGTTAAGATGTTATGCAGGATGGATGGTTTTATGCACTTAGGAGAATTCTTGGGTTGCCTTGGAAATGTGACTTTGTTTTAATGATCTCTTTGATTTGTTAATGACTTTGCCCTATAAATGCAGCAGGTAGGGGGGTGGAGACTCGCTTTTTGCAAGCTATCTTCTGTGTTGCAGAGTCCTCCTGAGCCCACCTTTTTTCTCTTTATGCCTATTTTCTTAATTCCGCGCTGTTCCCACTCAGGACCTGGAATTACTAGCCGCACTGGTTAACAGCACACGAGCCTGAATAAAAAGATTCATTCATGTTCCATGAATCTGTGTTTAACAACCAATTGGAAGATAGTTCTGTTAGAAACTGTTCCATTATAGGCTTCCAATAACTTATATTAACATCAAGTACTGTGCTAGGTACTTTATATATATTAACTCTAATGCTCTCAATGACCCAGCAGAAGAGGTCATTGAGAGTTAGTCACCTAAGATCACCAAGCTTCTAAACAGAGAAATTTTTTTTTTGAGAATTTTAGTTGTGCTTGTCTGACAGCTGAACTAGGTCAGTGCTTCTAAGTCTGTGAGAAAGCATTTTTTAAAAATATTTCCAATCTATCATAATAAATTATGTAAGATAAATAATTTTGTGAAATATAAATATGTACAGCCTGACCTGTGGTGGCGCAGTGGATAAAGTGTCGACCTGGAATACTGAGGTCGCCGGTTCAAAACCCTGGGCTTGCCTGGTCAAGGCACATATGGGAGTTGAAGCTTCCAGCTCCTTCCCCTGTTCTCTCTCTCTCTCTCTCTCTCTCTCTCTCTCTCTCTACTAAAGAAATATAAATATGTACAATATAAGCCCAAACTTACTACATTTAACATACTCTATGAAATTGCTATACGTGTTTCTAAACATTTACTCTGAATTTCTGTACCAATTTTGTCGCAGAGTGGCACTAGAGTAGTGGTTCCTACTCATGAGGGCACAGCAGAATCATTCCAGAACTTAGGTCAGATACATGTGCTTGCCTTCCTCCCAGCTCTGATACAGCAGGTTTGTCATATGTTATAGACACTCCCCAGGGGATTCTGATGTCCAGCCCTGGTTAAGAAGTCCTTGCTGCACTAACATATAGCCAAAGCTAGTTTCCAGTTTGGTGCAAATTCAGAGAATCAAGATTCTCTTTCAAAATTCAGTTAAGCCGGTACTAGGCAAGGTGGTGGGAGGGAGGAAGGGTAAGAATGCCAGGGAATTTGGGGGTTCAACTCTTGCCCTCCCTAACATCTGTATTAGCTACCACCTGGTGCTATTTCAGCATCAATTTAAAACTTTTGATGTCTGCTTCAAGTATGAAATCTCTCTGAGCAGCACATTAAAAGCAGTCAAAATTGCATTTTGTAGATAATCACTCCCACCTAAGATGACATCTCCATTATGTTTCCTTCTACAGGGGCCTGCTTTTGTAAGAACAGGTCACGTGCACTTGAGAGATTCTCTCAAAAAGAAAAGAAAATTTTAAAAAACCTTTAGCTTAGCTGGAAGCATGTGCTTAATTCTAACTCGGTGATTTAGCCACCTGGCAATACAAGAATGAAAAATGAACAAGTCATCAGCCATCTTCCCAGTCCTTCTCCAAGACCAGAATAAGATAAAAGAATGGAAGGACAAGAATTTAATCACTACTTGTCTCCTCAAACCAGCTCCTTAACAAGCCATGTACACCGTTAATTGGCTAAGCTCCCAGGTGCAAAACTAGGTGTGGCGTTTGATCTACAAAGAATAATAGCTCTGCAGTTACTCAGCAACCCCTTCTCTCCTGGGCTCACGCAAGACAACAGAGACTTGCTGGGTCTTGCCCTCCAGCAGCGGTTCCCAGCTGCGTGCCCACAGGGGCTGCACTTTCATTCTCCCAGGGTCAGGTCCCCAATGAGATCTCTCCAGCTCTTTAGGGGCCCATTGGGCTGATAAAATATATTATGCTCACTTTGTTAAAGATGGCGCTGCCCACGTGGAAGCCGTTGCCCAGGTAATGTTAATGTGTGTTGGGGGCGGGCTGTGGGCAGGCAGGATCCTTGTAGCCTGGGGCTTGGTTTTAGGACTAAGCCTTTCCCACCCTTTTTGATGTGAGGTGGCACAATCCCATCATGCCTCAGATAAGTGACTTTGTATTAGAGACTTCCCCTATTTTTTATATTGGATTAAAGGTTATGAATCGGCCCTGGCCGGTTGGCTCAGCGGTAGAGCGTCGGCCTGGCGTGCAGGGGACCCGGGTTCGATTCCCGGCCAGGGCACATAGGAGAAGCGCCCATTTGCTTCTCCACCCCCCCCCTTCCTCTCCCGCAGCGGAGGCTCCATTGGAGCAAAGATGGCCTGGGCGCTGGGGATGGCTCCTTGGCCTCTGCCCCAGGCGCTAGAGTGGCTCTGGTCGCTTGTGGCAGAGCGACGCCCCGGAGGGGCAGAGCATTGCCCCCTGGTGGGCAGAGCGTCGCCCCTGGTGGGTGTGCCGGGTGGATCCCAGTAGGGCGCATGCGGGAGTCTGTCTGACTGTCTCTCCCTGTTTCCAGCTTCAGAAAAAAAAAAAAAAAGGTTATGAATCTACACTATAAAGTGGGGTCAGATGCCTGACCAGGCGATGGCACAGTGGATAGAGCGTCGGACTGGGATACGGAGGACCCAGGTTTGAGACCCTGACGTTGCCGGCTTGAGCGCGGGCTCATCTGGCTTGGGCAAAAAGCTCACCAGCTTGGACCCAAGGTCGCTGGCTCAAGCAAGGGGTTACTCGGTTTGCTGTAGCCCCACGGTCAAGGCACATATGAGAGAGCAATCAATGAACTAAGGTGTCGCAATGAAAAACTGATGATTGATGCTTCTCATCTCTCTTCATTCCTGTCTGTCCCTGTCTATCCCTCTCTCTGACTCTCTCTCTGTCCCTGAAAAAAATAAAAAAATTAAAAAAAATAAAGTGGGGGCAGAACGGAAGCTTGCTCTAAGCTTGCTCTCTTGGTTCCTGAGATTAGCATTAGAGGAGACAGCAGAGAGCAAAGAGAGGCCAGGAGAAAGAAGCAGCCAAGATGAAGCAGCCAAGATGGTGGAGTGCTGAGTGAGAGGCCAGTTTGTGCAGAGAGAAGGAAGGAGATGGGGAACAGAGGTGAATAAGTCTGGTGAGCTAGAAACCTTTGATTCTAGGAAACTTGGGTAAGTCAGTAGCTTTGTGAGCACTGAATGTGAGTGGGTTTTGGAGCCCGGTGTGTGGTTTTTTTTGTGTGTGTTTTTTTTGTATTTTTCTTAAGCTGGAAATGGGGAGAGACAGTCAGACAGACTCCCGCATGCGGCCGATCGGGATCCACCCGGCACGCCCACCAGGGGCGATGCTCTGCCCACCAGGGGGCGATGCTCTGCCCCTCCGGGTGTCGCTCTGCCGCGAGCGACCAGAGCCACTCTAGCGCCTGGGGCAGAGGCCAAGGAGCCATCCCCAGCGCCCGGGCCATCTTTGCTCCAATGGAGCCTTGGCTGCGGGAGGGGAAGAGAGAGACAGAGAGGAAAGCGCGGCGGAGGGGTGGAGAAGCAAATGGGCGCTTCTCCTGTGTGCCCTGGCCGGGAATCGAACCCGGGTCCTCCGCACGCTAGGCCGACGCTCTACCGCTGAGCCAACCGGCCAGGGCCCCGGTGTATGTTTTTACTTGCAAGAGCTAGGATTAAAGATGATGGCCCATCAGTTTTTGGCTCCGTTGTTTCTTTACCGACTGTCCGAATGCGAACCTGCATGGGCCAGGCGGCTGTGATAGTGGCCATGGCTACAGGCTTTACAGGGCCTTCAAATCAAATTCCCTTAGCTTTTTAATAACTGCTCCCTATGTGTACAGAGAGAGGGAAAGGCACCATTTGTTAAACTGTTGCAATGGCCTTTCCTATTTATTAAAATTATAAGCTTGAGCTTTTGCAAAGAGAAAGATCAGCTTTTTCCGCCTGTCTCAGAAAGGGAATTAGGTGGGTCTGTTAAGTCTCCTATTAGATGCTCCTGGACCCAGATGATCTGTTTAGTTATTACTTACATACTATTTTGTTTTTACTTTCCTCCTAATGGTGGGGGAAAAGATTTTTCTCCAAATTCCCTGTAAACCATATTTGAATGGGGGTATACTATCTAGCAAATGGTTACATCTCTGGTTTAATGGACTGTACAGTAACTTAAGAAGAAAGATTTGCTTTCTTCAAGCTCTGAGGGGATCTGGGGAGCGCACCTCCTTGGTATATGAAGTTCAAAGCCAGGTGGTCCCTCTGTGTCCAGAAGGGTTTGGCACCTTACTTCTAGCCCCCATCCTGGCCAGCCAATCCTAGCCAGACTGAGGCTCCAGGGAAGACTGAAAAGTTACATGGCCCGCCTGCCTTCCTGTGCCATTCTTGGCTGATATTGGTTGATAGCTACTATAAACCCTTGAGGCAAATTTAGTTGTGAGTAGAACAACTAGCACCCCCTTTAAGCAACTAAACTCTGCTTTGAGGAAAAAAAAGTAGAGGGGATTTTTTTTTTTTAAGAATCCTCATTCAGCAGCCCTGGCCGGTTGGCTCAGCGGTAGAGCGTCGGCCTAGCGTGCGGAGGACCCGGGTTCGATTCCCGGCCAGGGCACACAGGAGAAGCGCCCATTTGCTTCTCCACCCCTCCGCCGCGCTTTCCTCTCTGTCTCTCTCTTCCCCTCCCGCAGCCAAGGCTCCATTGGAGCAAAGATGGCCCGGGCGCTGGGGATGGCTCTGTGGCCTCTGCCTCAGGCGCTAGAGTGGCTCTGGTCGCAACATGGCGACGCCCAGGATGGGCAGAGCATCGCCCCCTGGTGGGCAGAGCTTCGCCCCTGGTGGGCGTGCCGGGTGGATCCCGGTCGGGCGCATGTGGGAGTCTGTCTGACTGTCTCTCCCTGTTTCCAGCTTCAGAAAAATGAAAAAAAAAAAAAAAAAAAAGAATCCTCATTCAGCAAACTGCTTGGAGCAGGTAAACATGAATATTGTGAGCTAATAAGACAAAGGTTCTTTTTATATGTTCTCCTCACTTTCTGTAAGGCGGTGCCCGTGGCCATGCAGATTCGCAGTGAATTTGGGTAGACGGTAAAGGAACTATGGAGCCGGAGGATGGTGGGCCATTCCAGGTTGTTGGAGGCTCACAGAGACAAGTCAAAAGAAGGAAGAAAAAAAAAACAACAAAAACTGGCGTGCGCTCTCCCTCAGACCACTGTTGGAGTTGCTGCCGCTTGGCCAAGCTAGACAATAAAGCTTTCATGTGTAATCAAAAAAAAAAAAAAAAAAAACCCCAAAAAACAAAACAAAACAAAAAACCCAAAGGGAAAGGAAAACTTGCTTTTCGCAGCGGAGGGCAAGGGATTAGGAAACTACCAGCACCTCTCAGTGGTGAGGCTTGATCTGATCTCATTCCCCTGAAGGGAAGCACTTAAATTCTTATAATAGCGTTGTCACATGCTCCTGCACTAATTGCACAAAGTGCTTACAGCCGGTAAACCTGTGAGCAAGCCTAACACAGCTGTTTTCCCCACACTTTCCCTTCCATTTCCAGACTCTAACCCCTGGGGATTCTTTTCAGGAGGAAGGTAAAAGATCCGTGAAAGAACAGCAGACCTCACCTTCCTTCCCAATCAAGCCAGAATGGGGCCCATAACTCTGCCAGGACAGCTCTGGCCTCAACTCCCCAGGGAGGAAGGGAGCCTTGGGGTTTGTTTGGTTGCATAGTTCCACATGTTAGCAGTCATCGGTTCCCTTTCTCTAGCTATGTTTAGCTTTGTTTGTCTTCCATGGGAACACAACTTTTCTCAGCTTTCCATTTATAACAACTCATCACCAAGACCTGAGCCCCAGACGATGAGCCGGATATCATCTGGGTTTGTAAACATCTATCATGAGAAAAGAGAGGCCTCTTCCATGACCCCACTCGCTTCGGGAAATGTGTTCCCTTTCCACCTCCAGATCCAAAGACATACTGCTCTATCCTTCACAAGTTCACCTGATTTTAAAAGCTTTGTCTTACAATACTGCAGTAACTATGCACGCTGTCAGACGGGTACTGGACTCATCGGGGTGATCACTTCCTAAAGTATACATATAATCATGTTGTACACTTGAAACTAATATCGTATGTCCACTGTAAGTGGAAAATAAATTATTTTTAAAAACTGTAAAAAAGGAAAAGAAAACTTTGGCTTAAAACCTTTCCTGATGACTCTACCCCCTCTAACCTTTTTCTTTGCTAAATTTTTATTTTTTTTTAGCAAGAGACAGATAGGGGCAGACAGGAAGGAGACGAGAAGAATCAATTCTTTGTTCACACCTTAGTTGTTCATTGATTGCTTTCTCAAATGTGCCTTGATAAGAGTGGGGTTTGGGCCTGACCTGTGGTGGCGCAGTGGATAAAGCATCAACCTGGAAATGCTGAGGTCGCCGGTTCGAAACCCTAGGCTTGCCTGGTCAAGGCATGTATGGGAGTTGATGCTTCCAGCTCCTCCCCCCCTTCTCTCTCTTTGTCTCTCTCCCTCTCTCTCTCTCTCTCTCCCTCTCCTCTCTAAAATGAATAAATAAATAAATAAATAATTTAAAGAGTGGGGTTTGGGGGACTCCAGCTGAGCCAGTGACCCCTTGGTCAAGCCAGTAACCTTGGGCTCAAGTCAGCCACCATGGAGTCATGTCTATGATCCCACGCTCAAGCTGGTGAGCCCACACTCAAGTTGAATGAGCTCGCACTCAAGCTGGTAACTTCGGGGTTTCGAACCTGGGTGCTCTGTGTCTCAGTCCAATGCTCTATCCGCTGCACTGAAATTCTTATAGCAATTGTAGTTGCACCTTTCGATTTAGCACTCTATTTGGCTAGTGACTTGTATTGCTCATAAACTACTTCGTGGTTACTCATTTCAGCTTCCTAAGGAGACAGTTCCAAACAGTGGTAATGATGATGGTAACAGCGGCAAACATTGATAGATGGCTGACTCCGTGCAGTTATTATTTTCCACGTGTTAACTCATTTTATTTCCCCAATATCCTATTGAGGTATGTACTACTGTATTATCACCTTATTTTCTTTACAACTGAAGAAACTAAGGCACAGAGATGTTAAATAAGTTTCCCAAGATTGCAGAACTAGCAAAGAAGCCAAGCTGAAGAACCCTTAGGTCTCTAAAAGATGTCTTTTAGATCAGTGGTCCCCAACCCCTGGGCAGTGGACCGATACCGGTCCATGGGCCATTTGGTACTGGTCTGCAGAGAAAGAATAAATAACTTACATTATTTCTGTTTTATTTATATTTAAGTCTGAATGATGTTTTATTTTTAAAAAATGACCAGATTCCCTCTGTTACATCCGTCTAAGATTCACTCTTGACGCTTGTCTTTGTCACATGATACATTTATCCATCCCACCCTAAAGGCCGGTCCGTGAAAATATTTTCTGACATTAAACTGGTCCATGGCCCAAAAAAGGTTGGGAACCACTGTTTTAGATTATCTCCTAAATCAGGGGTCTCAAACTCAACTCAGCATGTGGGCCGCAGAGCAAGATCACAGCCGTTTGGCGGGCCGCACTAGGTCTACAAAAGGCAACTGTTACGCAACACTTTTCTCACTGCAGTTGAAAACAAAAAAAAAAATCAGTACAACAGGCACAATCGTACATGCAGTTTACTCAGTGTCACAAAACGACCAGAAACTGTAGTTCGCATCCCAACTGCTGTTAACTAAGCTAATATCTAGCTAGGATGCTAGAGAAATGAAAAATACAAGTAGGCCCCTAGGCTTACTTAATTTTATCCAAAATATTTTGAACTTCGTGGATTAGTCTGTGGGCTGCACAAAATTGTGCCGCAAGTTTGAGACCCCTGTCCTAAATCCTATTTAGTCCATAGTAGCCAACCCAGTGAATTAGATTTGTCATCCCTATTTTCAGATGAGAAAACTAAACATGCCTGAGGTTCCACAGCCAGGACTCTGTGGAGAGCTGTGATACAAACCTAGACCTAATGCCTTCTTTGTCTCCCACTAAATGGAAACCATGGATTTGATTAATATTAAACCCTATCATCATACCTCCAATGCTCATCTCTTGTACAATGGTAGAGGCAGCTGCAGGCAGTGGGAAGAGGAAAGGATACAAAGATGCATGAGATAAGGTCCCTACCCGTAAGGAGTTCACAGCCCTGGGGGAAACAGATGGCAGACAAGGAGATATACTAAAACGTAGGTGCTGTGATGGCAGTTGTGAAAGGTTTATCAGGCAGAAATAGATGAGGTTAGAGTGTTGAGGGATCCTTAGATTGTCACAGAGGAAAATGAATTTAGACTCTTTATAGTTTTTAACCCAAGGTTTTGTGATGAAGAAAAATTTTGTGATAAATTCTGTTGGCCAGAAAATTCAACTAAGAGCACCCTGAGTATTCTGGTTCATTAGGTGTTTGTTATAAATAATAATACCTTCCCAATACATTCTATAGTCTTGCCTAGGTAACCCCTGGCTACATAAGGAGTAGGTAGAGGTGGTCAAACAGGCGCTAGAGTGGCTCTGGTTGCAACAGAGCAACACCCCAGATGGGCAGAGCATCGCCCCCTGGTGGACGTGCCGGGTGGATCCCGGTCAGGCGGATCCCGGTTGGGTGTATGCGGGAGTCTGTCTAATTGCCTCCCAGTTTCCAGCTTCAGAAAAATACAAAAAAAAAAAGAAAAAAAAATTTAGAATAGAATTCAGTATAAATTCATTGAGTTTATACTGAATAAAAAATTCAATGAATATGTGCACGCCCCCCCCTCCCCTGCAAAAGACAATCCATAGCTTTTACTAGATTCTTTAAGATGTAAAGTGTTGCCTGACCGGGCTGTGGCGCAGTGGACATAGCATCGAACTGGGATGCGGAGGACCCAGGTTTGAGACCCTGAGGTCGCCAGCTTGAGCATGGGCTCATCTGGTTTGAGCAAAGCTCACCAGCTTGGACCCAAGGTCGCTGGCTCGAGCAAGGAGTTTCTCAGTCAGCTGAAGGCCCATAGTCAAAGCACTATGAGAAAGCAGAAAGCAATCAAGGAACAACTAAGGTGTCGCAACGAAAAACTAATGATTGATGCTTCTCATCTCTCTCCGTTCCTGTCTATCCCTATCTATCCCTCTCTCTGACTGTAAAAAAAAAAAAAGACATAAAGTGTCATCCAAAAGTTAAGAACCACTAAAATGACATTTTGAAGGGATACCTGAACATAGAACTATACACAATTTTACACACACACACACACACACACACACACACATTTTTGTGGGTATAGAAAATGTCCAAACCCTGGCCCGTTGGCCCAGTGGTAGAGCGTTGGACTGGCGTGCGGAAGTCCCAGGTTCGATTCCCGGCCAGGGCACACAGGAGAGGCGCCCATCTGCTTCTCCACCCCTCCCCCTCTCCTTCCTCTCTGTCTCTCTCTTCCCCTCCCGCAGCCAAGGCTCCATTGGAGCAAAAGATGGCCCGGGTGCTGGGGATGGCTCCTTGACCTCTGCCCCAGGCGCTAGAGTGGCTCTGGTTGCAACAGAGCAACACCCCAGATGGGCAGAGCATCACCCCCTGGTGGACGTGCCGGGTGGATCCCGGTCAGGCGGATCCCGGTCGGGTGTATGCGGGAGTCTAACTGCCTCCCTGTTTCCAGCTTCAGAAAAATACAAAAAAAAAGAAAAAAAAAAAAAAGAAAATGTCCAGAAGGAAACAACAAACTATTAATAGCAACTACTTCTGAAGACGATTTTTTAAAAAAGCAGAGGGCAAGGGAGACTCATTTTTGTTCCATACAATTCTATACTAATCTTAAAATTAAATATTAGAAAATTTTAATGAACATATTTTACTTTTATAATTAAAACATTTTTAAAAATATGTTTTATACCACTGTGGGTAGTCCATGTTGAGAAAACCATAATAGTGATGAGGTAGCTGCTACAGAATTTACTATAAACATTGTTACAATGAGTTGATGGCCAAAAGTTATGCTGTATTTAGCAAGTGTGGATCATGGTTGTTATTGGGCAAATAAGTTCATAAAATGTGCTTTTTAGGTTTGCTCACTCCTATTTTGCGTTGGCCTGGGTAGGGCCACGTGTATGTAGTCTGCAGAAGGCTGCAGTGCTTGCCCTCAGGGCAGCAGATTGCAAATTACAGATTATCTTCCTGTTTGGGAGAGGCCATTGTATTGCTAATGTTTGCTGTAGCAGTGATTTTTCCCGAGCCTGGGTTTTGCAGGAAGAGAAGGAGTGCAGATGTGAAACCCTAGCTGGGGGGCTTTGGGAGCTCTGCTGAGGCTGGTGGGGGCCTTTGATTCCAGGAGAAACTGAAGATTTTCCCGGTTGTGGAACCGGAGAATACGTCAGGGCTTTGGGAGCTCTGCATGAGAGGGAAGCGGTCTTCCCTGCCTGTGTCTGCTGGTATGAGACTTTTTTTTTTTAATTATTTTTATTTATTCATTTTAGAGGAGAGAGAGAGAGAGAGAGAAGGGGGGAGGAGCAGGAAGCTTCAACTCCCATATGTGCCTTGACCGGGCAAGCCCAGGGTTTTGAACCGACAACCTCAGCATTCCAGGTCAACGCTTTATCCACTGCGCCACCAAAGGTCAGGCTGGTATGAGACTTTAATAAACACAATGGCCAACCATTTTTTGGCTCCACTGTTTAACATCTGCCCGAATCCAGTGAGAACCTTCATGGCCACAATGGCAGCGCCCACTGGCCATACAGTTGTCCAGCGAGGATGATAAACAGCAGTACTCTACCTAGGGTACTGAAAGCCCCACATGACTGCAGATTCATCTTGCACATGGCACCAGAGATGGTGCATTGAATGGGCAGTTAGGCCAAGGCCAGCAAAAACAGCATCAGGCTCTACAAAAGCATCAGCAGAATCTGCACAGACAGGTTTAACATGGATGCAGCCTGCAAGAAAAAAATGAACCTCACTGCCCCCACTGTCACATGTGCATACAGAATCATCACTCTAGAAACTGTCATCATTTAAACACAATGAGCAAGGACCTAGATATTTTTTACAAGCACAAATTATTCTTTTGGAGGGTCTGGCAGGTAGAACATAGAGCTGGAAGACAGTACTCCAAGGTCTCTTTCTGACCATGGCCTCGTAGAAGTTCTCTGTCTTCTCCATCCAGATGGTTCACCATTTTTTTCTTTTCTTTTACAGAGAGAGAGAGAGAGTCAGAGAGAGGGATAGACAGGCAGGATCGGAGAGATGAGAAGCATCAATCATTAGTTTTTCATTGGGCGTTGCAACACTTGAGTTGTTCATTGATTGCTTTCTCATGTGTGCCTTGACCGCGGGCCTTCAGCAGACTGAGTAACCCCTTGCTGGAGGCAGCGACCTTGGGCTCAAGCTGGTGAGCTTTTTGCTCAAACCAGATGAGCCCGCGATCAAGCTGGCGACCTCAGGGTCTCGAACCTGAGTCCTCCACATCCCAGTCCAACGCTTTACCCACTGCACCACCGCCTGGTCAGGCGGTTCACCATTTTGACAGGATAAAATAGCTTCTACAAAAGCCTGTACATCAGGCCTGACCTGTGGTGGCGCAGTGGGATAAAGCGTCGACCTGGAACACTGAGGTTGCCGGTTCAAAACCCTGGGCTTGCCTGGTCAAGGCACATATGGGAGTTGATGCTTCCTGCTCCTCCCCCTTCTCTCTCTCTCCCCTCTCTCTAAAAATCAATTAAAAAATCAATAAAAAAAAAAAAAAAAAAGCCTGTACATCAGTCATTCTGAGGTCAGTGCCAAATCTTTGCCAAAGTTCTAAAAATATTCCGAATGTGAACCATATAAAATCCCCAAATTTATTTTTACTTTTAATATAAAAACAGTATCGTAACAGCATTAAAGATTTTAACTACTTTCACCTTTCAGCCTAAGTTTTTTTTTTTTTTTTTAATTAAGTGAAAGGCAAGGAGGCAGAGACAGACTCCCGCATGAACCCTGTTGGTCAATAGGTTTGTAAATATGATATATGTTTGCTCGCTTTGGGGGTGGGAGACAGGCTGTAAGCTGGCAAAGTCATTATAGCCTAAGGCTTAGTTTAAAAACTAAGTTTTGCATGATGTGGGGTGGTGCACTCTCATGAGGAACCCCATTATGCCTCAGATAAGTGACTTTGTATCATAAACTTCCTTGTTTGTATATTGGATTAAAGGTTTTGATTTCTACACTATAAAATGGGGCAGAGGAGCCCATGCTGGAGGAGAGCAGAGAAAGGCTATGTGGACGAGAAGAGCAGAAGGAGAAGTGAGTTTGTGCAGAGAGAAGGAGATGGGGATCAGAGGTAAATAAGGCTGGTCAGATAGAAACCTTTGATTCTAGGAAACTCAGATCAGTCAGTGGCTTTGGGAGCCCTGAATGGACAGGGAATTGTTTTCCCACTGTGTGTATTTCTTGCCCGCTGGGTGCAAGCTAGGATTAAAGGTAATGGCCCACCAGTTCTTGGCTCTGTAGTTTCATTACCATCTGTCAGAATCAAATGTGAACCAGCACTGGCCAGGCAGCTGTGATGGTGGTCGTGGCCACTGGCTTTACAAACCTCAACTGGGATCCACCTGGCACGCCCTATCTAGGGCGAATGCTCTGCTCTTCCGGAACCACTGCTCCACTGCTCCGCAACCGAGCTATTTCATTGCCCAAGGCGAGGCCATTGAGCCTGTAAAGCCAGTATCCACTGCCACCATCACAGCCGCCTGGCCCATGCAGGTTTGCATTAGATTCGGACAGACGGTAATGAAACAATGGAGCCAATAACTGGTGGGCCATTACCTTTAATCCTAGCTTGCACCCAGCGGGCAAGAAATACACACACTGGGCTCCAAAACCCACTCATTCAGTGCTCACAAAGCTACTGACTTATCCGAGTTTCCTAGAATCAAAGGTTTCTAGCTCACCAGCCTTATTCACCTCTGTTCCCCACCTCCTTCTCTCTGCACAAACTCTGCACAAACTGGCTCCTTCAGCACTCCACCATCTTGGCTGCCTCTCCTCTGCTTCATGTGGCTCCTCTCTGCTCTCTCCTCTAATGCTAACCTCAGGAACTGAGAGAGGGCAAGCTCCCGGTCTGCCCCACTTTATAGTGTAGAAATCAAAAGCTTTAATCCAATATACAAACAAGGAAGTTTATGATACAAAGTCACTTAACTGAGGCATAATGGAATTCCTCATGAGAGTGTACCACCCCACATCATGCAATCAGTTAAGGGTGTGGGGAAAAGCTTAGTCTTAAAACTAAGCCTTAGGCTATAACCACTCTGCCTGCTTACAGCCTGTCCCCACACCCAATGCAAACTATAAGCGAGCAAACATATATATCATATTTACAAACTTCTTTGACCAACGGCTATCAAACACTATTCCCCTTCTTTCCACTTCTCCCTTCCTGTATCCTCTCAATCAGTGAAACTTGAAACCCTAATACCAGCAGGAAACTAGCTAAGAGAAGGTAAAAAAAAAAACCCAAAAAGGCCTAATTATAGTCCTCTGTGAATAAATGATGTTAATACCCATATTTTGCTATCTGCTCATGTATAGGTTTAATATTTTATTCTGATAGTACATGTAGTGAACTTGTGACGTATGCAGTTGGCACCATTATATGACAAGAAGCAGACACAAACAGGTTCCTTTCTAACAGAGGTCGGCTCCATGGCGCATACAGTTGAGATGCTATGAGAGACAATTATGGCCAACCCCAGGTAAGGGAGAACTGACTGCACTTAGATAAAAATGGTTATTTCTCAAATTTTGAGGTAAAAACTATGTATTTTGCAATTAGAATTAAGCCCAAACTAATTAAGTTCTATCTGGGTTTCCCTTCTGCCATCTAAATCACCACCTACATTATTTGAAAACCTTGACTGGAAAGTTGGACAGCTAAGACTTATAAGGTGGCAATAGTGCCACAAAGGTCCATCCCTCCTGACATCCTGTTCTTTTAGGAAAATATCTACTAATTTCTGAGCTGACTCTAGAAAGCTTTCTTCTTACTGGTCTAGATATTTACCATGCACTCCAGAAAAAAATATTTTCTAACATTCTGTTTAACATTTATTTAATTTGATTTCTATTTATATTCTGTATTCCAAAATTTCACTCAGGTCTAAAAAAAAAAAAGAGCTTCAGTAACTAATACCTTGACAAAATGGCAGCTATTTAAAATTTCAGATACTCAATGTCATCCTTGTCTTTTCACCACCTTCTTGCATTTGGGGGAGGATAAGTTAAACTAAATTTTAAAATGCTGTAATTGTTTTTGAATCATTATTAAAATAAGACTGGGGGAAGAGAGAGTTATGTAAAGGAAAGGGGAGGATAACGGTGGAATTTAGGCCTTCAGTGATGGAAGATGATAAGAACCAAAGCTTTCAAGAAAAGCCAGCCCTGAGGATAAGGCCAACCCTTTGCTTCTTATCAATGCGAAACTACTGACGTCTGGGGTTTCTGTCTGACTTTATTCTGAAAGCAACTTTTGGCTTGCCTGGATTGTCTCTAAACAGGCAAGTTAGACTGCTTATTGCTCAAGCAGGGACAATTTCTATCAGGCTGAGGATTCTTTTTAGTTTGCCCCACATTTCCTGAACTCAACGTGGCTTCACCCTAGGATGACATGGGGAGGAAATCTAGTGGGGTCTGCTGGGACCATTCTGCCAGTTTCCTCCTTCCCTGGTCCTTTCCCCAGGGAGATGTCCTGGTTTAAATAAGGGTCTCTTGCAAAAAACAAGTTAGTCCCAGAAAATATAAAAACAGATAATATGCAAGTAGGCAAGAAGGGGAGTGTTTTATTCTCATACTTTCTTAGAGGAAGTATAAACTGATATAACCTTTCTGGAGAGAATTTGCCAGTGTTTATTTAGCGAAGTCTTTTATAACAGTATGCTCCACTTAAAGGAATTTATTCAGGGAAAGTCAACTCTTCTCCAAGTTTTATTTAGCCTTCTTTCTCTTATCTCTGTGTATCGAATTGATGAGTCATTTAACTGTTCTTAATGTATTCTGTATTTTCACAATAGACTATAATAAACACATACCCTTTTAGTAAAAAAAATAAACAAATCACCAGTAAATATAAAACACACATAAACACACCCTATCCAAAACCACTTACATTCCAAAGCGCTTAGTGTTAACCTTCAGCAACCAGTTTCTTTGATGATGATGAAGAAAAACTCACTGTACATTAACAGTTTTTTCCAATAATCTATGGTTTGGGGATATAATTTTTTTTTTTTTTGTATTTTTCCAAAGCTGGAAATGGGGAGGCAGTCAGACAGACTCCCGCATGCACCCGACCAGGATCTACCCGGCACACCCACCAGGGGGCGATGAGAGCCATTCCAGCGCCTGGGGCAGAGGCCACAGAGTCATCCTCAAGCGCCTCGGCAAACTTTGCTCCAGTGGAGCCTCGGCTTCAGGAGGGGAAGAGAGAGACAGAATGGAAGGAGAGGGGGAGGGGTGGAGAAGCAGATGGGCGCTTCTCCTGTGTGCCCTGGCCAGGAATCGAACCCGGGACTCCTGCACACCAGGCCAACGCTCTACCACTGAGCCAACCAGCCAGGGAGGGGATATAATTTTTAAAAAGCAACGTCTACTTTTATAGGTTATGTTTTTATAGGATGAAACAGAGCTTTCTCTGTAGGCCCATGGACTATTCCAGTGGTCGGCAAACTCATTAGTTAACAGAGCCAAATATCATCAGTACAACAACTGAAATTTCTTTTGAGAGCCAATTATTTTAAACTTAAATTATATAGGTAGCATTCCTTATCGAGGGAGCGCCCACATGTGGTATTTTGTAGAAGAACTGCACTCAAGGGGCCAAAGAGCCACATGTGGCTCGCCAGCCGCAGATTGCCGACTGGGGGACTATTCCGTTAGGCTTCCACAAGCTTTCACTGGATATGTGAGTTAATACTAATGTGTTTGGTAGCTACAGTTCTTCCTTCAATGGCATCTGGAATATCATTTTCTAATGAGATATTATTTACCCTCATTTTAAAGGAGACATTATCTAAATTCTTCTGGATCCCATGATGGTAGCCCTGGGAACAGAGAGCAAGCTTTAATAGTTCTTTGGCCAAACCACACTACTGTACTATTTCAAGATGTTTTCTGAAGGGTCCAGAGGGGCTACATTTAAAACCTTCTGGTTATTGTTTGCAAACAGCTGGGGTGGTTTTAATCAGGGAGGAAGCCAATATTTTCAGCTTGGGTGTTGGAAGGACTCGTAAAATGTCTCCAAACTGATTTAGGAGAAAATGCTTTAACAGAAGAGGACTTACTCCTGCCCTGGAATAAACTCATTAGAACTGACATATGATGTAACCATACGATCAAGAGAACTACATTTTTAAAAAACATATTACATCCCAAAAGCAACTGAGGTTTCTAAATTTTATCAATATCAGATGACAAAACCTGTTCAAGGACCACAGCCTTAATATACTGGTTGACAGCTTCCTCCTCTTAGGATAATCTTGTATTGCTTCTCTATTAGGATCTGGTATTTATTTATTTATTTATTTATTTATTTATTTATTTATTTTAGAGAGGAGAGGGAGAGAGAGGAGAGACAGAGAGAGAGAAGGGGGGAGGAGCTGGAAGCATCAACTCCCATATGTGCCTTGACTAGGCAAGCCCAGGGTTTCGAACCAGTGACCTCAGCATTTCCAGGTCAACGCTTTATCCACTGTGCCACCACAGGTCAGGCAGGATCTGGTTTTTGCACTAGTTTTCTTGAAGAAATCTTCTTGAAGAGGTTTTATTTGATGACTCAAGCAAAATTTTCTGAGGTAAAAAAAACCTCACATCACCTCCACAGACATTTTTCTCTCCCCACATTCCTGACTTGAGGTTAAGTGAGGGAGTCCTTTTGTGATGAGGCCAGTTTATTTCTAGGTTCTAGAAAAGCCCCTGTTTTTCAGTAGCTCAGGTCAAACTAGACCCCCCTCTAGAATGGGGCAGAACTAATTCAAATACCTGGATCAGTTCCAGAAGCATTTCTCATTTTAATGATGAGGGTCAATAAAACTCAAGGCCTCTACTCAGGAAACACGGTATTTGGTCAGCCTTGTATATTTCTGAGTAAAATGTTTTCTAATTCTTGTATAATTTATCATGTATAAATTCCTACAATCTTACCCAGGAACAAACCGCCATAGCAAGAGTTTCTAAAATTAACCCCTGCCTGGCCCACCTGCATCCCAGTCTCTGGGGATCAGGTCCTGGATGCCCCCTTTTTGAAAAAAAAATGCTGTTACAAGTGCTTCTACATGCTAAAGTATAAAACCCTTTGCAGTACAACAACTATAAGAGTAAACAGAAGAAATAAATCCCAGAAGCAGAGGCAGGCAAGATTTGAATCTGAGGATTTAATACTAATAGATGAAATTTTTTTTTTTTTAAACAGGTCAATGGGGAGGAATGATGAACACCTTTGCTTCAACAATTCCAACTTCAGTTAGGATGGTTGCATCAGTGTACTGATACTTTCTTCTACCTCTGAAAGCTTCTTCAGGACTTGGTTGACCTTGGCCTCATCAAATTCCAAACATAGAAATTCAGATTCCTGTAAAACATGAAAGGGTGTTTTAGCTAGAAGAGTCCCTCAAGATAGCCAAAGCTCTGGATCTGGAGTGACCAGGTGCAAAGGCCTAGAGCCCTTCCCCAGCAAGCCTGACTCAAGCATCTATATCTAAATGATCATTTACCCAGCACAGTAAGTTCAACACAATGCCCCAAATGAAACTATTTCTCTGAGGTGTTTCTTTTTTTTTTTTAATTTATTTTTATTTTATTTATTTTTTAGAAAGGAGAGAGAGAGGGTGAGAGAGAGAGAAACAGAGAGAAGGGGGGTGAGCAGGAAGCATCAACTCCCATATGTGCCTTGACCAGGCAAGCCCAGGGTTTCAAACCGGCGACCTCAGCATTTCCAGGTCGACGCTTTATCCACTGCGCCACCACAGGTCAGGCTGAGGTGTTTCTTAAATAGTAAAGAAGTATTCAAATGTCAGGTGTTCTCATTATGAGGCATGTGAGAAGCTCTTCTCATCTGTCATCACATTTGATCCCATAATAATTTTTTTTTTTTTTTTACATTTTTCTGAAGCTGGAAACGGGGTGAGACAGTCAGACAGACTCCCGCATGCGCCCGACCGGGATCCACCCAGCACGCCCACCAGGGGCGACGCTCTGCCCACCAGGGGGCGATGCTCTGCCCATCCTGGGCGTCGCCATATTGCGACCAGAGCCACTCTAGCGCCTGAGGCAGAGGCCACAGAGCCATCCCCAGCGCCCGGGCCATCTCTGCTCCAATGGAGCCTTGGCTGCGGGAGGGGAAGAGAGAGACAGAGAGGAAAGCGGGGCGGAGGGGTGGAGAAGCAAATGGGCGCTTCTCCTGTGTGCCCTGGCCGGGAATCGAACCCGGGTCCTCCGCACGCTAGGCCGACGCTCTACCGCTGAGCCAACCGGCCAGGGCCTCTGATCCCATAATAATTTTTAAGGTAAGTATTTAAGTATTGCTGTTTTATAAATGATGACCCCAGGACAGAGAGATGTTAACTTGTATCACAAAATCAGAAAAAGACAGAGTCAGACTGTAAACTCCAAAGTCCATGCTGTCTCCACAGCACCCTGTGGTATAAAGTAGAAGGAGAATTTGGATTGGCTCTCTGTTATCTGGGGAATTGGGCTAACTTGGTTTTAGTGGTTATACTAGAAATTGTGACAAGTGGTGACCAAGCTGCTTGGGAAACATCAATCAGATAATTAAAATATAACCAGATCTTGAAACAGCCATAAATATTTATAGGGCTCTTCTATGTGCTGCAAGCCAGCTCTCCCAAGATTTCCCTCAAACACCTTCCCTTTGATCACTATTAGAATCAACTGACCCTAGATTATGTAGCTATAAAAAGAAAAAGGCCTTTGAAGTACGGTGACAGAATTTTCATAAGCACTAACCAAATCCTAGATGTACATTGTCTTGAGAGACAAGGGCAAACTATATATATTCAAGAGTAACTTTATTCAAGATTCTTAAGAACAATAATCACATACTTTTAAATCAGCATGAATTATTAGAAATCATATACTCCAACTGCCTTGTTTTTTAGATAATAAAATTAAGGCCCCAGGCACGTTAAACGACATGCCTATTGTCTGTCCCTCTGCTGATGGCAGAACCACCAGAATCAATGCTCTTCTCTACAGTTTCCTTTGTAAACACTATGGCCTTTCCCGCCCTCAGCCCCAAAGTGGCAGGCAAAAGATTGCCACAAGCCTCTCTAGAGGGAGGGAGTCACTGTCATCAGCTAGAAAAACCTTCAGGAGTTGATTTTTGAAAAAGTACCTTTGCTGTTGCTAAGCGGCTGTGCTGAGGCTATACTGATGGCAATGAGCATTCCTCAGAAAAAAACAAATGCAGAGAAAAATAAGGGACCTCTCAGATGAAAGTCTCCCAAAAGGAGGAAAGGGAGCTTTCCCTGACATCAGGAAACTGTCCTCAAATATGTTATTGGATAGGAGAGGGGTACAGTCTCATATATAAGCTTAGAAATTGCAAGGTTTTTATTTAGTCAAAAGCAAAAAACAATTTTTTAATAATTAATTTTTTACAGAGACAGAGTGAGTCAGAGAGAGGGATAGACAGGGATAGACAGACAGGAACGGAGAGAGATGAGAAGCATCAATCATTAGTTTTTCATTGTGCGTTGCAACACCTTAGTTGTTCATTGATTGCTTTCTCATATGTGCCTTGACCATGGGCCTTCAGCAGACTGAGTAACCCCTTGATGGACCCAGAGACCTTGGGTTCAAGCTGGTAGGCTTTTGCTCAAACCAGATGAGCCCGTGCTCAAGCTGGCGACCTCGGGGTCTCGAACCTGGGTCCTCGGCATCCCAGTCTGACCCTCTATCCACTGCGCCACCGCCTGGTCAGGCCAAAAAACAATTTTTAAAATTTTTATTTATTATTTTAGCAAGGAAGAGAGAGACAGACATGAACATTGGTCTGTTCCTGTATGTGCCCTGATCGGGGATTGAACCTGCAACCTCTCTGCTTAAGGACAATGCTCTAACCAACTGAGCCATCTGGCCAGGGTAAAAGCAAAATAAATAGAATTTTAAAAAGGAAGCTAGCTGTGTTTGAGCTTCAGAAGGAACAAATTTATGGCAAATTAGGCAGTTCAGTTGGATAAATTAAGAACAGGTTTTGGATTTAAAAGTCTCTTATTCTTCAGTCAGTTTTACTGAGATCTTTAGCCTGACTTTAAAACATTTTTTAACATTCAGAAACAATGGTCTAAAAACTAGTAAGTAGCAGAGTCTAACCTATATATTTAGGAAATTGCCAGAAAAGATGCTGTAATCCCTGTTTCACCTCAGTGAGAGAAAGTTTGTTACAATGATAAATCACCTGGTTTTCCATTTTTGTTCAGAGACAGAAATACCTGAGCAGAGTTTATTAATAAATAGCTAGGATCATTTCTGAGCAGGGATCGTTAGTTTATTGTAGGTTTTACTACTCACATTATCTTTGATTAGCCCTTTAAGTATTAATGAAGCTTAGTTTATTTATTTATTTTTTTAAATATTTTTTTCTTTTTTTAAATTTTATTTATTCATTTTAGAGAGGAGAGAGAAAGGGAGACAGAGAGGGAGAGAGAGAGGAGAGAGAGACAGAGAGAGAAGGTGGGGAGGAGCTAGAAGCATCAACTCCCATATGTGCCTTGACCAGGCAAGCCCAGGGTTTCGAACCGGCGACCTCAGCATTTCCAGGTCGACGCTTTATCCACTGCGCCACCACAGGTCAGGCGAAGCTTAGTTTATTTTTAAATGAAATCATATACTAAAGAGAAATAGCAGGCTAGAGAAAGTAAAAAGTTAAACAAATATTTTATATCCTCTCCCAAACTTCACCTCTAACTCCTTCAAACAATGTATACAATCTTAGACAGACACATAAAACCATACATATCTTCTGAAGAAACAGTTTACCTGAAACTGTATTATCAATGACTAGCTTCATCTAGTTATGTTATCAATAATTTATTAGGAATTCAAGAGCCTTTAAAACTGGATCTGGGGAAAACTGGAAAGCCACATGCAAAAGAATGAAATTGGACTACAGTTTGTCGCCCTGTACTAAAATTAACTCAAAATGGATCAAAGATCTAAACATAAGACCTGAAACAATAAAGTACATAGAAGAAGACATAGGTACTAAATTCATGGACCTGGGTTTTAAAGAGCATTTTATGAATTTGACTCCAAAGGCAAGAGAAGTGAAGGCAAAAATTAATGAATGGGATTACATCAGACTAAGAAGTTTTTGCTCAGCAAGAGAAACTGATAACAAAATAAACAGACAGCCAACTAAATGGGAAATTATATTTTCAAACAACTGCTCAGATAAGGGCCTAATATCCAAAATATACAAAGAACTCATAAAACTCAACAACAAACAAACAAACAATCCAATAAAAAAATGGGAAGAGGACAGGCCCTGGCTGGTTGGCTCGGCGGTGGAGCGTCGGCCTGGCGTGCGGGGGACCCGGGTTCGGTTCCCGGCCAGGGCACATGGGAGAGGCGCCCATTTGCTTCTCCACCCCCCACCCTCCTTCCTCTCTGTCTCTCTCTTCCCCTCCCGCAGCCGGGGCTCCATTGGAGCAAAAATGGCCCAGGCGCTGGGGATGGCTCCTTGGCCTCTGCCCCAGGCGCTAGAGTGGCTCTGGTCTCGGCAGAGCGATGCCCCGGAGGGGCAGAGCATCGCCCCCTGGTGGGCAGAGCATCGCCCCTGGTAGGCGTGCCGGGTGGATCCCGGTCGGGCGCATGCGGGAGTCTGTCTGGCTGTCTCTTCCTGTTTCCAGTTTCGGAAAAATACCAAAAAAAAAATTAAAAAAAAAAATGGGAAGAGGACATGAACAGACACTTCTCCCAGGAAGAAATACAAATGGCCAACAGATATATGAAAAGATGTTCATCTTCATTAATTATTAGAGAAATGCAAATCAAAACTGCAATGAGATACCACCTCACACCTGTTAGATGAGCTATTATTATTATTATTTTTTTACAGAGACAGAGAGAGAGAGTCAGAGAGATAGACAGGGACAGACAGATAGGAATGGAGACAGATGAGAAGCATCAATCAATCATTAGTTTTTTGTTGCTCATTGTGACTTCTTAGTTGTTCATTGATTGCTTTCTCATATGTGCCTTGACCGCGGGCCTTCAGCAGACTGAGTAACCCCTTGCTGGAGCCAGCGACCCTGGGTCCAAGCTGGTGAGCTTTTTTTTTTTTTTTTACAGAGACAGAGAGTGAGTCAGAGAGCGGGATAGACAGGGACAGACAGAGAGGAACAGAAAGAGATGAGAAGCATCAATCAGTTTTTCATTGCGCGTTGCAACACCTTAGTTGTTCATTGATTGCTTTCTCATATGTGCCTTGACCGCGGGCCTTCAGCAGACCGAGTAGCCCCTCGTTGGAGCCAGCGACTGTGGGTCCAAGATGATGAGCTTTTTGCTCAAACCAGATGAGCCCACGCTCAAGCTGGTGACCTCAGGGTCTCGAACCTGGGTCCTCTGCATCCCAGTCCGATGCTCTATCCACTGCACCACTGCGTGGTCAGGCCAGATTAGCTATTATTAACACGACAGGTAATAGCAAATGTTGGAGAGGCTGTGGAGAAAAAGGAACCCTCATACACTGTTGGTGGGAATGTAAAGTAGTACAACCATTATGGAAGAAAGTATGGTGGTTCCTCAAAAAACTGAAAATAGAACTACCTTATGACCCAGCAATCCCTCTACTGGGTATATACCCCAAAACCTCAGAAACATTGATACGGAAAGACACATGCAGCCCCATGTTCATTGCAGCATTGTTCACAGTGGCCAGGACATGGAAACAACCAAAAAGCCTGTCAATAGATGAATGGATAAAGAAGATGTGGCACATATACACTATGGAATACTACTCAGCCATAAGAAATGATGACATCGGATCATTTACAGCAAAATGGTGGGATCTTGATAACATTATACGAAGTGAAATAAGTAAATCAGAAAAAAAACAGGAACTGCATTATTCCATACTTAGGTGGGACATAAAAGTGAAACTAAGAGACATTGATAAGAGTGTGGTGGTTAGGGGGGGAGGGAGGAGAGGAAAAGGGAAAGGGGGAGGGGGAGGGGGAGGGGCACAAAGAAAACTAGATAGAAGGTGACAGAGGACAATCTGACTTTGGGTGATGGGTATGCAACATAATTGAACGACAAGATAACCTGGACTTGTTATCTTTGAATATATGTATCCTGATTTATTGATGTTGCTCCATTAAAAAAATAAAATTATAAAAAATAAAACTGGAGCTTAACACATTTTTTTTTTCAAATTTCACATTTGACTGTATGTACTGTATGTAGTACCTTACTGAAATTCTAATGCACTTTAAAATAGCTTTAGAAACGCAGGTGATGCTTGTTTAAGCCAGAGGTAGAAAGTACAGAGCAATCTGAAAGACTTCATCTTTACTTTTTCAAAGTTTTTCACCCCGATCTGGACCTAACTGATCATAATGAGAAATGACAAGACTAAAATTCCTGTATTTAAATATCTGAGTAAAGAGTTAGAGGCTGTTTTTTATGTTCGTTGGTTGGTTTGTTTTTTTAGTAGCGTGTGGATACTGTATGGGGTAGAATCAGAAAATGATTAGCAGATGAATAAGCAAGCACATCAGTATTACGAGTACATAGTTTGTGATCATGAGGAGTACAACATTGTATTAAACTCAAAGATATAAATAACTATTTTTTTTAAAGATTTTATTTATTGGCCTGACCTGTGGTGGCGCAGTGGATAAAGCGTCGACCTGGAAATGCTGAGGTCGCCGGTTCAAAACCCTGGGCTTGCCTGGTCAAGGCACATATGGGAGTTGATGCTTCCTGCTCCTCCCCACCCTGTCTCTCTCTCTCTCTCTCTCTCTCTCCCTCTCTCTCTCCTCTCTAAAATGAATTAAAAAATTAAAAAAAATTTAAAAAAAAGATTTTATTCATTTTAGAGAGAGTAGAGAGAGAAAGAAGGGGGGAGGAACAGGAAGCATCAACTCCCATATGTGCCTTGACCAGGCAAACCCAGGGTTTCGAACTGGCGACCTCAGTGTTCCAGGTCGATGCTTTATCCACTGCGCCACCACAGGTCAGGCTATAAAGAACTATTTTAAATTAGAAAAGAAAGCAGAGGCAAAATATTAAAATATTCTTTGCAAGTGCAAAAGCTATAAAATTTTTTTTTTTAAACAACTTCTTTATTTATTTATTTTATTCATTTTAGAGAGGAGAGGGAGAGACAGAGGGAGAGAGAGAAAGGAGAGACAGAGAGAAGGGGGGGAGGAGCTGGAAGCATCAACTCCCATATGTGCCTTGACCAGGCAAGCCCAGGGTTTCAAACCGGCGACCTCAGCATTTCCAGGTCGACGCTTTATCCACTGCGCCCACCACAGGTCAGGCTATAAAATTTTAAGAAGAGATCCTTCAGAAGCCACCCTGGCCAAACCCAAAAAACAAACAAAAAACAAAGAAAATAAGCTAGCCTTTAATGACTTACAGAGAAGGACCTCTGACAGGTTCCTAAGGAATGCCTTCCCAGGTAATCACTCTAATATTCTTCAGGAAACTCTTAACTTGTCAAGCTTACAGTAAATCTTTTTTTGTGTGTATGTGTGTGTGGCAGACAGAGAGTCAGAGAGAGGGACAGACAGACAGGAAGGAAGAGAGATGAGAAACATCAATTCTTCGTTGCAGTTCCTTAGTTGTTCACTGATTTCTCATATGTGCCTTGACCAGGGGCTACAGCAGACTGAGTAACCCCTTGCTCGAGCCAGTGACCTTGGGCTCATGCTGGTGAGCCCTGCTCAAACCAGATGAGCCCGCGCTCAAGCTGGCGGCCTCGGGGTCTCAAACCTGGGTCCTCTGCGTCCCAGTCCGACACTCTATCCACTGCACCACCACCTGGTCAGGCTATAGTAAATCTTTAATTTATCTGAAACTCATTTCCTAGCAAGATCAGAAAGTATAACTGAATATTATCTTTTTTATTTTTATTTATTTATTTTTACAGGGAGAGTCAGATAGAGGGACAGACAGGGACAGACAGAAAGGAACGGAGAGAGATGAGAAGCATCAATTATCAGTTTTTCGTTGTGACACCGTGTTCATTGATTGCTTTCTCATATGTGCCATGACCGCGGTCTCGAACCTGGGTCCTTCCACATCCCAGTCTGATGCTCTATCCACTGCGCCACTGCCTGGTCAGGCAGTATAACTGAATATTAATTCATATAATAATGAAAGGCTGTTACTAAGCGTTTGGTTTTCCCATCTACACACTAAGTAACTTCTTTGTGTAGGATGTCCATTTATATGACCTAGGCCCATAAGTGTACTCTGAGCAATTCTTTAGTAAAACAATACTACAGTGATAAAATGCTAAAAATAAAAAATAGAAAGGACTGCAACTTATTAAATACCTAAGTAGAAGCATTTAGAATAATTTCAACATAAAACAGAAATTCTTCAATCTATTTTCTATATCATTATTTTCCATGCAAAAATTTCACAATGCTTTCCCAATTTATTGGCCAAATTTAGAATTATAATACAACTTTGTCAAGTTCTAACACACAATAGTTTCTTTAAAAATGCTAAAGTTGGAGGAGGGAGAGTAAAACTGGGAAAGGGTGCCTTAGGGTCCTGCTAAACCAATCCTGACCGAAGAAGGCCACACACAGCTGCCCAAATTTCATAAGGCTTATTTCCAAAATTTTTCTTTTGGTTTTCTAACTGGCGATGTGGGCTCTTGGTTCTTGAGTTTTGCAAAGAATTCAGAACCAAGAACTCTAGTGTATGAAGTTTATTTAGCAGGCAAAACAAAAGTACACTTGAAGAGAAGAATTGAGCAGGCTGTAAGAAGAGAGCTGCCTTGGCCTTTTAGAAAGTCATAGAGGCAGAAGTGAGCTAGCTGGAATGCGAAGACTCGGGAAACAAGTTGCAGAGGCAAAAGTAGAGCCACTGGAACTTAGGAGAGATAAAGCAATATATATTCCTGTTAGAAAGTGGGGAAAGTGAAGGTGTGCATGTGTGTGTGTCTGAGAGGGGGCACACACACATGAACTGAGTTCTTCTGTCTTAAGGGTTTTTATCTGTTTTCTAAAGGTGGGAATTTTAAGAGAGGTCTCAGGGGAGGATCTCAACTGAATATTTATCAGCTTTCCAGGTGTGTCCTTTAATATGCTGTTGCATCAAAATGAGTGATAGGGCAGGGTCATGGTCTCTACTGATTTGGTCAGTACTAGGGTAAGGGGGTTTGTATGGCCAGTATCCGCGGGAACCATCACAGCCGCCTGGCCAAGGAAGGTTCAGGTTTGATCCAGACAGATGGTAAGGAATCAACAGAGCTGAAAACTGGTGTTCCATTGTCCTTTAATCCTAGCTCGTACCCAGAGAGCGAAAAAATACACAGTGAGAAATATTTCTCTTTCCATTCAGGGCTCCCAAAGCCACTGACTCATCTGAGTTTTCCTAGAATCAAAGGCTTCCACCTCACCAGTCTTATTCACCTCGGTTCCCCATCTCCTTCTCCTCTACGAATTGCTTCTCCTTCCCCCATTCCGCCATTTTGACTGCCTCCTCCACGTGGCTTCCCTGCCCTGCTCCAGCACGGGCTGCTCCTCCCCACAAGATTGTAGTCACTCTCCCCAGGAACAACGTGATCTCTCCCCAAACAGTCTCCTAGCTCCTCCTTTTAAAACCTTTTAGAGTGAAAACCCTCCCCCAACACACATTAGTATAACCACGCCCCTTCCAAGCAAGAAGGGCAATTAATATTATCACCTGGGCAACAGGCATCCACCAGGTGGGGAGTGCCCTCTTTAACAAAGTGAGCAAAATATATCTTTTCTGCCGGACAGGGTTGTTGGGTAAACAAATGTTGTTAAAGTTTGCTTGCTTGTCAAATGTTGGAGAGGCTGCGGAGAAAAGGGAACTCTGATCCACTGTTGGTGGAACTGTAAAGTAGTACAACCATTATGGAGGAAAGTATGGTGGTTCCTCAAAAAACTGCAAATAGAACTACCTTATGACCCAGCAATCCCTCTACTGGGTATATACCCCAAAACCTCAGAAACATTGATACGGAAAGACACATGCAGCCCCATGTTTATTGCAACACTGTTCACAGTGGCCAAGACATGGAAACAACCAAAAAGCCCGTCAATAGAAGACTGGATAAAGAAGATGTGGCACATATATACTATGGAATACTACTCAGCCATAAGAAATGATGACATCAGATCATTTACAGCAAAATGGTGGGATCTTGATAACATTATATGGAGTGAAATAAGTAAATCAGAAAAAAACAAGAACTACATGATTCCATACATTGGTGGAACATAAAAACGAGACTAAGAGACATGGACAAGAGTGTGGTGGTTACCAGGGGTGGGGGGAGGGAGGATGCAGGAGGGAGGGAGGGAGAGAGTTAGGGGGAGGGGGAGGGGCACAGAGAAAACTAGATAGAGGGTGACGGAGGACAATCTGTCTCTGGGCGAGGGGTATGCAACATAATTTAATGACAAGATAACCTGGACATGTTTTCTTTGAATATATATATGTACCCTGATTTATTAATGTCATCCCATTACCATTAATAAAAATTTATTTTAAAAAAAAGTTTGCTTGCTTGTATTGGGGCAGCTCCATGTGTGTATAGTCTATGGAAGGCTTCAGATTACAAATTGCAGATTGCTGCTGTGGGGAGGGGTGATTGCTTGCTATTATTTGCTGGAGAAGGATTTTTTTACCCCCAGCCTGTTTTGCTGGATAGTGCAGAGTGCAGAGAGTCCAGAGGGTGAGTCCAGAGAATGAGCCTGGGTTTTGGAACTGGAGACCTATGCGGCGCTTGGGAGCCCTGATTTCCACCTGCCTGTTTGGCTGGGAACTGCTGAGACTAGTGGGATCCTGAGATGGGAGAAAGGGAAGTAGTCTTCCCTGCCTGTTTGCTTGTCCGCGGTTGGGAGACTTGAATAAACGGAATGGCCCACCATTTTCTGGCTCCACAGTTCCTTTATTGTCTGCTTGAATCCAATGAGAACCTGCATGGCCATGGCGGCGACGACTGGCCTTACAGGGGTCATTAGTTACTGCATCCGATCCTGATGTCAGCTATGGAGTTGCTTCATCTGGTTTTATTCCTTTCCTGACCCTAGAGATGAAACACAACTGAGGTCTTGATGTTATCTCTAGTTTGACCTGTCTCTGTGGTCAACAGACCTGAAGCTTTGTTCCTAAGATTATTTGATGCAGGTCAGAACTTCATTATCCTGAGGGCTTAATGCTTAAGGGAGTGGTTATGCAAGGGAGAAGGAGGGAAGCCAGTCAGGGTGCTGCATGGTGCCAGTGTGAATCAGCTATCTGTTTTACTTTCCCCTTCCATTTGCCAAGGAATTTCCCAAACTTTTTACTCTCCTGCCTCAGTTTTAGTTATTAACTCACAGGGACTCTTGGCTGAGCAAAAATGTTAGCCATAAGGCCTCTCTCCCTGTTTGGGCCGTCATTTCATAAACTTAAATTAACCCTCTGACGCACAGCTCTCCACTTGTGCTTTCTGAGGTTAACAACTACAGAGAGAACAAGAATGTGCAGCAAAGGTCAAAACTGACAATGGCTTCTTGAAGAGCAATTATATAATAAATAAGCTACCCAATACTTTGAATCCTGTCCATCAGAGAAGTTCAAAACGTCTTCGTAAGTAAACCTGTGTTCACCATTCATTCCCATACTTCCTGTGGCTTCTCAGATTTATCATTGATACTGTTACCAAACGCCTTCAGGAGACCTCAGAATAGCTTCTCTGTGGCAAAGGATCTTCCAAGTTCCTTCCTAAGGAACCATTTACCCAAAATTAAAATTTTATGGTTCCCTGAAAATTGTGATTATTCTCCACTTGTTTTTTCATTTCTATTCTACACCCTTCTCTGCTTTGTTCCAAGCCCCGTGAAGCTGGTCTCTAAGATTGTGTCACCCCCTATGCCTGATCAGGTGGGGGCACAGTGGACAGAGCATCAAACTGGGACACAGTAGGCTCAGGTTTGAAACTCCAAGGTCGCCATTTTGAGCGCAGGCTCACCAGCTTGAGCACGGGATCATAGACATGACCCCATGATCACTGGCTTGAAGTGCAAGGTCGCTGGCTTGAGCAAAGGGTCACTGCCTTAGCTGGAGCCCCCTAGTCAAGGCACATATGAGAAAGCAATCAATGAACAACTAAGGTGCTGCCACAAAGAATTGAGGCTTCTAATCTCTCTACCTTCTTACCTTCTTGCCTGTCTGTCCCTCTCTGTGTCTCTAGCTTAAAAAAAAAAAAAAAAAAAAAAAAAAAAAAAAAAAGAGCCCTGGCCGGTTGGCTCAGTGGTAGAGCGTCGGCCTGGTGTGCAGAAGTCCCAAGTTCGATTCTCGGCCAGGGAACACAGGAGAAGCGCCCATCTGCTCCCCCTCTCCTTCCTCTCTGTCTCTCTCTTCCCCTCCCGCAGCTGAGGCTCCATTGGAGCAAAGATGGCCCGGGTGCTGGGGATGGCTCCTTGGCCTCTGCCCCAGGCGCTAGAGTGGCTCTGGTCTCGACAGAGCGACGCCCCGGAGGGGCAGAGCGTCGCCCCCTGGTGGGCGTGCCGGGTGGATCCCGGTCGGGCGCATGCGGGAGTCTGTCTGACTGTCTATCCCCATTTCCAGCTTCAGAAAAATACAAAAAAAAAAAAGATTGGGTCACCCCCTTGCTTTCTGGCTTACATCTGGGTTAGGGCAAAAGGAGAGAGAGGTCAGGATATTTATTCCCCAACCCCTAACTCCTTTTTTTTTAATTGACTTTAATTTATTGTGTTTACATAGATTCTAGTGTCGCCCGGAATGCACACCACCCCCCCATTCCCCTCAACATCTCCCTTGCCTCCCTCCCTATAGCGCCCTCCCCCCTTCCCTTCAGGTTTATCCCCTCCTATCATCCCCTTTCCCTCTGTCCTCTTTTCCTCTGGTCCCTTTGATCCCTCCTCTGCCTCAATTCCATTCCTCAGTTCACAGTGTTCACTGGATTCCTCAAGTGAGTGAGGTAATCTGATATTTTTCTTTCTCTTCCTGGCTTATTTCACTTAGCATGATAGTTTCCAGGTCCCTCCATGTTGTCGTGAAAGGTAAGATTTCCTTGTTCCACATGGCTGTGTAGTATTCCATTGTGTATATGTACCACTGCTTTTTAATCCACTCGTCCACTGACGGACACTTGGGCTGTTTCCAGATCTTGGCTATTGTAAACAATGCTGCAATAAACACGGGGGTGCATTTCTTCTTCTGAATCAGTGATATGGTGTTCTTGGGATATATTCCTAAAAGTGGGATGGCTGGGTCAAAAGGCACTTCTATTTTAAATTTTTTGAGGAATCTTGATACTGTTTTCCACAGTGGCTGCACCAGTCTGCATTCCCAACAGGAATGCAGGAAGGTTCCCTTTTCTCCACATCCTTGTCAGCACTTATTATGTGTTGTTTTGTTAATGAGTGCCATTCTGACTGGTGTGAGGTGGTATCTCATTGTGCTTTTAATTTGCATTTCTCTAATGATTAGTAATGTTGAACATTTTTTCATCTGTCTGTTGGCCATCTGTAGGTCCTCTTTGGAGAAGTGTCTATTCATTTCTTTTACCCATTTTTTGATTGGATTGTTTATCTTCCTGGTGTTGAGTTTTACAAGTTCTTTTTTTTGTGTGTGGCAGAGACAGAGAGAGTCAGAGAGAGTGACAGATAGGGACAGACAGACAGGAAGGGAGAGAGATGAGAAACATCAATTCTTCGTTGCAGCTCCTTAGTTGTTCATGGATTGATTTCTCACATGTGCCTTGATGTGGGGGGCTACAGCAGACCGAGTGACTCCTTGCTTGAGCCAGCGACCTTGGGCTAAAGCTGGTGAGCCTTGCTCAAATCAAATGAGCCCATGCTCAAGCTGGCAACCTCGGGGTCTTGAACCTGGGTCCTTCACATCCCAGTCCCACGCTCTATCCACTGTGCTAACGCCTGGTCAGGCGAGTTTTACAAGTTCTTTATAAGTTTTGGTTATTAACCCTTTAGCAGACGTGTTATTGAATATGTTCTCCCATTGTGTAGTTTGTCTTTTTATTCTGTTCATATTGTCTTTAGCTGTGCAAAAGCTTTTTAGTTTAATATAGTCTCATTTGTTTATCCTGTCTTTTACTTCACTTGCCTGTGGAGATAAATCAGCAAATACATTGCTCTCAGAGATGTTGGAGAGCTTACTGCCTATGTTTTCTTCTAAGATGCTTAGCTTTCATGACTTACATTTAAGTCTTTTATCTATTTTTGAGTTTATTTTTGTAAATGGAGTAAGATGGTGGTATAGTTTCATTTTTTTTGCAGGTAGTTGTCCAATTTTTCCAATACCATTTGTTAAAGAGGCTGTCTTTACTCCATTGTATGCTCTTACCTCCTTTCTCAAATATCAATTGTCCATAAAGGTGTGGGTTTATTTCTGGGTTCTCTGTTCTGTTCCATCGATCTATATGCCTGTTCTTATGCCAGTACCAAGCTGTTTTGAGTACAATGGCCTAGTAATATAACTTGATATTGGGAAGTATGATACCGCCCACTTTATTCTTCTTTTTCAGGATTGCTGAGGCTATTCTTGTTCTTTTTTGGTTCCATATAAATTTTTGGAATACATGTTCTATACCTTTGAAGTATGTCATTGGTATTTTAATTGGTATTGCATTGAATTTATAAATTGCTTTGGGTAATATAGATGTTTATTCTTCCTATCCATGAACATGGTATATGCTTCCACTTGTTTGTATCAACTTTGATTTCTTTTATCAATGTTTTATAATTTTCTGAGTATAAGTCTTTAACCTCCTTGGTTAAATTTACTCCTAGGTACTTTATTATTTTTTCAATAGTAAAGGGGATTGTTTCCTTAATTTCTCTACCCCTAACTCCTTCTAATCTGCTACTTCCAGTGTTTTCTATGTGAGGGTATTGTTTCTTCATTTCTCATTTTACTTTCTGGCCTCAATCACTAATACAGTACAAACATAACAATGAGTTTCTTCAGACTGCCAAAGTACATATTCACCAAATACAAACTCCAAAGATGAGCACAGCAAGGATTTTCATCAAGCCTAAGTTGGTAGGGATGCTGCCCTCCAAGTATAAACAACATGATAAACCAAAACCAATATTTTATTTATTTTCTAATCATTCCATATTGAATTCTTGTATAGTAAAACTTTGATATTAATGATCAACAACAGCAGTAACAACTGTGGAAGATCAGATTTCATTAAGAATTTGTACCACAGGTCTTGATAACAGAAACATGGCCTCATCTCTATCTACAACCTGTTCATATATCCTCTATCTAAAACAAGGGATAGCTTAGCATTAGCTTAAAACAATACATCAAGGCCTGAACTGTGGTGGTGCAGTGGATAAAGCATTGACCTGGAAATGCTGAGGTCGCTGGTTCGAAACCCTGGGCTTGCCTGGTCAAGGCACATATGGGAGTTGATGCTTCCAGCTCCTCCCCCTTCCCTCTCTCTGTCTCTCTCTCTCCCTCTCTTTCCTCTCTAAAAATGAATAAATAAAATAAAAATAAAATAAAAAAATACATCAAAAGAGAAAAACTTGTGATTTATAATATTTTTTAAATATTTCAACAAAAATATTTAGCAATACATATTACAACCAATGGTCCTCAGACAAGCCATTGTTATCTTAAGGAAATCCTCATTTCAAATATAACAGCCAACAAGTCCTACCCCTACTGTGTAAAGAGCAGGCTAACCCAATCTTCCAAAAAGGGGGAAAAATGTACTGTGTTTCACAAAACAAATCGTCCTACCGAGGGTGAAAAAAGACTGAAACAGACTCCTTTAGAGATCTAAGATTGCAACTTAATGGCCAAGCAACTGAAGTAAAATGACTCACCCCAAAACTCAATAGGTGGCCATAATGTTCTAAGAGTGATACGGGACTAAGATAGGGTCTCCAAGAACTAAAATAACTCATTCTAATAAATGAAAATAGCAATACTTTAGCGCATACTAAGTGCTTTCAGAGCCAGACCAGCTTCTAGCAGGGGTCCTCAAACTTTTTACACATGGGGCCAGTTCACTGTCCCTCAGACCGTTGGAGGGCCGCCACATACAGTGTTCCTCTCACTGACCACCAATGAAAAAGGTGCCCCTTCCGGAAGTGCAGCGGGGGGGGGGGGGGGCAGATAAATGGCCTCAGGGGGCCTGTTGCGGCCCGCGGGGCCGTAGTTTGGGGATGCCTGTTCTAGAGGAAATATTTTTCCATATTCCCACAATCTCCTAGAATATGACAGGGTATTACCAGTGTAGTATAAAAGCATTAACCATTACTGGGCAACAATTACTGAGTTTTCTGGACATTTTTATGAGGACAACAGGAATTAAAGTGATTAAAAAAATTTAAGCCCCCATTACCTCAAATTCTAATTATATTTAAAAAATTAACTTTCTGGGGAAAAAAAACTTAATTAGTTAACTAGAAACTCAAAAGATAAGAGAGACATTGGGTATCTAGAAAGTTTCAGACCTACTACTGATGTTAAGTTACTCCTAAACAAAACTAAGGCAACTAACTTCAACTTTACCAATGGCACACACACTTTATATAAAAAGTGGCAAAATTTTGAAATAAAATAACATCAAATCTTAATTATTTAGAGTCTTATAATCTGTGTCTTTGCTGTTTCACTTCTTCCTCCTGTTTTGGATCATCTTTTAAGTTATTCCCACAAGGTAAAACAAGAAAATGAAACAAACCAGTTAATCAAACTAAATCACAGCAATTCTGCAAGAAGTTTTACATAAAAGGAGATAAGAGCTATTGGAAGAAACTTTAATCGTGATTTTATGTAACTACTTTTGAAAATCATTAATATACAGTGCAATTTTTTTTTTTCATTTTTCTGAAGCTGGAAACAGGGAGAGACAGTCAGACTCCCGCATGCGCCCGACCGGGATCCACCCGGCACGCCCACCAGGGGCGATGCTCTGCCCACCAGGGGGCGATGCTCTGCCCATCCTGAGCGTCGCCATGTTGCGACCAGAGCCACTCTAGCGCCTGAGGCAGAGGCCACAGAGCCATCCCCAGTGCCCAGGCCATCTTTGCTCCAATGGAGCCTTGGCTGCGGGAGGGGAAGAGAGAGACAGAGAGGAAAGCGCAGCGGAGGGGTGGAGAAGCAAATGAGCGCTTCTCCTGTGTGCCCTGGCCGGGAATCGAACCCGGGTCCTCCGCACGCTAGGCCGACGCTCTACCGCTGAGCCAACCGGCCAGGGCTACAGTGCAATTTAAGTAAAAAATATCTTATCCCAAATATTTCATTTCCTTTTGTAACCAGGACTACTGTTCTCAGCCTAAATGTCTTTAAAACATAAGCATTCCCAGAAGAGTGTTACAAAAAGTTATTAACACCTTTCCATTACTTAAATCAAGGAGATTTCATTTTTCCAGGATGAATGAACTCAAGTAGCCTGCCTTAATTCACAGGGTATCTACCATTAAGAGGTATATGTAGGGCACAAATATATATATAAAAGAACTAGAAAAGTACCAAAGGCAAATCCTCCTTACCCCATAACCCATATCAGATGCAGAGATCCACAGGTGAAATATATTAAGTAACTCAGATCCTTGATCCATATTCTCCATGCCTTTCTAATCACCTGATCACAGAAGTTGCCAGGCACCAGGGAAAGCTAGGGAATCTTACAAAAGGAGCATTAGCAATATAATTTCAATGAAAACCAAAGGTTGAACTTACACACACACAAATACAAACATAACCTTCTGCTGCTGTGCTTTCATTTTTATATGCAGACTTAGGGTCTAACCCACGGGTAGTCAACCTTTTTATACCTACCGCTCACTTTTGTATCTGTTAGTAGTAAAATTTTCTAAGCACCCACCAGTTCCACAGTAATGGTGATTTATAAAGTAGGAAAGTAACTTTACTTTATAAAATTTATAAAGCAGAGTTATAGCAAGTTAAAGCATATAATAATAATTACTTACCAAGTACTATATGTTGGATTTTTGCTAAGTTTGGCAGAATAAATCTTTATAAAACAACTTACTACAGTTAAATCTATCTTTTTATTTATACTTTGGTTGCTCCGCTACCGCCACTATGAAAGCTGGAATGCCCACTAATGGGTGGTTGGGACCAGGTTGACTACTACTGGTCTAGCCAATAAAGCAATAAGATTCCAAGAACACTGTTCACTCAAAGTTGTTTAAGAGGAAGGGGAGGGAGGGAGGGAGGAGGGAAGGAAGCCAAAGACTAGTCTCATGTAAAGCCATGGCCACCAACACAGCCGCCTGGCCCGTGTAGGTTCACATTTGATTTGTACAGATGGTAATGAAACATGGAGCCAAGAACTGGTGGGTCATTAGCTTTAATCCTAGCTTGCACCCGGCAGGTGAGAATTGCACACAGTGGAAAAACACTTCCCTTTCCATTCAGGGCTTTCAAAGCCACTGACTTATCTGAGTTTCCTAGAATCAAAGGTTTATACCTCACTAGTCTTATTCACCTCTGTTCCCTATCTCCTTCTCTTTACACAAACTGGTTTCTCCTTCAGCACTCCACCTTCTTGGCTGCTTCTCCTCTCTTCCATGTGGCCTTTCTCTGCTCTCTCCTCTAATGCTAATCTCAGGAACCAAGAGCAAGCTCCTGGTCTGCCCCATTTTATAGTGTAGAAATCAAAACCTTTAAGCCAATATACAAATAAGGAAGTCTCTAATACAAAGTCACTTAGGGTGGGAAAGGCTTAATCTTTTTTTTTTCTTTTTGTATTTTCCTTTTTTTAAAATTTTATTTATTGATTTTTAGAGGGGGGGAGAGAGAGAGAGAAAGAAAGGGGAGGAGCAGGAAGCATCAACTCCCATATGTGCCTTGACCTGGCAAGCCCAAGGTTTCGAACCGGCAACCTCAGTGTTCCAGGTCGACACTTTATCCCACTGCGCCACCACAGGTCAGGCTGTATTTTTCTGAAGTTGGAAACGGGGAGGCAGCCAGACAGACACCTGCATGCGCCCGACAGGGATCCATCCAGCATGCCCACCAGGGGGCGATGCTCTGCCCATCTGGGGCGTCACTCTGTTGCTCTGTTGCAACCAGAGCCACTCCAGCGCCTGAGGCAGAGGCCACGGAGCCATCCCCAGCGCCCAGGCCAACCTTGCTCCAATGGAGCCTTGGCTGTGGGACAGGAAGAGAGAGACAGAGAGGAAGGAGAGGGGGAGGGGTGGAGAAGCAGATGGGCACTTCTCCTTTGTGTCCTGGCCAGGAATTGAACCTGGGACTCCTGCACGCCAGGCCGACGCTCTACCACTGAGCCAACTGGCCAGGGCGAAATGAGGAGCCACTGAGCCATTTCACCCGCAGGTGTTGTAAAGTACCAAAGGCTACAGAATTAATATTAATATTTTAGGAGGCTTGGAGAACATTTTATTAATTTGGGTTAAGGTGTGTAGAGAAATTGTGAGAATAGTCTCTGTACTGTGTGATTGGCATAACCAGGATGGCTCTTGCCATTGTATTGTAAATGAAAAGGGAAGGAAAGCATAGATTCCCTGACATTCCACCACACCTCTGGGGAAAGGAGTGAATGGCTAGCAAGGTGCAGGAAGGGAAAAGCCAAAATAAACCTTTTCTTATAACTATGAGCCATTTGCGGGCATTTGTCCCCACAGAAACTACCTCTTTTATGTAAATGCATGTGGTTAATACCTCTGACTCTGGACAGAGAGATGGCGGATGAACACTAGAAAATATAGGAAGGCCTTTTAATATGTAAAGAAATATCTTTCTACCATTGTGTTGACTTGTAAATTTTGTTTTCTCCAAAATGATGTATGGTTTGCAAATTGAACGTGGTCCTATCATGTTAAAGGACATATGACTATAACCAATAGCGGTAAGGGGCTCCTAATTGCAATTTTTGCTTCTGTACTTCTCACTTACAAAACTATAAAAACTAAATAGAACAAAGGGCCAGCGCGCTCTCCGTCAGACTTCTGTGGGAGTTCCCGCCACTTGGCCAAGCTAGACAATAAAGCTTTAATGTGTAAACAACGAACCTTTCTCCTGTCTTCCATAATTCGGGTCCCTCCGAATTTGGATTAACATGAAAGGCTTAATCTTAAAACTAAACCTTAGGGCAGGGGTCTCAAACTCGCGGCCCGCGGGCCGCATACGGCCCCCCGAACAATTTTGTGCGGCCTGCAGACTAATCCACGAAGTTCAAAATATTTTGGATAAAATTAAGTAAGCCTAGGGGCCTACTTGTATTTTTCATTTCTCTAGCATCCTAGCTAGATATTAGCTTAGTTAACAGCAGTTGTGTTGCGAACTACAGTTTCTGGTCGTTTTGTGACACTGAGTAAACTGCATGTACGATTGTGCTTGTTGTACTGATTTTATTTTGTTTTCAACTGCAGTGAGAAAAGTGTTGCATAACAGTTGCCTTTTGTAGACCTAGTGCTGCCCGCCGAATGGCTGTGATCTTGCTCTGCGGCCCAAATGCTGAGTTGAGTTTGAGACCCCTGCCTTAGGGTATAACATCCCTGCCTGCTTACAGCCTGTCCGCCACACCCAATGCAAACTATAAGCAAGCAAACCTATCTATCATATTTACAAACTTATTATGCAAAACCTAGAATTCCCAACTCTTTGATTTAACCTATCACCCGCTAACACTCATATCTGATTCTTGAGTTTGGACACTTTCAAACATGATTCGTACAGTACATGTAACGGAGTAGAATAGGAACTAATTTAAAATGCCTAATTTTATGCTGATTTTACATAAACATCAGGATATAAGCATTTTCAAAGATATTCTAGAAAAACCCAACAAAAATAAAATAAAATGGAGCCAAGTTATATAAATACGAATAGCTGAACACAATTAGATCATTGGCTGATTTCTATGTTTTTCAAACCATTGTACTCCAGTTCATTTTACAACTTTTCATTTTCGGCATTATTTAATGTTTAGCTATTAAGATTTTCTGTATTTTGAAAAACTTTGGCTGAAAAATATTTGGATAGAAAACTATTTTTAGGTGCTCTGATTGGATCTGCAGGAACTCATACAAGCTTTTTTGCTAAGTAGAAATCCTTCCCATGTGAAAATGGACAAAGAACCACAGGAACTGCTGAAGAGCTGAAAAGGCAAATCACACTGAAAGAAGGAGAAATTTCACTTAAATCTTAGAGAAGCCAAATGACAAAACTCAATAGCACTTGAGAAAAAGTATGTTGCTAATTTAGTTTGAAGGTCAAATTGGGGCCCCTCCTCATTCCTGATGAGGTACATTCCAGAGCAAATTCATTTGCAAACAACTCTGACAAACAAGCTGAAATATATTTACATGACAGGAATAGGATAGATTTAAAACAAAATAAAACTCACCCAGAGTTGATTGTTTAGGCAATACCATTGGTCAGGCAAAAACAAAATTTGCAGTAGCATTTGCTTTCTAAAGGGTTCTCGATAATCTATAGATTAAGATGGAGAAAATATCCAAATATAGCCCATAAAAAGACAGAGGTGTGGCAATGAATGACAAACTTCTTTGGAGGAGAGGAAGACAGAAGTAGTACTAATCAAACCAATCCTGGGAATACAAATTTTCTCCAACTAAAGGATAACCAACTTGCCAATAGCACCATCCCTCTATTTCCAGCCTTCTCAATGTGATTTTTTTAAGTCATTAATGACAGTACCATTAAGCAGAAATGGGCAGAGTGAGAAAGCAGCATTTCTCTTGGCCCTTCTCTTGAGGAAGCAAGTAGGTAAAAAGGCAAAGATGGAAATGACCAGGAAAGAACTTTCAAATTCAGAAAATGATAATTTTAAGAAAAGGGTTTTTTTTGTGTGTGACAGAGACAGAGAGAGGAACAGATTGGAAGAGAGCAAGATGAGAAGCATCAATTCTTTGTTGCGGCACCTTAGTTGTTCATTGATTGCTTTCTCATATGTGCCTTGATGGGGGGAGGGAGGCTATAGCAGACCAAGTAACCCCTTGCTCAAGCCAGCGACCTTGGGCTCAAGCTGGTAAGCCTTGTTCAAACCAGATGAGCCCGCGCTCAAGCTGGCAACCTCGGGGTTTTGAACCTGGGTCCTCCGCGTCCCATTCCCAAGCTCTATCCACTGCACCACAGCCTGGTCAGGCTAAGGAAAAAGGTTTAAATGATTTTTTTCTGGAAGTTATGGGAAAAGGGAACTAACTTTGTGTTATTTCCAAGAAATTCCAAGTACAGTTACATTCTGAGGTACTACCAGGGGTTAGGACTTTAACATGAATTTGCAAGGGACACAATTCAGTTCATACAGTCCCCAATGCTTGGAGGATCATCTGTTTATTAAGCAGTGGATAAGTGTTTGCAGTTGATGTTGTTATAAAGTAGCGTATCTTAATTCTGCGGGTTACATAGAGACAACAAGTCAGGATACAGAAGTTTTAGGAGGAGATTTATTAATAAGTCGGCTATATACAACTCACACGGGGTATAGCTAACCCAAATCGTGCAGCCTCGAATATAGCTCTGAGGATAGTCATATAGACATGATCACATACAGGCTGGGGAGCATGACACCATAGTTAATTACTAACAAGTTTGCAACATTCATCTATAGGATCTACTGAAAGGAAAAAAAACATTCCTACATATTAAAACTTAAAGGTAACACAATAGAGGAAAATGTCGTTTTACATATCAACACAGTAGCAATAAATGTCATTTTACATATCAAAAGACATTTCCAAATCTTCTAGTGTCTACCCCCCATCCCTGTTCCCACAGCGAAATGCTTAGCTTAGGATAAAGAGAGAGGCCAAATGAAAATACCCTTGGAAACCTAACAAGCTAGTCCCTGCTTGCTTAGTTTACAAGTTTTTATACATATAAAAGATTTCAAGAGGGATGATTATTAGAAAGCATATAAAATGTTACAGAGTGCAGGTTTTTCAAGCAAGGGGAGCAGGCTCATGACCCCTTTGTCTAGAGGTACATACATCAATCACGCGATTTCAGGCTGGGAGGGGCTTACATGATGTCAGAGGATAAGCATTTATAAATCTCCCATTAAGGAAAAAGAAAGGGGGAGAGGAAAGGACTACTCAAATCTCTCTTCCCCTTCCCGCCAGGGCTCAAATCTCTCTTTCCCTTCTCGCCTTCCTGGCTGTTTACCTTCTTCCTCACAGGTGTAGGGAAGGGAGGGGGTCCAAGTCTCCCTCCCTCCACTCAAAACCTACTACAAAAATCTCTCTATTTACAATATAATAGCCCTTCCTAAACAGGAATGCGATTGGCCATCTTGAGCTGGTGTATATCACACACAAGTATAAAAATCATATTTACAAAATCTCTCTGAATGCTTGGCCTAAATCATACAATGCCTTTAAAGCCTCTTAGTAAAAGGGGGTTTCTTATCTCAGTACATATTGTAGTATGTCCTTGTAAGCCAGGAAGCTCCCACATTCTTCTCCCTCCATTCTCCGCAGAAAGGAGGGGACAAGAAGCCTGACTTTTCCTCTTTATTTTATTTTTTGTATTTTTCTGAAGTTGGAAACAGGGAGGCAGTCAGACTCCCATGCGCCCGACTGGGATCCACCCAGCACACCCATCAGGAAGTGATGCTCTGCCCATCTGGGGCATTGCTCTGTTGCAACCAAAGCCATTCTAGCACCTGAGGCAGAGGCCACAAAGCCATCCTCAGTGCCCAGGCCAACTTTGCTTCAATGGAGCCTTGGCTGCGGGAGGGGAAGAGAGAGACAGAGAGGAAGGAGAGGGGGAAGGGTGGAGAAGCAGATGGGCGCTTCTCCTGTGTGCCCTGGCTGGGAATTGAACCCGGGACTCCTGCACGCCAGGCCGACACTCTACCACTGAGCCAACCAGCCAGGGCCTGACTTTTCCTCTTTAAAATGGCATTGCCAATACTAACTTTTACAGTTATTTGCTACCTTATCACAATGTTGATGATGATGATGATCTCCCACATGATTCTAGGCTTGCTGTTCATATCATACAGAAAAATAATTTCTACTAGTCCAAAAACAAGAAAAACACATATATACAAAAGTACCTGAGCATTGTTCAGGTCTTCCAGCCCAGTTTGGCAGAAGCCATATCTAGCCTCATCCTTACTGCACTTGATTTTGAAATGCCATTTAATCTTTGGGGGATACCAGGATAAAAGCTACCAGGTAAGGGATGGGAAATAGTAAAAAAAGAAATCTCTCATAGTCCTTACTCCCAGAGCCTAATATGTACCTTGCCTCCCATGCTATGCCCCACCGTCCAGCCCTGAAGACTGACTCAGGGTCTGGCACACTATTCTGTGACATAATATGGGGATGAGAGAAACAGAAGAGATTTTTAGACATGCATGAAGTCACTAGCCTCTCTAGCTCAAGTAATTTACTGCAAACTTCAGGAGGTAGCAGAAGAGAGAAGATTAAATCTTTATTACATAGGGTTGAATTCTAATATGACTTAAGTTGCTGGGCCTTTGTTCACAGGCACTAATCATCCTTCACATGAACCAGATGCTTTTACAGTTTAGAAAGCACTTTCACCTGCATGGTCTCATCTGATCCTTAGAACAGCCCTGTTAAGAGTCTGTATGGCCAGTAGCTGCTGCGTGGCAGCCATGCACCTGCAGGTTCCCATTAGATTCAGACAGATGGTAAAGAAACAATGGAGCCAGAAAATAGTGGGTGTTGGGCAAATAAGTTATAAAATCTGTTATTTTCTGGATTTTTCTCAGTCTTATTGTTAAAGATGGCCATTGCTCTCACATGATACAGCTAATTGCCTTTCATGCTTGGGAAGGGACTTAGTTATACTAATGTGTGTTGGGGAAGGGCTTTGGCGCCAAAAAGTTTTAAGAGGAGGAGTTAGGAGGCCATTTTGCAGGGGAGACCACATTGTTCCAGTGGAGAGAGGCCACGGGGAGGGAAAGGGGCAGCAAAAATGGCGGAATGCTGAAGGAGAAGCCAGTTTGCACAGGAGAAGGAGGTGGGGAACAGAGGTGAATAAGGCTGATGGGGCCTTTGACTCTAGGAAAACCAGAAAGATTCTCCTGGTGTGGAACTGGAGAAAACTCTCCTGAATGAATGGTGGCCAAATAAGGAAGTCTAGTTCTTCCCCAGTAGGACCCAACTACCTCCTCTGTCTTTTGCAAAAGATTGAACTTTTGACTGAACTTTAATCTCTAGTTTCTAGATTTGTTGGCTCTTTTCCAACATAAATTGGATCAAAAGTATATAAAAATCTATAAAGTCCATTGCATTATCTGACAAAGTCTTTCTGTAGAACAGAGGTCCCCAAACTATGGCCCGCGGGCCACATGTGGCCCCCTGAGGCCATTTATCTGGCCCCTGTCGCACTTCTAGAAGGTGCACCTCTTTCATTGGTGGTCAGTGAGATGTGGACGCATCCTGTGCTCCTGGAGTACTGTATGTGGTGGTGCCGCAAAGCGCAGCATTGCTCACGTACAGTACTACTTCCGGTGACACGGGACACACGCCTCATGGCTCCGGAAGCACGTCATATCACTTGTTACGGCTAGCAGTGACAAATATGGAACTGAACATTGACCATCTCATTAGCCAAAAGCAGGCCCATAGTTCCCATTGAAATACTGGTCAGTTTATTGATTTAAATTTACTTGTTCTTTTTTTTTTTAAATTATTTTTTTATTTTTTACAGAGACAGAGTGAGGCAGAGAGAGGGATAGACAGGGATAGACAGACAGGAACGGAGAGAGATGAGAAGCATCAATCATTAGTTTTTCATTGCGCATTGCAACACCTTAGTTGTTCATTGATTGCTTTCTCATATGTGCCTTGACCGCAGGCCTTCAGCAGACTGAGTAACCCCTTGCTGGAGCCAGTGACCTTGGGTTTAAGCTGGTGGGCTTTTGCTGAAACCAGATGAGCCCACACTCAAGCTGGCGACCTCAGGGTCTCGATCCTGGGTCCTCTGCATCCCAGTCCGACGCTCTATCCACTGCGCCACCCCCTGGTCAGGCTTGTTCTTTATTTTAAATATTGTATTTGTTCCCATTTTGTTTTTTTACTTTAAAATAAGATATGTGCAGTGTGCATAGGGATTTTTTCATATTTTTTTTTATAGTTCGGCCCTCCAGTGGTCTGAGGGACAGTGAACTGGCCCCCTGTGTAAAAAGTTTGGGGATCCCTGCTGTAGAATATAACTGAAAAGATCTGCTTTGGGTCAAACTGACAAGGTCTGTCACTTCTATAATTGTTCAAAGAAGCCTATTCCTAGCTTGGGCTCTTTTGGGCAAATAAGTTTGTAAAATTTGTGTTGAGCTTGCTCACTTTTATTGTTAAAAACTGTGCTGGGCAATGCCAGGCATGTGTCTGTGACATTGCTAATTACTTTCCTGCATGGGAGGGACCATTGTTATGCTAATATGTGCTGGAGGAGGGGTCTCTGTGGGCCCAGGTAGTTTTTTAGAAGGAGGAAGAAGGAGAAGGAGGAAGAGGAAAGCCAAGATGGCAGGGTGCTGAAGGAGAAGCGTTTGTGCAGAGAGAAGGGAAAAGGTGTGCAGATGGAGAACCAGAGGTGACTGAAACTGGTGGAGACCTTTGATTCTAGGAAAAACCGGATGTGTCAGTAGCTTTGTGAGTTTTGAGTCAAAGGGAAGTGTTTTCCTTCTGTGTGTGTTTTACTCACTGGCTAGGGCGAGGCTAGAATAAAGGAATGGCCCACTGTAATGCCAGTAGCCGTGGCCACCATCACAGCCGCCTGGCCAACGCAGGTTCGCATTTAATCCGGACAGATCGTAAAGAAACAGTGGAGCCAAAAACTGGTGGTGCATTTTCCTTTATTCTAGACTCGTACTGGCCAACAAGTGAAAAATAAACACTCACATATTCCTCCAGCTCCACAACCAGGAGAATCTTTCTGGTTTTCCCAGAGTCAAAGGCCCCACCAGCCTTAATCAACTCTGCTCCCCACCTTCTCCTGCGCAAACTGGCTTCTCCTTCAGCGTTCCGTCATTTTTGCTGCCTCCTTCCCTCCCCATAGCCTCCCTCCCCTGGAACAATGTGGATCCTCTGCAAAATGGCCTCCTAAAATTAATCTTGAGTGGCCTATAAAAACATTTGGATAGGCAATAAATATATCCTGGTTGGCCTGACCTGTGGTGGCGCAGTGGATGGAGTGTTGACCTGGGACGCTGAGGTCGCTGGTTTGGGGCCCCGGGCTTGCCTGGTCAAGGCACGTGTGGGAGTTGATGCTTCCTGCTTCTCTCCTCCCCCCTTTGCTCTTACTCTCTCTCTCTCACCTGTCTCTAAAATAAATAAATAAAATATAATTTTAAATATATCCTGGTTGCATAGAGAGATTTCTAGCTCTATTTTAAGTGTAACAGGGTGACAGCAAAGCTAAGTTAAAATGTGCCTGTGGCCCTGGCAAAGAAGCATATCATAAAGAGACTTCTTATTTTGAAGCAAGATGGACCTTTAGTCCCTCTTTCTGTGTGTTTGAGGGTTGGTGGGGAGGGAGCAGTAGGGAGGGCTCACTTACATATAAAGCTATTTGTCCCTGTCACCAGCAGAGTTGGAGGCAAAGTGTATCTTTGTTGTTCTATGGACTAACGTGTGGAGCTCCCTGAACGAGACTCTTTTTCCCATTAACCCAAATCACAGTCAGCAGAGTCAAAATACCTTGCTCAAACCAGGGATTCTTTCCATCTATAATGAGAGAATTCCAAATTCTACTTTGTTGTCTAACCAAAGAACACCAAATAATTCAACTTGAGAAAAATCACATCAGCATTTATAGGAACTTTTGGGATGCAAAAAGGATAAATACATCAAATTGTGATTTTAAACCATTAACTTCCTTCATTATTTGGCCTACATCTATTCTCTGACCAGGAATAGGTGGAGTGAAGGGATAAAGAGCTCTTGACAATGCCCAAAATAGCACATTTCAGAGTACATTTGCCTGACATAAAATGTAAAGAGTGCAGGCGGCATGTACACTGTTTTAAACCAGAAATACAAACTTTCTAAGAGGCATCAAAAAAAATGAGCCCAAAATAGTAAAAACAGTTATGTTGAAGAAAAGGCATCTGTTTCCAAATGGAGGTATAAGAAAAAGGTCTTGACACTGTAACATGTATTTCCTCTGTGAAACTGCAATCTATGTTTCTCTCCTAATGTAGTCTGGCAAATTCCTTGCCAGTGGAGGAAGCATGAATGTAGTTCTTAACTCCTGGCTGATTTGGATTTTAACAACGCTTCAGTTGGGAGTTGGCTTTGCTGGTTCCTGAAGAATTTTATACAAATTTGTAGACTATAAAGCACTTAGATTTTTTTGTTACATATTACAAGTTTACAAAAACTATGACTCCTATACTTTCTCCAGATTCATCGTTTGTTCATTTGTTTAAATGCTGCCACATTTGCTTTGTCATCTCTTTCTCTATCACACAACCACCTGAGAGTAAGTAGGAGATGCCATACCCTTTTGTTCTGAAAAACTTTACCGTGTACTTCCTAAAGGCAAGGATATTTTCTTATACAGTATAGTTATGTCATCTAATCCAATCTCTATTCAAATGTACTAAATGCCCCAACAATGTCCTTTATAAAGTTTTTTCCTGCTCCCAAATCAAACCCACACTCACACACTGATTACATGCACATGTATCATCAGTCATCTTTAATCTGGAAAAGCTTCTCGGTCAGCTTGATATTTTTTAATAACACAAGCTAGCTAGTTTACAGAATGCCAGTTTGGGTTTGTTGGATGTTTCCTCATGATTAGATTCTATGTGTGAACACATGCTTCAAAGTCATACAAACTTAAATTCAAATCTAAATAAAAACTCCCCCACGTTTTTATTTTTATTTATTAGTTTCAGAGAGAGAGAGACAGGAGCAGCGATCTGTTCCTGTATGTGCCTGAATGGGGATGGAACCGGCAACCTCTGCACTTCAGGACGATGCTCCAACCAACCAAGCTATCCGGCCAGGACAAAATTCCACCACTTTTGAGCTAGGTTTTAGTTTCCTAATCTGTGAAATGGGTGATTTAATAGATTTAACTGGTAAGTCTGCTGTTAAGATTTAATAATGTAACATACCTAAAGCAACTTAACAGTTTTTTGGGAGTAGGTAAAACTGTATTTTATACCTCTCTGATTTAATCACAGCATTTTATACCCTGCAACATTAAAATAGTATTGGTTGGTTAATTAGCATCTCTTTTTACTTTCCCAAGGGAAAAAAGAAATAGAAGACTGGATTGCTTCTAGCATTCTAGTCTAGCCAAAGTGTCATTGCCAGCCAGAAACTGGCAGCAGCATCTCGCTTCTTGGATGCTCCTACTGGCTGCCTCCAGATATCCTGCTGCTGCCTGTACTAACCCACGAAATACACAAGCACTGTCTGGCGAAAGAACACCAAAGCTGCTACAGTGTGTTCCTTCCTGCTGAGCTCCACAGAGACACTGGCCAGTGCAATGGAGTGGAAAAGTATGCAAAGGCACCAAACGCAAAGAAGACTCCAGGATAGAGCTACCAAGAATGTGAACCTGTTTAGGGAACTGATGATTAGTACTCTGACTAAAAGCAGGGGCAGGAGCCTGACCAGGCGGTGGCACCATGGATGTAGCATCAGACTGGAACACAGAGGACCCAGGTTGAGACCTCGAGGTCACCAGCTTGAGTGCGGGGTTGCTGGCTTGAGCATGGGATCACAGACATGACCCCATGGTTGCTGGCTTGAGCAAGGGGTCAGTCGCTCTGCTGTAGCGCCCCCCCCTCATCAAGGCACAAATGAGAAAGCAATCAATGGACAACGAAAGAGACTAAGGAGCCGCAATGAAGAACTGATGCTTCTCATCTCTCTCCCTTCCTGCCTGTCTGTCCCTATCTGTCCCTCTCTCTGTCATAAAAAAAAAAAAGCAGGGGCAAGGTCTCAAGTGCAAGCTCTGTCCTTCCTGTCAATCCATCACTGACAATCCTAAAAAAGAAGAGAATACATAAATCAAGTGATTTTTACAGTCAAATTGAGAGATAAAATATTCAATAACACTGAAAAATCAGGAAGTCCACAGTCAAAAATGCCATTCACATATTTCATTTCTGTAATTCCCTTGCCAGTAGCAAGAGGTAAGGGAGCTGGCACACAGAGCATTGCCAATCTATTGTTTTAGTACAATAGTATCCTCTTGTTGAAGAAAACCACAGGCCCAAAATCGTGTCACTCCTGCTAAAAGCCCACAATTTAATACCTGATTTAATTGCAGCTTCAACCTCTCCCAGAAACATAATCTTAGTCAACCAGTATAGAATTTTTGGGTCAAGCACCAGTAAAGTAATCTGTCACATCAGCCCTCTCCACATCCCATAGAAAGAAGAAGCAATCTACGTAATAAAAACCCTCCCAATCTGTTTCCCCCAAGAAAAGATGTCTGCCAGAAAATAATATTTTCTTTTCTTTTGTCAGTAGCTTCCTAGTTCCACCCTTCTTGCCATAAAATTATTTTGTTTTGTACAACCCTCAGAGAGCCCTTCTAGTTGCTTGATAGGACGCTGCTGGATTCATGAATCACTTAATTAAAACCAATTAGATCTTTCCATTTACTCAGCTAATTTGTTTAACAATCCATACATTCTCTTAGAAAACACCAATAAAATGATTTCCTTTGTTAAACCAATCCTTTATGTCAGAGATTAAAGCAAAACAAAAAGAGGATTACAGTAGCTGCACCAATTCTTCTAAGTACAGAAGTACAAACCCATTTTTGAGATTTGGAGTCTAATTTAATCTGGGTTTTCTATGTTATTAACTTAAATATTGCATCATTTTTCTGTTTTACCCCTCTGTTAATTAGACCTTCAAATGACCCCTTGCAGTAAAGAAAAAGAAGAAAGAGAAAAAGAAGGGAGGGAGAGAATAAAACAACAAGAAAATTCCTGTGTTCCAAATTTCAACTGTGAGGAGGGGCCTCTAGCAAAGCAAATGGAAAAAAAATATTCTCATAACTGTTTACATCTGTATGAAAGAAAATTCTAATGCAAAGCCTTTACTTTATTTTAATCAGTGAAGAATAAAAGTACTGTAACATGAACATTAAGACAGAATATCCATTAATTCTATCATTTATAGGGTAGAGGCCCTAAGTCTGAGTCTAAGAAATACTTAGATGGAAATGAACTGTTTTAGACATGGGAATTATCCATTGGAGGTTAAGTCTAAATATGTGACAATGAAGATGCTATATCCTGAAGGTCACTATCAGCCTGTGTTCCTTTTAACATAATAGCTATATTGGAAATTTCCAGAAAGTCAAAAAATAGTCCTCCCTTATCTGTGGGGAATATATCCAAGAACTCCCAGTAGATACCTAAAACCAACAGATAGTACCAAACCCTGTATATATTTTTCCTATACATATACACTTATGATAAAGTTTAATTTACAAATCAGTCACAGTTAAGAGATTAACAACAACAACAATAATAATATAGACAACTATAACAATGTACTACTGTGGGGGAGAAAGATACTTTCCTCCACGCTGCTAGCTTCTTTCAGCAAGTCCAATTAAATCTACTACATGAGACACATTCGATTAAAAAGGGACAATAACCAAATTTAAATACACACACACACACACACACATATGGGAACCCCATACATGAGAGTATGAGAGTCAGAGAGCCCACCTACAGGAGAGATTCAGGAGAGAACATGATGAGGTCTGTATGACATTCTGAGCTGAAGATGAGGTAAGGCACAGGAGAGCTTCAGAGGGGGGCAGGTCATTTGGAGGAGGATCTGAAGATCAGATGTTCAGTAATTAGAAGTTTGCCCTGCCTTGTTATTAAGCCATGAAAAGTATTTTCTGGTAATAACTCTTATTATGGGCAAGGCTCCCAATTTAGGTATTTTACAGAAGAGGTAAACGTTTCTCTGGGGCCTGCAGAGCCTCCACTGCTTTCAGCTCAAAATGATCTGCATGCCAAAACAGCACATCTTGGGGAGACCTGTCCTGAACCCCTTCACAAAGTTATGTGAATGTGGTCTCTCTCATGTGCAAAGTATCTTACTGTACTCACCCTTCTTCCTTGGATGATGTGAGATGATAACAATACCTACGTGGTGAGATGAAGAGAGGTGAATGACGCAGGCATTGTGGCTTAGTGTTAGGCTACTATGACTTTCTGGTGATATGTCAGAAGACATCTGCTTTGGATGATCCTAGATCACTGAGGATGATGATGTTTTTATTTATTTATTTATTTATTTATTTATTTATATTTTTTATTAAGTGAGAGGCAGGAAAGCAAAGACAGACTCCCACATGCATCCCAACCAGGATCCCCCCTGCAACCTCCTACAGGGTGATGCTCTGCCCATTTGGGGCAGTTTGCTCCACTGCTCAGCAACTGAGCCATTTTTTAAGTGCCCCAGGCAGAGGCCAGGGAGCTATCCTCAGCACCTGAGGCCAAATCGCTGGAACCAATCAAACCATGGCTGTGGGAGGGGAAGAAAAAAGGGGGCAGGAGTGGAGAATCAGATGTCACTTCTTCTGTGTGCCCTGACCAGAAATCGAACCCAGGATTTCCACATGCTGGGCTGATGCTCTATCACTGAGCCCACTGGCCAGGGCCACATGACAGTGTTAAATGGTTGGATATCAGAAGCAGACAATGTGATAGTTGGCGAAATTTAATATATGAGGACTGCAGTTGACCTCAGGTAACTGAAACTGCAGAAAGCAATACTGTGGATAAGAGAAGACTATTGTATACACTTTTACAAACATCTTTCGTTTGGGGAGAAAAATACTTCTCAGTTCACTCCACTACAACACTCGTAAAATCTCAGTGTTATGCTTAAAAATGTAAAGTTCACTATATTTAAAATATTTTAAAGGTGAGCATTAGAAAGAAGTATGTAAATTCTGCCATTTTATACTCAGTGTCTCCCTTTTTAGGACGATCAGGAAGTGAGCCCCGTTCATCATTACCCATGAAACCCAAAGCAGTATGACAAGGGTAAGAAAATCACTGGTGCCTGACCAGGTGGTAGTGCAGTGGATAGAGCGTCAAACTGGGATGCAGAAGGACCCAGGTTTGAGACCCTGAGGTCACCAGCTTGAGCGCAGGCTCATCTGGTTTGAGAAAAAAACTCACCAGCTTGGACCCAAGGTTGCTGACTCGAGCAAGGGGTTACTCGGTTTGCTGAAGGCCCGCGGTCAAGGCACATATGAGAAAGCAATCAATGAACAACTAAGGTGTCACAAGGCACAACAAAAAACTAATAATTGATGCTTCTCATCTCTCTGTTCCTGTCTGTCTGTCCCTGTCTATCCCTCTTTCTGTCTCTCTGTCTCTGTAAAAAAAAAAAAAAATGATGGCCCACCAGCTTTAAAAAAAAAAAAAAGAAAAAGAAAGAAAATCACTGGTTTCAGAGTCAGACAACTTGAATTTAGATCTGGCTCCACTATTGTTAGCTGTGCCACCTTGGGAAAGTCATTTAATGATCTTGGTTTCCGAATCTAGAAAACAGGAAAATAATATCTATCTCATAGGACTTGTATAAAGACTAAATAAGATAGCACATGTGCAAACACCTCACATTATGTCTAGTGTGAAACAGACTCAATAAATGTTAGCCTTTCTTCCTACTGTCACACATATCCTGTCCCCTGACACTTTATAAAGAGTTCAGCTAAACATTTAACTACCAGTTCTGTTTTCTTCAAAACAGGCACTTGGCTCTTAATAGTGACAAATAAATAGTCATGTGAAAGACTCCTGGGGCTTGACATTGGCCCCAGGAAACAAGAAGGTTCTCATGTTGGGAAACAGCACCAATTGATTCAGACTAAGACAAGTTTAAACAGTAAATCGATTCCTCTGAATGTTTTTATCGTGTTACATCTTGAGAGCTTTGTGCTCTTTCAATCATTTTTCTCCCTTACAAGGATCAAGCACACTATTTTCCCTCTTTCCCCTTTAAACAGAGGTCTTTATTCAACAAGACCACCCAATACATTCAAATATTAGGAATCAGAAAAGGCTAGGTTCAACCATAAAGAAACTGGCAGTCTCAGGACTAGAAAGTTGGCCTTTTTTTTTTTTTTTTAAATTATTTATTCATTTTAGAGAGGAGAGAGAGGGAGATAGAGAGAGAGAGAGAGAGAGAGAGAGAGAGAGAGAGGAGAGAGAGAAGGGGGGAGGAGCTGGAAGCATCAACTCTCATATGTGCCTTGACCAGGCAAGCCCAGGGTTTCGAACCGGCGACCTCAGTATTTCCAGGTCGACGCTTTATCCACTGCGCCACCACAGGTCAGAAAGTTGGCCTTTTAGCATCTGGATTTTTGTGCTTTCTGTTCTTGGAAATAGCGGGCTTGCACTGGTTCAAACATGTCTGTGTGTTTTCCTCACCTACATTATCACAGAACTCTTAGCATGTTCAAGAGTTCTTATTGAAGTCCAGAATCTCAGATTCTAACTACAATCTAACAAAGCAGTGCTTCATGACCTTTCCCACTTCATGGTATAGACAAATCTTTACACATGGCACCTCTGAACTATTATAAAAGGACTTGAAAGTATTGATGGCTACAGAGGATTGAAGTAACAGCAGCACTGAGAGAAAAGGTATACAAAGATAAATTTATTTGCCAACTGATTCAGACTTTTACTACATAAACATAATTATTTCAACTCCAAACAGCTCTGGGTCAATGTCCATACTTTTTTTTATAGGGCTGATCACTCCTGTCAGCTCTAAAGGAGAAAGTAGGTGTCAGAAAAGCAACCAACATTTGATTTGGGACAGTGAGTTCTCAATGTGAGGATCATAAAATACTGTTAGTGAATCAGGCATCAAATTAGGCTGATATGTAATTTATCATTATTCTGATTTGAGAAGTAAGCTGGGCCTTGCAGCTAGAGATAGGAGAGGACATTTCAGGTTAGGCAAACGTGTGCAATGGCATTAAGGTAAAGTACGCTTGGTATGTTATGGAGAGGGAGAAGAATGAACAGACCAGTTTGGATGAAAAAGAGAATTCCTTTAGTGAAGGAATGGGACACAGATGGGGGGAAAGTGTGAAAGACACTAAATTCTAGAGTAAGAAGTTAAGATTTCTATAGATAATCTTTAAAAGATAATCTATAGACAACAGAAAGCCATGAGATGGGAGAGCATTGTATTTCAAATCCTGCCAGGAGTTATATGTTGCTGTTCTTCTCATCTTCCCCCAAATATAGGGTAAGGCTGAATGTGGGCTTATGAAACTTAAAAGTTCTGAAAAATTCCCAAATGAATGCCAGTTTGAGCAACCACATTATAAGATAATTCCATTGGTGCTGGTGGTCAAAGCTTTGAAAACATAAATTAAATTATCTACAGAGGGCTATTTCTTTCTAATCAATAAGAACATTTAGAATTTAAAACCCAGAAAAGGCTACAGGACAGTCTGGCACACTGCCAGCTTCATCATCAGAGCTCTCATCAGACTGTCTGTCAGCTAGCAAGAAACTGGCAGAAGGCTGGCCTCCTAAAAGTCTTCCACCAGGGGCACAAGCCCCAGAACACACCACCATCCACATCAGGTAGAGACAAGCCACAGAGCCATTTGTTTTATTCTGCAGCAAGATTCTGGGGCTTCCAGTCCAGTTGATATTCTCAGTAAAATTCCTGAAAACAAACAACCAAGAGAATAGAGCTAGTGACTACCATCATAACCTGTGATGATACTAAAACACCAAATTAAATGAACTCTGCTCTTTTAGAAAAATTATCCCAGAGGCAGAGCTGCAAAAGGCCATGTACATATTTCTAAGGAAGTTAAACTTTATTACAAAAGCAATGAGGGAATCATTAAAGATTTTTGGCCAGATCAGAGCAGCTTTTAAGAAACACTAGAGCTTGGTGGTGATATTCAAGATGGCTTGAAGAGGGGAGAGGGGCCAAAGGCAGGGAAACCAATTTAAGCAGATGCATGGAGATGGGGATGGGCCTGGTAGGTCTGTGGGACAATGAGGCCAGCCTGTGCCTCTCAAGGCCTAGGAAACCATCAGCAACTGTTGTTACTCTTTCAGGCATATATCTTTCTCTTACATATGCACAATGATCTTATGCATAACACACCACATACAGTGTCTCTACTTCTGCTTTTCGGTTCTGTTAATCTTCTTTCCAGAACACTTCTGCAATAAACAGATGGCTAATAATCACTACCCTACCACAAGCTCCATGTGACCTCTCAGCTGCAGTGCTCATCACCATTTGGCAGCTTCCCTACATTAAAAAATTGAAAGTCCTGAGAAGACTCTATCTTACCCCCAAATCACGATCTCTGCCTTAGCTATGAGTGTCACACGATGTCACAAATAATTATTTAGCCTATTGATAGGCTGGCCTTGTCAGGGTTCCCACTGATCTAATTAGCTGGAACCAGTAGGGAAAAATAGCTTTTCTTAGATCAATTGGCATGGCAGGGTAGACAATGACAGACTTTTTAAAATTTTTATTTTTCATTTACAGTTGTAATACAATGTTATTAATATATTAGTTTCAGGTGTACAACACAGTGACTAGATATTTATGTACCTTATGAAGCAATAATTCTGATGTCTAGTACCCATTTGACACCATAAATAGTTATAATGTTATTGACTACAGTCCCTATTTTTTTTTAATTTTATTCCCTATTTTCTGTTTTGCTTATTTATTTGTTTTTTAGATTCCACATGTAAGTGATATATGGCATTTGTCTTTTTCTATCTGACTTATTGCACTTAGCATAATACCCTTCTAGGTTTATCCACGTTGTTGCAAATGGCAAGATTTCATTCTTTTATGGCTGAGTACTACTCCATTGTACAATATATATCACATCTTCTTTATCTATGCATCTATTGAGGAGCACTTAAATTGCTTCCATACCTTGGTATTGTAAACAATGCTGCAGTGAACATAGAGGTACATATATCTTTTCAAATTAGTGTTTTTGGAACTTCAGATAAATATCCAGAGTGGAACTGCTAGGTCATATGGTAGTTTCATTTTTCATATTTTAAAATAATCGCTATATTATTTTTCATAGTGGCCACACCAATTTACAATCAACAACAATGTACGAGGGTTCCGTTTTCTCCACATTCTCATCAACACTTATTGTTTGTTGATTTATTGATAACAGCCATTCTGAAAGGTGTGCAATGATATCTCACTGTGGTTTGAATTTGCATTTCTCTGATGATTATGGCTGTTGAGCATATTTTCATGTCTAGTGGATATCTAAATGTCCTCCTACTATAGTTCAAGAAGAGCAGAAAGAAGCTACTCTAGGTAGAGCATAGAGGACTTTTAAAACCAAGTAGATGTGATGGCCATTTAAGATAAACACGTAAGATCAACTGGTACCCAAAGGAGATAAATTATTCACTCAACTAAAAATGGTGTATATGTGCACATGTGTGCACTTGATTTAAGCAAACTAATACAAAGACTTAGTTTCCCACAAGTGAAAAATAACTGTTCATTTTCTAAAGTTTTTCATTGGTTTTTTAAAATATAATTCCCTAATCCTGAAAATTTATTAAAAGTTAAAATATTTGATATTCATGCTCGTTTAAGCAGCACATATACTAAAATACTTGATATTCACATAATTTTTTTAAGAACATATAGTATTTAGTATAAATAACATTTAGTTCAAAAACTATATTTCACTTTAATAAGTTCTATTTAGATTTAATATTTATAAGTCACTATATAATCTGAAACCCAAAATACAACCCCTAAACAAAATTAGCATAAGTAAGGAAGGTGATGAACAAGCAAGGATTTAAAAAAAATTTAAACATGAAGCAAGCGTTTTAGTCCAGATTCTAACAATCATCTAGTAATTGATTTTGTTTTCTTAGCATTTTGTACAACTCTTAATCTACTTCTATATTGTATATATATGCCTTTTTTACATGACTATTTTCTGAACCTAGAACACAGATTATGTTTGTTTACAGTTGTGTTCCTAGTTCCTAAAATTGTACCTGGCAACACAGCAGATACTACCATCTGATGAATAAGTGGCTGATAGGAAGGATATAAAAAGGAACAAACTAAGATGTTTTGAATCCTGTAAGATGGTATTAATGTCCCACAACAATTTCATAAAAAATAATATAGGTAGAATATATACAAGTTGAAAATTTTAATTATTTAAGAATGGTTTACTATGAACAATAAAAGATTCCGTTTCTATCTACAGTGTTGATTTTAGGAAACATGTACATAGACAGCAAGTTTTTCCTGAGCTGTTACCATCTATGAAACAAAATTATCCTTTCTAGTAATTTTTAGGGGTAGTATAAAGATGAATCAAATCTTAAAATTGCTCAATTGATCTGCTTAATAAATTGTAGAATTCAAGTGAAAAGGCAAAGCAAAGACTACTACATGCAAAGTTATTAAGGTATGATTATTCTACATAGAGCCTCCGTCCACAAGAGGCTCATGGTAGCACAGAAGAGATGTGTATACACAATAAGCTACAATTCAAAATAAAATGTCTACAGGTATCACTGAAAAGGCTTAGTCCTGGTATTCAGATATTTATTGTGATGGGGAAAATTAAAGAGGTTCATGAAGGAAATGCATTTGAACTAGGATTTTTATAGAAAGAAACAGAAGAAGAGAAATTTCAGAGTAGAGGGAATAACAAGAGTACAAAAATAGTGCAGAGTTTGTATAAAGTTTAAAAATCTAGTCTAATGGAATTAGAGTCAGGATGAGATATCTTTATTATATGCGGCTTAAGTGTCTGTTTGTCGTCAATAGCTTATTGGTTGCTTGCGTAACTGTACTAGCCAATGGGGTGAAGTTGCCATGGCATTCAAATAGTCCCGCCTTCTGGCATGCCACCTCACAAACTGAGGTTAAAGATTGGAGCAATTATTATGCTGTTAAGAAATCTTAACACCAGAAGGGGTCTCTGCAATGGTACAAGACTAGAGGTTCTCCAATTGAAAAATGTCATAATAGCTAAGTCTTTGACTGGCTCCTCTAAAGGTGAAATACATGTCATTCCAAGAATTGATTTGGCTCCACCTCAAACAGGGTTGCCCTTTTAATTGAGACGTAGACAATTTCCTGTAAAACTTGCCTTTGCTATGACCATCAATAAGTCTCAGGGCCAAACACTTAAGCGTGTTGGCATTTTTTTTACCTGAGCCTGCATTTGGACACGGTCAACTTTATGTTGCCTGTTCAAGAGTTCGTGAAAGAATGGACGTAAAATTAAAAATTGATGGTCCTCTGCAAGGTGAGCTTAAAAATGATGGAAAGATCTACACAAGAAATGTTGTGTACAAAGAGATCTTTGACATGTGAATTAACATTTTATTATTTAAATCACCTTTATTTATTGAGCTAGCAGTGGCTCTTAAGAAATGTACCACCAGTGGTTTCCTTCATTGCACTCTACTTTAAGCAATTAAGCAAGTAGAAGGGGGAAATCCCGTGGGGCAGTAAGCAAAGGGGAGTCCTCGCCGCCTGCCCTGGGTAATTCAGTTTGAATTAGCAGACACCTTTGCACAAATCATTTTAATTACAATTTATAATATCTAGAACAGTGGTCATTTCGTATGACCGCAGGGCTTTCTAGTAGTCTCATAATAAGGCATTATTAGGACTTCAGGTAATGGAAGCCATTTGAGAGGAGTTCAGTAGTAAGGTATATATTTCAGGAAACAGTGTGAAAGGCTAGAAAGGCAAAGATTAGAGCCCAGAAAAAGAGGATCTGATTTAGGGCAGTGGCCATGGGAATGACTGAATGAATAAATGGCATATTAAATACTATAGACATATGGGAGTAGGTAATCAAATAAATTAGAGGTGAGGGAGAGAAAAGTAATAAAGGTACTGATATTTTCAGCCTGTCATAAGATGCCATTAACTGAAACAGGAAATAAGAGACAGAAATACATTAAAAATTTTTTTTATTTTATTTATTCATTTTAGAGAGGAGAGAGAGAGGGAGAAAGAGAGAGAGAGAGAGACAGGGGGGGAGCTGGAAGCATCAACTCCCATATGTGCCTTGACCAGGCAAGCCCAGGGTTTCGAACCGGCGACCTCAGCATTTCCAGGTCAACGCTTTATCCACTGCGCCACCACAGGTCAGGCCACATTTTTTTTTGTTTGTTTGTTTTTTGTATTTTTCTGAAGCTGGAAATGGGGAGGCAGTCAGACAGACTCCCGCATGCGCCCGACCAGGATCCACCTGGCATCCCACCAGGGGGCGATGCTCTGCCCCTCTGGGGCATTACTCTGTTACATCCAGAGCCATCCTAGCGCCTGATGCAGAGGCCACAGAGCCATCCTCAGCACCCGGGCCATCTTTGCTCCAATGGAGCCTCGGCTGCTGGAGGGGAAGAGAGAGAAAGAGGGGAAGGAGAGGGGGAGGGGTGGAGAAGCAGATGGGCGCTTCTCCTGTGTGCCCTGGCCGGGAATCGAACTCGGAACTCCTGCACGCCAGGCCGACGCTCTACCACTGAGCCAACCAGCCAAGGCAAGAAATACATATTTTTGAAGAATAACAGACATTAATGAATAGAAATGTCTCTACAAAATTTAACAAGATTAATAGCCTGCACTCCAAATTAGTTGTTTTTTTTTTTTTAAGATTTTACTGATTTTAGAGAGGGAGAGAGAGAAGGAGCAATATTGTAGTTGTTTTACTTTAGTTGTTCATTGATTACTTCTCATATGTGCCTTGACCGGGCAAGCCAAGCGTTTTGAACCAGTGACCTCAGCATTCCAGGTCAACACTCCATCCACTGTGCCACCACAGGTCAGGCCTAAATTAGTTCTGAATGCTAGATATACTGTCTAGTCCTGGAGAACCTTTAAGAACAAAAGGTTATTCACATAAGGACATTTGGGCAATAAATAATACAGTGCTCACTGTTTTCTGCAGACTCTTAGTTTTTTTTGTTTTTTGGTTTTTTTTTTGTATCTTTCTGAAGCTGGAAACGGGGAGAGACAGTCAGACTCCCACACGCCCACCAGGGGCGACGCTCTGCCCACCAGGGGGCGATGCTCTGCCCCTCCGGGGTGTTGCTCTGCCTCGACCAGAGCCACTCTAGCGCCTGGGGCAGAGGCCAAGGAGCCATCCCCAGCGCCCGGGCCATCCTTGCTCCAATGGAGCCTTGGCTGCGGGAGGGGAAGAGAGAGACAGAGAGGAAGGAGAGGGGGAGGGGTAGAGAAGCAAATGGGCGCTTCTCCTATGTGCCCTGGCCAGGAATCGAACCTGGGTCCCCCGCACGCCAGGCCGACGCTCTACCGCTGAGCCAACCGGCCAGGGCCTAGATATTTTTTGATAAGGATCATTATCACAACTATTAATCACCCATCAGAAATATTTAGTTCAGCATAAAATGCACTAACCAGAACAAATTGAGATTACCATTTCATGTTTTTATCTTGTGACTAGAAAAAATTCAAACTACACTATAATAACCTTTACAGTTTTAAAAAGAGCAATTATGGACTTACAGCAGTCTAGAAAGATTAAGACAGTTTTTAAATTCATTTCTACTTTTGTTTTTTAATTTATGTGGCTAACCTTTTAAAGACTACAAACTACATTTATAAGTTAGGATAATAGGATTTGCCTGCCCACTTCAGAGGGTCATTTGAGAATTATGAGATAATGTTCTTATAACTCTCTGAATTGCACAGATGAAAGGCCTTAATTATTAATGTAATTATTCTGATGTCATTTTTCCTACCACAGGTTTACCTAAAGTTTGTGTTTAGAGGAGACTACAAAATTTAAAAAAATACATTAGATATACATCTTGGCTGGTCTAATCTACATAGGCCTATAGAGCCTATGTAGACCATTTAAAAGAATACTAATACAATAAGATGTTTAAACATTAAAAATAATGGTTGGCATCTAAGGAATAAAAAAACACTTAGAAAACAACTGATGTTGGCAGCTTCACGTAACTAGAAAAAAAGATAAAATGAGCCTTTTTGAGATGTCATAAACTGAATATTTTATTCTATTTTTGAAACAGATGGGAATTTAATTAGGTTCTTTGTAAGAAATTTAGAACACCAGTTTAAGGGGATAAATCCCATTTGCAAGAGCAAACATTGACCAGAGGTAGCCCTGGAGCTGAGGAACAAACAGCTTTGATTTTTGGCAGAATTTGCAACTCCACAGCTTTCTGATCAACCCTGCACTGCTCTGTAATCTCATATTTCTCTTTCTGTGTCAAAGATCTCACCCTCCTGGTGTCTGGACTTACGCAGCTTCTTCATCTTTTTTTGTTTTTCTTTTTTGAGAAAGAGAGAAAGGGAGAGAGGGAGAGGGAGAGAGAGAGAGAGAGAGAGAGAGAGCGCGCTGAGAAGCATCAACTTATAGATGTGTCACTTTAGTTATTCACCAATTGCTTCTCATACATGCCCTTGACTGGAGGGCTCCAGCAGAACCAGTGACCTCTTGCTCAAGCCAGCGACCTTGGGCTTCAAGCCAGCTACTTTTGGGCTCATGTCAGTGACTATGAGATCATGTCCATGATTCCATGCTCAAGCTGGCAACCCTGCGCTCAAGCCGGATGAGCCTGCACTCAATCCAGCAACCTTGAGGTTTCGACCCTGGCACCTTAGTGTCCCAGGTTGAAACTATCCACTGTGCCACCACTGGTCAGGCCACAGCTTCTTTAAGCATCAGTGATGAGAAGTTTGGGGATTTTCACACCACTGATATCAATATTGGTGGAGGTGGTGATGACAGATTTCTGGTGTGTTTTACGTAGAGGAACTCAATTGAGGGACAGAGGACTAGTGACAAGTAGCAAGCCACTGCTTACTGCTTCAGGAAAACCACTCTCTTGCCTCTGTAGTGTCTAGTGAGGATGATCAGAATGGTCCTAAGAGGAGTGATGCTGGCTCACAGTTTCCTCACATGTGGACTGAGGGGTTTCTTCTAGCCCTGGCTCAACAGCTTTCAAGGCACATCTTCAGGAGGGTAAGATGCAGACATATTGCAAAATTTCACCACTTGGGTTCCACCATTCTTATCACTACCAACTAGTTTTGTGACAGCAAGAACCTCCTCCTTTTGCCTTTCAATCGTGGATTTAGCTGCCAAATAATTCCTCTACCTCTTGAGACTTGTTTGGAGGTTCTAGCAGGGGAATGAAGCTATTCATATGCCCTTGACCGAAGAACGGTCCTCTCCTCTATCGGGGAAGGTCATCCTCTTCCACCGAGCGCGCAGCTTCGGGAGGGACGCACATGGAGCGGTGAGGGAGGAAGGGGACACCTGCTTCGCCAGCCAGATCAGCCGAATCAACCCTGGCGATCAATGGGGTGACAGATGTCACAGCCAGATCACCCTCACATCCCCTCTACCTATTTTACATGGCCTTTTAGGAATACACAGCCAATCAGGAATATCTGCCAATTCCTCTGACTAGGACTAGATTTTGGCTGCAGTGCAGCTTCCTCTCTTTAGGCATGTTGGTCTTGAGGTTACTCTTATTTTTAAAATAATTTATTGGGGTAACATTGGTTAATAAAATTATATAGGGTTCAGGTATACAATTCAATAATACATCATTTGTATATTGCATTGTGTGTTCACCACCCCAAGGAGGTTACCCTTCTTAACCCTGCCACCAGCATTAGTCTTCTTGGCTTCAGGTTTCTTCTCCTTAATGAATGGCTTTTCAGTTTTTACCTGCCATCTTGCAAGATGGGAAAGAGCTTCAGTATTTTAATAACGAATTAGGAAGTCACTGAATAAGTCATGTGCTCTCCTAACAATGAAAGTTGTGTTTAGAGCTGATTCTTTTTTTTTTTTTGCATTTTTCTGAAGCTGGAAACAGGGAGGCAGTCAGACAGACTCCCGCATGCGCCCGACCGGGATCCACCCGGCACGCCCACCAGGGGGCGATGCTCTGCCCATCTGGGGCGTAGCTCTGCTGCGACCAGAGCCACTCTAGCGCCTGGGTCAGAGGCCACAAAGCCATCCCCAGCGCCCGGGCCATCTTTGCTCCAATGGAGCCTTGGCTGTGGGAGGGGAAGAGAAAGACAGAGAGAAAGGAGAAGGGGAGGGGTGGAGAAGCAGATGGGCGCTTCTCCTGTGTGCCCTGGCCGGGAATCGAACCCGGGACTTCCGCACGCCAGGCCGATGCTCTACCACTGAGCCAACCAGCCAGGGCCTAGAGCTGATTCTATAAAGAAAAACAACATGAAACAAAACCATCCAGAAACATTTCAAAGGTTTAACTGATTTAGAAAAATAAAGATATTTAACTTAAAATTTTTATTTATTTACTCTTATTTATTTCTTATTTTCAGTGAGAGGAGGGGAGATAGACTCCAGCATGCGCCCCAACCGGGATCCACCCAGTAACTGCTGTCTGAGGTTGATGCTTGGACCAGCTAAGCCACTGGCTGCGAGAAGGGAAGAGAGAAAGATGGGGGAGAGGGAGAGAAGAAAAGCAGATGGTTGTATCTCATGTGCGCCCTGACTGGAATCAAACCTGGGATGTCCTCATGCCAGGCCAACACTCCATCCATTGAGCCAACCAGCTAGGGCCTAATTTAAAATTTTTATTTATTTATTTTTTATTTATTCATTTTAGAGAGGAGAGAGAGACAGGGGGGAGGAGTTGGAAGCATCAACTCCCATATGTGCCTTGACCAGGCAAGCCCAGGGTTTCGAACCGGCGACCTCAGCATTTCCAGGTCGACTCTTTATCCACTGCGCCTCCACAGGTCAGCCTAATTTAAAATTTTTAAAGCCAGAACTTCAGTATCCAATAAGACTGACTACTATGCCTGACCAGGCGGTGGCGCAGTGGATAAAGCATCAGACTGGGATGCGGAGGACACGGGTTCGAGATCCCGAGGTCACCAGCTTGGGCGCGAGCTCATCTGGTTTGAGCAAAGCTCACCAGCTTGGACCCAAGGTCACTGGCTCGAGCAAGGGGTTACTTGGTCTGTTGAAGGCCCGCGGTAAAGGCACATATGAGAAAGCAATCAATGAACAACTAAGGTGTTGCAACGAAAAACTGATGATTGATGCTTCTCATCTCTCTCTGTTCCTGTCTGTCTGCAGCTATCTGTCCCTCTATCTGACTCTCTCTCTCTCTCTCAAAAAAAAAAAAAAAAAAAAAGACTACTGTGAGTGCAATATGTAGTCCATTAATAAATGGGCAATACACAGGAATGACTTCATGAAAACTAAAAGCCTCTTTTGTCCAGTACCTGGGAATATTTTTCTGTCACTCCCTCTGTTCTGGCCACACCTTCTCAGATGCCATATCCCTTAAAAGTCTGGGTATCATCCACTAAGTTCTATACTCTAAAAATGGTCTTTCCTTTCTCCCTTTCAGCAAAACTTATGTTTAAAACTTCATTGGTGGGCCCTGGCTGGCTATTCAGTAGATAAAGCATCATCCTAGCACACCAAGGTCACGAGTTTGATGCCTGGTCAGTGCACATATAAGAAGCAATCAATGAGTGCACAACTAAATGGACAGCTAAGTAGAACAAGTTGATGCTTCTCTCTCTTCTCCTTTCCTCTCATCTTTCTCTCTCTCTCTGCCTTACTCTCTCTCTCAAATTAATGGAATTTGTTTTTAAAGAAGCTCACCTATAAACTTGTCATGAATGTTTAATCTGAATCTAACCAAATCTCTTGACTTTGATTTTACCAAAAACACAGGAACGAAAAGAATATGTTCAATAACACATGAAACAACAGTAGTAAGATATCCAAAGGGAGAGCTCGTCAGGCACCAAAGCTAGGGTGGATCTGCTTCCTGCAGTCAGCACCTGCACAGCACTGGTCAAGGTAGAGCCTCAGTCAGCCAGCCTGAGGGCTGAGCCCATGCACAAGGGGCCAATAACAATCCAGACTCAATTACAATAGGAGGGCCCACATAACCCACACAGGGACATTCCTGGAGCACACAGCTCAGGTGATCAAGGAGTCTACACCTCTGGACCCAAGAGAATACCTACTACATAAGGGCACTCCATGAAGACTGGGAATCATAACAATCTCTCATTCATAGAAGCAAACACAAAGGAGCAGCCAAAATGGGGAAAAAAAGAAACAGGCTTCAAATGACAGAACAGGAGAAATCTCCAGAAAAAGAGTTATATCCAATTCTTAATCTTCCACCCAGTAATAAAGTATATTAAAATATTGGATACAATGTTAAATTAGAGATACAATGATATGTGTATAATATTTAATGACACTTTAGAAAAAGGAAATTCGGGCCCTGGCCGATTGGCTCAGTGGTAGAGTGTTGGCCTGGGGTGTGGATGTCCCAGGTTCGATTCCTGGTCAGGGCACACAGGAGAAGCGAGCATCTGCTTCTCCACCCCTCCCCTTTCTATTTCTTCTCCTCCCACAGCCATGGCACAATTGGTTCGAGCACATCAGCCCAAGCGCTGACAATGGCTCCTTGGGGCCTCTGCCTCAGGTACTAAAAAGAGCTCTGTTGCGAGCATGGCCCCAGCTTGGGGTTGCAGGGTGATCCCAGTCAGGGTGCATGCAGGAGTCTGTCTCTTTATTTCACCTTCTCTTACTTGGAAAAGAACAAAAAAAAAAAAAAAAAAAGGAAAGAAAAGGAAAAGAAAATTAGACCCCTGGCTTACACTATATACAAACCCCTAAATGGGTTACAAATTTAATGTTGATGTCAGAAAATAAACAGAAAAACACAAAAAAGAATATTTTTAAAAGAGAGCTAACAAAAATCAGGAAACCCAAAAGCATAAAGAAAAAGACTAACATATCTGAATATATAGAATCTTTCTGGAAAATAAATCATCATTAACAGAGTAAAACAGAGCAATAAACTGAGATACATAATAGATTTTAAATCCCTCAGCTTCTGTAAATTGATAAAGAAATCATAAGCAATCCAAAAGAAGAAATGGGCACAGGATGTGCATAGGCAGTTAATAGGAGGAGATCCAGATAGATGGCTAATGGACATACAACAGTCTCATCTTCCCTATGGACAAGAAAATGCAGGGTAAAGCAACAACAACGTACCGTTTTTTAAAACCCTGGTTAAGAAAAAATAACATTCAAGGATGGTAAAGATGTAGGCAAAGGAGCAATTTTACATGTTACTGACAGAAGTATAAAATATTACAACCTTTTGAAAAGTGATCCAGCAATAGTTATTAAAGGTTAAAATATACACACCCCTTGCAACAGAAACTACATTTAGGATTCTCTGATAGAAACAAAGGCAGCAGTATAGAAGAGCTATATTTTTGCTACATTGTTTGGAACAGTGATTTTCAACCTTTTTCATCTCATGGCACATATAAATTCATTACTAAATATATTTTTGGCTGATCTGACAAAAAATAGGCAAAATTTTGATTTCGTCAAACTGGACAGCTATTGTTGTGTTGGCTGTTGTCATTTTTTTATTTGATAATCTAGAGAAAAGAGGTCAGTGCCCCTGACTAAACAGTTAGGTACTACATGTTTTAAACATTCTTGCGACATACCAGTTGAAAATCTCTGGTTTGGAGTAGCAGAAACAGCAATTAAAAACAAAGTGGAAACATATGGAATGCACAATTAATAGGATAGTTAACAAGGATGCAGAGTATTATTCAGCTCTTAAAAAAAGGATGATTTGTCCTGGCCAGATGGCTTGGTTGGTAGAGCCTCACCCCAAAGCACAGAGGTTACCAGTTCGATCCCCAGTCAGGGCACATACAAGGAACAGTTCAAAGTTCCTCTCTCTCTCACTCGCTCTCTCTCTAAAAATCAGTTTTTAAAAAAGGATGATTTATGCCTATATCTCCTGACCTGGAGAGTTGCCCAAAATCTGCTTAGTGGTAAAGCAAGTTGTCAGAGTAATATGCATCATATAGTCCAATTTTGGAAAAACATCCAACCATTCCTTAAAACCTTGTAAATATAATTATGTTTGTATTGCAAGGAAGACAATGTAAAAGAATTTGACTTTTGGTAGAATTGGGGGATATCTTATTAAACACTTATGTACTTTTGTATTTTTTCCACTAGTTTTGTGTGTGTGTGTGTGTGTGTGTGTGTGTGACAGAGACAGAGAGAGGGACAGATAGGGACAGACAGGAAGGGAAAGAGATAAGAAGCATCACTTCTTCATTTCTTCATTTCACCTCCTTAGTTGTTCATTGATTGCTTCCTCACATGTGCCTTGATGGGGGGGGCAGGAGCTACAGCAGACCGAGTGACCCCTTGCTCAAGCCAGCAGCCTTGGGCTCAAGCTGGTGAGCTTTTGCTCAAACCAGATGAGCCTGAGCTCAAGCTGGCATCCTCAAGGTTTTGAACCTGGGTCCTCCGTGTCCCAGTCCAACACTCTATCCACTGCACCACCGCATTGTAAGGCTCCACTAGTTTATGAGCAAGTATTGCTTTGTAATTCTTAAAAAGAAGCTTAATAAATATACTTGAGAAGGGAGTTCTTTATCCTATTTAGTGACTGTTTCAAGACAGCTGGGACTATAAACTTGTTCCTCTGCTAGAAGTCAATTGCATACAACTTCCAGTGATACCGCTGTAAGGGCTATGTATCCAATTTCTTCCCTGACCACAATGCAACCCAAATGTACATCTTTAGGTACCAGTTAACATACAACAGCGCACAGGTTACTCACTTAATCAAAGCATGCTTATTTACAACCAACTTACTGGGCACTAGGGACAGAACGGTGAGGAAGGCAGACAGTGCTAGTTCATCTTCATCCCAACAGTCTTTGAGGACATTCTTTTTTTTTTTTTTTTTTCTTTTACAGAGACAGTGAGAGAGTCAGAGAGAGGGACAGATAAGGACAGACAGACAGGAAGTGAGAGAGATGGAAGCATCAATTTTTCATTGCAGCTCCTTAGTTGTTCATTGATTGCTTTCTTGTACATTGTGGGGGGGCCTTCCAGCAGAGTGAGTGACCCCTAGCTCAAGCCATCAACCCCATCCTCAAGTTGGTGAGCCCACATTCAAGCCAGATGAGCCCACGCTTAAGTCAGTGACCTCAGGATTTCGAACCTGGGTCCTCTGCATCCCAGTCCGATGCTCTATCCACTGTGCCACTGCCTGGTCAGGCTGAGGACATTCTTTGGTAGCATATTATTTATATTTTTGAGAGAGAAAGACAGGAAGCGGGGGGGCATCAACTTGTAGTTGCTTCACTTAGTTGTACAGTGACTGCTTCTTGTATGTGCCTTGACTAGGAATCAAACCTCCTGCTCAAGCTGAGCCAGTAACCCCTTGTTCAAGCTACCAACCTGAGGCTTTTACACGAGTGACCTTTGGGATTGTGTCGATGATCGATTCCGCACTCAAGCCAGTGACCCAGCTCACAAGCTGACAAGCTGCACTCTAGATTGTGACCTCCAGGTTTCCAACTGGCAACCTCAGCACTCTGGGTTGGGGCTCTATCCACTGCGCTACCACTGGTCAGGCGGGAAGCATATTCTTTATATGGTAGGTAGAAACAAAAGCAAATAATACAAAACACCAGCCATTTCTACAAGAAATCTGAGGTACACAACTATTTATATTTCCCAGGAAGTAGAACTATTTGGCGTGCTTACTTTCAGACCTTTTGGAAAGATTATATTCAGAGAGGTATTATTATTCAATGCTTCACATTCTACCATTCCCAACTTATTTAAATGCTGCATAAAAGCCTAAGTATCAATTCTCAGTGATTTTGCTTCATGCAAATTTTTTTCTGTTAATGTTGGACAAAGGCATAAGCAGATAGAATTTTGCTTTGGAAAGATTTCTTTTTAAATGAGGATTCCAGGAATGTAGTGTAAAGGAAAAATGGTTTGTTTCTGAACACCTACCATGTCCACACATTGTGCTTGCTAGCCACTAGAAACACTAAAATAGTAAGATTAGGTCTTTATTCTCCCAGAATTTGCAGTCTCCTAGAACACAGATACATAAACAGATCTTGTCCAAAAACTAAAGTACAATGACAGAATATGTACAGGAGGCTATGTAAGTTACCTGTGACATGAATGGCAACATCAACTCTGCTTGATAGCCCAACTCTAGTTTGCCATTAATAAAAATATCAGAAAAATCTCCATTTGAGAGAGATAACTATCTTCAATGAGGTTTTTAACCCTCTACCAGTCACTTCTCAAAATAAAAAGGGGAGACTGATTTGGTTAATCTTAAAATCATCTGTTTAAAATTCATTATTTGTTCCTTTTACAATATTAACTTTAACAAGTATACTTAACAAAATTAATTTTGTAATTTTATTACAAAATTGGAACAATGAGTAATATTTTCTCATACCTTAAGTCAAATTAAGCATATACCACTAGCTAGGATTTAAACAGTCTAAGAATTATTCTTAACAAATAATACATGAAAATTATTTTTATTCTTCAAAAGTAGGAAGAATCTTCACTTTATCCTCTCACTCAGTAAACAGATGTTCCTCAATTTTCTGGCTTTAAATATCTTCCTTATTCCCTTCCTCGGTAATTGTGAACTCATTATTGTGACAATCAACTCTCTGTAGATTACTTTCAGATTAATAATTTCTACCCTGACATATCTCCCAAGCACAGTTTCTATATTACCACCTTATGCAAGACATCGCCACAAAGCCATTCTGATAGTGTCTTTAACCTAATACATCCCCCAAAATGAACTCTTTTTTTTTTTATTCATTTTTAGAGAGGAGAGAGAGAGGGAGAGAGAGAGGAGAGAAGAGGGGAGGAGCTGGAAGCATCAACTCCCATATGTGCCTTGACCAGGCAAGCCTAGCGACCTCAGCATTTCCAGGTCGATGCTTTATCCACTGTGCCACCACAGGTCAGGCATTTTTTCTTTCTTTTTTTTTTTTTTCCAAAATGAACTCTAATGTCACATAATCCTGGGTTGAAATACTAGTTCCACCATTTACTAGCTGTGAGACAATGGGTAAATTACTTAAATTCTCGGAGCCTACTTTCTTCTCTGTAAAATGCAGATAAGAGTAGTTCCTTCAGGAATAAGATAAGGCATGTAAAGACCTGAGCACACACAGAAGTTACTGAATATACACAATATTAGACATGTTCTCTCTCAATTTGCTCTCCACCTTTGTTCTCCTTTCTGTAAAGAGCATCACTATCCATCCACTCACCAACCTTTAATTCCCATGTTTCCCTTTAACATTTTTATTTTCCTTGTAGCAAACATCCAACTAAGTAGTTGTCAAGTATTTCAATTCTGCCCAGATAAATACAATTAAAATCAACAAACATTTGTGTTTATAGGCATTGGGCTACTGTGTTTGGGGATATAAAGAAGCGTAACATGCCTTTAAGAATTGGTTGGGAGCCTGACCAGGCGGTGGTGCAGTGGACAGAGCATCGGACTGGGATGCAGAGGACCCAGGTTCGAGACCCCGAGGTGGCCAGTTTGAGCGCAGGCTCATCTAGTTTGAGCAAAAGCCCACCAGACTGAACCCAAGGCCCCTGGCTCCAGCAAGGGGTTACTCAGTCTGCTGAAGGCCCACGGTCAAGGCACATATGAGACAGCAAACAATGAACAACTAAGGTGTTGCAACGTGCAATGGAAAACTGATGATTGATGCTTCTCATCTCTCTCCGTTCCTGTCTGTCTGTCCCTGTCTATCCCTCTGACTCACTCCCTGTCTCTGTAAAAAATAAATAAATAAAAAATTAAAAAAAAAAAAAAAAAAGAATTGGTTGGGAGCCCGACCAGGTGGTGGCGTAGTGGATAGAGCATCGGACTGGGATGCGGAGGACCCAGGATCGAGACCCCGAGGTCGCCAGCTTGAGCGCAGGCTCATCTGGTTTGAGCAAAAAGCTCACCAGCTTGGACCCAAGGTCGTTGGCTTGAGCAAGGGGTTACTTGGTCTGCTGTGGCCCCACGGTCAAGGCACATATGAGAAAGCAATTATTGAACAACTAAGGTGCCCCAACGAAAAACTAATGATTGATGCTTCTCATCTCTCTTGTTCCTGTCTGTCTGTCCCTATCTATCCCTCTCTCTGACTCTCTCTCTCTGTCTCTGTAAAAAAAAAAAAAAAAGTGGCTGGGGGCCATAGGTATAGGGCCATATAAGGCCAGTATCCACGGCCACCATCACAGACGCCTGGCCAATGCAGGTTCACATTTGATTTGGACACAAGATAATGAAACTACAGAGCCAAGAACTGGTGGGCCATTATCTTTAAGAATGGTGGGCCATTATCTTTAATCCTAGCTTGCACCCAGCGGGCAAGAAATACACACAGTGGGAAAACACTTCCCTTTCCATTCAGGGTTCCCAAAGCCACTGACTTATCCGAATTTCCTAGAATCAAAGGTTTCTATCTCACCAGGCTTATTCACCTCTGTTCCCCATCTTTTCTCTGCACAAACTGGCTTCTCTTTCAGCACTCCGCCATCTTGGCTGCCTTTATCCTGCAATGCTAATTTCAAAAACCGAGAGAGTAAGCCCCACCCCACTCCATTTTATAGTGTAGAAATCAAAACCTTTAAGCCAATATACAAATAAGGAAGTCTCTGATACAAAGTCACTTATCTGAGGCATAAATGGGATTCCTCATAAGAGTGCACCACCCCATATCATACAACAGTAAAGAGTGTGGGGAAAAGCTTAGTTTTGAAAAGATCTTAGTATTAAAAGGGCGGGAAAGGCTTAGTCTTAAAACTAAGCCTTAGGCTATAATGACTTTGCTGGTTTACAGCCTGTCTCCCACACCCAATGCAAACTATAAGCAAGCAAACATCTATATCATATTTACAAACTTATTTGACTGACAGGCCAGGTGAGCAGAACTATACAACCAATAAAAAATGGGATTTTTTTTTATAAATTCTTTTTTTTTAATTTATTCATTTTTAGAGAGGAGAGAGAGGGAAAGAGAGAGAGAGACAGAGAGAGAGAAGGGGGGAGGAGCTGGAAGCATCAACTCCCATATGTGCCTTGACCAGGCAAGCCCAGGGTTTCGAACCGGCGACCTCAGCATTTCCAGGTCGACACTTTATCCACTGCGCCACTACAGGTCAGGCTAAAAAATGAGATTTGAATTCTTATTCTTCCATGTATTATGAAGCTTTGGGAAATTCACTTAGCCAGTTTCAATTTGTTCAACTACGAAATGGGAGTTACAATACTTCCCTTATCTGATTATATTCAGAATTGAGATGGCACATAAAGGGCTCTAGCGAGAGTCTGATACATTACAGATAGTCTTTTTTTTTTCTTTTTAACTTAGTGTAAAGCCAGTAGGCACAGCCACTGTTGGGCAGATAAAATATATTATGCTCACTTTGTTAAAGATGACGTTGCCCACATGAGGCCATCGCCCAGGTGATATTAATGTGTGTTGAGAATCCTTGTAGCCTGGGGCTTGGTTTTGGGATTAAGCCTTTCCCACCCTTTTTTTTTTTTTTTTTTTAATTTTTATTTATTTATTCATTTTAGAGAGGAGAGAGAGAGGGAGAGAGAGAGAAAGAGAGAGAGAGAGAAGGGGGGAGGAGCTGGAAGCATCAACTCCCATATGTGCCTTGACCAGGCAAGCCCAGGGTTTCGAACCGGCGACCTCAGCATTCCAGGTCGATGCTTTATCCACTGCGCCACCACAGGTCAGGCTCCCACCCTTTTTGATGTAGGGCGGTACAATCCTATCATGCCTCAGAAAGTGTCTTTGTATTAGAGACTTCCCTATTTTGTATATTGGATTAGAGATTGTGAAGCTACAATATAAAATGGGGGCAGAACGAGAGTTTGTGCTCTTGGTTCCTGAGATTATCATTAGAGGAGAGAGCAGAGCAGAGTGCAGAAGGAGGCCACGTGGAGGCCAGGAGAAGCAGCCAAGATGGCGGAGTGTTGAGTGAAAGGCCAGTTTGTGCAGTTTATGCAGGGAGAAGGAAGGAGATGGGGAACTGAGGAGAATAAGGCTGGTGAGCTAGAAACCTTTGATTCTAGGAAACTCGGATAAGTCAGTGGCTTTGTGAGCACTGAATGTGAGTGGGTTTTGGAGCCCAGTGTGTATTTTTACTTGCCCGCCGGGTGCAAGCTAGAATTAAAGAAAATGGCCTATCAGTTTTTGGCTCCATTGTTTCTTTACCATCTGCCCGAATCCAATGCGAACCTGCATGGGCCGGGCTGCTCTGATGGTGGCCCTGGCCTCTGGCTTTACAGCCACCATCACAGCTGCCTGGCCAATGCAGGTTCAGATTTGATTCAGACAGATGGTAATGAAACAACCGAGCCAAGAACTGGTGGGCCATTAGCTTTAATCCTAGCTTGCACCCGGCAGGCAAGAAATACACAGTGGGAAAACACTTCCCTTTCCATTCAGGGCTCCCAAAACCACTGACTTATCTGAGTTTCATAGAATCAAAGGTTTCTACCTCACCAGCCTTATTCACCTCTGTTCCCCATCTCCTTCTCTCTGCACAAATTCTGCACAAACTGGCTTCTCCTTCAGCACTCTGCCATCTTGGCTGCTTTTCTTCTCTTCCACATGACCTTTCTCTGCTCTCTAATGCTAATCTCAGAAACCAAGAGAGCAAGCTCCCGGTCTGCCCCATTTTATAGTATAGAAATCAAAACCTTTAATCCAATATACAAACAAGGAAGTATCTGATTATATCTGAGGTATAATGAGATTCCTCATAAGAGTACACCACCCCACATCACGCAATCAGTCAAGGATGTGGGGAAAAGCTTAGTCTTAAAACTAAGCCTTAGGCTATAACCTGCCTGCTTACAGCCTGTTCCCCACACCCAATACAAACTATAAGCAAGCAAACATACATATTTACAAACTTATTTGACCAACTCCTTCTCTCTGCACAAACTGGCTTCTCCTTCAGCACTGCACCATCTTGGCTGCTTCTCCTCTCCTCCACTTGGCCTTTCTCTGCTCTCCTCCAGCATGGGCTCCTCTGCCCCATTTTATAGTGTAGAAATCAAAACTATTAATCCAATATACAAACAAGGAAGTCTCTGATACAAAGTCACTTATCTGAGCCATAATGGGATTCCTCATGAGAGTGCACCACCGCACATCATGCAACAGTCAAGGGTGTGGGGAAAAGCTTAGTTTTGAAAAGATCTTAGTATTAAAAGGGTGGTAAAGGCTTAGTCTTAAAACTAAGCCTTAGGCTATAACGACCTTGCCAGCTTACAGCCTGTCCCCACATCCAATGCAAACTATAAATGAGCAAACATATAAATCATATTTACAAACTTATTTGACCAACACTTAGTGATTCCTTAAAGATCAAGTTACGGAATGGGGAAAGGGGAATGAGAGGTAAGGACTGAAAAAGTGTAGAGTTCTAAATTGGCTTTTAAAGGGGGTGGCCACTATTCTACTTCTGCCAAGTATTGCTATACAGAAACACAGACCCAGTGATATTTTGATTTTAAAACAAGCCAGGAAGTTCACATTAATGTAACTACTTTAGTTTTTTTAAAACACTGGCATATAATTTAAAAATAATTTTTAAGTGTGCAACCAAATAAAACATCTGCCAGCTAAAATCTATGTCATGAATTTGCAATCTATGCCTTATGGCCCAGAGGGAAGGAAGAAACAGCAAATATAGTTCCCTCCCTAGAAGTTTAGAAGACTTGAGAAGAGTGGAAGGCAAGGCTTAGAACATGGTAATCAACAAAACAGAGAAGACAATTTAGATACTGCTGTTCAGAAACAATGCCTGGCATAGAAAAAAAAGGGGGGGCCTTAAATACTGCTTAGCCCCCTGGCTCCACACACACACACAGTGTTGTATAATACAGAATTTGACTGGTTTTAGTACCTGGTCCAGGGAAAGAGCATCCAAACCTTTGGAATGTCTTTGTTATTCATGGTGGATACTGGTAGTCTGTGCCAATGAGGTGACTCATTGGGGGCCCTTTGATAGCTTTTGCTCTAGAGATGATTCAGGATCAGGGCAGGACAGCAGGAAAGACCAACCATGTGAGCAGGGGGCTGGCTTTGATACATTTAATAGCAGCCCAACCTCTGAGAAGAAAAGGAGAGCCAAAGACTGAGTTAAATCATGGCTAGGTCACACAACCCGAACAAAAACTTAGGACAGAGAAGCTCAGGGGAGTTTCCTGGGTTGATGAACACATCAGTGTGCTAGGAGGGCGAAACGTCCTTATTCCACGGGGAGAGGGCATGCAAGCTCTATATTTGGAATTCTACTAGGCTTCAGCCTCTGTCTCTTCATTTGGCTGGTCCTGACTTATATCCTTTACCATTAAACTGTCATCATTAGTACAGTGCCCTCCTGAGTTCTGTTAGTTGTTAAAGCTAATTATCAAGCCTGAGGAGGGTAGAACCCCCATATTTGTATCCAGTGGTCAGAAGTGTGGGTGTTCTGGGACCGCAAAACTTGCAACCAGAGTCTGAAGTGACAGTAGTCTTTTGGGGACTGTGCCTTAACTATGAGGTCTGCACTAACTCTTGGTGTTTCCATCAGAATTGAATACTGCAGTATTCAAGAGCATACCCTTTATGTGTAAGATTTAACATTATTAACACATTTTGATATACCTAAATTGTTGGTGCCAGAGAGAATTCTAATCTCAGGACTAATCAGGAGTTAACCCTTTTGTTATAGTTTAAACTTAACAGTTTGTATTTCAACCACAAGTGACAAGGTTAGCAAAACAGGTGACAATGAGAAGATAAAGTCAAACTGGAAGTTACCTTTTTCTTAAAGCAAAATAGTAAGGTGACCAATCTTCTACCTTTAGGGAGGACAGTCCTTCTTTTGTAAGTGCCATCCTCCCTCGAAAAGTGTCCTCCTACACGTCCTCCTTTTTGATATTGGAAGATTAATCTGTAAATGTCCGTATTCGATCGATGCAGAGTCGATCCATTGCGTGTGATGGACATATTTGTATCTAAATGAGTACGTTTTTCTTACGATTATTATTAAAAATTAATAGGCATGTAAGCATAATTACAATATAAAATATTACAAATGTTTTTATTATGCATTTATCATATTATAATGTATTATTGTTGTAATAGAGTTTCTTTTATTTATGATATTGTTTTCTTCTATTTATTTTTGTCCTCCTTTTTATTGTAAAAAAGTTGGTCACCTTAAAAATAGAAAACTAATATTTATTCCCCCTTAAAAACTTCTTGTCACAAGTCTGCCAGAAATATAACCAGTGAGGGTTTGTCCTCCAGGCACCAACAATATGTATATTACTTATTTTCATTCAATTCTTCCCTTCCCACCCACCCACCTCCCCTTTATGGCAGGCCTCCTACCTGACTTCTACTCTCACCATTCCCTGAGCTCTATCTATTTCTTCAAGTCAAATAAACTTGTCTGGCCTTAATCAATGAGGATTCTCCTTTCATTGTCACTTATTATCAGACTGTTATATAATTTTGGCTGTCTCACTCCAAGAGATATGCAAAAAACCTTCATATCTCCTTTATCTGTTTCTGTCCTTGTTCTACAGAGTACTAAAATGCCCAGGGTTAAAATCATGTTAAAACTTAATGTCAATACCAGAGAAAAAAAAAATCAAGTCATAAAATATCTGCCCTTTTCACACCCATGGGTGGGTGAGCCCCAGGGTGCATGCTCTGTAGCCCTGGCGAGTGGGTGTGGTGAGTAGGTGCTGGTTGCTGTGGCAGCAGGCAGAGCCCAGAGCCCAGCAGGAGCTGAGCCTTGTCCCCCCACCACCACCGTTGCCACCTGGGCTGGCCGTAAGCAGGCCCAGGGCTCTCTATGCTGCCCCCCTGGGACTGCAGAGCCAGCCCAGTAGCTCTTGTGATGGCAACGGAGAGGAGGCAGTGGTGAGAGTTCAAGTGTTAACAGAAAACAACCAGTGCATTGCTTTCATGGTTTCCAATCATAAGCCCATGGACAAAACCCACAGCTATTGGATGTTTTGGCCTACATGTGACAAAGTTTCCAAGAAAATGAAAAGAAAGTGATTAAGATCTATCAAAAAACAAAGATGGTAATCAAAGAAAAAGGAAGTCCTTCAGAGAAGTTCACAAACTGAAAAGTGGAGCAGGTAAAATGAATAACCTGTTATCCATGATCACTTAGTTCAAGTCCGTGACACAAAAACTGGACAAACCTAGTTTTAAGGATGGCCATTTAACAACTGAAATCTTTAAAAGGCACAACAAATAATTACACAGAAGATATTTATCAACCTTCATTTATCAGGGGAATGAGCTCAGACACATAATTCTTAAGACTGCAGAACGCTTTCTATTTGTGGCTGAATGTGAAAGAGAAGTGTTGGGCAAACAAGTGTGTTGTTAGGCTTGCTCACTTGTACTTTACCTGATTGGTGCATGAGCACGGGGCAGCACCACGTGTGTATAGTCTGTGTAAGGCTGCAGGTGCTTGCCCTCAGGGCAGCAGACTATAGATTGCGGATTACCTGCCATCATTGAGAGGGGCCATTTTTTTTGCTATTGTTTGCCAGAGAAAGCCCGCCACCCCACCTGTTTGCTTGCTCATCAGCCATGAGAGAGAAAGGTTTTCCTGATCTGCTTGCTCATTAGCCATTACGAGACTCTAATAAACGGAATGGCTCACCATCCTCCAGCTCCACAGTTCCTTTACCGTCTGCCCGAATCCAAGTGAACCTGCATGGCCATGGCCACTGGCCTTACAAGGAGAAATTCTCTTCCTTTCTAAGTCAGTCTCCAAAATACTTAACTATGATCAGACTGTAAAGACTAAACAGGATTGTTTTCTTCACTATGTTAGTGGGGTTTTTTAAAACATATTTCAAAGATCCTTTTCCTTCCATTGGGCTGTGAGATTAGTTTCTGGTAAGTTAGAACTCCAAGGGATATGGAAAAAAATATATGGAAAGAGTATTGATTCTTATTACAGACAAGAGTTTTTACTTTCTAACCAATAGTAGCTTATTTCACCTTCCTGAATCTCAGCTTCCTCCTATGTAAAAAGTGAAAATGATTATACCTGTCTCTCAGGATGTAAAGACTAAATAAACTCATATTTGAGAATCTTAAAAGTAAAATATCTGCCCTTTGTTATACAAAGTCATATTTACCTACATGCCAAATATTACAGCTCTGGACAAAAAGATTTAATAAGGTTGGACTGATTGTATTTGACAATGGTACTTCCATTTTTCAAAATGTCTTTAGTATCTTTTCAAAGTTAATTAACTTTTATTTGTATTTCTTAATGAATTTAGTCATGTATTTAAGAATATATGCAACATATAGTAGGCCTTAAGAATAATAAAAACACTTGGTGCCCAATCACCCAGCTGACATTTTAACACAATACCAGTATCTTTGAAGCCCCTGTGCATCTACCTTCTCAATTGCATTCTCTAATTTTCCCCCTAGAAGTAACCATTATCTTTGTGGTAACTTTTGGGAGTCACTTTTAATTCCAAATGTTTCTTTGCTCCTATTTCTTGAAAAGACTACCCTTTTTCCTTTGACTCACCTTTGCTGAAATCAATTGACCATGTATATGTGATCTATTTCTGGACTCTATTCTATTCCATTGACCTATGTGTTTATCCTTCCTTAATGAACCATAAACCAAATGACTTTGATCTGATGGCTACACTGTGATCAGTATGTTTCTTTACTAACTGGAAATTGAGACATTAATCATCATCCCATATGGAACATAAAACAAAGAATCAATGGTAGTTAATTCTAGTACATGTCTTATCATCAAAGAACTGAAGTAATCAATGGTAGTTAATTCTAGTACATGTCTTATCATCAAAGAACTGAAGTCACATACTTCCATGTGTCTTGAGGATAGAGATAATTACCATATGGGATTATTGAAGGTCAAGTGAAAAACAGAAAAATACCATGAATGGGTTACATAAATATTTTTTCTGATTTTTCATTTAGGAATCTAATGTAAGTACTCATAAGTACCAGTTTCCATCCTTTTCTCCACATATAAATATTAAAACTTGAACCTAGGACTTTAGCAATAACATGAAGCCATCAAATTTGTATAAATTTGGTCTTGATTTGCATCCCTGATCAGCCATGATAGGAGTGAAGCAGCTGTAGTCAAAATTTCTCACTGTCCCCTGGGAATGTAGGCATTTTCATAATCACTTTCATGCAGATGTTTTGCCTTCTTCTCCTCCCTCAATCTACAGTATGAATACTGAAATGCTCAACAAAGATCATAAGAGTTAAAGCACACTAGTAAAGAAAAGAAAAAAGGGTGAGATGAGGAGTTTCTTTCCCATTGGTCATTTTCAAGAATTAATTGTGAAATTAGAGATAAATAATTTGCCTAGCATGTGGTGGCACAGTGGATAAAGCATTGACCTGGAATGCTAAGGCTGCCAGTTCAAAACCCTGGGCTTGCCTACTTACGGCACATACAGAAAGCAACTACTACATATTGATGCTTCCCACTTCTCCCCAACCTCTAAAATCATAATAAAATCTAAAATAAAATAAAATAAAATACATTGAAATAAATAATTCAAGAATCTAGTTCTCTTCTCTCCAACTTTATCTTTAAAAACAAATGGGGACAAGAACCTTTAACCAATTCAAATTAAGTCTGAGTAATGTCAGTTTCACTGCCTATAACTAGCCAAAGTGAAGGGGAAATATCAGTGTTAATTCAGATGCACTTCTAGAGTGGTGAACGGAAAGACGCAACCATCACACCAACCCACCGGGTTTGTCATTTACTCACTCCTTCCATGGTGACTAGCTACTTCCCATTCTTATTTTTCTCTCATTTTCTTTCACAGCTTTTCTAATGCTAACTTAATAATCAAACTGCATAACAGAATTCAAATCACCATTAATAGTTTCCCAGTTAAACGGTTCCTCCCCTTCTGAATTATATAGAAACAACTAGGTTAATTTTTGCCTTGAGCTATAATCTATCAAAAGTTTTACTCAAAGGACTTTTATTAAAAACAAATAAACATGTATATAAGCATCATGTCTTCATCATCTAAATGATATTATTCTTAAAAGAGCATTTGAAATGAAAGTAACAATTAAATTCTGGTCCCTTTTAAAGTAAATGCATACAAAGTATCACTACTATAATTTTCTGGGTCATGGTGGTCTGGAGTTGTAATTTGCTTTTTTTTGTTTTTTGTTTTTTTGTATTTTTCTGAAGCTGGAAACGGGGAGGCAGTCAGACAGACTCCCACATGCGCCCGACCGGGATCCACCCAGCACGCCCACCAGGGGGCGATGCTCTGCCCATCTGGGGCGTCGCTCTGTCGCGACCAGAGCCACTCTAGCGCCTGGGGCAGAGGCCAAGGAGCCATCCCCAGCTCCCGGGCCATTCTTTGCTCCAATGGAACCTCAGCTGCGGGAGGGGAAGAGAGAGACAGAGAGGAAGGAGAGGGGGAGGGGTGGAGAAGCAGATAGGCGCCTCTCCTGTGTGCCCTGGCCAGGAATCGAACCCGGGACTTCCACACACCGGGCCGACGCTCTACCACTAAGCCAATCGGCCAGGGCCTGTAATTAGTTTTGATTCATATATTTTGAATCTCTGCATCCTACTTATAGTATTTCAAGCTTCACCACTCACTCACATGTAAAGTTAGCATATATTTTACAATGACAAATATTGATATAATAAAGCTGATGGTGTTCTATTATATATTTGCATCCATCCAGTACAGAGTAACTTTAATAATACTGTATGAGTTAAAGAAACTGGAAACTTGAATTTCTGAGAACACAGTAGACAATTTCCCTTAAAAGAAATTTAGAAATTTTAAATAAATATAAAAATATCCTTCTAAATAAATAGCTAAGTTCACAAAAAAGAAACAAAGTAAGCTGAAAATCAATGAATTTTAATGATCACATAATAGAGAAGACAAAGCCTTAAATCCATACAAGCCAAGGAGGGAACTGAGATTCTTGAAAAAAGCTGCAAACTTCCGAGCTCTTTCCCTTTGGCAAAATGGGGAAGTCTAAAATCTACCTTCCATAAGAAAAGGTAACAAAGATGATGTGAAATCTCAATTCAAATTTATAAAACACGGGAAGAAAGAAGCCACTGTAGTGATTAATTTTATGTCAACTTGACTGAGCTAAGAGATGCCCAGAGAGATGGTAAAATACTAGTTTAGGGTTTGTCTGTGAGGAAAGATTAGCATTAGAATCAGCTAAGTAAAGAAGATGTGTTTTCAACAACGTGGGCAGGCATCATCCAATCCACTGAGGGCCCAAATAGTACCAGAAGGAGGAAGGGTGAATTCTCTCTCTCTCTTTGATCTGGAACATCCATCTTTGACCCCTGGACATGGAAGCTCCTGGTTCTCAAGTCTTTGGCCTAAGACTGGTAGTTACACCATTGGCTCCCCTGGTTCTCGGGTCTTTTGACTTGGACTCAAACCTAAAACCAGTTTTCCTGGTTCTCCAGCTTGCAGATGGCAGAGAATGGGATTTCTAGGCCTCCAAACCTACATGAACCAATTCCTATCTCTTCTTATCTCTGTATCTACATGTTATCCTATTGGTTCTGTTACTCTGGAAAACCATGACTAATACAGTCACCATGAGCAAGAGTTTAAGCAGATACAATTTGCAGAATTTAGACCTTAAAGAACTTCACAAAATGGAATCATAAGACAGAATGAAGAACAATACTGTATCATTTTATTGTTTTCAGGTCTCCATTGATTCCAATGTAATGTTATTTGTCACACAGAACTACTATAATGTGCCATTTTTCATTGGCTGTTTTCAAGATTTTCTCTTTCTTTCAGCAGTTTGAATATGATGAACATAGGTGTGAGTTTGTTTGTATATATCCTCCTTGAAATTTGCTTTTTTCCCCCCTAATTTGTGCGTTTATGTCTTCTACCAAACTTGTGAAACTTTTGGCTATTATTTTTTCAAGTACTTTTTCTGCCTCATCATTCCCCCCTTTCTTACAGAAGTTTAATTACACATATGGCAAATATTTTAATATTTTCCCACCTGTTCCTCAGGTTTGGTCCCACCTCGCCCCGTTTTTAAAAAGAACTTTCCCTCTCTGTTCTTCATATTGGATAATTTCAATCAATTTGTCTTCAAGGCCACTGACTTATCTGTCATCTCCAAATTGCTGTTTTGACCATTTACTGAACTTTTTCTTTAGATATTATATTTTTGTAGTTTTAGAATTTCTTTTTTTCTTTTCCCAGTGAGAGTAGGGGAGGTAGAGAGATTCCCACATGAGCAATAACTGGGATCCACCTGGCAACCCCATCTGGGGCCAATGCTCTGCCCATGCTCACAACTGAGCTATTTTTTTAGTGCCGGAGGTAGAGGCTCCACGGAGCCATCCTCAGCACCTGGGCCGATGTGCTCAAACCAAGAGAGATAGAGAGATAGATAGAGAGATAGAAGAAGAAGGAAGAAGGAAGAAGGAAGAGGAGAAGGAAGAGGAGGAGGAAGAGGAGGAGGAGGAGGAAGAGGAGGAGGAGGAGGAGGAGGAGGAGGAGGAGGAGGAGGAGGAGGAGAAGGAGAAGGAGGAGAAGGAGAAGGAGGAAGAAGGAGAAGGAGAAAGAAGGAGAAGGAGAAAGAAGGAGAAGGAGAAAGAAAAGGAGGAGGAAGAAGGAGGAGGAAGAAGGAGGAGGAGAAGGAGGAGAAGGAGGAGAAGGAGAAGAAGGAGAAGGAGAAGAAGGAGAAGGAGAAGGAGGAGAAGGAGAAGGAGGAGAAGGAGAAGGAGAAGAAGGAGAAGGAGAAGAAGGAGAAGGAGAAGGAGGAGAAGGAGAAGGAGGAGAAGGAGAAGGAGAAGGAGAAGGAGAAGGAGAAGGAGAAGGAGAAGGAGAAGGAGAAGGAGAAGGAGAAGGAGAAGGAGAAGGAGAAGGAGAAGGAGAGGGGGAGGGAGGAGAAGCATATGGTCACCTCTTCTTTGTGCCTTGCCCAGAAATTGAACCCAGGACATCCACACGCTGGGCCAACGCTCTGCCACTGAGCCAACCAGCCAGGGTTTTAGAATTTCAATGTGGTTATTGTACAGTTTGTATTTCTCTGCTGATAAGGCCTATCTGTATATTTGTTTCAACTATTTTTTTAAATGTCTTTCAGCATAGGGTATCATCATAGCTCTGTTAATTTCAACAATTGAATCATTTCAAGTTTAGTCTCTATGCATTGTCCTTTCTTTTCAGTGTCACATTTTCCTGTTTCTTCATGTGTCTAACAATTTTATATTGTGTAATGGACATTATAAATAGTGTATTGTAAATAGGTCCTATTATGATCCTCTGAGGAATGTTGATTTTTTGTGTGTGTGTGTTTTCAGGCAATTAACTTGATTGAATCCAATACCAAACTCTCTCCCCTGCAGTGGGTAGCAGCTGTAAGTTCTGTTCAGATCTAGGCTGCTTAGAATCCGTCCTATATGTGTAGAGTTTACCTGTCAGTGAGAAATTTCAGTACAGTTTATATGCAGAATGTGGGATTTCTTCTCTGTCTTTTTTTTTTTAAGGATTTTCTTTTGTCTCAATGTTATGGTCACCTCAGATTCTATCCTTTTGGTTCCTTAAGCCAGAAAGATAACAGATTTTGGATTTTAGCTGTCAACCCAGCACTCACTGGAGCCTGCTGTCTGTGAAAAGCTGTTTAATGTTTTAAAAGAGGTCAGAGGGGCAACAAACTCTCTTACACAGTGCCATTCCTAGATGTTGACTTCACAGCCATTTCTGTCTGCTATTGTTTTTTATTGCCTTTAGATAGTTTTGTACATTTTATTTTGACCAATTTTTCTAATTCTCATTTGTGGGATGAAAGATTAAATACAAGCTACTCCACTATTAGCAGAAGTAAAATACTTTTTGTTTGGTTTAAAGAAAAATGAAAGCTACCTAAAATTGTTTTTGGAAAAGAGAGTAATAATAAGGCCTCCATGCAATAATTTAGGGTTCCACTCCTTGGCCATTCTAGACACCAGAAACAGAGTCTTATTAATGTTCTATATCCATTATTAAAAATGAAAAATAAGAAGGCAACATGACACAGGGGAAAACCCTGAATGTGAGCTGAGTGTCAAGAGACCTGAACTATCGTCGCAGCTCTTAGATTAACTAGGTTTGTCTCTATAATTCCATTTGTACTTAATTTAACTTTTTATTTCCTTCAAGGACTTGAGAAACAAAATGGCTTTGCCTAGACCTCCTGGTATTATGGAATGTCTTGTTTAAATGTTATATCCAAATGTTAGCATTTAAAACATCCTTTTAAGTCTATATAATTTAAGTTGTGAGAACTGAAAAAATAACATAGCTAAATGAAAAATAAAAAGTACTATTTAATAAAAAATGGAAACTACTTCTTGAACAAGGAAGAAAGTAGAACAATGTGCTAGGCCCTTATAGCCTCAGCTTTCCAAAGACACACTGGTATACTATTAATATCAGTAAAATTTCTGTACAATTAATTTTTAGACTTGATTCTCATCAAAGGTCAACCAAAAAAATATTGCAGTTCATTTCTCTGGCCGTATGGAGCCTATTTATGAGAATTTATGAAACTTATTAAGGTCTTCAATTATTACCTTAGCAGAGTGTTGCTAACTGCACATCTGCTACTCACTATTGTGTTATCATCAGCTCATAGTAAAAGAATACATTGCCCACCAACTGTACTCAATTTATAAGACACAGAGCAACAAGCAAAAAAGCATACCTGTTTACCAGCTCTTGTTGAGTAAAGAGTAAACTATATTAAACACATCACACCTGGACCATCCATGGATAATAAACTTACTCTAATTGAGATCTGTACTTTGAGTTATTTTTTCCAATAGCAGGCAGGCATTTGTATAAATGATCTCTACATATTCTTGTGTCTGGTGGCATGTCTTTTAAGAAAAACTTTCTAGTTATTAAATGGTTTAGAAACTGACAGATTTCAAATTTATATGGTTCTTTATATACTTCGCTTTTCATTGTGCCAGTTTTTCTAATCTCTCTCTTCCTCTCTCTCTCTCTCTCTCTCTCTCTCTCTCTATATATATATATATATATATATATATATATAATTTTTTTTTTTAAGTGAGAGGTGGGGAGATAGAGAGACAGACCACTGCATGTGCCCCAACTGGGATCCACCAAGCAACCCCTGTTTGGGGCCAATGCTTTAATCAGTTGAGGTATTTTTAGCACCTGAGGCTGAAAACTCAACCAACAGAGCTATCCTCAGTGCTGGGGGCCAACACTGGAACCAATCAAGCTACTGGCTATGGGAGAGGAAGAGGGAGAGAGGGAGGAGAGGAAAGGAAAGAGAAGCAGATGGTCACTTCTCACATGTGCCCTAACCAGGGATGAAACCTAGGACTTCTGCACACTGAGCCAATGCACTGAACCAACCAGCCAGGGCTGTTTTTTCTTTCTTTCTTTTTTTTTTTAGATTTTATTTATTCATTATAGAGAGGGGAGAGAGAGAGAAGGGGGGAGGAGCAGGAAGGATCAACTACCACATACAGGGCTGTTTTTTCTAACCTTACAACTGACATTCTCTGGACTCAAAAGAGTGTTTCAAGTACTCAAATATTAGTTTCAAGTACTAAAATATTAGTTTCAAGTACCAAAACATTTTAAAAACATTTCCACATGACAAGTGGTGGCGCATTGGATAGAGGGTTGACCTGGGATGTTGAGGTACCAGTTTCAAAACCACAAAGTTGTTGGCTTGAACACTGGCTCATCTGGCTTGAGCACAGGCTCACCAGCTTGAATGCGGAGTTGTTTGCTTAAGTGTGGGATCATTGAGATAATCCCATGGTCACTGGCTTAAAGCCCAAGGTCATTGGCTTGAGCAAGGGGTCACTGGATTGACTGAAGCCCCTGGTCAAGGCACGGATAAGAAGCAATCAATGACCAACTAAAGGTGCTGCAACTATGAGTTGATGCTTCTCACCTCTCTCCCTTCCTGTCACTGTCTCTCTCTCGCTAAAAACAAAAGAAAACAAACAACAAAAAAAAAAAACCCATTTCCTTGAAAAGAGTAAGGGAAAAGCCAGGGATAAGGAATTTAAATCCTAAATATGATATTTTTTATTCATGATGAAATAATGAGTGTAGGGTTGGCCCTTATAAAGAGCTCTCAGAGTCATAATAATTGAGTTAGAAGACCACCCTGGAGTAGAAAAAAACAAATATTTGAATAAATCATTTATTGTTGATAACATTGAATTGTTACAGAATTAGTGACCTCAAAATAATGTGTCCCCATTTACTTAGAGTTCTGTGCTGACTAAAGGATAAAGATGAATTGCTCTGGTTCTTGTCTCTCAAGAACTGTGAAGAGTCTGAGATTTTACCCTACCTGCAAGCTAACAAACTGATCTGCCACAGTGTTATGTATGTTAGATTCCTGGGTCAGTCTGGACAGAGGACTTTGACGTATTCCTCATAGCAGTAGTAGTAGTAGCCAGGACATCAGCATTTACACTATTTGCCCAAGTCCCATTTCTACCAGAATGATGCAAAGAGGTCCAGGAGACAGGCACCTCCACATGCAGTTGGCTACATTACAGGACAAGAGCCCTGGGCAGAGACAGATTTTTAGATAGTAAATAAACCTGCCCTCTGCTCTGAAGGGTGACACTCTTTCAAAGCTGCTTGCTATATTAATCTTTTTGACAAGATAAATCTGCAGTAAAGGTAGTCAGTGCTTTGACTCACAAAACATTCAGAAATGTAAGAGACCTACAGAAAATTGTCTCCCAATCCTATCTTTTAAGATTTTCTTTTAAAACAATATTTAGATGAATCAGCATATATAAAACAAATCACATGAATATATTTTTTTCTTTTCCGTTAAAAATATTATTTGACCAATGCCTTTTATCTGTGTGGTACATTTAAAGCCTATTCACATCTTCACAATCTTTCTATGAAGTTAGTAGAGCAAGCTAAGTCAGCATCTAATAGATGAGAATTTGAGACACAATTTATTAGCTGCAAAAGTATTGTGACTGCCAATTGTATGTACATTCTTTACTAAACCTAGCAACGAATATCTCACAGTCTCGACATGTTTTTTGTCATTTAGGCTACTGAAAATCTGACATAAAAATCAAAATCTTTTACAACCATCAACCAAGTTATCACCTCTCATTTTGTACTAAGATGTTAAATCTTCATTTTATTTTTATCTGCCTGGTATATATAGAGGTGCTCAGAAAATACTTCTTAAATGACTGAAAGAGCAAAACAGCTTTTCTTACAGTAAAGCCAAATTATCCAGTTCTGGAACACAGGACTACATTCCTTAAGGCAATGTTGCTACGTTAATTACTCTAAATATTTTGGGGTAAAAAATTTGGCCTGCAAGTGTGCTAGAATTTTCTATACACAAATTAAAGATTTCTTTTGTATAAATTCTGACATCAATATGGGCACTTTTTAGCATTTCTTTTTGAAATCAGAACCACTACTTGAATTTAGTGATTATATATTCATCCCTAGAAATTCTTTTTTTTTTACCCTTTAAATAGTATGAACATTATGTACATCCTCGTGCCTCCTGACCATCCATCCATTTAACAAAAATTTTTATTTTAAAAATCTCTAAGGCGACATTAAAAAAAAAGCAAATGTATATTCTTCTTGTTTCCATAAATTGGTTATCAAACAAACATGATTTTAAGTTAATAAAATTAGAATTGGAACTAATTTCATTTTTTTAAAAAAAAACCCTCACTCCCAGGGGTCAGCAAGCATGAAAAAAACTCACTACTCAAAGGTTAAATTAAGTGAGAGGCAGGGAGGCAGAGAGACAGACTCCCACATGCACCCCGACCAGGATCCACCTGGCAAGCCCCCTACAGGGCGACGTTCTGCCCATCTGAGCCCACAGTTTCATTGCTTGGCAACCGAGCTATTTCAGCACCTGAGCCAGGCCATGGAGCCATCCTCAGCACCAGGGGCCAAACTGCTTGAACCATTCGAGCCATGGCTGTGGGAGGGGAGGAGAGAGGAGAGACAGAAGGGGGGAAGGAATGGAGAAGCAGATGGATGCTTCTCCTGTGTGCCCTGGCCGGAAATTGAACCCCGAACTTCCACACACCAGGCCAACACTCTACAGCTGAGCCAACTGGCCAGGGCCATCCCTACAAATTCTATTTGGCTATTTTCAAAGTTGTCTGGTCATTTAATACAGGGGTTGGTAGAAGTAGGCTTTCAGTTGTGAGTATATAAAAATTTATTCTTGTATTATTTATTTGTATTATAATTATAATATTTTACTGTATATTTAACCCTATTTTTTTTACCACTTCTACTGATTTTGTTTTTGTTTTTGTTTTTTTAAGATCTGTTTCTCCATTTGGTTTTATTTCCTATCAGTTTGAAGATTTTTCCTTTAGTATTTTTTGTTGTGCAGGTATATTGACAGTGAAATTGCATAGTTTTTATTTATGTGAAAATCTTTATTTCATCTTTAATCTTAATAGATATTTTTGCCAAATGTGAAATTCTTTGTTTTTCTTCCAGGACTTTACATACGGGGTAGGCAAAAGTAAGTTTACAGTTGTGAGTATGTGAAACACACCACTTATTTTTGTATTATTATTTATTACGGTAATTATTATATTTTGCATATGAACAACTATAAACTTACTTTTGCCCATCCCTACATAGGGCAATGTTTTATTCCCATTGATTTTTTTTTCTTTTAGCGAGAGAGAGAGAGAGAGAGAGAGAGAGAGAGAGAGAGAGGGATAGACAGGAAGGAAGAGAGATGAGAAGCATCAGTTTGTAGTTGTGTTACTCTAGTTGTCCATTGATTGTTTTCTCATACATGCCTTGACTGGGGCGGGGGGGGGGGGGCTCCAGCTGAGCCAATGACCCCTTGCTCAAGCCAGTGACCTTGGGCTAAAGCCAGCAACCCCGGGTTTCGAACCTGGGTCCTCAGTGTCCCAGGCCAAGGCTCTATCCACTGTGCCACCACCTAGTCAGACTATGTTAAATTTTAATACAGGGATCAAAGAGAAATTAATAGCTTCAAACAAAATTCTTCATAAATAAAAACTTTAATGGAATATTAGCAAACCAAATACAGCAATATTAAAAATATAATAAATCTTAAAAATAAAACAAAAAAATGAAAAAAGTAATAAATCTTGAGCTAGTAGGGTTCATCCCAGGAATACTAGGTAATTTAACATTCTAAAATCACACACATAATAGTACATATACATATGTATGTATCAATATATTACATTATTTTCTGGTTATTATATCCCATAGCCCAAACCTGCAAATAGTCATGGTGGCCATCCATAAGATAATGGATGAATAAGCAATGGTGCATGTATTCATACGACACAATACTATACAGCAATAAAAAGAAATGAACTGTTGATATACGCAACAATACAGATGAATCTCAAAAATGCTGCGCAAGAGAAACCTTACACATAAAAATACATACTGTGATTCCATTTAAATGAAGTTCTACCCTAGGCAAACTAATCCATGATTTTTAAAAATCAAAATAGTGGGGTCTGGGATAACTAGGAAGACAGAAGAAGGAACTTTCTGGGGTGATGGAAATGTTTTTTATCTTCAAAGGATTTGGTTATTCAATTTAAGACTGCACTTAAGATTTAAGCACTGCAGTGTAAACAAATTTTATGTAAAATTCATAAAGAAATCTAGTTAATGAAATGCTTAGAAGAATTTAGGGGAGATGTCTGCTGATGCTAAAATTTACTTTTCAAAATACATAAAAAGAAAATAGATGGGTAGACGGACAGAGAGATAGTGATAAAGCAAAAACTGCAAAATTTTAACGATAGAAGATACATAGTGGGGATACAAGTGTTATCAATAAAATTCTTTTAACGTTTCTGTATGTTTAAAAATTTGCATAATGAAATATTGTGGGGAAATTTATTTTAAAAAATATCAAGGCTGATGGGTAGCCAAGAGCAGACACTTTAAAACTGTATGGTATGTCGACCCAACAATAGGTTGGCATTTCTCTACGTCATTCATGATATATTTCTTGAATCTGGTTACCATGTCCACTGGTTTCTCGTATTTATTTTGGATTTTTAATGTGTTTAATTTTTTAAGTATAAGTCTACATTTTTTTGAGAAAGTTACTTAAATTCTTTTAAAATTCTGAGTATAAGTACGTACTCTGAGATTTAAAAAGTGCTCCATGAGTAGGAAATGTACCTTTCAGCTAGTCTTAGAGTCATTTCTAAAACATCCAATAAAGGACACTAAATTCTTGGTTTACCAGGCCTCATTTTAAATGGACAAAAATAAAAATGAAGTACTTAGTGGTATATAAATAAATACTCTATGTACATAAAAAGTATGGCAACTGAAAAAACAAACTCCTTTCCCTGGCGTAAAAGGTATGGCATCAATATGATATCCATGGACATGCCCATTGTTCCTGGGAATTAGGACTGCATTATGGCCAAGCCAACCATTTCAGTCACTCTAAAATTCAATTGCTAAGGTGAGTCAATCCCATAGGAAGACACTAAACTCAACTGGACAACTGAAAAGAAAGAACTGTCCCTTTCTATTATTATTTCTCAAAGTTCTAACCTTAGATTCAATTTGTTGGTCTCAAAAATGCATTTGGGTCATTAAGAGTTGAGAATATTGTTGCTCCATCCACTGGAAAAGCAAGGTGGAAGCATCACCACATTTCTTTTCATGGTACAAAACCTTATTAATCCCACAGCTGGTCTTGGTGTTCATTTCTTTTCCAGGGATCCCAGCTTCTCATGATTTCATGTTGTTTCTAGGATAGTATCCTGTCTTAAATGCCCTGCATTAGGAAAACTTTTCCATTTAATATAGTTTGTATCATTTTTTTCCTGTAACTGATCCCACATTCATTTTCCTCTCATTATTTTGTGACTCATATTTTAATACTCTGATGTATTCAGAAGCATACACCTTTCTAAGGTTGTGAGGTAGGCATCAGACTTACAAGTTATCAATAATGGTATTTTACGTCAGTCTATGTGTCTGATGTCTAGGACTCTGAAGACTGGAAAGATATGCCATAAGCATGACCTCCAGTCAGCTGTCCCTTTGGCCCCAATGATAAATAAACTGCAGTGACTAAGCGAGAAAATAAAATTCTGAACTGATACATGGAAATTCAAAAATAGAGAAGAGCTATGTAAATATACTGACACACAGATTATGTCAATTCTGTTTGTTTCCTCTAATCTTAGTCTACCCTCAGCAAAGTTCTTATTAGTAATATCCCAAAGATACTGCTAAAATTGGGATAAAACTGTGTTGAAATTTATTCTACTCAATGTCAGTGTAAAAAACAGAAATGGGGCCCTGGCCGGTTGGCTCAGCGGTAGAGCTTCGGCCTGGCGTGTGGGGGACCTGGGTTCGATTCCCGGCTGGGGCACGTGGGGGAGGCGCCTGTTTGCTTCTCCACCCATCCCCTCCTTCCTCTCTGTCTCTCTCTTCCCCTCCTGCAGCCGGGGCTCCATTGGAGCGGGGATGGCCCGGGCGCTGGGGGTAGCTCCTTGGCCTCTGCCCCGGGCGCTGGAGTGGCTCTGGTTGTGGTGGAGCGGCGCCCCGGAGGGGCGGAGCGTGGCCCCTGGTGGGCGTGCCAGATGGGTCCCGGTGGGGTGCATGCGGGAGTCTGTCTGGCTGTCTCTCCCTGTTTCCAGCTTCGGAAAAATACAAAAAAAAACCCCAAAAAACAAAAAAACCCAGAAATGATGGTGTGACAGACTGCAATCTGTACCTCTCATATATCATCCCTTCTTCCACAGTAAATTGTACATGTGACTATCCAGAATAAATCATGTTCCTCCTTCCCTTGTAGCGAAGTATGGCCATGTGTCTAAGTTCTAGTCATTGGGGAGTAAGTGGAAAAATTGTGTGACAACTTCAAAGAATCTTCATTAAAGGACAGGAAATATATAACTTTTGCCCCTTTCCTGCATCTTATTGCCTGAAATGTGGATACAAAGGTTTCTTGGGCCTTGAAAATATCCAAGGGACAATGGAGTGATCTGATTGAAAAGTCTGGGACTCTGACAGCTGTGTGGAACACAGCTATCTTTGGACTTCCAAATAAAAGAGAAATACTGTACACTTTTATCTTTTTTAAAGCCTTTGTTAATTTGGATCTCTGTTTTTGGCAGCTGAACTTAATCCCAACTAATAAAATAAGAAAAATGGGATGGTAAAATGATTATTTTTGAGTGAGCTGTAGAGTCATCCCACTAACGCAGACTGAGAGAGGATGATACAATCTCTGAGAAAGGAAATATAGTGAGGTAGGTCTAATGGTTGTCAGTACAGCCAAAAGAAGAGTCTCTTAAACAGTGAACTCAGCCTGACCAGGTGGTGGCACAGTGGATAGAGCGTTGGACTGGGACACGGATGACCGAGGTTCGAAACCTCGAGGTCACCAGCTTGAGTGAGGCTCACCAGCTTGAGCCCAAGGTCACTGGCTTGAGCAAGGGGTCACTCAGTCTGCTGTAGCCTCCTGGTCAAGGCACATATGAGAAAGCAATCAATGAACAACTAAGGTGCTGTAACAAAGAATTGATCTTTTTTTTTTTTTTTTTTTCATTTTTCTGAAGCTGGAAACAGGGAGAGACAGTCAGACAGACTCCCGCATGCGCCCGACCGGGATCCACCCGGCCCGCCCACCAGGGGCGGTGCTCTGCCCCCCAGGGGGCGATGCTCTGCCCATCCTGGGCGTCGCCATATTGCGACCAGAGCCACTCTAGCGCCTGAGGCAGAGGCCACAGAGCCATGCCCAGCGCCCGGGCCATCTCTGCTCCAATGGAGCCTTGGCTGCGGGAGGGGAAGAGAGAGACAGAGAGGAAAGCGCGGCGGAGGGGTGGAGAAGCAAATGGGCGCTTCTCCTGTGTGCCCTGGCCGGGAATCGAACCCGGGTCCTCCGCACGGTAGGCCGACGCTCTACCGCTGAGCCAACCGGCCAGGGCTAAGAATTGATCTTAAAAGAAAAAAACAAACAGTGAACTCAGCTAAGTGAATGAACTCTTTGGTATATTCAAACAATGCTGATAGTTGCTATGAAGCTTAATCACGTTGATGACTTTACAGAGAACACAGTTTAATAAACCATTAATATGCTTTACTGAACATATGGCTTAAAAAAACCTTTGGACTATTTACAGCGTGACTGTTAATCAATTCCAGGAGGCCCAAATAGTAGCAATTATGATATAACCTAAGGAGACTTAAAAATCTATTTCTTAAAGAGTCATATCTAAGAAAATCTGTGAAACAATCGCTCTCAACAGCACAACAGAGCTAAATAACTAATGGGGTACATCATATAATCACTCAGAAATTTGTCAATTTAAAGAAAGTATCAAGAGACTTAAAAGATTTCAATATTATAGAAGACTAAGACCAATGGTGAGAAGAAAGTTTGCTATAAATCAATGACTTATAAGGACAATCAAGACACAATATGAAAAATGTTGTATTTTTCAGCAAAGCAGTAAAATTTCTTAAAATGCTATAAAATGCCTTGGCCATTTAAAAAATTTGATACTTTCTACAAATTATTACTTGAGATTAGAGAAGTCTGTGTGGTTCACTGAAACTTCAGAGACCTCAGATGGTTTAAATTAAGTGGATTTTTAAAATAATCAAAAACTCCAGAGTTTAGGCCCTGGCCGGTTAGCTCAGTGGTAGAGCATTGGCCTGGCATGCAGAAGTCCCGGGTTTGATTCCCGGCCAGGGCACACAGGAGAAGCTCCCATCTGCTTCTCCACCACCCCCCTCCTTCCTCTCTGTCTCTCTCTTCCCCTCCCGCAGCCGAAGCTCCATTGGAGCAAAGATGGCCCGGGCGCTGGGGATGGCTCCTTGGCCTCTGCCCCAGGCGCTAGAGTGGCTCTGGTCACAACAGAGCGACGCCCTGGAGGGGCAGAGCATCACCCCCTGGTGGGCAGAGCGTCACCCCCTGGCGGGAGTGCCAGGTGGATCCTGGTCGGGCGCATGCGGGAGTCTGTCTGACTGTCTTCCCTGTTTCCAGCTTCAGAAAAATACAAAAACAAAAACAAAACAAAACTCCAGAGTATAAACTAATTCCTTGGAGCCTATTAGGAGACATACTGAGCCTATCTATGATAAATTGGTAATAAAATAAATAAGCAGCATCAAAAGCATAGAGCAAAGTGTAATATTTTCTAACAATCTATAAATTTCTTTACAATATCATTAGCATTTCTGAAACAATAATATAAGCCAGTGACTTTTGACCATTTTCATCTCATAGTACACATAAACTAATTATTAATTACTAAAATTCTGTGGAACACCCAAAATATATATATTTTTTGCCAATCTGGTAAAAATATAGGTATAATTTTGATTCATTCACACTGGACCACTACTGTGTCAGCTGTTCTTTTTTTTAAGTTTGATAATCTAAGGGAAAAAGCTCAGTGCCCCTACCTCAGGTATCGCATGTTTTAAAAATTCTTGCAGCATACCCATTGAAAATCGCTGATATAAGCAAATGAAAAACAAGATTAACCATCACAAATATTCAACTCACACACAGATTTTCAGTAACTGAAAAATCAAGGTGCACTGTACTTCAATCTTTCATTTGTTATTGAGCTTCTAATTATAAGGAAGAAAAATTGCTTCCTTAAGAAAAATAAAAGTTCAATTTGATGAGGTCAAGCTCCAGAATATCTGTTATGCACCTCCAAGGAAAAACAAAATCTAATTTGACTTTTCTCAGTTTCATTTCTCTCAATTATGAAAAATAAACTGCCACATGATATAAGTCAGCTCACAAAATGAAGTAAGGCATATGATCCTTTATCTCTCTCAGCAAGCCTCTTCCTAAGTGATAACTTCCCCCAAACTGAACTGTTCAAAGCTAGACAACAAAATGCAGTAGTAGAGAAAAGAGAAAATGTGAGAAAAAAGATAAAGGGGAATTATTTTTCTTCCTTTTTTTCAACAAAAGGAGATACAAATTTGTATTATGTATACATCGTGTTTAAGGATATATTTTTTTAAGGCCCACAGGATAAAATGACTAAAAGAAAATATACAAAGTACCAGCAACTTTACTGGGGTGGTAGAGATCAGTACTGGAGATTTCCTTTTTTTCCTGTTTTTTCAAATTTTCTCCAACATTCGTTTTATCACTTTTATAAGTGAAATTACAAAAAGTAGAAAGCAGCCTGACCAGGCGGTGGCGCAATGGATAGAGCATTGGACTGGGATGCAGAGGACCCGAGTTCGAGACCCCGAGGTCGTCAGCTTGAGTGTGGGCTCATCTGGCTTGAGCAAAAAAAAAACAAAAACAAAAAACAAAAAAAAAAACTCACCAGCTTGGACCCAAGGTCACTGACTTGAGCAAGGGGTCACTCGCTCTGCTGTAGACCCACGGTCAAGGCACACATGAGAAAGCAATCAATGAACTAAGGTGTCGCAACGAAAAACTGATGATTGATGCTTCTCATCTCTCTCCGTTCCTGTCTGTTTGTCCCTATCTATCCCTCTCTGTGACTCTCTGTTTCTGTAAAAAAAAAAAAAAACCACTAGAAATAAAAGGCAAACACTTAAAAAAAAGTAAAAAGCAGAAAAAGTAGAAAAGCAAAAATGTTAAAATTAACATTTTTGGTTGGAGAATGATGATATTAAAGCACACTTATTTTGTGTTATCCTCTATGTGGAATTTTGGGTCTCACCTCAGGAGTAGTGAGCCTACACTCTAATAAGATTTCCATGTGTTTCATATGTACATTAAGCTAGTGAAAAACTGTTTTAGAGTATTCATTAGAAAAGAATCAACATAGGTGTTTATTCCTAAGTCCTTCCTTTATGTCAGTCTATAATCATCATGTTTAGAGATTTACCTGTTAGATATATTAATGCAATATTTTCAATATTTCAGTAAATATTGAAAATAGGAGACAATAATGATAAGAATATATTAATCATACCACTATATTTGGGGTAAGCTTTATAACACAAGAACCACAAAGTGGCCTAATATTGTAATACCGGAATGCTTAAGAAAGCCCTTCCTCTGCCTTAAGCCTGTTCAACAACTTTGTCCAGTTACTTTGAAATATCTATATAAGACAGGGTTTCTCAATCTGGCACCACTGACAGTTTGGGCTAGATAACTGTTTGTTGTGGAGTCTGTCCTGTGCATCACAGGAAATTTAGCAGCATACCTGGCCTCTACCAACTAGATGCCAGTAACATCTCTTCAGCTGAAACAACCACAAATATTTCCTAACAATGCCAAATGGTCTAGAGACAACCATCCCCTGCAAGCCCCAGTGAGAACCACAGGTGCAGGAAGAGAACAAGCATCAGAAAGGGGTCCTGTTAATGTAGGCCAATGATCTTATTTAGGATTTCCACCCCCAAAAAACTAAAAATATAATATAACTGAATTTATAAATTATAAACATATCTGTGAAGTTTGTTTTAAAAGCTTCACGAGAGCTGGAGCTAGGTCTGTTTTTTATTTTTTTTATTTTTTACAGAGACAGAGAGAGAGTCAGAGGGATAAACAGGGACAGACAGACAGGAACGGAGAGATGAGAAGCATCAATCATTAGTTTTTTGTTGCGCGTTGAGACTTCTTAATTGTTCATTGATTGCTTTTCTCATATATGCCTTGACTGCGGGCCTTCAGACTGAATAACCCCTTGCTGGAGCCAGCGACCCTGGGTCCAAGCTGGTGAGCTTTTTGCTCAAGCCAGATGAGCCCGCACTCAAGCTGGCGACCTCGGGGTCTCGAACCTGGGTCCTTCCACATCCTGGTCCAACGCTCTATCCACTGCGCCACCACCTGGTCAGGCACAGGTCTGTTTTTCTGGCTACTAAATTCTTAGCAGTTTCTGGCCCATGGTAAGTGTTTGACAATGTTTGTTAAATAAGATAAAATATATAAATACTATATACCCTCAGAATTCAATTTTCAAGTTAAATATTATGATTTCTACTAGATGTGTTGTCATTTCTTTTTCTTTTTTTTTGTTTTTGTTTTTTTTTTTGGTTTTTTTTTATAGAGGCAGAGATAGACAGGGACAGACAGACAGGAACGGAGAGAGATGAGAAGCATCAATCATCAGTTTCTCGTTGCGCCTTGCAACTTCTTAGTTTTTCATTGATTGCTTTCTCACATGTGCCTTGACCGTGGGCCTTCAGCAGACCGAGTAACCCCCTGCTGGAGTCAGCGACCTTGGGTCCAAGCTGGTGAGCTCTTTGCTCAAGCCAGATGAGCCGGCGCTCAAGCTGGCGGCCTCGGGGTCTTGAACCTGGGTCCTTCTGCATCCCAGTCCGACGCTCTATCCACTGCGCCACCACCTGGTCAGGCATGTTGTCATTTCTTAAATGTATTTTTCTAACCCCCTTTAACTAGGAAAAAATTCTACTAGTTAAACCATACTGAAAAATTAATTACTGCTTGACCAGGTGGTGACACAGTGGATAGAGCATCGGACTGGGACGCAGAGGACCCAGGTTCGAGACCCCAAGGTCACCAGCTTGAGTACGGGCTCATCCAGCTTGAGTGCAGGCTCATCAGCTTGAGCATGAAATTGCCAGCTTAAGTGTAGGATCATAGACATGACCCCATGGTTGCTCTCATGAGCCCAAAGGTCACGGGCTTGAAGCCCAAGGTCACTGGCTTGAGCAAGGGGTCACTTGGTCTGCTGTAGGCCCCCTCTCCCCATCAAGGCACATATTTATGTGAAAGCAGTCAATGAACTAAGGTGCTCCAATGAAGAATTGATGCTTCTCATCTCTCTCCGTTCCTGTCTGTCCCTATCTGTTCCTCTCCCTGACTCTCTCTCCGTTTCTGTTAAAAAAAAAAAAAATTTAATTACTAAGATCTATTATGTACCCAATAACCACTATATCCAAACCAATTATGACTCTTTGAACACAATGATAGCAATGGGAAGTAGGAACGCTGGCATGGAAAATTAGCATAAGAAAGAAAGTAAACCTCATCAGGAATTTATGCTAAGATTTAGCAGCTTGGGGTACTACTATTTAAAGAAGTTAAAAGAAATTTTAGATGCTGTCACCTTCCTGTCCAGCTTGCTCTCTTTTCTCTTAGCATATAGTTCAGAACTTACCTCAAGGCTTCATTTTCTAAGTATTATTCAAACACTCTAGACAAGTAGTTTTTATACTTTTTTTGGAGCCACAGCCTCACTTTCAAAATCTGATGAAATAATGAATTATACATAATTTTTTTTTTTTTGTATTTTTCTGAAGCTGGAAACGGGGAGAGACAGTCAGACAGACTCCTGCATGTGCCCGACCGGGATCCACCCCGCACGCCCACCAGGGGGCGATGCTCTGCCCCTCCGGGGCGTCGCTCTGTTGCGACCAGAGCCACTCTAGTGCCTGGGGCAGAGACCAAGGAGCCATCCCCAGCGCCCGGGCCATCTTTGCTCCAATGGAGCCTTGCTGCGGGAGGGGAAGAGAGAGACAGAGAGGAAGGAGAGGGGGAGGGGTGGAGAGCAGATGGGCGCTTCTTCTGTGTGCCCTAGCCAGGAATCGAACCCAGGATTTCTGCACGCCAGGCCGATGCCACTGAACCAACTGGCCAGGGCCCATAATTTTTTTTTTTTTTTTGTATTTTTCTGAAGCTGAAAACGGGGAGAGACAGACTCCCGCATGTGCCCGACCAGGATCCACCCGGCACGCCCACCAGGGGCGAAGCTCTGCCCACCAGGGGGCGATGCTCTGCCCCTCAGGGGCGTCGCTCTGCCACGACCAGAGCCACTCTAGTGCCTGGGGCAGAGGCCAAGGAGCCATCCCCAGCGCTCAGGCCATCTTTGCTCCAATGGAGCCTTGGCTGCGGGAGGGGAAGAGAGAGACAGAGAGGAAAGAGGGAGGGGGTGGAGAAGCAGATGGGCGCTTCTCCTGTGTGCCCTGGCCGGGAATCGAACCCGGGTCCCCCGCACGCCAGGCCGACGCTCTACCACTGAGCCAACCGGCCAGGGCCCATAATTTTTTTTTATAAAAGGAAAATATCTAAGGAAAACTATAAACTATTTTCCTAGAAAAATGTACTTACATACAAACTTTACCATATAATTTCAGGGAGTTTGTACACCTCCTGGAGTCTATTGATAGATAACGTTTCTCTCATTCCTGCATGCTTATTAATATTTATTGTCCATACCATCCAATTTAGCAATTCAAATAAGTGGTGAAGTTTAGTTACTCTTCCAAGTCGACTTAAAAAATCATGTAGGTTCTCATCTGTCAACTGGGAAGTTGATATGGTGATTCTGAGAATCTTCCAGAGTATTGAGAACAGTGCTTATAAACTTTAAAGTACTAACAATACATAGACAAGTTATATTCTTCACTTCTGTCTCCCCAGACAGATCACAGAGAACTTGGATGGATGTATTGTACCGTATAACTCTCCTGAATACTTTTTGGTGCCTAATAAAACTGAATAAATGTTTCTTAACGTCTATTTCAAGCAAAGAACTCTGGCTGTTTTCCACAGTTGAGGCTGGTTACAGCAGCATCCAAAGATAACACAGAGAGCAAACACTTTATTTGCTCATAAGAGTTTCACTTGCCTAATCCCATTTTTTGTAAGTCATGTGTTAGTTCACCTACTCACCTAGTCCAGGCTATAGCTACTGTAGAGAGCTAAATATCTAAGAAAGCTGTGTCAATCATGAATTGGAGAGAGAAAAAAGGAATCCATCAAGTTTCTTTCCTCAAAACTGGCATTTACTAAATTCTTTGAGTCGTATTGTCAAGATTCACTGCAAGGAAAATGAAATGTGTTTGGAGAATCAACCCAATAGATAATTGTAAGAATCCATAAGCTCTTCTCTTTGCTTTACTTCTTCAATGACTGTTTCATGGTGAGTTCCACACTAATTTTCAATTTCAGGTATAAAGTGGCAGCATATAAAGAATTCCACAATGAATAACACCTCCAGCTCTGTTAAAAAGCTAAGGGGCTCTGAATAATTCCTATCCTCTTTCTAAATCCAACTCAAATCATTTCTTTTCTTTTTTCTTTTCTTTTCTTTCTTTTCTTTTTTTTTGGACTAGCCTCATTCTTCCTGGCTTGAGTTGCCCAGCATTTTGCCACAATCCTTCAGGTCACATCATCATAAACTTTATTGGTCAGAACTGTATACACAAGTACCTGTCTTATCTCCTTAATCAAGACCAAGTTCTGTGTAACATGTCTGTGCAGCACAGAATTAGCTACACATTTAGGACCGGCTAAATAGGATAGCTAAAATAGAATGAAGCTGTATGACTTATCCAGGACTCAATTTTGTCTTTTATAAAAACAATACTAATAATCCTAAATCCCCAATGTATCACAGATCAAATTCAAGTGAACATGATAACAGACGGCCTCTAACAGTTAATACAAAAAAAAAAAAAAGGTCATTATTTTCATTGTCAGGAGCCTGTTCCTTGGAGATACTACATACAAATGAACAGAAGCCCATTCTCTCCGGTTTCTTTGGTAGGTGAGGGGAGAAGGAATGGAACTCTGGTTCCTAAAATCCTGTTCTGTCATTTCTTCTCACTTTTCTTTGACACTGGCTGCTAGTGTCAAATGCTTGGTTTAACCTCAGAGAAAAAAGAATATAAAAAAAGAAACAGAGTAATCCCAGTCCTCTTAAATCTACTTTGCAAAGATGCCAAGAAGACAAATAAGACACTTATAAAATCAGGAAGTGCTGTGGAGGAAGGGCATTAATACAACCAAATTATATTAAAGAGCTACTTTTACATTTCTAAATTCTGTGCCTAATAGCCAAGTTAAATTGGTAGTTTTAAAAAATGAAGCCAACATAGAAATCAGTAAAAAGGATCAAAGTAGAAAACTAAAATCAACAAAGCAAGAGATTCAATCAGACAGGTTAGATGGCAATTAGAAATAAAGCCCTTTCCCTTCAAAATAACATCTTTCCTCTACCTAATGTTACAAAGACTAACTGGACAGAATGAAGGTCTGTTACACAAGCTACAAATAAAGTAAATCTGTAAATTAAAATCTAGTCTTGGTTAATCATAATAAAGGAAAATAATAAACAAATGGATTACAAATTTGCTGCCAAAAGTTGCAAAGGTTTTGGAATTTAATTATTATTATATTTAATACAAACAAGAGGGAAGCCAAAAAGCAAAAAGAAGACCTGCAGTTTAACAACAGGAAGGTCATAAAAAGATCAAAAAACAAAACTTTAATATTTGAGGATCATGATTATTCTGTGGAAAGGTTTTGATACCCCCCTCTTCCCTTAGAAAAACAAAAATGTTCTACAAATGATATGGCAAATATTCCAAAATGCCACAGTGAATGATACAGGGCTATTATGAACAATAACATTTAACATTTATTATTTAAGGCATGGTTTATAGCGTCATTCAAATAACTATTTTCTTTTCTTTCCCATCTTTCAGTCCTACCCACACAAACAAATGTACACATACTCTTCTAGTTACTATGGTGAAAACCTATAAATCTGTAATCTCTTTTGTAAATCAAACCAATGAATGCACAGACAAAAATCCTAAACTGACATGGGTATCCAAGAGAAAACTAATGTAGAACCTAATCTGAAAGAAGTAGAAAAATAAAATACATATCCTCCAAAAACCTAACATAATAAATTTAGAAATAAATGGCTCGATGTGCTTGAAGTTATTGTAAAATAGATTACTACTTACCCTGTAAAATTATAAAAGACCTTCCTTAATACAGCTAACTTACTCCATATTTATTCTTTTTTGTGTGTGCGTGACAGAGAGAGAGAGACAGAGGGAGGAACAGATAGGGACAGACAGGAAGAGACAGAGATGAGAAGCATCAATTCTTTGTTGCAGCACCTTAGTTGTTCATTGATTGCTTTCCTCATATGTGCCTTGATGGGGGGCTACAGCTGACTGAGTGACCCCTTGTTTTAGACAGCGAACTTAGGTTCAAGCTGGTGAGCTGTGCTCAAAACAGATGAATCGAGCTCAACCCGCGACCTCAGGGTTTTGAACCTGGGTCCTCTGTGTCTCAGTCCAATGCTCTATTCATTGTGCCACTGACTAGTCAGGCTATTATGATTTTTTAAAAAGCATTAGAAATGGGCCCTGGCCAATTGGCTCAGTGGATAGTGTCGGCCCGGCATGCAGACATCCCAGGTTCAATCCCCCATCAGGGCACACATGAGAAGCAACCATCTGATCTGCTTCTCTTCCCCATCCTCTCCCTTCTCTCTCTCTTCACCTCTTGTAGGCAATAGCTCAATTGGTTCGAGCATTGGCCCTTAGGTACTGAGGATGGTTTGGCTGATTCGAGCATTAGCCCCAGACGGGGGTTGCTGAGTGGATCTTTACCTCCCCTCTTCCCACTTAAAAAAAAAAGCAGGCCTTGGCTGGTTGGCTCAGCAGTAGAGCGTCGGCCTGATGTGTGCAAGTCCCGGGTTCGATTCCTGGCCAGCGCACACAGGGGAAGCGCCCATCTGCTTCTCCACCCCTCCCCTTCTCCTTCCTCTCTGTCTCTCTCTTTCCCTCCCGCAGCCAAGGCTCCACTGGAGCAAAGTTGGCCTGGGTGCTGAGGATGGCTCCATGGCCTCCACTTCAGGTGCTCGAATGGCTCTGGCCATAACGGAGCAACGCCCCAGATGGGCAGAGCATGGCCCCCTGGTGGGCATGCTGGGTAGATCCCAGTTGGGTACATGCAGGAATCTGTCTGACTGCCTCCCTGCTTCTAACTTTGGAAAAATACAAAATAATAATAATAATAATAATAATAATAACAACAAGCATAAGAAATGATGTACAAGCCAGAGACTAGGTCATCCAAGACACTGTGGTATCCTGCTTGCTTTTTTTCTCTCTTGGATCACTTATCATGGAAGTAAACAGTTACTATTGTACTCTACGGTCAACAATCAGAAAGGAACAGCCAATGAGTTAGCCTGGAAGCAGATCCTCCAGCCCAGTCAGGCCGTGGGATGGCTGTAGCCCTGGCTGACATCCAGTGCAACTGGAGGGACCCTAAGCTACAATCACTTAGTCAAGCTGTTCCTAAATTCATATCCCACCCAACTCTTATGTGAGATAATAAATATTTGTTGTTTTCAGCCCCTAATTTTTTGGAAATTTTGTTATGTAGCAATAGATAACTAATATTTGGATTCTCTCCCTTATTAATTCATTCAATTTTTTTTTTTTTGTATTTTTCCGAAGCTGGAAACGGGGAGAGACAGTCAGACAGACTCCCGCATGCGCCAGACCGGGATCCACCTGGCACGCCCACCAGGGGGCGACGCTCTGCCCACCAGGGGGTGATGCTCTGCCCCTCCGGGGCGTCGCTCTGTCGCGACCAGAGCCACTCTAGTGCCTGGGGCAGAGGCCAAGGAGCCATCCCCAGCACCCGGGCCATCTTTGCTCCAATGGAGCCTCGCTGCGGGAGGGGAAGAGAGAGACAGAGAGGAAGGAGAGGGGGAGGGGTGGAGAAGCAGATGGGCGCTTCTCCTGTGTGCCCGGCCGGGAATCGAACCCGGGACCCCTTGCACGCCAGGCCAACGCTCTACCACTGAGCGAACCGGCCAGGGCCTAATTCATTCAAAATTTATCAAACAACTACTTTAATGTTTTGAGGCTGTAAGAGATACAAGTATTAATGATAAATTGCAGGCTTCTTGAAGGCATAAACTAACAAGCCATTGTAGTGGACATATATATTGGTTTTGTAATTCCTTTGAAAAACTACTCCTCACCTATTCCCCAGGGTATCCGCTGTCAATCTACACCTTACCTTGCCCCTGGTGAAAGGGCTGGGCATATACTGCAAGCTTAAATTATCCTAGCTCCTGTGAACAGTGACTTCTCCATGGGTAACTGTGTGTCCTAAACAGGGAAACTAAGAAACTAGTTTTCAATCAGTACACATAAGTCAGGAAAATAGAAGCACCTCTTTCTACTGGTATGAGCTGGATAACCATTACTTTACATCAGTAGGGGGTAAGCTTGTTTACAGAATGACATGAACAAAGCCAGAGAGAGCCAAGAAATACCTGAAACCTGGAACCACATTTGGGCTTCCTAAGTATATAACCCACTAGCCTCCCTTTTCAATTAATTAAGGTAGACACTAATACATACACTTTGTTTTTTGTTTGTTTGTTTTAAATCTAAGTTGTAGCAAATGAGAAAGAAAAGTTCAAAATATCCTGAGAATTTAGATTATCAGATCCAGCTGAGATAACCAGAGAGAAATTCATGGCAGTAATATGGACTCTGAAGAAGAGAAAGGATTTTAGCAAGAGAAAATAGGGAGGCATAAAGAATATTCCAAGCAGCTACAGGAAAGGATATACATGTATGAAAAGTACAGTTCCATTTGGCCGAGCTCTCCAATATAAATCATGATAAAGTACAGAAGCCTAAATGATATTCTTAGAAAGTTAGACTGTTTTCCCTAGGCTAAGGGAGTATGTGAGGAGGAGTATCATAGAATGACAGGTCAAACTCATTTTGTGATCAATATTGGTTAAATATTACCACTCTCACTAGTTTTATCATCATAATTCCATTCATGCTGCTCTACTGTATCAAGACTTTTTAAATCCACAAATAACTTATCAAAATGCAAATATACTTCCTCTAATCTACTTAGTTAATAACCCTGGCAATAAAAAGGAAGTTAAGCTTAGTTGGCAGTTAAACTGAACTAGTTCCTACTGAGTACCACTCATCATTATTGCCACCTGTGTCTTGAGTGATACTGCTGAGCCCTCTTCGTTACACACAGAGCTATTTAGAAAGTTTAAAAAAAGATAAACCTGAACTTAGCTTCCAAGTTCAAAAGTTCCACTTTCTATTTTCGCAATTGAGAAATCATTTGTAAAAATCCATTCAGCTGCCTGACCAGGCGGTGGCACAGTGAATAGAGCTCATACTGGGATGCGGACGACCCAAGTTCGAGACCTCGAAGTCGCCAGCTTGAGCGCGAGCTCATCTGGTCTGAGCAAAAAAGAGCTCACCAGCTTGAGCCCAAGGTCGCTGGCTCAAGCAAGGGGTCACTCGGTCTGCTGTAGCCTCCCCCTCCCGGTCAAGGCACATATGAGAAATCAATCAATCAATGAACAACTAAGGAACTGCAACGAAGAATTGATGCTTCTAATCTCTCTCCCTTCCTGTCTGTCTGTCCCTATCTGTCCCTCTCTCTGACTCTTGTCTCTCCCACCAAAAAAAAAAAAAAAAAGAACAAAAAAACCCACAATGAGATACCACTTCACAACCATTAAGGATGGTAATTTACTCACACACATACATACAAATCCAGAAAATAACAAATGTTGATGAGAATGTGCAAATTTCAATCCTTGTGCACTGCCCAGAAGAATGTAAAATGGCACAGCCACTGTGGAAATAGTCTGGCAGTGTCTCAAAACGTTAAAAAATAGAATTACCCTATGACCCAGCAATTGCACTCCTAGGTATACATGCAAAAGAATTAAAAGCAGAGACTTAAACAAGTATGTGTACATCCATGTGCATAGTAACATTATTCACAACAGCCAAAATGTGGAAAGAACTCAAATGTCCATCGACATATTAATGGATAAGTAAAATGTGGTATATATATAGAATGAAATAAGATTAGTCTTTAAAAGGAATAAAATTCTGACACGTGCTACAACAGGGATAAATCCTAAGACATTATACCAAGCAAAATAAGCCAGACACAATAGGGCAAATATTGTATGTTTCCACTTATATGAGGTACCTAAAAGAGGCAAATCCACAGACACAGACACATAAAGGAGACAGAGTTACCAGGGTCACAGAGAGGTGGGAATGGGACCTTGCTGGGTAATGGGTGCAGAGTTCCCCTTTGGGATGATGAAAAAGTTCTGGAATTGAGAGTGGTGATGTTTACACAACATTGTAAATGTACTGCATACAACTGAAATGTATACTTAAAAATGGTGAAATATTAAATTTTATGTTATATACACTTTACACAATAAAAAACAAATGCTAAGAATGGGCTTGGGCCAGAGGCCTTCCACATGCATCTTGGCAGCAAAGCAGTGGCATGGAATGCAGCGCACAGCCAATCAGCCAGCGCACAAATACCAGACAAACACAAGCAATTTCAACATTGCTGGGTAAGACACACACTCACTGTCACCCTGGGTTTAGCAAAAAGGACTGACATTCAAAAATTGTTTCCAAGTCCTCTTAAAGCTTGGTTTCCTGGCTTCCTCTCAAGCACCCCATCTGTCCACAAGAATAGAACCAGAAAGCAACAGCAAAAATCTGAAAGAAGTCCAAACCCAGGGGCTGCCTGTTGGTAGGTAATTAATCAGAAGCGAAGAACTTCAGCAGTGCCAAAGCCCTGTTCTCGGGGGGTCAACAAGTTTACAAAGACACTCATAGCTTTCTCTCCCTCTTTAAATCTTTTTACCAAAGTATAATATACATACAGAAAAGGGTATATCATAAAACAGATTTTTAAGCCTATCAGGAAAAAATTTAAGCTCAATAATCTCAAATATATCTCTTTATAAATTGGGAGTTAAAAAATAAAATAACTCCAGCACAGCCAGCATTTTCTTAACTGACAAATGTTAAATAGCCCTGGCCGGTTGGCTCAGCGGTAGAGCGTCGGCCTAGAGTGCGGAGGACCCGGGTTTGATTCCCGGCCAGGGCACACAGGAGAAGCGCCCATTTGCTTCTCCACCCCTCCGCCGCGCCTTCCTCTCTGTCTCTCCCTTCCCCTCCCGCAGCCAAGGCTCCATTGGAGCAAAGATGGCCCGGGCGCTGGGGATGGCTCTGTGGCCTCTGCCTCAGGCGCTAGAGTGGCTCTGGTTGCAACATGGTGATGCCCAGGATGGGCAGAGCATCGCCCCATGGTGGGCGTGCCGGGTGGATCCCCGTCGGGCGCATGCGGGAGTCTGTCTGACTGTCTCTCCTTGTTTCCAGTTTCAGAAAAATGCAAAAAAAAAAAAATAATAATATCTCCTGATCCACTTTTTTCCCAAGTGGAAGGACTAATTATAGCTAGCAAAAAACTCAAGTTGTATATTTAGATGTCAACTTAGCAATAAAACTGTTCAAGACTAGGATTATCACTATACTAACATTCATGCAAAAACTCTAGTTACCACCAATTCCTCACTTTCTTTCATCTTCCACATCCCTTCCAATTCATCTCAAAATAACTCATTTACATTCAAAACATTTCTTCTATCTGCTCACTTCTCTTCACCCTGACTAAAATTATCTCCATCTACCTCACTAATATTAGTTTACCTCAACCAGTTATGATAGCTCCCTCTAAGTGTTCTCCTGGCTTCACTTTTATTTCCTTTTATAATACTGATTTTTATTAGTTATCCCTAGTCTTGATAAACAAAATTTGAAACAAGTTACAATAAAATTTTAAAAGGAATTTTTATAATTGTGGAACAGAGGTGGAAATGTAGAAAGCAGTGTCCTAAGTCCCATTTTGAATATAACCCCCATTTTGAAGTGGAGTATTAATTTTGGCTCTGTTCATTTTGATTACCTAACCTTGCTAATAGAATGAAAGATTAAGTATTTTGTCTTTTTGCTTTTCGTTTATCTTGAGAACCTATTTTACCTTATTACTATCAAACAGAGATTTGGAAGTAATAGAGAGCTGCTTTTAGTGTGCAAAAAAACAGTTCCTGCTTAACCAGGCGGTGGCACAGTGAATAGAACGTCAGCCCGGGATGCTGATAACCCAGGTTGGAAACTCCATGGTCACTGCCATGAGTGTGGGCTCATAAACATGACCCCATGGGTGCTGGATTGAGCCCCAAAATTGCTGGCTTGAAGCCCAAAGTCGCTGGATTGAGCTCAAGGTCCCTGCCTTGGGTAGGGTGTCACTGGCTCAGCTGGAGCCCCCCCAGTAAAGGCACATATGTGAAAGCAATCAGTGAACAACTATGAGTGATGCTTCTCTTACCTCTCCCTTTCTGTCTGTCTGTACCACTCTCTCTCTCTAACAACAACAACAACAAAAAAATTAGAGCAGAACTAAATAAAAAAAGAACAAAAACATTATACAAAAAACTAATACAACAAAGAGCTGGTTCTTTGTAAAGATTAATAAAATTGGCTAATCGCTGGCTAGACTCACTAAGAAAGAGTCATATAAACAAAATCAGAAATGAAAGAGAAGGTACCACATTACAGATATACAAAGGATCATACTAGAACAGTGGTAGTCAACCTGGTCCCTACCGCCCACTAGTGGGCATTCCAGCTTTCATGGTGGACGGTAGCAGAGCAACCAAAGTATAAATAAAAAGATAGATTTAACTACAACCAAGTTGTTTTATAAAGATTTATTCTGTCAAACTTAGCGAAAATCCGACATAAAGTATTTTGTTAAGTAATTATTATATGCTTTAACTTGCTGTAACTCTGCTTTATAAATTTTAGAAAGTTACTTCCCTACTTTATAAATCACCATTCCTGTGGAACCAGTGGGCGGTTAGAAAATTTTATTACTAAATAGAGATACAAAAGTGGGTGGTAGGTATAAAAAGGTTGACTACCCCTATACTAGAGCATTGTTAAAGACTTGATGTCAGCAAATTCAATAATCTAGACAAAATAGATAAATTCCTAGAAATATATAACCTTCCTAGACTGAATCATGAAGAACTGAAAAATCTAAACAAACCAGGGAGGAAACCAAAGCAATCATCAAAAACCTCCCCAAAAATAGAAGTCCAGGACCAGACAGCTTCACTAGTGAATTCTACCAAACAGTCGAATTTGATACCTATCCTTCTCAAACTATGCCAAAAAAATGAAGAAGCAATACTTCCTAACACATTTTATGAGGCCAACATAATCCTGATACCAAAACCTGGCAAGGATAACACAAAAAACGAAAACTATAGACAAATATCTTTGATGAATACAGATGTAAAAACCCTAAACAAAACAACAGCAAATCAAATACAACAATATACTAAAAAAAATAATACATCACAATCCAGTGGGGTTCATTTCAGGGGCACAAGGATAGTTTACTTTACACAAATCCATCAATGTGACACACTACATTAACAAAACAAAAGATAAAAAATTATATGATCTTAATCAATAGATGCAGAAAAAGCATTCAATAAGATACAATGTCCATTTGTGATTAAAACAGTCAATAAAATGGGTACAGAAGGAAAGTACCTAAACATAATAAAAGCCATCTTGATAAAACCCTCAGCCAATATCATACTAAATGGTGAAAAAAAAATTAAAGCTTTTCCTCTAAAATCAGGAACAAGACAAGGATATCCACTCTCACCACTCTTATTCAACATAAGTGCCCTTTATTTCTTTCTCTTGCCTGATTGATCTGGATGTCCTACCCAGATCAATCAGGCAAGAGAAAGAAATAAAAGGCACTTGAATTGGGAAGGAAGAAGTAAAAGTGTCACTTTTTGCAGGTCACATGATTCTGTATATAAAAAACCCTAAAGACTTCAACAAAAAGCCATTAGAAACAATAAACTAATACAGTAAAGTTGCAGGATACAAAATTAATGTACCAAAATCCACTGCTTTTCTGTATACTAACAATGAAATGTCAGAAAAATAAATGAAAAATACAATTCCTTTTGCAACTGCAACCAAAAGAACAAAGTACCTAGGAATAAACTCAACAAAGGATGTGAAGGACCCTGAAAGCTACAAAACATTATTAAAAGAGATAGAAAAAACACAATGAAATGGAAAGATATTCCATGTTCATGGATTGAAAGAATAAATATAGTTAAAGTGGCCATATTTCCCAAAATAGTATACAGATTTAACATAATCCCCATCAAAATCCCAATGTCAATTTTTAAAGAAATAGAACAAAAAATCATCATATTTGTATGTAACCACAAAAGACCCTGAATAGTCAAAGCAATTCTGAGAAAAAAGAATGAAGCCCTGGCCAGTTGGCTCAGCAGTACAGCATCGGCCCGACGTGTGAAAAGTCCCAGGTTCAATTCCCAACCAGGGCATAGAGGAGAAGCACCCAACTGCTTCTTCACCCTTCTCTCTCTCCTTTCTCTCTCTCTCTCTTCCCCTCCCACAGCCAAGGCTCCACTGGAGCAGGGTTGGCCTGGGTGCTGAGGATGCTCCATGGTCTCTGCCTCAGGCGCTAGAATGGCTCTGGTTGCACGAAGCAACAACCCAGATGGGCAGAGCATTGCCCCCTAGTGGGCATGTCAGGTGGATCCCAGTCGGGCATATGTGGGAGTCTATCTCTCTACCTCTTTGCTTCTCACTTAAGAAAAATTAAAAAAAAAAAAAGAATGAAGCTGGTATCCCATTACCTGACTTCAAATTATACTACAGAGCTACGATAATCAAAACAGCATGGTATTGGCAGGAAAAGACACACACACACCAATAGAATAGATTTGAGGGCCCAGAAATAAAACCACATGTATATGAACAAATAACTCTTGACAAAGGAGCCAAAAACATACAACTTAGAAAAGAAATCCTCTTCAATAAATGGTACTAGGAAAATTAAAAAACCACATGTAAAAGAATGAAATTAGATTACAGTTTGTCCTCACATATAAAAATTAATTCAAAATGGATCAGAGGCCTAAATATAAGATCTAAAACAATAAATTACATAGAAAAAAATACAGGTACCAAACTTATGGACCTTGGCTGTAAATAACAATTAATGAATTTGATCCCAAAGACAAAGGAAGTAAAGGCAAAAATGAATTAATGGGACTATATCAAACTAAAATTCTGCACAGCAAAAGTAACCAATAACAAAACAAAAAGGCAACCACCTGAGTGAGAGATTATATTTGCAAACAACAGTTCTGACAAGGGGTTAATACATAAAATATATAAAGAACTCATACAACTTAACACCAAACAAACAATATAATTTAAAAAATGGGCAGAGGACCTGAACAGGCACCTCTCCCTAAAAGACATACAAACAACTGACAGATATATGAGAAGATATTCAACTTCACTAGCTATAAGAGAAGTGCAATCAAAACTCCCACCTGTTAGAATGACTGTTATCAACAAGACAGGTAATAGCAAGTGGAGGAAAAGGAATCCCCATATAGTGCTAGTGGAATGTAAACTGGTACAGCCACTATGAAAAACAGTATAGCAGTTCCTCAAAAAATGAAGAATAGAGTTACCATATGACTCAGCAATCCCTCTTCTGGATATCTACCCCAAAAATTCTGGTTTTTTTCTCCCTAATTACAAGTTTCTGCTTTCCCCCCAAAAAAAGACCTATATACCAGATCATTAAAAGTCTGTCATCTGGAGCACAAATCAAATGATTTCAAGAAAAACCAGGTAGATACTAAAATTACCTTCTTTGTCCTGGCTGGTTGGCTCAGTGGTAGAGTGTCGGCTCGGCATGTGCAAGTCCCAGGTTCAATTCCCAGACAGGGCACACAGGAGAAGTGCCCATCTGCTTCCCTCTCCTTTTTCTCTATCTCTCTCTTCCCCTCCTGCAGCCAAGGCTCTATTTAGGAGCAAAGATGGCCCCGGCACCGAGGAGGCCTCCATGGCCTCCACCTCAGGCACTAGAATGGCTCTGGCTGCAACAGAGCAACACCCTACATGGCGAGAGCATCGCCCCCTAGAGGGCATGCCGGGTAGATCCCGGTTGGGCGCATGCGGGAGTCTGTCTTCCTCCCTGATTCTCACTTCAGAAAAATACAAAAAAATAAAAAAATAAAATAAAATGACCTGCTTTAATGACTGCAAGAAAAAGCAGCAGTGTTTTATATATAATCAAAATCAAATTAAAAATTACTTGTGGGCTCAAGGACGGAGATAGCATGCGTAGGGTCTTTAGGAACAATATGCTACAGTACTTCAGAGATGGAGTGTCTCCTGTACCTTACTGCCTGTAAAGATGACCAGGTGTGTTGTTTAATCCCAATTCCTGGTGTTTATTTAGCATCTCTATCAATGCCTTGGAGATTCTGACCAAATGCCAAGAATTCTAAGATCTAACCAAAATGGAGAAGTGACCAACTTCTACACAATCACCTTTTTGACCCATTTGGTTCTTCTGCAATAGCTCCCAGAACCCTGAGAGCAGTTTCCAGATTCTATACACAATTGAGAGTATTCACATTTTTAGATGATTCTACCTCTGATGTGGGATTCTAGGAAACAGGATCTTTTCCTATTATTCTGACCATTTCTGCAAAGAAAACTGTTATATAAAACCAATTTGAATGTACTGTTTATATGTAATGGAAATATACTTTACAAAGGGAAATTCATTAAAGTTGAACTCACCTGTCCGTTTTTCCCTATTTCCAGCTCCATTATGGCAACAGGCGTGTATATCTGAGCCGAGTGCCTTGACTGTGATTTGCCATCAACTCTCCAACTCAGGCTCCGAAGCCCACTGTCCCAGCGGCTCTGGTTCATGAGACTCTCTCGAATCTTTGTCTTATGACTCTTCCAGAATTTAGAAATGACAGCAGCTTGATCAGATGTGATCCCTCCTTGCTTTTTGGTTTGAGCAGTCAAGAATGCCTCCAGCTGGTTGAAATCCATGTCTGCAGATGCAATAGACTGTAATGACAGAAAAAATGAATTTGAATTTGGTAGATAATTAGAAAAAAGTAGATTCTTAACTAACGATCATATTTTGAGCAATTCATAATCAATGAGTAAGTTTTCACAAAAGGGTCAAGTGACAGTGATGACAATACAATCTTCATAAGTACAAAAATATTCTGTGCAAATATCAAATATCAGAAAAGCTACTGTTAAAAATTCCATGTCACTGAAATTCTATATCATAATCTAATTTTTAAATATCTAGTACTATGGTACGGAAATAATAAAATAAAATGATAGTAAAATAAAAATTTTCAAGTAAGAGAACAAAATCACACTGCTCACAAAAATTAGGGGATCAGGGAACATGCAGATACTCTAGTACTTTCAGCCTTTTTTTGTATAGTGCATTTTCACCAATAAAATAAAAGTTGGTTTTGCATCTCATTTGCATAATTGAACAACTTTTTGACTTGTCGCTTGCTTTTCTAATGTTCATTTAATAATAAAAAAATTAAATGCTTTTTTTATCGCTTCATATTCATTTTGAACTATCCCCTAATTTTTGTGAGCACTATAGCTCTCTGATGAATCTGACATAATTCCACAGTGCCTAACAGCCAGGCTTAGTTTAACATACTATAAATGTATGATCCCTAGTCCATAAAGAAGCTAAATTTGTTAAATAAATGCATTATTCTACTTTTGTAGTTCATTGTCAGCCAAACAGCTCATTCACAATATTACTATGAAATTGCATGCTACTTTATGCTTTTCCATACATTTTCAAAACTTAATTGCCATTGCTGATCTGAGAACAGTAAGCAGCTAACCTGAAGCAGAAAATCATTACAGGGCTGGGGCAATAAAGCCTTGGAGAGGCCAGTGATGGTTAACGATGGTTAGCTTGTCTCAAGACAAGCTTTCCCCTGTATCTTCTTCGGTATGTTCATCTCCTCTCCTGGCTGCTAGGGTTGGCATGAGCTCCAAACGAATTTCCCAATTTAGAACAGGAAGAGAAATGGTATTGCCTTCTAGGGGTCATGGTTACCAGAAGGATATAAGGCTGTGGTTAAAGAGAGCCATTGTTGATATTTTGGCACAGGCCTGATTGAATAAAAAACAATGAAGCCAAAACAGAGATAAAAGTGGGTTCCAATGGAGTGATATCCCTGTTCTTACAATCCCTGAGGCCCTGGTTCCTGCAGACTTTCCTTAATTTTGTATGTCATCTCAGCATCTTTTCCACCTAAAGGCACCAAAAAATTTTTGGTGAGAGATTGAAAATTTAAAAAAAAATACACACTATAAAACTGGCTCTCAGCAGACATAGTTTAAGAAGCACTGCTAGCCTGACCTGTGGTGGCGCACTGGGTAAAGCGTCGACCTAGAATGCTGAGGTCGCCTGTTCAAAACCCTGGGCTTCCCTGGTCAAGGCACATATGGGAGTTGATGCTTCCTGCTCTCCCCTCTTCTCGCTCTCTCTCTCTTTCTCTCCCCTCTCTAAAATGAATAAATAAAGTCCTTTAAGAAAAAAAAGGAAGAAGCACTGTTATATCACCTGACAGGTGGCTGACAGGTAGTGTCGCAATGGAGGTCCCAGATTCAAAAACCTGAGGTAGCTGCCTTGAACACGGGATCACTGGCTTGAGCCCAAGGTCGCTGGCTTGAGCAAGGTGTCATTGGCTCAGCTGTAGCCCTGCTCCCCCAGTCAAGGCACATATGAGAAAGAAATCAAGAACAACTAAGGTGCCACAACTGTGAGTTGATGCTTCTCATCTCTCTCCCTGTCTCTCTCTTTAAAAAAAAAAAAAAGAAGCACCACTATTGAGGGTAGACATATATCGGAAGGTTCTTTTGTCTCTGCAACTTAGGTCAGCTGCATTTTAAAATAAAAACAACTCATATCCAACTTCATCAACTAATAGCTAAATGGCCCCATTTTCACTATAATAAAAATTCTGGTGCCTGACCTGTGGTGGCACAGTAGATAAAGCATTGACCTAGAATGCTGAGGTAGCTGGTTTGAAACCCTGGGCTTGCCTGGTCAAGTCACATGTGGGAATTGATGCTTCCTGCTTCTCCCCCCTTCTCTCTCTCTCTCTCCCCTCTCTAAAATAAATAAATAAAATCTTAAAAGAAAATAAAACCTGTAAGCAGCCTATAGCATTAAAAAAAAAATCCTAGTTACATTTCAATAAAGGGAAAATGGATACCAAGAAGAAAATAAGCCTGACCAGGTGGTGGTGCAGAAGATACAGCATCGACCTGGATGCTGTGTCCCCAGGTTCAAAACCTTGAAGTCTCTGGCTTGAGCTTGGGCTCACTGGCTTGAGCACAGGGTTGCCAGTTTGCACATGAGATGAAAGACATGACCCAAGGTTGCTGGCTTGAACCCAAAGGTCACTGGCTTGAGCAAGGGGTCTCTGACTCAGCTGGAGCCCTCTGGTCAAGGTAAATATGAGAAGCAATCAGTGAACAACTAAAGTGTCGCAAATACAAGTTGATGCTTCTTCTCTCTCTCCCTTCTTGTCTGTCTATTTCTGTCTATCTCTCTCTCTCTCACTCAAGAAGGAGGAGGAGGAGGAGGAGGAGGAGGAGGAGGAGGAGGAAGGAGGAAGAAGGAGGAAGAATAAAGAAGAAGGAAGAGGAAGAAGAAGGAAGGAAGAAGAAGAAGGAAGAAGGAAGGAAGAAGGAGGAGGAGGAGGAAGAGGAAGAAGAGAAGGAGAAGAAGAAGAGGAGGAGGGAGGAGGAGGAAGAGAAGGAGAAGAAGGAGGAGGAGGAGGAGGAGGAGGAGGAGGAGAAAAGGTGCTGGCAATGAACAAGCTGAAAAGATTAAAAGACAAAACTAAAAATTAAAATTAAAAAATGCCATTATTCTTTATTACAGAAAAAGGAAAATACTTCAGGTTGATAGCAAATTTTAGGAACCACTATTATCTATCCCTGGCTCTTCTTATAGGGGGAAAAAGAGGGAGTTATAATTATTTAGAATTTCTTAAATTACCCAATAAACAAATTGAAAAGCAGTAAAAAGAATAGCTATGGCATGGATAGGTAAATTCATTCCTCACAAATCCATGTAATTAATTCTGACTGCTGCCCTCCGTAATAAAATAATAGTCTGTTTATCTGATGTCTCCAAACTCTGGGAAGTTACTGGAGCCTCTGCACAGAACATCCAACTTTGTTTCATTGCACACAGCTAAAAACAGAAGTGAAATCAAATCATATTTCAAAGGCAAATTCATATTTCCCATTACTAGATTTAATATAAAACTGACTGATGCTTCTGTTGGGTATTACTGCCATATCCTACATGCTAATTTAACAAATTTACACATTAAAAAAGCTCACTAACTTGTGCAACTAGTACATAATAGCCACTATGCAAGAACTTTCCAGTTTACTGACTTCTTAATGTCTAATGAAGGGCACAGCTGAACAGTTAACCAAGCCCCAAATGTAGTGACAGAGAACTAAGTGGGAATGAGAAAAAAATTAAAGTACATATTGTATGAGAGTATGTGTGGAATATGGTGATACATATCTATGGCGTGGACTAGAATACCCACGACAACTGAAGATTGAACATCCTCAATTTTAAAAGTCTCAAGCAATTGGGAAGCTCTTTTGACACACAGCAACTGGTCATCGTACACAGATACAAATTTTAATCTTGTATTCTAAGAGGTATGCTTAGCGAGTAAGTAAACCTAACCAACTTCCCAGCATTTTCAGGGTAGCCTTGTGGAACTTACTTGTTTCCTTAATTAAATCAAGCCTTGAGATTTCAATATCAGCAACTTATTTATTGCATGTCTGAAAAATCCTTAGTAAAGTGTTTTGTTTTTGTTTTTGTTTTTTTTTTTGCATTTTTCTGAAGCTGGAAACAGGGAGAGACAGTCAGACAGACTCTCGCATGCGCCCGACCAGGATCCACCCGGCACGTGGGCGACTCTCTGCCCACCAGGGGGCGATGCTCTGCCCATCCTGGGCATCGCCATGTTGCGACCAGAGCCACTCTAGCGCCTGGGGCAGAGGCCACAGAGCCATCCCCAGCGCCCGGGCCATCTTTGCTCCAATGGAGCCTTGGCTGCGGGAGGGGAAGAGAGAGACAGAGAGGAAGGCGCGGCGGAGGGATGGAGAAGCAAATGGGCGCTTCTCCTATGTGCCCTGGCCGGTAATCGAACCCCGGTCCTCCGCACGCTAGGCCAACGCTCTACCGCTGAGCCAACCGGCCAGGGCAGTAAAGTTTTTATTAAGGTAAAAAATTAACAAAATACTGAATGGGGAGAAAAAGCAATGGACTCTCCATGTAAAAAGGGTAGCTGAACTTTGAGACTCCAACTGTATTTGAGATTTACATTGCCCTTAAAGATAACTCAACCCTTGCAGCAGACATTTTTGCACATTTAGTAACTATTCAAGTGGATTTCTAACCTCTATCCCTAACTCAGGTTGTACTTGGCTTTGTAAGATCCTTCTTGCTCATGTACAAGATTTCATGTACTTAGTCAGTCAGTCAACTGATCACCAAATATCTACCAAGTGTCCAGAAAGCTCAGCACCATGTTGAGATAACTCACACTATGCTTACAGTCTAGTGGAAGGGCTACAGATCACACCTATGATCTCTGCTGAAGTAGTTTTGGTCCCAGTTTCTCAAACAGTCTCACTTAGTAGTTAGGCCTGGGAGACAAATCACACTGCTAATCCATGTATCTTCGCTATCAAATAAGATTCTTAACTGACCAGAAATTGTCAGCTTAAAATTAAAGATTTTTTTTTTTTTTACAGAGACAGAGAGTCAGAGAGAGGGATAGATAGGGAAAAACAGACAGGAACAAAGAGATGAGAAGCATCAATCATCAGTTTTTCATTGCAACACTTTAGTTGTTCATTTATTGCTTTCTCATATGTGCCTTGACCATGGGCCTTCAGCAGACCGAGTAACCCCTTGCTCAAGCCAGCGACCTTGGGTCCAAGCTGGTGAGCTTTTTGCTCAAACCAGATGAGCCTGCACTCAAGCTGGCGACCTCGGGGTCTCGAACCTGGGTCCTCTGCATCCCAGTCCGACGCTCTATCCACTGCGCCACTGCCTGATCAAGCAAATTAAAGAATTTTTAAAAAATATTTCAGAATAGGCCCTGGTCGGTTGGGTCAGCGGTAGACGGTTGGCCTGTCATGTGGAAGTCCCAAGTTCAATTCCCAGCCAAGGCACACAGGAGAAGTGCCCATCTGCTTCTCCACCCTTCCCCCGCTCCTTCCTCTCTCTCTCTCACTTCCCCTCCCACAGTCAAGGCTCCACTGGAGCAAAGTTGGCCCAGGCACTGAGGATGGCTCCATGGCCTCCGCCTCAGGGGCTAGAATGGCTCTGGCTGCAACAGAGCAATGCCCCAGAGGGGCAGAGCATCGCCCCCTGGTGGGCATGCTGGGTGGATCCTGGTTAGGTGCATGTGGGTGTCTGTCTCTCCGCCTCCCTGTTTCTCACTTCAGAAAAATACCAAAAAAAAATATTTTTTTTCCAGAACATTTTTACATGAAATTTCATTTTCATTTGTTTCCATATTAAAAATCTGATCATAATTGCAGAATTTTAATTATAGTCATCTGCAGCAAAATGAATATATCTAGCCACTTGCTATTCTCAATATTAACAGACCATTTACTTAGATCCTACTCTATAGTCAACTGACTAAAAACATAAAATTCAGGTAATAATGGGTACAAAAAAACTACTCAACCTTTCAGTTTCTTTTTTTAAATAATTTTTTTGTTAATTGACTTTAGACAGAGAGGAAGGGAGAGAGAGAAACATGATTTGTTGTTCCAGTTATTTATGCATTCATTGGTTGATTCTTGTACATGCCCTGACCAGAGATGGAAACCACAACCTTGCCATATTGGGATGATGATGCTCTAACCAAATGAGCTACTGGCCAGGGCTTCTCAATTCTTAATCACAAACAAAAATAAAAAAATATGGAAGATGGTAGAAAGAATAGAAAACAGTAAGGCAATTATAAATACACTGCTCACAAAAATTAGGAATATTTCAAAATTAATGTGAAATTATAAAAAAGCATTTGATTTTTTTTACTAAACAAGAACATCAGAAAAGCAAATGACAAGTCAAAGAAAGTTGTTTGATTATGCAAATGAGATGCAAAACCAACTTTTATTTCATTGGTGAAAATGTACTATACAAAGGCTGAACGTACTGGAGTATCTGCACATTCCCTGATCCCCTGATTTTTGTGAGCAGTATAGTTAGGGCTCTGGGTACAATAATTTCTCTGATACAGCTAAGAAGCAAGCAGTTCCCACTGTAGAACTCCAGGTGATCAAAAGAATAGGAAGTATTATGTATTACTCTGAGTAAAAGTATAATTGGAAACTGGAGAACTGATTGAAAATCAAGGCCCTGGCTAGTTTGATCAGTGAATAGCACATCGGCCCCATGTACAGACATCCTGGGTTCAATCCCCAGTCAGGGCACACATGAGAAACGACCATTTCCTTCTCTCCCCCTCCCTCTTCCCTTCTCTCTCTCTTCCCTGCCTAGGCACTGAGCATAGCTCAGTTGGTCCAATTGGCCTCAGGTGCTAAAAATAGCTCAGTTGACTCAAGCATCAGCCCCAGAGGGGGTTGCTGGGTAGATCCAAGTTGGGGCACATGTGGGAGTCAGTCTATCTCCCCTCCTGTCACTTAAAAAAAAGAAGAAGCCACTACTACAAGTACTACAAGTTGATATTCCCACTCCTATCCCCCCCAATAAAATCTTTTTAAAAAAATAGAGAATTTTACTCAATGTAGGTGGCAACTTAAAATTTTTAGTACAGTAAGTAGTTCAAGGAGATACCTAAAAGTCAAAGTTATAAAAATCATCATATAGCCTGACCAGGCAGTGGCGCAGTGGATATAGTGTCAGACTGGGATGCAGAAGACCCAGGTTCAAGACCCCGAGGTCGCCAGCTTGAGCGTGGGCTTATCTGGTTTGAGCAAAAGCTCACCAGCTTGGACCCAAGGTCGCTGGCTCGAGCAAGGGGTTACTCGGTCTGCTGAAGGCCCGTGGTCAAGGCACATATGAGAAGCAATCAATGAACAACTAAGGTGTCGCAAGGAAAAACTAATGATTGATGCTTCTCATCTCTCTCCGTTCCTGTCTGTCCCTATCTATCCCTCTCTCTGACTCTCTGTCTCTGTAAAAAGAAAAAACAAACATCATATAAAAACATAAGAAGTTATATTCACAGGGTATTTGTCTAGAAAGCTATGTGTTTTGTTTTAATGGCTGAGGGGACTTAATTTTTAATTTTCTTCAATAACTTTTTAAATAAATATTCCTTTTTTATTTGTTTTATTCTTTTAGATAACAAAACTTAAGATGACTATTTTCTTTTTCTTTTTTTAATTTTTATTTATTCATTTTAGAGAGGAGAGAGAAAGGGAGAAAGACAGAGAGGGGGAGAGAGAGGAGAGAGAGACAGAGAGAGAAGGTGGGGAGGAGCTGGAAGCATCAACTCCCATATGTGCCTTGACCAGGCAAGCCCAGGGTTTCGAACCGGCGACCTCAGCATTTCCAGGTCGACGCTTTATCCACTGCGCCACCACAGGTCAGGCTAAGATGACTATTTTAATCCTTCCCATAATGTACTTTTATGGATTTGAATTAACATGGTGGTGGCACAGTGGATAAAGCATCGACCTGGGATGCTGAAGACCCAGGTTCGAAGCCCCGAGGTTGCCAACTTGAGTGTGGGTTCATCAGCTTGAGCACAGGGTTCACTGGCTTGAGCATGAGATCATAGACATGACCCTATGATCACTGGCTTGAGCAAGGGGTCACTGGCTTGACTGGAGCCTCCCCCCCACAGTCAAGGCACATAAGAGATGCAATCAATGAACAACCAAAGTGACACTACTACAAGGTGATGCTTCTCATCTGTCTGTCTCTCCACGCCCTCTCGCATGCACAAGCATGCTTAAAATAATAATAAAAAATGAGTGTTTGGAAGAAGTCTAAATAATTTACTTCTCAGTGTAAAAGTCAAATAGTTCTCTGACCTTGCAAAATACATTTGTTTTCTGCAATGTCTATTATGAACCAAGAACTGAAAATAGGGAGCACAGAACCGAAAGCTGTTGATCTTAGACAGCCAGCTATTCTCAAAATTGGTTTATGCAAAAACAACAAAGAATTGCAATTTGAGACCTGCCACCTACAGGCAAACAACACGCAAGTATGGAGGACAAAGTAGAGAAATGTTCTTTTATAGAGGAAAGAGGGAGTTCAGAGGGGCTGTTACAAACAAAGAGTTCATTGGAGGAAACGGTGAGTTTGAAGTGTAGTCTTTCATTGGTAATTTTTTTTTGTTGGCTGAGTGGCTGCTGGGCAAGGAGAAGATCCTCTTTCTTCCTGCTGGAATAGTCGAGTAGAAAAACATCTTCCTGTTGGCTATGGGAAGCAGTCAATCCCTATGTGGGGTAACTGACAATGAAAGTAGGGCATGAGAGTCCCCCCCTTATAGGCCCTTCCAACTTCAATTTAAAAGAGATTTTTGTTTATTAACCTTCACAAAACCAACAAAATATCTTTTATTTACCTGTCTCACTTGAGTTCCGTGCATGGAATACAGGTGCTTATTTCATTATTGACAAATTGTAAAACATGGGTGGTATCTGAATCTCTTGACAATTCAGACAACTGAAATAACAGCAAGGAAATGCCAGGAACGAGAGTAGCGTTTTAGAGAAATCATGTGCGGCTTTTATAAACATTTTATCCAAAGAACTTTGTAGATTTAGATACTACTGTTTGAGAAGAATTAAGAATGTTGTCAAGAGCCTGACCTGTGGTGGCGCAGTGGATAAAGTGTCAACCTAGAAATGCTAAGGTCGCCAGTTCGAAACCCCGGGCTTGCCTGGTCAAGGCACATATGGGAGTTGATGCTTCCAGCTCCTCCCCCCCTTCTCTCTCTCTGTCTCTCCTCTCTGTCTCTCCCTCTCCTCTCTAAAATGAATAAATAAATAAAAAAAAGAATGTTGTCAAGAGAAGAAAAAAAGATTTGCAGCCAATTTGAAAAATGAGACAAGGTCTCTTGAGTTGGCAGGGTCTGTTGAGAAGGCCATTTTCATTCCCATCAATGTCAAATTTGCACAGTTGAATATTAAGAGAAAGACACAGGTTAGTCTCTAATTGCAGCACTGTTGCCTGAAATTAATTTGCATATAAGACATAAAAAAGAAAACTTTAAATCATAAACAGAAAGAGTGCTTTCTATTAAAGACATGTTTCATTTTATTTATATCTACTAAACTTTAACTTGAATATAACAACACAAATGTGACTGTTCACATTGAGATCTAGGGCTTTATTACAGAAAAATGAAGGTTGACTTTGGGGATCCAGAGACATGCAGTTTGCCTCTCCATGGAACTACACCGGTAGACTCCAAGACATTGAAACAGAACAGAAACAATGAAAAACAAAAAGAAGGGTACAAATATTGATTGTTACAACCTATGCAACTTACGACCATTCGACTTTACAACCACAACCGCTAGCCATGACATGCTCCACATCTGGCAGCACCAGTGTTGCCCAGCTGGGCGTACGACAGTGCGGACCAGCTTCCAGCAGCACTACCATCTCCACGTGCACCATTTCAACTGTTATCTCAGACTTGGTACAGCAATTTGTGTTTTGTGTCTTGGATATTTTTCATCAAACCCCTTCCAAGATGTCTACCAAGAGGAAATTGTCTTTGCAAATATTAAATCAGTTGTACTGGTAATGCAGTGTTTTACTTAAACCTGACAAATGTAAAAATAAGAAACAAAATGGTGTAGAGATGATACAAATGGCATAAAATGAACAAAAAAATTATGATATATAACAATAATGAAAGAAAATTATGATAAAATATGACTTAAAGATTTTTATAACATCATTTCACAGTACTGTACATATAGCCTACGACCAAATCCTGTTACAGGCCCTGGCCGGTTGGCTCAGCGGTAGAGCGTTGGCCTGGCGTGCAGAAGTCCCGGGTTCGATTCCCGGCCAGGGCACACAGGAGAGGGGCCCATCTGCTTCTCCACCCCTCTCCCTCTCCTTCCTCTCTGTCTCTCACTTCCCCTCCCACAGCCAAGGATCCATTGGAGCAAAAGATGGCCCAGGCGCTGGGGATGGCTCCTTGGCCTCTGCCCCAGGCGCTAGAGTGGCTCTGGTCGCGACAGAGCGATGCCCCGGAGGGGCAGAGCATCGCCCCCTGGTGGGTATGCCGGGTGGATCCCGGTCGGGTGCATGTGGGAGTCTGTCTGACTGCCTCCCCGTTTCCAGCTTCAGAAAAATACAAAAAAAACCCCCAAAAAACAAAAAAAAAACAAATCCTGTTACAACCAGTCTGTCGGAACCAATTGTGGTCCTAAGTCAAGCATTAGCTGTATTTGATAAAATAAAGAACTCAAAACTATGAGTTTTTCACTATCTACATTACTATTTAAAATGTTTATTTACTCATTTTTCAAGTGCTTGAGTACTCCTATTGTTTCAGCCATGAGTTTAATGATAAAGACCATAGGGGCTTTCAAGGGTTTTAGAGATACACAATTGAGATAGAAATCCTCAGCCTCAAATGCCAATATCCTCCGGCATATATCTTCCCAAAATTTTAATTCCCAAGGCTGCCTGTCCTAACTGAAGCTAACAATGTAATAAAATAAAATAGTCTTTCTGACTCCATCTTGCTCAAGCCTGCACAGTTCTCAATTATGTCAGTTAGCAACTTTTGTTTAGTCCTGCACATAGATATGATAATCATTAAAGTAATCTAATCTGTAGCCTAGTAATTACTGAAACAACCTCCCTGCTGGAAACTACCTCAAGAAGATAAGAAAGGTATGTACAAAAACAATAATTGTTTATCAAAAGATTTATAGGAACCTCATGACAGACCATGGCAACTGAAGTTTGCCAAAAGCAAAAAAATTTCACTGTCCCGACACTCTTTGACCTTTGCTGATGTCCAAATATCTGTGGTCATGAATCACCTTCTAACCTCAAACCCCACTCCTTAGCCCCTTCTCCTGACATAAAAGAAGCCTGAATTCTGTACTTTCTCAAGATGGTTCTTGAGGATGCTAGTTCACCATCTTCTTGGCTTGCTGGCTTTCCAAAGAAAGTCACTTTCCTTGCCCCAACTCCTTGTCACTTGAATTACTGGCTGTCGTTCAGCAAGGAGTTCAAACTTACACTCTGTTGGGCAGATAAAATGTATTATGCTCACTTTGTTAAAGATGGCGCTGCCCACGAGGAGGCCGTCATCCAGGTGATATTAATGTGTGTTGGGGGTGGGCTAAAGGCAGGCAGAATCCTTGTAGCCTGGGGCTTGGTTATGGGGTTAAGCCTTTCCCACCCTTTTTGATGTGGGGTGGTACAATCCCATCATGCCCCAGATAAGTGACTTTGTATTAGAAACTTCCCTATTTTGTATATTGGATTAAAGGTTATGAATCTACACTATAAAATGGGGGGCAGAACAGGAGCTTGCTCTCTTTTGGTTCCTGAGATTATCATTAGAGGAGAGAGGAGAGCAGAGAGCAGAGAAAGGCCATGTGGAGGAGGCCAGAGAAGCAGCCAAGATGGCGGAGTGCTGAGTGAGAAGCCAGTTTGTGTACAGTTTGTGCAGGGAGAAGGAAGGAGATGGGGAACAGAGGTGAATAAGTCTATTGAGCTAGAAACCTTTGATTCTAGGAAACTCGGATAAGTCAGTAGCTTTGTGAGCACTGAATGTGAGTGGGTTTTGGAGCCCAGTGTGTGTTTTTACTTTCCCACCGGGTGCAAGCTAGGATTAAAGAAGATGGCCCATCAGTTTTTGGCTCCGTTGTTTCTTTACCGACTGTCCGAATCCAATGCGAACCTGCATGAGCCAGGCTGCTGTGATAGTGGCCTCGGCTACTGGTTTTACACACTCAATTACAACACTTATCACCACATCTTCTGGAACTTTAGCCAACTGTCAACCAGGTCTCCTAGGTCCTTGGCATAACTGAAACTTGGTTCTTTTCCAAAGAACCCCAAAGACACATTACTTCAACTCCTTCTACTCTGATTCAATCAATCATCCAATTATTAGCTTAACTTTCCATGTAAATTGATGTTAGAAAAAGATGTCTTGAATATCTGAAGAGCATACAAATATTTTGGTCAATGGATAGACAAGTAAGCTCAACCATCAAGTGACAAAACAGCCTCCTGGTTTATCAAGCAGTCTCTTAGAAGTCTATTTAGAGAGACTTGATAATTTTGGATACCAGAAAAATATTCGTAAAACATCAACACAGAATCCTAGTAACTATTCGATTTTGGCCACATGCAGATGACTGTCCTGGAAGCTGCAAAGTTTCCCTCTATTGCATAATACCTATTCTTCTTAAACTTCAATAGCAGTCACTTGGAATTTTAATAACGTGGTCATGAGTATGTAGATAAGGTAGTAGTATTCTTGAAAAAGCTAATATTACAGTGTGTCCGTCAAGTCATGGTGCACTTTTGACCTGTCACAGGAAAGCAACAAAAGACGATAGAAATGTGAAACCTGCACCAAATATAAGGAAAACCCTCCCAGTTTCTGTAGGATGATGTGGCAGCATGTGCACATGCACAGATGATGACGTAACACCGTGTATACAGCAGAGCAGCCCACGGCCATGCCAGTTGAGGTGTGGACGGTATAGAGGAAAGTTCAGTGTGTTCTGTGGCTCGCTAAATTCTAATCCGTGACCAAAGTACAACGTGAATATTGGTGCATTTAAACGAAGCGCCACCACATAGGAATAACATTACTTGGTGGGATAAGCAGTTGAAGTAAACCAGCAGTTTGGTGGAGAACCCCGTTCTGGTAGGCCATCAGTCAGTGATGAGTCTGTAGAGGCTATACGGGATAGTTACCTAAGGAGTCCTAAAAAATCTGTGCGTGAGCCCACATCGAACTGCACTGAATAGGTATGAATTGGGAGAGTTTTCCTTTTATTTGGTGCAGATTTCACATTTCTATTGTCTTTTGTTGCTTTCCTGTGACCGGTCAAAAATGCACCATGACTTTACGGACACACTGTATAACAAATTCCTTTTCCAAAACTAAAAAATTTGGTTACCTCTTTAGGATACTGAAAAAAATATACCAAAAAACCCCCAGTTTCATATTACTTAGCTTCTTACAAGATCGTTATCATTGTGTCTGTAACTGTGTTCCACTGTATATGGAACTTAAAATGAAGAAAGACTTGTGCATTATTTATGCAAATATTTGTTTAATTTAAAAAATACTGGCCCTGGCCAGTTGGCTCAGTGGTAGAGTGTCGGCCTGGCATGCAGGAGTCCCGGGTTCGATTCCCAGCCAGGGCACACAGGAGAAGCGCCCATCTGCTTCTCCACCCCTCCCCCTCTCCTTCTTCTCTCTCTTCCCCTCCAGCAGCCAAGGCTCCACTGGAGCAAAGATGGCCCGGGTGCTGAGGATGGCTCCATGGCCTCTGCCTCAGGTGCTAGAATAGCTCTGATTGTGGCAGAGCGATGCCCCAGATGGGCAGAGCATCGCCCCCTGGTGGGCATGCCGGGTGGATCCCAGTCAGGTGCATGCGGGAGACTGTCTGACTGCCTCCCCGTTTCCAACTTCAGAAAAACACACACACACACAAAAAATAATAAAATAAAAAATAAAATAAAAAATACTAACTACAATAGGTCCATTCTTTTACGCTATGAAGGACCCTTATAATATATATATATATATTTTTTTTATTTATTCATTTTAGAGAGGAGAGAGAAGGGGGGTGGAGCAGGAAGCATCAACTCCCATATGTGCCTTGACCAGTAAGCCTAGGGTTTTGAACCTGCGACCTCAGAGTTCCAGGTCGGCTCTTTATCCACTGCGCCACCACAGGTCAGGCTATAATATATTTTGTATCCAGTGGATTTAAATTACTTTCCTGGAAGAATAAAGAGAATACCACATAGTAGAACTTTAATATAATAACTACAATTATCACCTGACCAGGCAGTGGCTCAGTGGATAGAGCATTGGACTGGGACACGGAGGACCCAGGTTCAAAACCCCGAGGTCGCCAGCTTGAGTGTGGGCTCATCTGGTTTGAGCAAGCCTCACCAGCTTGAGCCCAAGATCGCTGGCTAGAGCAAGGGGTCAGTCGGTCTGCTGTAGACTCCCCCCCAATCAAGGCACATATGAGAAAGCAATCAATAAACAACTAAGGTGCCGCAACAAAGAATTGATGCTTCTTATCTCTCTCCCTTCCTGTCTGTTCCTCTCACAAAAAAACAAAAACAAACAAACAAACAAAAAAAAAACAACTACAGTTATCAAATAAAAACCATATGCCAAGCACTGTTTAGGAGTTTTTCTTTCTTCTTTTTTTAATTAGGTGAGTGGATGGGAGATAGTGAGACAGACTCTCGCATGTGCCCCAACCAGGATCCACCTGGCAACCCCATCTGGGGCCTCTGCTCAAGTACTAGGCTATACTCAGTGACCAGGGTCAAGCTCAAAACAACTGAGACACTTGCTGTGAGAGGGGAAGAGGGAGAGAAGGGGGAGAAAAGAAGAAGTGATGGGGGAGAGAAGGTGGAGAGGGAGGGGGAGAGAAGCAGATGGTCGCTTCTCCTGTGTGCCCTGACCAGGAATTGAACCCGGGATGTCCATATGGCGGGCCGATGGTCCATCCACTGAGCCACCAGCCAGGGCCAGAAATTATTTTTCTTATTCTGTATATGAAGAAACTGATGCTTAGAAATATTAAGCAATTCACCCAATTTTACCTAATTAAACTGTAGTATTGGGATCTTAAACTAAGTTTTTTCTGCCTGGTAAGTCCTATTATTTTCATAATAACTAACTGCCTCTTAAAATTCACAAATTCATTAGAATGGAGTTGGGTGGCCTCAAAATCTCATGTTTAGTCATCAGTAAGAAGTGTACTTCATAAAAGTAGGAAGGCAGAAGTTTCTAACAGTTCTTTTTACTTATTGTTTCCCAAATATCCCATGATGTATTACATCTCAATGCCAGGACTCATGCTGCTTCCTCTGGCTGTGATATCCTCTACAACTCCCATCTTTTTGCCAACTCCTTTAAAACACAGCTCAAGAAACTAGTGGTTCCCTACCCTTTATCTATACAGTACCATTTTTTAACTAAGTGATTAAAACTACAGGTTAAGGAGTCAAAATAACCTGTATTCAGTACTACCATTTCCCTAAGTAAGAACTTGGGCAAATTATTGACCTACTCTAAACCTCAATTTCATCATTTCTTATATGGAGATAAGGACACCTCCTCATTGGATTGTAGTGAGGATTAAATGAGAAACAAAACAAAATATCCTATGTATCCTCTATAGCAGTGCTTTTCAACTGCAGGTTCACCAGAAATTTTGTGCTGCTCTGTGAATGAGTTAACCACCCTGATGTTGTATGAAGAGTACAGACCCAAGGATTATAGATTCTTTTGTGGACCCACACAAAATTTCTGGCAGACCAGTGGTTGAAAACCACTGCTCTATAACACACTCTTCCAGGTTATCAGATTCTAGTCCAGTTCAATGCATTTGAGCTATTTAGGAACTCTTTGTAAGCAGTAGATTACTGATAGATATGTAAATTATAGCCTGTCAAATAGCAATTTAATTGAGGATCCCTAGAGTAATGGAGAAACACCAATTTTGTTTGGTCTTAATTTGCAGTTCATCTCCATTCCTTTACTCCATATAAATTTGTGCTGTTTTTATTTTTTCCTTTGAACGAATTATATCTATCTGGTTGCCTTATATGAGTAAAATAAAATTTTTTAACGTGTTCATTTTTGTACCTGTACGAGAGTCACAATTTGACATTTTTGGAAAATTACACTTTAACAATACTACCATCATCACTAACATGACTACCAATCTTGATATTTTATAAACTCTATACTCCTTATATTCAGGCCCACTGAAATCTTCACTTGAATGCCCCCCAAAATAGTTTTCTTTACTTAGAAAGCCTGTTTCTCCTTATAGTAAGTAGCCAGCGTCCAAGACGACCCACAATGATCCAGTTCTCTCTTGACTGTTTGAAGAGTCTAAGTCAACTGTGTTCCAGGGACATTCCTCGTTAGAGTTGGTTTATACATTTTTTGGGCAAAACATATAGGAGGCACAGGTGTCAATTTATTTATTTATTTAAGACAGAGACAGAGAAAGGGACAGATAGGGACAGACAGGAAGGGAGAGAGATGAAAAGCGTCAATTCTTCCTTGCATCACCTTCGTTGTTCATTGACTGCTTTCTCACTTGTGCCTTGACTTGGGGGGGGGGGGCTCCAGCAGAGTGGGTGACCCTTGTTCAAGTCCATGACTGGGTTCAAGCCAGTGACCTTTGGGTCAAGTCAGCGACCAAGAGGTCCCACGCTCAAGCTGACATACTATCCACTGCGCCACCACCTGGTCAGGCCAATTTATTTATTAATGTTACTTAGTTTGATAATTTGATTAAGACAATTTCCATTATAAACTCTCAATGCTTTTGTTGCAAGGTTTTCTCAGCTGGCTACTTACTATAAGAACAGGCTACCTACCATCTATTTCTCCATCTTTAACTACAGTTGACCTCTGAACATGTAGTTTGGGGTACCAACCCCCCACACACTGGAAAATCTACATACAACTTTAGACTCCCGAAAAACTACAGTCATCCTTCAGTATCCAAAGGGGACTGGTTTCAGGATCCCCACTGAGGACGAAAAAGGAGCCACATACTAAACCTGACAAATTCAGGGGAGGCCAGCAAGGAAGCCCTTACAAACTCAGAGACAAAGTAATCACATAGGATGGCCTGAAATTAAAACTTCCTAACTAAAAGCAGTTCATGGTGTGTACTCATATCCTAGGCCAATATCTTTCTTGTAAAGGTCAATCTTTACCTTAACTGAGCCTGTCTTTACCTCTATGATAACATACCTTTGGAATGTCAGGGTAATTTCTTTTCCAGACCCCTCAGGGCACAATCTCCCTACAGAGCCCTTCACTAGTAATGTTATTGTTATTTGTTACTTTGTTATTTATTATATTACTACTGTTAACTATCCTGTACCCACCTATGTAACAGAAGTATGTGTCTATTCCTTATACTTTTTATCCAATCTCAGAGATTTCACAGCTTCACTTTCTCTGCCTCCTTGATCTATCACCAACGAATACCATGTAACCCCCCTCTGACTCTGATGTGTAAAATAAGTGGTAAAACTGTCATTTTCCAGAGCATTTTCTCAATCCGTTGAAATTTTGCTTCCCAGCAGCTGTTGTCAGTTTGGCTTAAATAAATTGATAACAGGTTTAGATGTTTCTTATGTCCACACAGCAAATACCAAAATCTGGGGGTGCTCAAGTCCCTCACATAAAATGGCACAGAACAATGCACACAGTCCGTCCTCCACATTTCTGGATTCTCAACCATTTTCCAACCACGGTTGGTAGAATCCACGGGGAATATAGAGAGCCTACTGTATATTTACTGGGGCGTGGGGGACACATACATAAATAAACCCATGTGTTTAAACCCATGTTGTTCAAGGATCACCTGTATATTTATTCCCAATCTTTTCTAGTCTCTTCAGACTCCAATTCTTTCTTCCTGCCCTCAGTCTCTGCAGAGGAATTTAGTGATCTACTTCATTCCTAAAATTCAAAAATGGCTCCCTCAACCTCATCTCTACTTCTAAATTTCCTTCTAGACATAGTGATCAAATGAAATGTGTGGTCTATGGTCAGATCCTGGTTTGAACAAAAGATATTTATGGGAGCAATAAGAGAACTCTGAATATTAAGAAATTATTGTTAACTGTATTGTAGCAGGAAGCAACCTGATGGAGGTAAGACACTCAGATAATTTAATCAATGAAGGAAGGAGAATTTATTAAGCCTGTGGAGCATGTGGGACTTGTAGCTCCAAACCACAGGCTCCTTGAATTAGATTTTCTCATAGGTTATATACCTTTATAGTATCTAAGCAATGGACATGTGATTTCCTTGTTTAAGGTTTCCCAGGACTCCAGGAGAGGGGAGGGGAAGTCTCAGTGGGGTCAGCAAGGGGGGGAAGAGGTTTCCAGATCACTGGTCATAGTTACATACAGATCCCGCTATTCTTGCTTTGTACTGTGACTCTAAGCAACCATTTAGAGGACTATGGGATATAGTTAAATTATAACTGGCTGACTCAGTTATCCCTGCTGGCTCCTTTCCCTTCTATTTGTTTCTTTTTTTCAGGAAGGAGGGGGCCTGTTTTCCTTCCTTAGTATAATCATATTGTAATTATGTAGTTTAAAGATACTAAAGTGAAATATCATGACATGTACTTTAAAATACTCCAGAAAAAAAAATAAGGAAAGAAAGTATTATAAATCAGGTAAGAAGTATACTATTCTCTATTTTTCTTATGTTTGAATATTTTCATATGTCGGGTCCTAAAACAGGCTGCCCCAAAATATTCCACAATGTTATACTGATTACTCCAAATTAAAGTTACTTGACTAGCAGAGTATGACTCCCCTCCTTTGTTTTCTTGAATGCGGGAAATAAATCTCCTACGGAAGGTGCCTTCCTTGCTTCACAGGGGAGAGACACTCTTACCATTGGAGTTAAAAAATCCAGGACCAAAAAAGCCTGTATAAACAAACCTTGTTGCCTCTTTGGTAATTTACTACACAAGTCCAAACATTGGATTCCTAATGAATACCCAAACCTTGATCACTAACTTTAAAAGAACAATTTTTTAACTGATTTTAGAGAGACAGCATAAGAGAGAGAGAGAGAGAGAGAGAGAGAGAGAGAGAAGCATTCATTTGTTGTTCCTCTTACTTGTACATTCATGGGTTGCTTCCTATAAGTGCCCTAACTGGGAATCCAACCCACATGGGGGTGTTTCAGTATGACACTCTAACCAACTGAGCAAGCATTTTTTGTCTTGCCAATTCTTCACAAATTTATTGTTTCTTTGTTCAAAAAGTATAAAATGCTCACCGGTTCATCATTTCTGAGTGCAGCATGCATTATTCTCCTACGTCCACATATTTAACATTTTGTCCTGTTTATCTGGTCTTGTGCCAATTTTATTAGTCCAGCCATAAGAATTTAAGAACAGTAGGAGTTGGGGAAATGAGATTGTAAAATCTGTATTTTCTGGTTTTGCTTACTTTTATTGTTAAAAATGGCCACTGCTTGGGAAGGGGCTTGGTTATGCTAATGTGTGCTGGAGGAGGGATTGTCCTGCCAAAAAGTTTTAAGAAGGAGGAGCTAGGAGGTCATTTTGGCAGAGACCACATTGTTGCAGGGGAAGCAGGCAGCCAAGATGGCCAGGTGCTGAAGTGGAACAGAAGTGAGGGGCTTTATGACTCTAGGAAAACTTGGAAACAATTTTCCTGGTTGTGGAACTGGAGAATGTGTGAATGGGTTTTGGTGCCTGTGTGTTTGTTTTAACTCGCCAGCCAAGTGTGAGGCTAGAAATAAAGAAAATGACCACCATTTCTTGGCTTCATTGTTTCATTACCGTCTGTCCGAATCAAATGGGAACCTGCACAAGCCAGGTGGCTGCGATGGTGGCCACAACTACTGTCCTTACAGTAGGGAAAAAAGAATTTTCCAATCTGTTGGTCAAATGAGTTTGTAAATATGATATATGTGTTTGCTCACTTTTGGTTCCTGAGATTATCATTAGAGGAGAGAGTAGAGAGGAAAGCAGAAAGAGGCCATGTGTCCAGGAGAAGCAGCCAAGATGGCGGAGTATTGAGTGAGAGGCCAGTTTGTGCAGTTTGATGCTGGAGAAGGAAGGAGATGGGAACAGAGATGAATAAGTCTGGTGAGCTAGAAACCTTTGATTCTAGGAAACTCGGATAAGTCAGTAGCTTTGTGAGCACTGAATGTGAGTGGGTTTTGGAGCCCAGTGTGTGTTTTTTGCTTGCCCGCCGAGTGCAAGCTAGAATTAAAGATGACAGCCCATCAGTTCTTGGCTCCTTTGTTTCTTTACCGACTGTCCGAATCCAATGCGAACCTGCATGGGCTGGGCTGCTGTGATGATGGCCCTGGCCGTGGATACTGGCTTTACACAATCCATGACACATAATAAATCAAAAACTTTGTTTCGCCATGACCATGCAGGTTCACATTGGATTTGGGCAGATAGTAAAGGAACTGCGGAGCCGGAAAATGGTGGGCCATTCCATTTATTAGTCTTGCAACAGCAGACAAGCAAACAGGCAGGGAAAACTGCCTCCTGCTCTCTCAGGGCTCCCAAGCCCTGAACCCCTCTCCAGGCTCCAGGGACTCACTCTCGGACTCTCGGGACTCACCAGATTCACAGGACACAGGCCCACACAAGAAAAAGAGACTAGGCAGAAATACCCCTTCTCTGGCAAACAATAGCTAACAATCGCTGCTCCCCATGGAGGCAGGCAGTCCACAATTTACACTCTGCAGCCTTGAGGGCAAGCACCTGCAGCCTCCCATAGACTATACACACATGGCGCTGCCCCGCATCAATGCACCAATTAGGCAAAATACAAACAAGCAAACCTAACTCACTTGTTTCACACTTGAAACACACTATCTTTAAAAAAAAAAAAAAAGAAGCACAGATTAAATTACTTGCCCAAGATCACAAACTGGGGATCTAATCTAGGTTAGCCTAGGTCCAAATCTAGCATCTCAGCTTCTGTATACTACCTCTTATTCCAAGAATCAACATTTGTGAGGCACTAGTACCTGGAATGGGGAGGCACAGCACAGATTAACAAATTAATATATGTAAAGGACTTAAAATAGTCCCTGGTATATAGTAAGAACTACATAAATGTTAACTATTATAGACCACTTATTCTACAGAAAACTATTATGGTTGCTATGGGGGGGGGGCAGAGATCCTGTGGCTCGAATAAGTTTGAGAAACCCTGAGTCAAAGAAAGTTAAACATGTTTCTTTATGCAGAATATCTTAGTGTATTTAATATGTTAATGCCCATCTCCAAGAAATAAATATACAGTATGCAGCATTTTCTAATCTTTTTTTTTATTCATTTTAGAGAGGAGAGAGAGAGACAGAGAGAGAGAAGGGGGGGAGGAGCTGGAAGCATCAACTCCCTTATGTGCCTTGACCAGGCAAGCCCAGGGTTTCGAACCGGCGACCTCAGCATTTCCAGGTCGACGCTTTATCCACTGTGCCACCACAGGTCAGGCTCATTTTCTAATCTTAATTGATCACTGAATCCTTTTTAAAAAAATAGTAACTTGAGGGACTGCTTTCTGTGGAACAAACTTTGGGATTCCCTGATTAATACAAAGACAAGAGATCCTCAATAAGACGGCAAGATTTTATTTCAATAGTCAGAAAAAGATTCAAACAATAAATCTGTAACATTTTATGGATAAACACAATGTTCTCTTTCAAACGTTTGTTATCAATCTGCCTAACAAACAGCTTTTTTGAAGTTTGCTAACATAAGTCTACCAGCTCCATATCTGCCCCTTCTCCAAGGATGAGTATCATGAGATCTCATGTTCTCTACCTAAGATTTAAAAAAAAAAAAAGAAGCACAGATTAAATTACTTGCCCAAGATCACAAACTGGGGATCTAATCTAGGTTAGCCTAGGTCCAAATCTAGCATCTCAGCTTCTGTATACTACCTCTTATTCCAAGAATCAACATTTGTGAGGCACTAGTACCTGGAATGGGGAGGCACAGCACAGAGTCTCTTCTTTCCTGAGGGTCATGAGAACACGCCTCCCAGGTAATATTAAGTCAATCTACTCCCCTGGCTCCTATAAACACACACACCTCCTATAAAAAAGAAAAATACAATTTTGATGAACTAATATGAATTGGGGTGCTCACCACTCCCCTTCTTCCTTCCTGCAGTTCTTATGATAACCAAATCTTTAATTTTAAATTCTAACTCTGTGGTCTTTTTCTCTTACAGCATGACTTGGCACACTCTTGACATAATTTGTTTTCAAGGCTTATTCTTGCTTTGTATGAGGAATAACACAATCCAGAAAATTATTTGTCAAATTTCAAAGGAATCTAATTTTTTTAAATTTTAAGGTAAGAAATTATTGAACAACCTGAATTATAGACACATGCATATTGTAATTTAGGCATCACTAATATATTTTTTCTTTTTTGAGAGAGAGACAGAGAGACAGACAGGAAGGGAAAGATGAGAAGCATCAACTTGTAGTTGTGTCACTTTATCACTTTAGTTGTTCATTGATCGCTTCTTATATGTGCCTTGACCAGGGAGCTCCAACCAAGCCAGTGATCCCTTATTCATGCCAGCAACCTTGAGCTCAAGCCAGCGACCTTTGCACTCAAGCCAGCAACCTCTGGGCTCATGCCAGCAACTATCAGATTATGTTAAGTGACTCAAGCTGACAACTCAAGCTGGATGAACTCACACTCAAGCTGGTGACCTAAGGGTTTTGAACCTAAGTCCTCAGCATCCCAGGTCAATGTCCCACCCACTGTGCCACCACCAGTCAAGTTGTATATTTAATACTTGGAATGCTAGGGTTGCTGGTTTGAAACCTCAAGCTTGCCTGATCAAGGCACACACAAGAAGCAACTACTATAAGTTGATGCTTCCCATTACTCCCCTCTCCTTCTCCTCTCTCTCAAATCAATATATAAAAAATATATATATTTTGTTGTTGTTGTTGTTGTTTGTATTTTTCTGAACTTGGAAACGGGGAGGCAGTCAGACAGACTCCCGCATGCACCCGACCGGGATCCACCCGGCATGCCCACCAAGGGGCGATGCTCTGCCCATCTGGGGCGTTGCTCTGTTGCAACCAGAGCCATTCTAGCGCCTGAGGCAGAGGCAGGCCATGGAGCCTTGGCTGCAGAAGGGGAAGAGAAAGACAGAGAGGAAGGAGAGGGGGAGGGGTGGAGAAGCAGATGGGCACTTCTCCTGTGAGCCCTGGCCAGGAATCAAACCTGGAACTCCTGCATGCCAGGCCGAAGCTCTACCACTGAGCCAACCAGCCAGGGCAATAAAAAATATATTTTAATATATATCTTAAATATACATACAAAGCCATTCAAATCCATAGTAGCCTACATTCCATTTCTTCTTAAAATTGTCATATTTCTGGAATATAATCAAACAGAATAAAAACTAAGTTAAGCCTGACCAGGCGGTGGCGCAGTGGATAGAGCGTCGGACTGGGATGTGGAGGACCCAGGTTCGAGACCCCAAGGTCATCAGCTTGAGCGTGGGCTCATCTGGCTTGAGCAAAAAGCTCACCAGCTTGGACCCAAGGTCGCTGGCTCGAGCAAGGGGTTACTCGGTCTGCTGAAGGCCCGCGGTCAAGGCACATATGAGAAAGCAATCAATGAACAACTAAGGTGTCGCAACGAAAAACTGATGATTGATGCTTCTCATCTCTCTCCGTTCCTGTCTGTCCCTGTCTATTCCTCTCTCTGACTCTCTCTCTGTCTTTGTACAAAAAAAACTCTAAGTAAGAAAAGACTTTGTAAATGTGTATCTAAAACAAATGTCACAAATGGCCTGGATTATAACTAAAATCAACTCAAATATTAAAGACTTAAAACATCCTAAAAGGCCAACTATTCAAACTTTATCACAAACATTGTAACTTTACTGAAAGCAAAAAGTAGGTCAAAGTATCATTTTTTAAAATTCCCTACTAGCTCTTGTCTAGATGCATATATGATTTGTGATCATAGTTGTAATCATCATACAGATATACTTTAAAGCAATATAAACATTGAGACACAGCTCAAAGACTGTTCGGCAATTACAATTAGACTCTATTCTGGGTAAATATTTTGTCTGTGTCCTGAAAGATACTAACACTCACACAACCAGGCAGTCCCTAAGACTTTCAGAAATAAACCATCAAATCAAAGAGTAATAGCAATTGCATTTATTAGAATGGACAAAACTCAGAACACCAACGCACCAAATTCTAGCAAAGATATTAAGCAACATGAACTCTCTCATTCACAGCTGGTGGAAATGCAAAATAGTACTCTCTTTGGAAGACAGTTGCAAGGCCAGTGGTTGTGGCCATGCAAATTCACATTCGATTCGGGCAGACGGTAAAGGAACTGTGGAGCTGGAGGATGGTGGGCCATTCTTTTGAGTCTCGCAACAGCAGACAAGCAAGCAGGCAGGTAAGACCACTTCTCTCTCTCCCAGCACTCACAAGCAAAACAGGTGAGTGGAGGAAGAACCCTTCTCCAGCAAACAATACCAAACAACGGCCCCTCCCAATGGTGGCAGGCTATCCTTAATTTACAATCTGCTACCCTGAGTGCAAGCACCTGCAGCCTTACATAGACTATACACACGTGATGCTGCCCTGTGCTCATGCACCAATCAGGCAAAGTACAAGCCAGCAAGCCTAACACACTTGTTTACCCAGTTGGCTCAGTGGTAGAGCATCAGCTCACTGTGTGTGGATGTCCTGGGTTCAATTCCCACAGTCAGGGCACACAGAAGTGACTATCTGCTTCTGTACCATCCCCCTCCCCCCCCCTCTCTTCTCCTCCCACAGCCATGGCTCAATTGGTTTGAGTGCATCAGTCCCAGGCACTGAGTATGGCTCCATGGAGCCTCCTCCTCGGGTGCTAAAAAAGTCAACAGTTGTGAGCATGGCCCCAGATGGGCAGAGCATTGGCCCCAGACAGGGGTTGCTGGGTGGATCCTGGTCAGGGCACATGAGGGGAGTCTATCTCTCCTCCTCTCACTTGGAAAAAAAAGAAGAAAAAGAATATTTCAGACATTAATTTTTTTAAAGGGAGCAGAAGACATAGAGTTGTTTTCCAGGAGCTGACATTGTACCTACCTCTTCAGAAAGTCAAAAGACAGGAACAAGCCAGCACCACAGTTTAATCTCGTTCCTTTCTGTTTACTGCTTACTCTCTCTGTGCAAAAAACAATTTGAGTTTGGTAGACTTCAGAATAAGAGCATTCCAAAGGTTTGTTTTTTTGCTTTGTTTTGTTTTTTTTTACAAAGACAAAGAGAGTCAGAGAGAGATAGATAGGGACAGACAGACAGGAACAGAGAGAGATGAGAAGCATCAATCATCAGTTTTTTGTTGCGACACCTTAGTTGTTCATTGATTACTTTCTCACATGTGCCTTGACTCGGCCTTCAGCAGATCGAGTAACCCTTTGCTCAAGCCAGCGACCTTGGGTCCAAGCTGGTGAGCTTTTTGCTCAAACCAGATGAGCCCATGCTCAAGCTGGCAACCTCAGGGTCTTGAACCTGGGTCCTTCACATCCCAGTCCGATGCTCTATCCACTGCGCCACCGCCTGGTCAGGCCATTCCACAAGTTTTAACTACGTGAATCTTAAAAATGTCAAACTGATTCACTAAAATATTATGATGGCTATTAATTTCTTAAGTAGAAATTTATAAATAAATTAAACAGTAACCATAGAGATTAATTTTCTCTTCAAACACATGATATTATAACAATCTATTATCATGAAGACAAAAAATTTGCACTGTTATGGACTGAATATTTGTATTCACCCAAAATACATGTGTTGAAGCCCTAATCTCTAATACGACAGCATTAGTGCCTTTACAAAAGAAACACCAGAGAGTTTGCCCTCTCTCTTCCTGAAACATGAACAAAGAATAAATACGTTATGTGAGTACAGTGAAATGGCAGTTGTAAGCCAAAAGAGGACTCAGAATAAAACCTACCTTGCTGCACCTTGATCTTAGACTTTCCAACCTCCAAAACTGTGAGAAGAATGTTTCTGTTGTTTAATTAAGCCTCTCAATCTACAGTATTTTGTCATGGCAGCTCAAGCAGACTAAGAGTGGAAACTAAAAGCAATTCTACTGGCTTGTTCCTGTTAGACCTTAATTCAAATGCTTAACTATGACTGCCAGTCCTTGAACTCAACACACATTTTCATATTTACATGTCTTTTTTTGTTGTTGTTGTTCTGATTTCTTTTTTTTTTTTTTTTTTTTCTTACAGAGACAGGGAGAGTCAGAGAGAGGGATAGACAGGGACAGACAGGAATGGAGAGAGATGAGAAGCATCAATCATCAATCAGTTCTTCGTTGAGACACCTTAGCTGTTCATTGATTGCTCTGTCATATGTGCCTTGACCGTGGGCCTTCAGCAGACCGAGTAACCCCCTGCTCAAGCCAGCGACCTTGCGTCCAAGCTGGTGAGCTTTGCTCAAACCGGATGAGCCCGTGCTCAAGCTGGCGACCTCGGGGTCTTGAACCTGAGTCCTCTGCATCCCAGTCTGACGCTCTATCCACTGCGCCACCTTCTGGTCAGGCTATTTACATGTCTTAATGCTGTTCTCTACCTAGAACCCCTTATTCTGCTTATAGAAATCTTTTCTTCTAGACCCAACTTAAATGTTATTATATTCTAATAAATGAAATTAATTACAGCTCATTGATCAGGCTTTATATTTTGCTTCCAATTCAAATTATTTACATAACGTTCACCTCCCCCAATAAACTACAGGCTCCTGTGATATAGTGTCTTACTCATTTTCTATTCCCCCAACATTTCGCACAATCCTTTGCACATACTTTCAGGAATACAGCAAGACTGCATACTTGTCTCATTACCTGATTAGAATGAATACTCCAATTCTGCATCATCTATCATTCAGTTTACTCACCTAGACAGAAGAAAATCAATGACTATGCCTATCCTGATGGGGTGTAGAAATGGTTTGCAAAAATCTTGACATATATCTATAAAAAGTGACATTTTCTGTTTTTAAGTCCACTAATCAAGCCAGCTTTCTAATCTAAATATTCTGAATGCCTGAAAGAACAGCTTAGTATCTGCTTCAGCAAAATCTGTCAAAGATAGATTATCTTGAAAACAATTTGTTGCTTTCCATATCACCCAAGTCTAATTACAGAACATTATATTAGGATATTAAAATCACACTGTTATTCAACAAAAAGATTTACACTCAAAACAAATTTACGTGCTAACCCAGAAATCATGCAAAGTCAATGGTAAATCCATTAATTTGTTTCATAATTGTTTACCTCCAAACAAATCTGTATCCCCTTCTTAACCTTCTCCTACATATTAGGTAATATACAATCTTTGGCCAGATGTCTATAATGGGTTTGTAATTATAACTAATAGTATCTCTGGAATTACGGCACATTTGTTTAATCAGATTCAAGTTCCAGTTAAGCAAAATGAAGAAGATCTGCTGTACTACAATGGTACTTGTCTACAGTCAGCAATACTGTATTGGATAACTAAAATTTTGTTTTCTTCTCACTATAAAATAAAATAAAGTAGTTCTCTATGTAATGAAAGAGACCTAATAAGAAAATAATAGCTAAATCTTAAAGATAAAAAGTAGTATCCTCTTCCGAATAAGGCAAAAACTAGAAACTTCTCACCTGACCTGTGGTGTGCAGTGTATAAGGCATCATCTTGGCACACGGAGGTTGCTAGTTTGAAACCCTGGGCTTGCCCAGTCAAGGGAAGCAACTTGATGCTTCCTGCTCCCCACTCACTACCTTTCTCTCTCTCACTCTCCTCTCTCTAAAGCAAATAAATAAATAAAAACCTAGGAAATTCTCAAATCCCCCATCAACAGTAGAATGGATAAGCATATTGCAATACATTCAAACACTGGTGTGCTCAGCAGGGATTAGCAAATTTTTTCTGTAGAGAACTAGACAGTAAGTGTTTCAGGCTTTTCCAGCTACCTGGTCTCTGTTGCAACTATAGCACTTAACTCTGCCCTTCTAGAGCAAAAGCAAACATGTACTTTATTATGAATATTGAATTTTGAATTTCATGTAACTTCATGGGTCCTCCCCAAAATTTTTTTAACCGTTTAAAAATATAAAAACCAGCCTGACCAGTAGTGACACAGTGGATAAAGCATCAATCTGGAACTCCAAGGCCACTAGCTCTGAGCACATGCTCATCAGCACAGGGTCCCTGGCTTGAGTGAGGGGGTGATTGTCCACACAATCCCAAAGCTCACCAACTTGAGCCTAACGGCTGCTGGCATGAAAAGCCAAAAGTCACTTGACCATGGCCCCAGTCAAGGCACGTACAAGAAGTTCAATGTACAACTAAAGTGAAAGCAACTATGAGTTTATGAACTCTTCCCTTCCTGTCTCCTTCTCTCTCTCTCACACTCTCTCAAAAATAAAATGGGCCCTGGCCAGTTGGCTCAGCGGTAGAGCGTCGGCCTGGCGTGCGGGGGACCCGGGTTCGATTCCCGGCCAGGGCACATAGGAGAAGCGCCCATTTGCTTCTCCACCCCTCCCCCCTCCTTCCTCTCTGTCTCTCTCTTCCCCTCCCGCAGCCAAGGCTCCATTGGAGCAAAGATGACCCGGGCGCTGGGGATGGCTCCTTGGCCTCTGCCCCAGGCGCTAGAATGGCTCTGGTCGTGGCAGAGCGACGCCCCGGAGGGGCGGAGCATCAAGTGCCGGGTGGATGCCGGGTGGATCCCGGGCGGATGCCGGGTGGATGCCGGGTGGATCCCGGGCGGATCCCGGGCGGGCGGGCGCATGCGGGAGTCTGACTGTCTCTCCTCGTTTCCAGCTTCAGAGGAATACAAAAAATAAAAAATAAAATAAAATAAGTAAACTACATATATAAAAATGTAAAACTCACTGGCTATACAAAAAAAGTTAGCTATGGATCATCCTTTGGTGACCCCGGCTCTACAGCAATAAGAATAAATAAATGATCTACAACTATATGCAATAATGCTGAAAGTCATTAGCCAATTATTGAATGAAAGAAGCCAGGTACAAAGGGCATGTACTCTAAGATTCCATTTATATAATTAACAAACAGGAAAAACAGTATGGTATTAGAAGTTAGAAAAATGGAGGTTGGGTAAGATCTAGTGAATAGAAGAGAGGTGAGCATTATGTACATTTATAAGTATAATTTTATACAGCATATCTCTAGTTCTTATTCCTTTTGGCTAGCTAAAACTTGAATTTGATTAAAATAAACAAATGTGGAATAACAAAGGGGGCCATAGGGTACTGGTAGTGTTTGGTTTCATTATCTAGGTGCTAGTTATATGCATATGTTTAGCTTGTGAAAATTCAATATGCTGCACAAGTCTGATCCATATACTTTTTCTGTGTGTATGCTATATCCAACAACAAGTTATTAAGCCTGACCAGGCGGTAGTGCAGAATATAGAGCATCGGACTGGGACACAGAGGACCCAGGTTCGGGTTGCTGGCTTGAGTGCAGGTTCATAAATTTGAGCCCGGGGTCATGGGCTGGAGCATGGGATCATAGACATGAAACCATGGTCGCATGCTTGAGCCCAAAGGTCACTGGCTTGAAGCCCAAGGTTGCTGGCTTGAACAAGAGGTCACTCAGTCTGCTGTAGCCAAAAATTTTAACTGCATTAAAAGTAAAAGTAAAGTGTCCTTCTTTCAGATTATTGCCTCTGTATGCAGTTTATTCAATGCTACTATGTGTACAGAGAACAAATCTAAATCCTTACTTGAAACATCTAGTCTTTAACATGTTAAAAGTGCAAAACATATGTTAAAAGTAGAGAATCAAAGTAACATCCTTTAAGTATTCTTTTCTGTTAATTCATAGGAATGGTTACATTTGGGGGGGATGAAATTAATAAACTTAATGTCTTGGCGAGTATGCTGATTGTTCACAGGGTGACAGGGGTGGGGCTAGGGAGGAAGTACAGAGAGGAGGGCTCTATGCCCATGAGTCTTTAGACAAGTTCAGATTGTCTAACCACTGCATTTTAGTTCATATTGCTATGTACTGGGGTGGTGAACACACAATACAATGGACAGATGTTATATTATAGAACTGTACACCTGAACCTATATAATTTTATTAACCAATGTTACCCCCTAAAATATTTAATTAAAAAGTTTTTTAAATATTGCTATGTAGTTAAGGATGAACAAGTACTAATGCTCAAAGTATATTAAAAGTAGAGATAGTAAAATAATCCCTTTATAAATGGATTTATAAATCCATTTATAAATCCCTTTTGTTCATTTCTAGGACTGTCTTCAGGAAGTCTTTGTTAATCCACCTTTTGGAGCTAGATGTAGTCCTATATTCAAGTCCCTAAAATGGTGAAGGAAGAAGAGGAAGGGTAAAGAGAATGGGTCTTTGCTAGTATCTCCCTATCCAGAAGAGAGTTTTAGGTTATAATCATAGCTCTATATGTGTAATTTTGTAAAGTGTGTTTACTGTGAACAAGGTTTATTATTTATTTTGCAACATGAGCTTTTTAGATGTCCTGTGGTGACAATGTATGATTAGAAAAAAAGTAGAGCTAGTGAATTAATCATTTTGTAATTATCTTTTTGTTATAATTTATAAAGAAGAGCCATCTTGGACATGGAATTGTTAAACTAACTCAGAAATGGACATCAGCCTGGGGTGGGTAGCTTAGTTGGGGAGCATCGTCCAATATGCCAAGGTTGTGGGTTCCATCCCCAGTCATGGCACATACAAAAATCAACCAATGAATATATGAAGTGAAACAACTAATTGATGTTTCCCTGTCTCTCTCTTTTCCTCCCTCCCTCCCTTTTTCTCTCTCTAAAATCAGTCAATCAATTAAAAAAAAAAAAAGAGGCCTGGCTGGATAGCTTGTTTAACTAAAGACTCATCCAAATCATGCAATGCGCAGAGGATGCTGGAATTCCTGGTCAGAGCACATACAGGAACATAACAGTCAAAATTTATAGAAACTACAATTTAAGACAAAGCCAAAGAATGTGGATTTTTTTTCAAGTATTAAAGCTGCATTAATTTTTTAAAAGAACAGCAGCCTGACCTGTGGTGGCGCAGTGGATAAGGCATCTATCTACCTAGAATGCTGAGGTCACCAGTTAGAAACCCTGGGCTTGCCTAGTCAAGGCACATATGGGAGTGATGCTTCTTGCTCCTCCTCTTTCTTTCTCTCTCTCTCTGTCTCTCTCTCTCCCCCCCTCTCTAAAATGAATAAACTCTTTTTAAAAAATTATTAAAAATTAAATTAAAATTAAAAAAAAGAAAAGCAAAAACACAAATTTCCTATTCAGCTTTAAATGAATATTGCATAATTATTAGTTTAGACTGGCTATTTACCACTGAGACACATATTAATAAAAGTAATATATAGCTTCCCATAAATGAGGACCTGCAAAATTTTGGTCATATCCTAATGTAGCATTATAATACTGACTGACACTCCTGATAGTGGGTGTTTTATTACGACAAAAAAAAATTTATTTTTGTTATTTCTGAAGTTTAAAATAAGGATCCATTCCACCAGAACATACCATTTATGCCTTTTTTAGAGTATTTACCATATGATATAGGATTTTTTTTAAGACAGGGACTATGACATTCGCCTTTGTGTACAGTGCTAGGTATAGCACATTACAGGCTCAGAATTATTTGAAGAGTAAAACAAAGAATTTCTCTTTAAAATCTCTCTACTCAAGAACTCCTTCAACCTAAGTCAAATTTCCAGACCCAGAATAGTTGCTTTAAAAAAAGGAGAACCAAAATTAGGTCTTCAATTAATATAGATTCTGCCCTAAACTACAAGAAAAACAAAAAAAACCTTACAGAACACCACATTACAGGTCATTTGGGCTTTTAAAATATTCTGCAAACTTCACCTGGTAATCTATACTTGCTGCTTTATCATGTGATATCCAGTGACATTAAAAAGTAACACCTTATCTTTCAGAGAAGTAGGAGTGCATCTCATGAGTTAGCATTTAAATTCTCAAAAATGTTCAATAAAATTAGCAAAATTTAGTTACACAAAAACTAGAGAACTATAGCAAAGGAATCTGTTTACAGAGCCATAAATGGTACTTCTAAATTAAAATTATCAAAACAAATATTTAAACTTCTTTTGGGTAAGAAATTCTTATTGTTGAATAGTCAACTTTGTTTTATGAACTAGAGCAGTGGTCCCCAGCCTTTTTTGGGCCACGGACCAGTTTAATGTCAGAAAATATTTTCACGGACCGGCCTTTAGGGTGGGACGGATAAATGTATCACGTGACCAAGACAAGCATCAAGAGTGAGTCTTAGACGGATGTAACAGAGGGAATCTGGTCATTTTTAAAAATAAAACATCGTTCAGACTTAAATATGAATAAAACGGTAATAATGTAAGTTATTTATTCTTTCTCTGCGGACCGGTACCAAATGGCCCAAGTCCACGGCCCGGGGGTTGGGGACCACTGAACTAGAGAACATTCAATAGAAAGAACATTTTAAACATTGTTACTTCCAGCATATTTTATCAGTGTGTTGCAAGCCAATACTCTACTGCCACCTAAAGTAGACAAACAGAATTACCTCTTATAGTTAAGACAATGCTAGACAGAAGAATGAATTCTGAAAGTATGCCAGAGTAAATCAAATATTTTCAGTTTCTTCTATTCATGTCTCCTAAACATTTTAAGATCAGATATTTTGCATCCATTTTATACTCAAATTAATTTCTTATTACTTAATTTTTGCCATCCAAATATATAAGTTCATTCTTAAATAGACCCATGTATCAGAAAGATACTGGTATACGCATTGTTCATTTGTAAAGAAAGACCAATAACAGATTTAAAAGTATCTTGCACAATAAAATCTTTTTACATTATATAATAAATATAAAAACTCTACTACACTGACGAGAAAGTTCAACATTAAAAAGCATCTCGCTCTTGACTGACCAGGCGGTGGTGCAGTGGTAAGTGTTGGCCTGGAATGCTGAGAACCCAGGTTTGAAGCACAGGGTCTCTGGCTTGAGCATGGGAGCATACACATGACCCCATGGTCCCTGGCTTGTGCCCAAATGTCGCTAGCTTGAAGCCCAAGGTAGCTGGCTTGAGCAAGGGGTCACTGGCTTGGTTGGAGGCACATATAAGAAAGCAATCAATTCACGCCTGACCAGTGGTGGCACAGTGGATAAAGCATCGACCTGGAAATGCTGAGGTCGCCGGTTCAAAACACTGGGCTTGCCTGGTCAAGGCACATATGGGAGTTGATGCTTCCAGCTCCTCCCCCCTTCTCTCTCTCTGTCTCTCCTCTCTCTCTCTCTCTCTCTCTGTCTCTCCCTCTCCCTCTCCTCTCTAAAATGAATAAATAAAAAAATAAATATTTAAAAAAAAAAAAAAAGAAAGCAATCAATTCACAACTAAAGTGCTGTAACTATGAGTTGATGCTTTTCATCTCTCTCCCTTCCTGTCTGTCTGTCTCTCTTTCTCTTTCTAAGAAGAATAAAAAAGCATTCTGGCTTTTTCACAATTGGCCTTTTCACAAGAATGATGTACTGGATACATTCCACAAGACAAATCCCAAAACAGAAATTGAATATACCATTCTTTGATAATACCATTTACTGACCCAAAAAAATCATCATTAATGGGCAGTCAACTCATTTTGTAAATGAACAAAACATACGCTTAAGCCTCTGCTTTTACTATCAATACTTTCCACAAAATTTTTCAGGTTATTTGGAAACGAATCAAATTATGCTTTTAAAATAATACCTAAAAATAATAAAATAAAAATATACACCACAGTATGCAAAACATTAAACTACTAGAATATTAAAAACATTAAGTAGCGTATCCCTCCATAGAACTGAACCTCTTTAATACTTATATCATACCCATAAGTACCTTAGCAATATGTTTGTCAAAAGCCTCTAAAAAAGCTTTCAGCAGTGCTCAGTACAAATGTACTAAATTCCTAATACTGGAGAATAGCACATAAAATCAGAGTCAAGGTAGATGAAATTTTAAAAGCCAAGGCAGAAACTTATGTATCATATGATCCCCCTTGTGTTTTACAAAACAGAGGAGAGACTGTTGTGATAGGGTTCAGGACATGCCACCCAAAATATGGCACTTTGGCATATTAAATATTTTAAGCTGAAGGAGTTTGAAAAAAGGCAGAGCAGGAAGGTCACTGTGCCCTCCTGGCACTCTTTTCCCCTGAAACAGGTCATAAAACCTTCATATGAGGTACCCTTATGGACGAAGACAAAGGGTCACCAAGAAGAACCCTACCAGCAGGCCTTGCTAAGTTTCCCCCATTTTACCACAACTACCTCATAGTCTTTAACCTCTCCTATTCCTCAGTAACTGTCCACTCTGTATCAAATGTAGCATAAAACACTCAGGTCTTCATTTTCTTAGGGAGGCTCAAGTGTCACACAAAACTTAAATAAATTGGTATGTTTTTCTCCCGTTAATCTGTCTTTGTCAGTTTAATTTTCAGACCGGGTTAGAGACCCTAAGAGGGTCAAGGAAAAACCTTTCTACTTCCCTACACTCAAGACATAAACATAGTACATGGGTGTATCAAAAGAAAACTCTTGGAAATTACAAACATATTTAAGTGAAAAATTCAATTAAAAGACTAAAAGAGAATGTTGAGGAAATCTACCAAAAAGTAAAATAAAAAAAAACAAAGAAATAGAAAATAGAAAAACTATAATTTAAGGACACAGTATAGAAAGTCTAACATTTGAAAAACAAGTGCTAGAAAGAGAATAAAGAAATACGATGGCCTGACCTCGGTGGATAAAGCGTTGACCTGGACCACTGAGGTCGCCGGTTCAAAACCCCAGGCTTGCCAAGTCAAAGCACATATAGGAGTTAAGGCTTCCTGTTCCTCCCCGCTTCTCTATCTCTTTTCTTTCACCTCTCATTCTCTAAAAAAATGAATAAAAATCTAAAAATAAAAAAGTTTTTAAAAAAAGAACTATGAAAATAATCTTTAGTAATACATTTCCCAGAACTAAAAGCCATGTGTCTGCAGACTGAAAGGCCCACAGTAACCTGAAATAAGACAGAAGAAAACCACACATCAAGGATATTCAAGGAAATAAAGGATAAAGGGAAAATCTTAAATTTCCACAGAAAGAAAAAGATCACATTAAATGAAATAATGCCTTCAATTTTTCTTTTTTTTATTAATTTTTTTTTTTTTTTTAGAGAGTGAGAGAGAAAGAGAGAGAGAGAGAAGGGGGAGGGAGGAGCAGGAAGCATCAACTCCCATATGTGCCTTGACCAGGCAAGCTCAGGGTTTTGAACCCGCAACCTCAGCATTCCAGGTCGACGCTTTATCCACTGCGCCACCACAGGCCAGGCGAAATAATGTCTTCAAAATTGTGAGTCATAGTCCTGGCTAGTGGCTCAGTGGATAGAGCATCAGCCCATTGTATGGATGTCACGGGTTCAATTCTCAGTCAGGACACAGAGAAGCGACCATCTGCTTCTCTACCCTTCTCAATCCCTGCCCTCCCTCTTTCCCTCCCACAGCCAGTGGCTCAATTGGTTTGAGTGTGGCCCTGGGCACTGAGGACCATCTGGTTGGTCCTAGTGCATCAGCCTCAAGTGCTAAAAATAGCTCAGTACTTGAGCATCAGCCCCAGATGGGATCTCTAGGTAGATCCCAGTTGGGATGCATACAGGAGTCTGCCTCATTATCTCCTCTCCTCTCACCTAAACAGTAATTAATTAATTAATATTTAAATAAAAATTTTGTGAGTCAGTTATTTCACAATCCAGATATACATTTCAGCCAAGTTAGCAATGAAATGTTAAGAGTAGAATAAAGACATTTTTAAGACTTAAAAAAATAAATTCCTCTTAAGACATGCTTCAAGATCTGAGAAGAGGCAGAGTAAAGCTGAGTTGCAGTGAGACGACAGAGCTACTACAATGCACATCTTGGCCTGTTCAGGTAATAATTTAACAGCCAATTTGGCCCCAAAGATCAAGTCAAGAAACTTAAAATGAGGTCTCAGTGCAGCCAAACTGTCACCCAGGAAAGACATTATCATGACTTTAGTCAACCATATTCATGAAAAACCCCTACCTTGGACCAGTGTTCTGTGCTGTTTTCCTTTTAGTTTTTTATACCTAATAGGTAGGCCTTTCCCCCTTTTTCTCTCTCTCTCTCTTTTTTTTTTTTTTAATTCTGAAGCTGGAAACGGGGAGAGACAGTCAGACAGACTCCCGCATGCGCCCCACTGGGATCCACCTGGCACGCCCACCAGGGGCGAAGCTCTGCCCACCAGGGGCGATGCTCTGCCCCTCCGGGGCGTCGCTCTGCCCCCACCAGAGCCACTCTAGCGCCTGGGGCCAAGGCCAAGGAGCCATCCCCAGTGCCCGGGCCATCTTTGCTCCAATGGAGCCTTGGCTGCGGGAGGGGAAGAGAGAGACAGAGAGGAAGGAGGGGGGGGGTGGAGAAGCAAATGGGCACTTCTCCTATGTGCCCTGGCCGGCAATCGAACCCGGGTCCCCCGCACGCCAGGCCGACGCTCCATCGCTGAGCCAACCGGCCAGGGCCCTTTTTCTCTTTTTTTGTTCATGTTGTAGAGTGGGCTATGAAATACTCTAAACCAGTGTTTCCCAACTTTTTTGTGCCATGCCCCACCTTAACCTTTCTAAAATTTTTATGTCCCCCCCTATGTAACATACATAATTTTTAACATTAAAAAATTGATTTGTTCACTTAATAAACATAAGTGATAGGTTCTAGGAAGAAATCACTATGAAATTGTTAACAAAACACAGTAAGTAAAATTTCAAAACATATAATGAAAAACAGAAATTTAAATTCCAAATAATTTTAATACAGATTTTTCTATATTAATTTATTATTTTAATTTAGTGTGATCCTTGCGCTTGATGCTTGCTGCACAGAGATTTTATATTAGGTTCCAATTTGGTTAGCTTTAGTCTCAAGTCTCCACGTTGTGTTATATCCAGCCGATTTCTCTTTTTTACCAGTAAATCATTTACAGCACTAAATCCACATTCAGCTAAAAATGAAGATGGAAACAGTAGCAATAGTTTTCTTGCACATTTGGTTGAATTTGGGTATTTGATTTCTGTTTCCTCACAAAGCCATGCCATCGCTCCTTTGATATTAAACAAAGCTTTAACTGACTCATCATTTTGCAATTCTGCGAGTTCTTCTTGATACTGCATATTTGATATATCAGACAAATCCACTAACATTGGCTGCATCATCCATGTTGGGAAATCAATTAGTTTTAAATCAGAAAATCTTTCTTTTAAATCAGCCGACAGAATATTCAAATGATTGACAATAAAAGTAAAGTGGTATCAATTACTTCACATTTTTGGAGCCAATGAAACTGTTTAAAGTTTTTGTTGTTAATATGTTTCTGACAGAACTCAATATTGGTAATAAAACCAAATATCTTTGCTTTTGCATCGACAAGAGTTTTATTTGTTCCTTGAAGTTGCTTATTTAATATATTTAGTTTTTGAAAGATATCGGCTAATGCTAATCACAAATGATTTACCATCTATTGTTAACAGATACTTCATTTCAGGTTTGTCGCTTAAAAAATCACTAAGAATATCAAACAGTTCCATAAATCTTCTCAAACAGTTTCCTTTAGATAGCCATCTTACTTCAGTATGAAGTAAAAGTCTCACATGGTCTTCATTTTGTTCTTCACAAAATAGCTTGAAAAGACGCTCACATTTGGCACTGGCTTTAATAGCATTAACACACTTTATTACTGTATGTAATACTTCATTCAGAACAGGCGAGATGTTTTTAGCTGCCAAGTTTTCCCTATGAATAACACAATGCACAAGAATCATTTCTGGATTCCCATCTTTCATCAATTTTAAGCAGCCATTTTTCTTGCCCATCATATTGGGAGCACCATCTGCAGCACAAGATGTTATATTTTTCATTGGTATATCATTGACATCTAAGTAGTTTTTTAGCTTATTATATATATCTTTGGAGGTAGTGGTGCTTTCTAATCTTTTACAGAACAACATTTCTTCAGCAAAATGTCCTTTATCAATATATCTTACGTAAGTTATCAATACTGCCTCACTGTCTCTCAAAGTTGATTCATCCATTTGCAAGGAGAATTTTCTTGTTTTCAGCTTTTCAATAAGTTGTTTTTCAATATCCTCACTCATTTCGTCTATTCTTCTGCTAACAGTATTGTTACTGAGTGGCATAGCTTTTACATCTTTGTCATATTTTTCAAGAATCATTTTTAAAAATGCTGATATTGACGGTTTTATTAAATTCTCTCCTATACTGTGATTTTCTCCAGTTTTAGCGATGAATAAAGAAATTTAATAACTAGCCTCAAGAACACGATTATTAGTTGAAGTATGAGCAGTAAATAGAGACTTTAATGTTGTTCTTTTTTCAAAATTTTTCTTTAAAGTTTTTTTTTTAAATATTTTTTATTTATTGATTTTTTAGAGAGAGAGGAGTGAGAGAGAGAGACAGAGAGAGAGAGAAGGGGGAGGAGCAGGAAGCATCAACTCCCATATGTGCCTTGACCGGGCAAGCCCAAGGTTTCGAACCGGCGACCTCAGTGTTCCAGGTCGACGCTTTATCCCACTGCGCCACCACTGGTCTAAAGTTTTAAAGTAACTAAAATCTGAATTAATATGAGCACTATGTTTCGCCTTCAAATGCGCCTCAAGACGATCTCGTTTCATTGATTCGTTGGTCAAGCATTGCTGGCATAAAAGACAAAAAGGAATCCGCTCATTGTGAACAGCGGGTATGAACCCAAATTTTAAATATTCCTCTGAATATTGATGAGTTTTTTTCTTGCTTGCACCACTCATTTTACTATGGGCTATAATAAAAATAAGATCAATTAAAAACTAATATTAAAATATGTTAAAATATATTCAATGTGACAGAGTAAACGTATACTAAAAATTCATATTTATTTAAATGTATATAACACATTTACTACACTACCACCGCAAATCAAAAGATATCTATATTTTTTCCACTTGACAAAATTTTCTGGAAAGTTATGCTTCTAAAATTAAAATTGTCGTGCATGCACTATTGTAGCCCCAATAATATTTATAAAATATTAGTGCTTTCTAGCCCCGATGCAAGAAGTACTTAATAAAGAGTTTAATATTGATAAAAATAAAATCAAATACTTACCAATTATATCTATACAATATATATATGTATATTTATTAAATCAACGAGCTTTTACAACAGTTTTGACTGACACTTATTTCAAATTAACACCAACTGAATGATGTGAAACACTACAGAAGTTGCGATGGGCCAATTAGGTGAGAATAACTGCGTTGTTTAGCGAGTTTTTAAAACATCCGGGGTTCCCCGCGGCAGACGGCACGCTCCACGGTGAACCCAGGACGAAGTTTACTTGACGACGCCAATCACCCAGTTGATATTTTGGTCTCGTCAAACGAAATTATACTTAATAATTATTTACTGCAATTATTTAAGAATTGCATTTTTTGTTAAATTTGGCACCGATATCTAGCATTGCATTTAAATGGCCCGGGGCGAAAGAGTTAAAGTCGTGTCGAGTCCATTTTCAAATTGCCCCCCTTAACTATCGAATTGCCCCCCTGTGGGGCGTGGGCCCCACGTTAGGAAACACCGCTCTAAACTGTCTATAATTTACTGAAGTTGGCACAAGGCACCCGGTGGCTGTCTTTTCAAAATATCTGTAACCATTGGTTTAATGTTTATAGTCTCCAGTAACTATATGATCCACAAGCATAGGGAATATAGCTGTGATGTTTGCTAATATATCCCAAGCACAGTGCATGGCATTTATTAAGAATATCTGTAAGGTATGTGCCCTGGCTGAGTAGCTCAGTTTGTTAGAACGTCATCCCAATACTCCAAGGTTCCCGGTTCGATCCCTGGTCAGGGCACATGCAAGAATCAACCAATGAACATATGAATGGGTAGAGCAACAGGTCAATGTTTCTCTCTCTTTCTCTCTCCTTTCCACTGTCTCTCTAAAATCAATAAATAAAAATTTAGAAATAAAAAAAAGGAAAAAAAAGACTTTGTAGGTTACATAAATGCACAAAAATATCAATACTGATTATGTCAGCTGATGGTGCGATTTTACACGTCTCAATTTTCTATACTTTCTGAAAAAAAATTAAATAATGCTTATAATAAATATTAATAAAGGAAAGCATACAGGTAGTTGAATGTTTACAAAAAAAGTTTTAATCCGGCATCCTTCAGGTGACATACTCCAACTATGATATGCAAGAACTGCATACTGGAAGGGTAAACACGCACAACAGTGTATAGAAGATTGTTGTAGAATTGTGTACCTGAAAATTGTGTAATTTTGTTAAGCAGTGTTATTCCAATAAGTTCAATTAAAAAAAAAAAAAAAGCCTGGCCTGACCAGGTGGTGGCACAGTGGATAGAACCTTGAACTGGGATGCGGAGGACCCAGGTTCAAAACACCGAGGTCACCAGCTTGAGCGCAGGTTCATCTGGTTTGAGCAAAGCTCACCAGCTTGAGCCCAAGGTCACTGGCTTAAGCAAGAGGTTACTCGGTCTGCTGTAGCCCCACGGTCAAGGCACATATGAGAAAGCAATCAATAAACAAGTAGGGAGCCACACCGAAGAAGTGATGCTTCTCATCTCTCTCCCTTCCTGTCTGTCTGTCCCTATCTGTCCCTCTCGCTGTCTTTCTCTGTCTCTGTCACACACACACACACAAAAAGCCTGTATTACCATAGGTCGTTCCTTTATAGTCAATCTAATTCTCAAACAAATTACAAATTTTCCTGGCTTCAAGAGAAGAAACAGAACCAGATGTTTAAAATAACAATTTTTATGGTCTTTTATTATTATAAATCTTAATATTATATTACTGATAGGTTATTTTTATATAAGTTTAAACTGGTTTTCATATGTTGATAGTTTTCACTTCTCAGATTCTCAACATCAAATTCTATATTATATTACACTAACATACAAATTTTGTATCTTCTGAATGTGGAAAAATTCCAGATTCAAATTCTATCTCTCTTACTAAGAACATACACTCAGTACTACAGAATCTTTAAAGCTTTTCTTTTTTCAAAAGAGACAGAAAAAGAGAGAGATGAGAAGCATCAACTCATAGCTGAGGCACTTTAATCGTTCACTGATTGCTTCTCATACGTGCCTTAACCAGGGGGCTTAAGCCAAGCCAATGATCCTTTGCTCAAGCCAGCAACTATGGGCTCAAGCCAGCAACCATGGGATCATACTAATGATCCCACATTCAAGCTGGTAAGCCTGCACTCAAACCAGATGAGCCCACATTCAAGTCAGCAATGTTGGGATTTGGAACCTAGGATGTCAGTGCTCCGAATCAATGCCCTATCCACTGTTCCACTTCTAGTCAGGCTTAAGCTCTTTTTTTTAAAAGATTTTATTTATTGATTTTAGAGAGAGGAGAGAGAGAGAGAAGTGGGGGAGGACCAGGAAGCATCAACTAGAGGTAGTTACTTCCCATATGTGCCTTGATCACGCAAGTCCAGGGTTTCAAACCGGTGACCTCAGCGTTCCAGGTCAACACTTTATCCACTGCGCCAGCACAGGTCTAAAGTTTATTCTTCATTTACCACAGATCTCACAAGCCTAAAGAACAGGTTAATAAAATCCCTCAAGAGGATGTAACAGCAAATAAACCCTATTTCCACCTTTTAGATTATAAAGAAACCAACTTCTAAATATAATTTATATTATTATACTGTTTCCAAATATTAAACATTATGAGTTTAAGAAAATATTTTGAGTTTGAGACAGGGTCAGCAATGTTTTTTCTGTAAAGATTCAGATAGTAAATATTTTAGGCTTTGAAGTCCACAGGATCTGTCAAACCACTCAACTCTGTTATTACAGTGGTGGAAGCTGCTATAGACAAAATGTAAGAAAATAAGTGTATGGCTATGTTCGAATAAAACTTATTTATAAACAGCCAGCAGACCAGATTCATCATTCCAGGGGCCATAGTTAGCTGACCCCTGGTTTAGAATATTAAACCTTCCAGCTCTGCCCATATAAAAGTAGTGTAGATTTTCTCTCTTGCTTATTATTTTAATGGCAATCTGCACTATAAGCACTATCCATTCACTCACTCATTCTACAGATTTTTACTAAGTGCCCAGTACATGCCAGAAACAGTATTAGGTGTGAGGGATAAAAAAGAAAATAATGACGATGAAGTCCTGCCCTCTTATTGCTTACATTCCAATAGGGAAGTCAACAAACAAGGTAACAAGTTCTTAATATAGTTTCAGGTAATGCTAAGTATGAAGAAAAGTAAAGCAAAATAAAAAGAGTGAGGAAGGGCCCTGACCGGTTGGCTCAGTGGTAGAGCGTCGGCCTGGCGTGCGGGGGACCCGGGTTCGATTCCCGGCCAGGGCACATAGGAGAAGTGCCCATTTGCTTCTCCACCCCTCCCCCCTCCTTCCTCTCTGTCTCTCTCTTCCCCTCCCGCAGCCAGGGCTCCATTGGAGCAAAGATGACCCGGGCGCTGGGGATGGCTCCTTGGCCTCTGCCCCAGGCACTAGAATGGCTCTGGTCGCAGCAGAGCAACGCCCCGGAGGGGCAGAGCATCACCCCCTGGTTGGTGGGCAGAGCGTCGCCCCTGGTGGGCGTGCTGGGTGGATCCCGGTCGGGCGCATGCGGGAGTCTGTCTGACTGTCTCTCCTCGTTTCCAGCTTCAGAAAAATACAAAAAAAAAAAAAAAAAAAAGAGTGAGGAAGGAAAGGTGAGGCTCGTTGGATAGGTCAAGGAGACCTAACAGAAAATCCCTTCTAAGTATAGAATGAATGGAGCAAATGAACAATCCATATACTATCTGAGAAAGAGCATTACAGGCGTATGGAAGAGCAACTGCAAGGGTCCTGGGATTCAGAAAGCACTTAACATGTTTAGTAAAGACAAGATAAACCTGGGGGAAAAAAGGATCATTGGTAGCTGTGCTGAGAATGGACTACAGATAGGGGGCAGAAGTGGAACAGAAAGACCAATCCATAAGCTGTTGCAGGTATTTCTAGATTTCTAAAATAGGATCTAAATATATTTTTAATTCAAATTATAGGAAAAAAGGAAAATGGATAAATTAACTTTTGATTGACAAACCTGAGAGCAGGAATTTATCAACAATAGGCAAAACAAAACCCTCAAAAGAACTTTCATTAAATATTTTGTTAAATGAAATTTCAGTGAGGAAACACAAAAACATCACTAACAACAACAACAAAAAAAAAACATCACTAACAGAGAGCAGTAGTGAATACAGAACTTAAATATACAAAAGGTAATCTAGCTTCACAGTTAAGATCTTTCTCTAGAATTCTAGTAAACTGGAATTAAGGAACATACCTACAAGGTTAACAACACGAGCAATAAAGAGGGAGTATGGTGGGAGGCGGAGAAGAAGAAATAGGGTGTACGGGCCTGACGAGGCCATGGTGCAGTGGACAGAGCATCGGCCTGGGAGGCAAAAGACTCAGGTTTGAAACCCCAAGGCTGCCAGCTTGAGCATGGGCTCATCTTGCTTAAGCGTGGGGTCACTGCCTTAAGCGTGGGACCATAGACATGACTCCATGGTCACTGGCTTGAGCAAGGGGTACTGGCTTGAGACCCCCGCCCCCGTCAAGGCATATATGAGAAGCAGTCAATGAATAACTACAAACTGATGCTTCTCATCTGTCTCCCTTCCTGTCTCTGTCTCTCTCTCTCACTGCCAATATAAATACATACATACATACATACATACATAGAATTTCTGACATACGCTACAACATGGATGAGCCTTGAAGACATGCTAAGTGAAATAAGTCAGTCACCAAAAAGACAAACACTGCATGATTCCACTTGTATGAGATATTTAAAGTAGTCAAAATTATAGAGACAGAAAGTAGAATGGTGGTTGCCAGGAGATACAAGGGGATAATTATGGGAGTTATTGTTTAATGGGTATTATGTTTCAGTTTTACAAGTAAAAAGTTATAAATATGGATGGTAGTAATGGATGCAAAACAGTATAAATGTATTTAATACCACTAAACTGGCCCTGGCCGGTTGGCTCAGTGGTAGAGTGTCAGCCTGGCGTGCAAGAGTCCTGGGTTCGATTCCCGGCCAGGGCACACAGGAGAGGCACTCATCTGCTTCTCCACCCCTCCCCCTCTCCTTCCTCTCTCTCTCTTCCCCTCCCACAGCCAAGGCTCCACTGGAGCAAAGTTGGCATGGGTGCTGAGGAGGGCTCTGTGGCTTCTGCCTCAGGCGCTAGAATGACTCTGGTTGCGACAGAGCGACACCCCAGATGGGCAAAGCATCGCCCCCTGGTGGGTGTGCCGGGTGGATCTCGGTTGGGTGCATGCAGGAGTCTGTCTGACTGCCTCCCCATTTCCAGCTTCAGAAAAATACAAAAAAAAAAAAAATACCACTAAACTGTACATCTTAAAATGATTAATATAATAAATTTTATGTCATGTATATTTTACCACAATTTTTAAAAATTGAAAAATAAGCCTGACCAGGCAGTGGCGCAGTGGGTAAAACGTCGAACTGGGATGTGGAAGATCTAGGTTCGAGACCCCGAGGTCACCAGCTTGAGCGCGGGCTCATCTGGTTTGAGCAAAAAGCTCACCAGCTTGAGCCCAAGGTCGCTGGCTCAAGCAAAGGGGTTACTCGGTCTGCTGAAGGCCCGCGGTCAAGGCACATATGAGAAAGCAATCAATGAACAACTAAGGTGTTGCAACGCGCAATGAAAAACTAATGATTGATGCTTCTCATCTCTCCGTTCCTGCCTGTCTATCCCTCTCTTTGACTCTCTCTCTCTGTCTCTGTAAAAGAAAAAAAAAAGCCTGACCAGGCGGTGGCGCAGTGGATAGAGCATCGGACTGGGATGCGGAGGACCCAGGTTCGAGACCCCGAGGTCACCAGCTTGAGCACAGGCTCATCTGGTTTAAGCAAGGCTCACCAGCTTGGACCCAAGGTCGCTGGCTTCAGCAAGGGGTTACTAGATCTGCTGAAGGCCCGCAGTCAAGGCACATATGAGAAAGCAATCAATGAACAACTAAGGTGTTGCAACAAAAAACTAATGATTAAAAAAACAAACAAAAAACTAATGATTGATGCTTCTAAAAAAAAAATTGAAAAATAAAAAATGTATACTTTGTTTAAGAGCAGGAATAAAGGTTAGTGGGAATAAAGGAATGAAAAGTTGTATTAGCCTGACCTGTGGTGGCGCAGTGGATAAAGCGTCGACCTGGAAATGCTGAAGTCGCCAGTTCGAAACCCTGGGCTTGCCTGGTCAAGGCACATACGGGAGTTGATGCTTCCAGCTCCTCCCCCAGTCTCTGTCTCTCTCTCCCTCTCTCTCTCCTCTCTAAAATGAATATATAAAATAAAAATTAAAAAAAAAAAAAAAAAAAGTTGTATTACTTCTTGCCACTTCCACCAGTCATTGGACTATTCACCATTTCCTGAACCTGCTCTACATTTTCCTGCCCCACCCATGCTATTTTCTTAACCTAGAATGCCCTGTGTTGCTGCCTATCATTTTAGTCTAAAATATTTTACACTTTTAAGAGCAGCATCTCCAAGAAATCTGCCAAAAAAAAAAAACTAGTATTGTTCTTCTGACCACAGCAGCTTATTCAGACTTCTATTTCCAAATACTGCAGCATCCTGAATCATACTTATTTGTGTACATTCTCTTTTACTGCAAACGGACATTCTATCTCTGCTTAAAGCCCTTCTGTTTAAAAATCATGTTTGCTAGGAAGCTAGGTGAAAAAGCTGAAGGGATTAAGAAGTACAAACAGGCAGTTACAAAACAGTCATGGAGCTATAAAGCACATCATAAGGAACCTAGTCAATAATACTGTAATAACGATGTATGGTGTCAGATGGATATTAGACAGATGGGGGGATCACTTTGTAGGTTCTCATAAGAGTTACAGAGAGGTTTACCTCTGTGTTTCTTATAAGGTAAATGAAGATTGGAATTAGATGACGTCTAGAACAGCGTTTTCAACTGCCAGTCTGCGGACTGGTGCTGGTTTGTGAAAGAGTTAACCACCCTGATGTTGTATGAAGATTACAGACCCAATGATCTTAGTTGAATTCACTTGTGCTCAGGATGATTGCCACTTATCAACCTGTATCATCCATGAAAATACTATTGAGGCTGACTTAGATATCTTTGGGACTTTTAGGCTTGTGTGAACAACCTTTTGCACCATGCAAAGCATTTACAAATCATGCACAATACACAACAAGTATTCAGACAAACTTATGTAGTATTCAATGCATTATACATGTGGGGTTTGGAAATCTAGCACCAGCTTGTACCATGTTGCATTGTTATGTGCTGTAAGGTAAAACTTTATTTGTTGCATTTTTCTGTTTCTGGCTGCTAGGTCACTGGTCCTCAAGTGCAAAAAGGTTGAAAACCACTGTTTTAAAGTCTATAGTTTCAGGCCTGACCTGTGGTGACACAGTGGATAAAGCTTCAACCTATAATGCTGAGGTTGCTGGTTCGAAACCCTAGGCTTGCCTGGTCAAGGCACATATGGGAGTTTATGCTTCCTGCCCCCTCTTCTCTCCCTTTCTCCTCTAAAATGAATTTTGAAAAAGTTTACTATAGAACTTATAGTTTCAGCCCTAAGTCAAGCAGTTAGTGGCTTTCTCCCTTAATACCTCAGACCTGTCAGCTGTGCAGAGGTTGTGCTGCCAGGCACAGGCTGAACACCAAAAGAGGCATGCCAGTTCTTCAAACTAGAATCACTCAGAAAACTGAAATATTCCACTTCAGGCAGAAGATTGATACCTGGATATTTTTTAGCAATGTAGTAAAAAGAAATATTGGAGAGTTTCTAGGCAATCTCTTCTCTGAATATTCTGCCATTTTTATCTCATAACAAAAGTATCAAAATATAGTCCACCTAGAGAGAAGTAGCCCCCAATGTTTTGAGATCCTAAGACAATGCCTACACATGTGCCCTTCCTCCTTGGCCTGTAGTTCCTTACACTCATCTCCTCCTTGGCCTACAAAATACCTCAAAAACCCAAGTAACACATCAAATTCTCCAGGAAACCTTTTGTAACCATTCAAAGAATAAGATCTGAAAGAAACAGAAGGCATTCACTAGTGATTTATGATATCAACTAAACTTACTTAGCATGTCTAGGATAGCACCTGAGATGTTATCCCTTACATTTCCACAAGACAATCTACTTTCTGTAATAATTGCCTTTTTTCCCTCCAGATTCAAAGCCTGTAAGCAAAAGCAGTTTAAAAAAGAAAAACAGGCCCTGGCCGGTTGGCTCAGTGGTAGAGCATAGGCCTGGCATGCAGGGGTCCCGGGTTTGATTCCCAGCCAGGGCACACAGGAGAAGCGCCCATCTGCTTCTCTACCCCTCCCCTTCTCCTTCCTCTCTGTCTCTCTCTTCCCCTCCCGCAGCCGAAGCTCCACTGGAGCAAGGATGGCCCGGGCGCTGGGGATGGCTCCTTGGCCTCTGCCCCAGGCGCTAGAGTGGCTCTGGTCACAACAGAGCGACACCCCTGCTGGGCAGAACATCGCCCCCCTGGTGGGCGTACCGGGTGGATCCCGGTCGGGCGCATGCGGGAGTCTGTCTGACTGTCTCTCCCCATTTCCAGCTTCAGAAAAATACAAAAAAAAAAGAAAAAGAAAAACAAACCCTGGCCAGATAGTTTAGTTGTTTGGAGCATTGTCCTGAAACAGAGGTTGCTGGTTCGATCCCCAGTCAGGGCACATGCAGGAACGGAACAATGATCCTGTCGCTCTCTCTCTCTCCCTGCCTCTTTCAAAAAAATAAAGAAAGGAAAGAAAAACAGAACTGCCTTTTTAAAGCATAAGCAGTTTTGAAAGAAATATAAGTGCAAAAGCATAACAGATGAGATTTTATTTATTTCATCTGCTTAAGACACCCTGAGCCTGTTTCCTAATCTTTAAAATGGGCATCCATCATATAAGGTTTTGCAAGAAACAAATAAAATGTAAAACGCCTAGTACAGTTCCTAACACATAGGAGGAGGCCCACAAAAATCACAAATCATTTTTACAGTCTTATCTCTATACTTTAAGCACTAGATTCATTCCCAGAACAAGTTATCAGCGTAAACCAATGTTGTCCAACACAGTGACCACTACTGCATGTGGCTAGTCCAAGTTGATAAGGTCTTTACATGTAATATACATAGCACACATATTTCAGAGTCTTGGTGAAAAAAAACCAATATACAGTATCTTATTAATCTTGTACATCGATTATATGTAAAGAGACAATACCTCAGATATACTTGGTTGTTGAGGAGCTACTGAAGGGTTTTAAGCAGGGGAGTAATAACACCAGATTTGAGTTCTTAAAAGATTCCTCTGCGGTAGCAGTGTGTCAAACGAACTGGCGGCCCTGGGAAAGCCAAAAGCTGGGCTATGGTAGTGATCGAACAGATGATAATGTGGGTCTAAGGCAGTGGTTGGAGAATATGTGATTTTGGATACAAAGAAGATATACTGCTCACAAAAATTAGGGGATATTTTATAGCTTCATATTCATTTTGAAATATCCTCTAGTTTTTGTGAGCAGTATAAAATTAGCAGGCTTTGTATCAGGGAAGCGGCGACAGAACAAAAGGAAGAGTTATTTCACAGGATTCTCCTAAGGATTAAAATTAACCTAACTTATTTCTTTTTATTTTTTTAATATGGCTACTAGAAAAATTTGAAGTATATATTCAGCTCTCATTACATTTCTATCAGACAGGCTGGCTTACCCTTTGACTTCGCGCTGGTAAAAAGGCTCTGTTAACCACACCGCGGACTACTGGTGGATTCCATCGGGCCAAGGCACCCTCGTCCCGGCTCACTTTAACGCTCCCCACTTCCACCACACGGGAAAACCTGACGACTTCAGCGCTTTTAATTTTTAAAAGTGTGAAGCCCACAGACCCACCTAGGCAACACGAAATTGTTACCTACACAACACTAGAGAAGTATCTAGAGAAAAACAGCAGTCCTCTCCCGTGGGGAAGGGTCAGCACTGCTGGAGGGGCTGGAAGAGGGAGCAGGGAGGGATCGCCCTTAAGAAAGTGAGGGAACACCGGGGAGGGAACGCCCCGATTCTGAGGGAGCGTCGTGTGGAGCCCACGGAGCAGAGGTCTGGGAAGGAAAGCCTTTTCAGCTTCTGGGGAACCGAGTCAGGAAGGCGGGGAAGGGGCTGGGCTCTGAGGCAGAGGCTGCAGGAAGGAGCGGTACCTTAAGAATCCCCCTCATCTTTGCCAGAAAGGGCCGGAACTCCTCCAGTGGCACCTCGGGATAGAGCTGGCTCCGCAGCAGCTCCTCCGTAATGCCTGGGTGCCCGTGAAAAGTTTTCTGGGCCAAGCCATTCAGCAGCCCGCTCAAGTGTTTGCAACTCTCAAGCTCGCCAGCCATTGTTACTGGAAGCCCCACCTCTCCCCAGCTGAGCACCGCCAGCTACGGCAGCCTGGACGGGCCTCGATAGCCCGGGCAAATTTGCTCTGCAAAACCCGTCCCCTTTAGAACCGCTGAATTATCCACTCAGTTCCAGAAAGATCACTTTGCTTCCACTGACTCCTTTCATCATTCCAGGGCCCACTCAAAGGAAAGAACATTTTGGTGATCACTTGAGATGGGGAAGCATCCTATAAGAGTGGCAGTTTAACTTTGGATGGAAGCATCCAGTGGTGAGATTATGCCCGTCTGCACCAGTTCAACAGAGCCAATACCTAATTTTTTTTTAGTTCAGTGAACTGGTTGTTAAAATGGCACTTATAATCAGGGTTCTCTAAGTTGGGCGCCTGGCAGCCACCCAATGTGAAAATCACAAATTTACATTCTTTATTCTCTTCCCCCCCCCTCTAAGTTAGAATCGGGGAGGCAGTCAGACAGTCTCCGCATGGGCCCTACTGGGATTCACCCGGCATGCCCACCAGGGGGCGATGCTCTGCCCATCCGAGGCGTTGCTCTGTTGTGGCTGGAGCCATTCTAGCACCTGAGGCAGAGGCCATGGAGCCCTCCTCCGTGCCCAGGCAACTTTGCTCCAATGGAGCCTTGGCTGCGGGAGAGGAAGAGAGAGACAGAGAAGGAGGAAAGGGGGAAGGGTGGAGAAGCAGATGGGCGCTTTTCCTGTGTGCCCTGACGGGGAATTGAACCCAGGACTTCTACACGCAGGGCCTACGCTCTACCGCTGAGCCAACCGGCCAGGGTCTCTACTCTTTTTCAACATTCATCTGCCCAACAGCGTATTCTAAGCTCACATGGTAATGTTAATTTGTCCATAGGTGAAAAAAATTGCAAGTGAGGATGCCAAAATCAAGAAACAATACGGAACTATCTTAAATAACAGTTTTATTGTTTTTTTGTCAGGTATTATTTAATATTTTTCATTAATATTTTAAAACTCAATCTAGTTTTGTGTGCCTCTTTTATTGTTCTTAAGTATTAAACATATGAAAAATAAACTACCTTTCGGTATATCATTTTTTTATACTTAAAACAGTCATTAGGGCAGAGAACCTGTTGTTAAATTATTTGAATCCCACCACGGGCCACATCTGATTCCAGACATTACCAACTGACTAACTGAATAGGATCTATCACTCAAGATCTAATCTCTGCCTAATCCTTTTGTCCAAAAAAATTTAACTATCCTCTGATAACATTGTGTTTTTGCTTGGCTCGTTACTTGCATTTTTTCATACATGTGACTTTTCTTTCCAGCTAGGTCAGTGGCTCTGATCCAGGGCTCCTTTCCATAACAACCCTTTTTTTTTTTTTTTTTACAGAGACAGAGAGAGAGTCATAGAGAAAGATAGACAGGGACAGACAGGAACGGAAAGATGAGAAGCATCAATCATTAGTTTTTCATTGCGTGTTGCAACACCTTAGTTGTTCATTGATTGCTTTCTTATATGTGCCTTGACCATGGGCCTTCAGCAGACCGAGTAACCACTTGCTCAAGCCAACGACCTTGGATCCAAGCTGGTGAGCTTTGCTCAAACCAGATGAGCCCGTGCTCAAACTGGCGACCTAGGGGTCTCGAACCTGGGTCCTCCGCATCCCAGTCCAATGCTCTATCCACTGCGCCACCGCCTGATCAGGCCAAATAATTTTTAAACTGATTTTAGAAAAAGAGAAAAAGAAAGAAACATCCATTGTTATTCCAGTTATTTATGCATTCATCAGTTGTTTCTTGTATGTGTCTTTTTTTTTTTTTTTTTTTTTTTTTTTTTTTTTTTTTTTTTTTTTTTTTTAGAGAGGAGAAAGAGGGAGAGAGAGAGACAGAGAGAGAAGGTGGGGAGGAGGTGGAAGCATCAACTCCCATATGTGCCTTGACCAGGCAAGCCCAGGGTTTCGAACCAGTGACCTCAGCATTTCCAGGTCGACGCTTTATCCACTGCACCACCACAGGTCAGGCTCTTGTATGTGTCTTGATCAGGGATCTCAAACCCACAACCTTGGTGTTTTTCCAGACAACTGCTCTAACCAACTGAGGTAGCAGGCCAGAACCAACAAATATTCTTACAACACCTTTACTCTTCTGAAATGACATGCATAGATAATATAATTGCCTACCTATATAATATCAAATATTCAATATATTATTCACCCATAAAAAAAATACTCACCCATTCTCTGCAACATCTGTAGGTACACTGGACACAATGTATAGTTTATCTCTAGGTTTGCACTTATTGGAATCATAAAAGCATCTCTGAATTTGCCTTTTAGAAAATTATTCACCCATGTCCCTGGCCGGTTGGCTCAGTGGTAGAGCGTCGGCCTGGCGTGCCGGGGACCCGGGTTCGATTCCCGGCTAGGGCACATAGGAGAAGCACCCATTTGCTTCTCCACCCCCCCTCCTTCCTCTCTCTCTCTTCCCCTCCCGCAGCCAAGGCTCCATTGGAGCAAAGATGGCCCGGGCGCTGGGGATGGCTCCTTGGCCTCTGCCCCAGGCGCTGGAGTGGCTCTGGTCGCGGTAGAGCGACGCCCTGGAGGGGCAGAGCATCGCCCCCTGGTGGGCGTGCCGGGTGGATCCTGGTCGGGTGCATGCGGGAGTCTGTCTGACTGTCTCTCCCCGTTTCCAGCTTCAGAAAAATACAAAAAAAAAAAAAAAGAAAGAAAGAAAAGAAAATTATTCACCCATGCTACATGCTACATGGGTGAACCTTTAAAAATTTCAGAATAAAAGAAGACAGACACACACACACACAAAAAGACAGACACAAAGGACAGATATTATATGATCCCATTTATATGAAATGTCCAGAATAGACAAATCCATATAGACAAAGTTGACCAATGGTTGCCAGAGGCAGGAGAAAGGGGATTGATTTATGTGCCCTGACTGGAGATCAACCTCACAATATTGGCATATGGAGATAACACTTTAATGAATTGAATTACCCAGCCAGGGCTTATATCTCAATTTAAAAATCAATAATGACCTAATTGTAACTTAGGTTAAAAATATAAGGAATGTAACTTACATGTATTTCGATGTTTGCTTGGGCACAACTACCTAGGTGACTGGGAGACACATGCATTAGCCCAATGCCTGTATCTCTATGTAGCACCACCTGTAACTTCCACAAATATGAATACAGGTGGGCTGTATTGGTGACTTCAGAGAAAGAGAGAGAGAAAGAGAGAGAGAGAGAGAGAGAGAGAGAAAGAGAGATTGCAGACTTTTTCTATGCAGGTTGATAGATTTAACTATATACACCCAAGGAGGTGACAAACATTAATATTCCAAAAGTATAAAGAGCTCTTAGAGATCACTGAAGTGACAGAAATTGGTACCACGTTGTTCTGAAATGTGAAAAACAGTTGGTAAAGTTTAAAACAAAAAACATTATTTCTTCACTTTACCCAGTAATTGCAAACCAAGAATGTTCTGTGGATTTTAAAGCTATGCTAAAAAATACACTGTATTTATATTTACGATGCAGATTTCAGGATCAGACAATACAGGTAGATTTTTTTTTTTTTTTGTATTTTTCTGAAGCTGGATATGGGGAGGCAGTCAGACTCCCGCATGTGTCCGACCAGGATCCACCCGGCACGCCCACGCCCGATGCTCTGCCCATCCGGGGCCACTCTAGCGCCTGGGGCAGAGGCCAAGGAGCCATCCCCAGCGCCCGGGCCATCTTTGCTCCAATGGAGCCTTGGCTGTGGGAGGGGAAGAGAGAGACAGAGAGGAAGGAGAGGGGGAGGGGTGGAGAAGCAGATGGGCACCTCTCCTGTGTGCCCTGGCCAGGAATTGAACCCGGGACTTCCGCATGCCAGGCCGACGCTCTACCACTGAGCCAACTAGCCAGGGCCAGACTCAGCCATTCTTGCCCCTCCATTATTGCGAGAATTGAAATACCTTTTTCAAAGTAATGCCACCTTGTTGCACTGTTGAGAATCATTGATCTACTGCTTTAATTAACGTTTATCCAGCGTTTGCCTGAAGTTAAGAGGCATTTTTCATAATAGAAAAGATATACTTCTTTCCCTAAAGCAATTAATTTTCTTTTTGTCTTTTTTTTTTTTTTTTTTTTTTTTGTATTTTTCTGAAGCTGGAAACGGGGAGAGACAGTCAGACAGACTCCCACATGCACCGGACCGGGATCCACCCGGCACGCCCACCAGGGGTGACGCTCTGCCCACCAGGGGGCGATGCTCTGCCCCTCCGGGGCGTCGCTCTGCCGCGACCAGAGCCACTCTAGCGCCTGGGGCAGAGGCCAAGGAGCCATGCCCAGCGCCCAGGCCATCTTTGCTCCAATGGAGCCTTGGCTGCGGGAGGGGAAGAGAGAGACAGAGAGGAAGGAGGGGAGGGGGGTGGAGAAGCAAATGGGCGCTTCTCCTATGTGCCCTGGCCAGGAATCGAACCTGGTCCCCAGCATGCCAGGCCGACGTTCTACTGCTGAGCCAACCGGCCAGGGCCGCAATTAATTTTCTAAAAGGCAAATTCAGAGATGCTTTTATGACTCCAATAAGTGCAAACCTAGAGATAAACTATACATTGTGTTCAGTGTATCTACAGATGTTGCAGAGAATGGGCAATGTAATGGAAAAATTAAAGGGTTGTGAGTGGAAACAGCACTATGAAGCACATGACTTCCAAATTACTCACCAAAAAGGCTGTATGCATTTATTTCCAAGAAACCTTACTAACACTATTCTTGATAATATTTGCTATTTGATACATGAGCAACATTGTTTGGTTTTCATTTATATTTCTTTTTTTTTTTTTTTTCAAGTGAGAGGTGAGAAGGCAGAGACAGACTACTGCATGCTCTCTGACTGGGCTCCCTCTGGCAAGCCCCTACGAGGCGATACTCTGCCAGGTTGGAACACAACTCTGTTGCTCAGCAACTGCACTATTTTAGTGCCTGAGATCAAGCCATGGAGGCATCCTTAGAGCCCTGGGCCAACTTTGCTTAAACCATTCAAGCTACGACTATGGGAGGGGAAGAGAGAGAGAGATGGGGGGAGTGAGAAGCAAATGGTAGTTTCTCCCCTGTGCCCTGACTGGGAATCAAACCTAGGACTTCTACACGCCAGGCCAATGCTCTACCATTAAGCAACCGGCCAGGGTTTTTAAAAACTGTCTTTTTTATTATTATTCTTTTTAGAGAGGAGAAAAAGAGAGAACAGGGAGGAGCAGGAAGCATCAACTCCCATATACCTTGACCAGGCAAGTGCATGGGTTTTGAACCACTGACCTCAGCATTTCAGTGGTTGATCCACTGTGCCACCATAGGTCAGGTATATTTCTTGAATTTTGAGAGTGAATACTTTTTTATATATATATTTACTGACTGCTTGCATTTCTTCCTATTTTCTTAACAATTTTCTATAGGAGTTTCTGTCACTTTGGTGATCTCTAAGAGTTCCTTATACATCTGGAATATTAATGTTTGTCGCCTATATGTCAATATTTTTCTTGGGTGCATATAGTTGAATTTGTCAACCTGCATAGGAAAACCTGGACAATTATTCAACAACATGGTTAAAGAATATACCTCTGAGCCTGACCAGGTGGTGGTGCAGTAGATAAGAGCATCGGACTGGGATGTGGAAGACCCAGGTTTGAAACCCTGAGGTCTCTGGCTTGAGCGTGGGATCATAGACATGATCCCATGGTCATCAGTTTGAGTCCAAAGGTCACTGGCTTGAGCCCAAGGTCGCTGGTTTGAGCAAGGGGTCACTTGCTCTGCTGTAGCCTCCCAGTCAAGGCACATAGAGAAAGTAGTCAATGAACAGCTAAGGTGGTGCAACAAAGAGTTGATGCTTCTCAACTCTCTCCCTTCCTGTCTGTCTGTCCCTATCTGTCCTGTCTCTCTCGCTAAAAAAAAAAAATATATATATATTTAAGTAATTGAGGATGGTTTATATTTTCTTCTATCTGATTACCTGATTTTTCTAAACATCTATAGAGTACATGTAATACTATTGTAATAAGTTATGTAATGAGCCTCAGCCAGTCAGCTCAGCTCGTTACAGCATTGTCTGGATACATCAAAGTCACGGGTCCAATCCATGGTCAGGGCATATACAAGAATCAACCAATGACAACATGAATGAGTGAAACAATAAATCAATGTCTCTCTCTCTCTTTTCCTTCCTCTCTCTCTCTAAAAAGCAATACTGGGCCCTGGCCGGTTGGCTCAGCGGTAGAACGTCGGCCTAGCGTGCGGAGGACCCGGGTTCGATTCCCGGCCAGGGCACACAGGAGAAGCGCCCATTTGCTTCTCCACACCTCCGCCGCGCATTCCTCTCTGTCTCTCTCTTCCCCTCCCACAGCCAAGGCTCCATTGGAGCAAAAGATGGCCCGGGCGCTGGGGATGGCTCTGTGGCCTCTGCCCCAGGCGCTAGAGTGGCTCTGGTCGCAACATGGCGACGCCCAGGATGGGCAGAGCATCGCCCCCTGGTGGGCAGAGCATCGCCCCTGGTGGGCGTGCCGGGTGGATCCCGGTCGGGCGCATGCGGGAGTCTGTCTGACTGTCTCTCCCTGTTTCCAGCTTCAGAAAAATGAAAAAAAAAATAAAAAATAAAAAGCAATACTGTACATAAATAATAAAAGAAAATAATCAACTAATGAATAGTTAAATAAGTGGAACAACAACAAATCAATGTTACTCTCTTTCTCTTCCTTCCTCTCTCGCTAAAACCAATTAGAAAAATAAAATTTAAATTAAAAATAAGTTATGTAATGAAAACATAAAATAAGTAGTTATCCTAAAATCAAATTTTTAATAAAAAGTTTTATAAGAACATGTGTTCTACCTGAATTGAGAAAAGCTATACACCTTACATAGAGTTTCTCAAATGTTTTTATAACATTAGACGCTTTCAGCCTGACTAAGCAGTGGTGCAGTGGATAGAGCATCAGCCTGCGATGCTGAGGACCCAGGTTTGAAACCCCAAGGTCGCTGGCTTGAGCACGGGCTCATCTGGCTTGAGTATAGGGTGGCCAGCTTGAGCCCAAAGGTCGCTGGCTTGAAGCCCAAGGTCGTTGGCTTGAGCAAGGGGTCATTGACTCAGCTGAATCCTCTCCCCCATCAAGGCACATATGAGAAGCAATCAGTGAACAACAAGGTGCTGCAACTATGAGTTGATGCTTCTCATTTTTCTTCCTTCCTGTTTGTCCTTGTCTGTCTCTCTTGCTCTGTAATAATAATAATAATAATAATAATAACAACATTAGATACTTTCAGAATCTGATAGGAGCCTCAGACACTTTCCCCTCAAAATTCAAATGTAGTTTACAACATCTAAAGGTTAATTTATCCCTCTGAAGTCTTTCTGTGAACCAAGTTTTCCACTTGCCCTAACAACTCCATCTCAGTACTCCCAGTCCTAATGGATTACTCTTTTAGAAGTAGGGGGTAATCCTATACATCACTATCATCATTTTTATTAGAGAAAGAGGGGAGAGAGAGAGAGAGGGAGAGATAGAGAGAGAACAGGGGGAGGAGCAGGAAGCATCAACTCCCATATGTGCCTTGACCAGGCAAGCCCAGGGTTTTGAACCAGCGACCTCAGCATTTCAGGTCGACGCTTTATCCACTGCGCCACCACAGGTCAGGCCCATCACTATCACCATTTAACTCCTATTCCAATGTATATAATACATGGACCTATCACTGTCTGTCTGAGCCTACAGCAAGTTACAAAACACCAAAGTGATCAATGAAAGAAAATTATCCTGTGCCACCAGGTGCTGCTATTGCCAATGTAACTATTCAAGATAACAGCACATTTTTATTTGTTGTTTTATTTTTTTTACAGAGACACAGAGAGGGTCAGAGAGAGGGATAGATAGGGACAGACAGACAGGAACGGAGAGATGAGAAGCATCAATCATTAGTTTTTCGTTGTGCATTGCAACACCTTTGTTGTTCATTGATTGCTTTCTCATATGTGCCTTGACCTTGGGCCTTCAGCAGACCAAGTGACCCCTTCTCAAGCCAGAGACCTTGGGTCCAAGCTGGCGAGCTTTTGCTCAAACCAGATGAGCCCGCTCTCAAGCTGGTGACCTCAGGGTCTTGAACCTGGGTCCTCAGCATCCCAGTCTGATGCTCTATCCACTGTGCCACCGCCTGGTCAGGTGGTAACAGCACATTTTTAGAATGCTTTTGAAACAAAAGGATCAGAGCACGAAGCTTTATTAAATCTCAATACAGAACCTGTTTCACAGACAACAAACCGGGGTACAGGTCCATAGAAAGGATTGTTTACTGTAAGGCAACAGTTTAAAAAGAAAGAAAGAAAGCCTAGTGCAAAAAGAAACTACAAGCACCTACTAGCAGCCCTCCTGGTAAACAGGTTTCCCTTTTATTGTTGCCAACTAGGTCTCCATTTAACATACCACTAAACAACTGGTGGCTTCCACAATTCAATTACCCTTTTACGGCTCACTGGCTGCTTGGTCCTAGACGAGCAGTGGGTGTTTGTTTGTTTGTTTTTTAATAAGGTTTTCCATATCTGAAAATATTAAAATTTAAAATGTAAACCAAAATAATGTGCAAACACAGTGGCCCCAAAGTTTTGCAGTAAAATCCCCTTGTTCCCTGTCTCTACTACACTTTTTCCAATTCTACTTTAATTACCATTTACTTTCCTCACAGCCAGCTACTCGACAGATTCTGGTTGAGAGCTTTGGGGAATCATTCTGTTAGGCTTCCAGGAGTTACAGAATTGAATAAGACAGTCTGCCCTTACATTCCGTAAGAGAAAATAATATGTAAATGAAGGGTAGCAGAATATTTGCCCCTTCGGTATTGAGGCAAGAGAGTAAAAAGCTAGGAAAATTCCTTGGCAAGTAGAATGAGGAAACTGAGGCAGCTGAATAAACTGAGAAATTTACAGCCAGATACAGAAAGTCACATCCCTAGAAATTACATCTAGGCCTCAGTTGTATTTCAGCTCCAAGCCCCAAAAAGCAACGAAACCAGGTGGACAGTGTCAGAACCAACTGCAATAACTAATAACCCCCTGCCCTGGCACTAACAAATCAGTGGAGAACACACCCCCGGCACACCTGAAAGCTAATAAATATTCTATTGTAGCTCCCCTAAACTCCCAGCCTTTAAAAATCCTCAAAACAGCCTGACCGGAGGTGACACAGTGGATGGAGCATTGACTTGGTACACTGAGATCCCAGGTTCAAAACCCCAAGGTCGCTGGCTTGAGCACAAAGTTACCGGTTTGAACGAGGGGTAATCAAAATGATCCCATGGTCACTGGCTTGAGCAAGGGGTCACTGGCTTTGCTTGAGACCCCTGGCCAAGACATGTATGAGTAGCAATCAATGAACAACTAAAGTGATACAAGTTAATTCTTCCCCCCTCTTTTTCTCTTGCAAAAAGAAAACAAACAAAAACTCAAAATAAAGGACCCAGCCTGAGCTCTACCTCCCAGGAACACCCCCCTTTTCCCTCTCCCTCTTCTTCCCCTATGTGTGCATCTCCTAAGTTCTATAGGTCCCCAAGAGACTTGCAACCAGGAGAGCAATGGGCAGTTCCAGTTCATCCTGGGCTAAACCCCCTGACCCTTTTTCTCTGACTTCCCAGTGTTGGCTCATTTCTTTCCCATAAGATTTCTAAGGAGCCAAAGCAACCTCTCCTAGGTTCTCTACTGTAGCTTCTGTCCTAGGCCATTCCTGTTTCACTACCCCCAACTTTAATAAGCCTACTCTCAAAGTCACCTGACTTGTGTTGTGCAATTTTTCCTGCACAAAGGAAAAAAACTAGATGCTAGTTCCTCATACCCTTTCTGGTAACAGTATAAGGATTATTTTCGAGCTGAAGGCAACTGAGAAGCAGATACAAGAAAAGCTCCAGCCTGACCAGGCGGTGGCGCAGTGGATAGAGCATCAGAGTGGGACGCAGAGGACCTAGGTTCGAAACCTCGAGGTCACCAGCTTGAACGTGGGTTTATCTGGTTTGAGCAAGGCTCACCAGCTTGGACCCAAGGTTGCTGGCTTGAGCAAGGGCTCACTTGCTCTGCTGTAGCCACCTCGCCCCCTGTCAAGGCACATATGAGAAAGCAAGCAATGAACAATTAAGGTGCCACTAGGAATTGATGCTTCTCATCTCTCATCTCTCTCCCTTCTGTCCCTATCTGTCCCTCTCTGTCTCTGTCACAAAAACAAAACAAAAAAAACCCAAACAAACCTCCATCCCCTATTTGTCTAAATGCAGGGCATACATTTTCAAAGGTGTCCCTCCTGATCTGCCTACCAAGAACAGAAGTCAATCCCAGGAGACAAAGTTAAACCATCATCAATGGAACCCTGACTGGGTGGAGCATCAAATCCCAGCCAGGGTACATGCAGAAATCAACCAGTGAGTGTATGGAGGGATGGAACAAGATGTTTCTCTCCCTCTCTTTCTCTTTCACTTTCTCTCCAGGATCAATAAAAAATTAATAAACCCTCACCATTGGAAAAGGCACTAATTTAAATCTGTATAACAAATCTTACTCATGTTTACCTTGCATTTTCTGGCCATCTCATCACTGGCCTTCCTGACACCTTCCTTTCCTCTTTGTCTGAAGATGGAGCATAAATTGAATATCTAAGCCACCACTTCGAATTACTCATTTTCACTAGGCATCTCACATGTATGCATGAGGTATACATGTTAATAAGCTTGTTTTTCTCATTAATCTGTCTTTTGTTACAGGGGTCACAGACAAGCACTCAGAAGGGTAGAAGGAAAATTATTTTTTCCTCTTCTACATAAACAAATGACTAAAATACAATGAACTAAGAATTGTTACTGCTTAGCACTGAGAAATAACTGTCGAATTTGGCGGTGGAAGAAAGAAAAATTGATTAACTCAGCTTCAGTAGGTCACAGAGAGGCTTAATGGTGAATAGTGTTAGAGGAGATAATTGAGAGGATAGGACCACCAGTTGGCCTTTGAGCTAGACCAGGACAATCACCCTTTCCCTGTCCTTGGAATGTATGTTCTGTTTACCATTCCCAGAAGTAGGAGCCAGTCCAAGGACATAGCCTTGAGAGTAAGGTGTACAGACTGTCTGGATAACATACATGACTGAGCCCAGTTAAGACCTCTATATAAACTTTAAGATTCTGGTGAGCCGGTACAGATATCTACTTGTCTTGAGACCACCCAAGACAAGCCTCATTAAGTTCCCTTGCTTATTAAAACTGCTACCTACCTATCTGGAGTGGTCTGCCTTTTCTTCTGTCTCTCCCTGCTCTCCTTGTGGAAAAGGCGGTGGGGGTGAGGGTGCTGGTTTCAGATTTTACCCAGGAAGCTCTTGAGGTTACAAACCAACAAATAGCTAGACATACTGCAGGAGAAATAGCATGTCCCTGTGTATGAGACATTAAAAACAATACTGTATAGAGGTACATTCTGAACCCCATAGTGTAATGATGGGGTTCAGTACACTACTACCCCCAAATATGGCACTGTGGCATATCGAATATTTGAAGGAATGATAGGGGAACTAGAGTAGAAATTTTTAACTTTAGTTGTAGTCAATAGGCTTAGTGCTTAATACTTAAATTTTAAGTCTTAATTGATGGGCTTAGGGATTACCTCATGTAATAGTTGTTGTTCCAGGCAATGAAGCATTTGTTCAGAGGACTACAGTCAGCAAGCAATTGACCATTTGTTGTCAGAGGACTGCTGCAATCAAAGTGGTGTCTGAAATGCCCAACCGGACCCTGACTTCATGAGACCTAGGAGCAACAAACCTTTTCCGTGTTTCAAACCCCTTACTTCTCCTTAAAGAAAAGGCCAACCTGAGATAGAATGTTAAAACAGTTATTAGGGTACAAACTTGCTCTCTTCTCAGATCGTTGGCCATCTGAATAAAGAACCCATAAAGACTCAATCCCTGTCTCTACTTATTTGACTGTGTACGTGACAGGCAGCACAAGTGATTTTTCCAGTTTCAGGAACACATGAAACAAAATTTGAGAAATGACAGGTGCAAGAACTCTGACCTCCCCCTTCTCCCCTGAAACAGGTCATAAGACTCTGATGAGAGGTGCCCTTCCAGTACCCAGAGCATTCTTATCTCTAAAGTGGAGGGATGCCAAGAGAAATCTGAACAAACAGGCTTTTCTTAGTTTTTCCAGATTACTGTTAGCTCATATTCCAATGTCCTATCACATTTTCCCACAACTTTCCACTCATCAAATTTAGCATAAGAACACTCTGTTTTAACCATGTTTTCAGGTGTTAAGTCCTTATCCAGGTTCCCATGTCACTTAAAACTTAAATAAATCTGTATGCTTTTCTCTTGTTAATATCTTTTATTACAGAGCTCCAGCCAAGAACCTAGAAGGGTAAAAGAAAAAAAGGTATTTTCCTGCTCTGGTCAGATAGCTAGGATGGTTAGAGCATGGTCCCAATATGTAAGAGTTGCCAGGTCAGGGCACATATGGAAACAGTCAATGTTTCTGTCTCTCTCTTTCTCTCTCTCCCTTCCTCTCTCTGAAATTAATAAGTAAAAAAATAATAATTTTTTAAAAAAGATATTTTCCTGCCCTACAGTAGCAAAAAGCACCAGGAGCCTAGGGTTATAAACCTGGAAAGACAAACAGGGCCTGGGTTAGATATGGAGAGTTCAACATAATGACGATTTTCACACCTGGTTGTTGAGGAGCTACTGAAAGGTTTTAGGCAGGGGAGTAATAACATCAGATTTTAGTTTTTTGTTGGTTTTTTTTTCCTTTTTTTTGTATTTTTCTGAAGCTGGAAACGGGGAGAGACAGTCAGACAGACTCCCGCATGCGCCCGACCGGGATCCACCCGGCACGCCCACCAGGGGCGACGCTCTACCCACCAGGGGGCGATGCTCTGCCGAGACCAGAGCCACTCTAGCGCTAGAGCCTGGGGCAGGGGCCAAGGAGCCATCCCCGCTCCACTGGAGCCTCGGCTGCGGGAGGGGGAAGAGAGAGAGAGAGAGAGAGAGAGAGAGGAAGGAGGGGGGGCGTGGAAAAGCAAATGGACGCCTCTCCTATGTGCTCCAGCCGGGAATCGAACCCGGGTCCCCCGCATGCCAGGCCAACGCTCTACCGCTGAGCCAACCGGCCAGGGCCAGATTTGCGTTTTTAAAAGACTCCTCTGTGGTAGCAGTGTGCGCGGAGGGGAGGGGAGGCAAAAGCGGGCTATGGCAGTGATCGGATGGATGATGATGTGGGTTGGGTCTAAGGCAGTTACTTAGGTTGGAGAATATGAGGCTCTTGATACAAAAAAGGATAGAATTAGCAGGCTTTGTATGAGGGAAGCGAGGACATAACAAAAGAAGAATTATCCCACACGACTGTCAGGATTAAAAGCTAAAACTCGTTCAAGGGTTTAGCAGTAGGTCGAACTGAATGATCATCATTAAAATGCTTAGGCTCCCTGCGAACCACGGGCAATGGCCGCGTAGAACCGTGTAAAACGAGGACGCTGTACTAACTAGTGAGGCAGTCCTGATCTGGTGGGCAATCACAGCTCCAAAACTTTTAAGATTGTATAGCACTTAATGAGGATAGAGTTAAATCTACAACTACCACTGGGTATCAATCAATCCCCAACACTTCAAGCAAAGGAAACCCGACACACATCCCAAATCTCTCCCAGCTCTCTTTCAAAATGAATGAAATATAAAAATACGCCGCCTGACAAACACTGGCTGAGGAGAAAGCCAAGTACTCCTGCAGCGTACTTCCCCTCGAGTTAAGGGACCTCACAGGCGAGGACCCGAAAGTGGGAGATGTGGGTGTCCCAACGCCCGCCTCAAAAATAGCAGGTTGTCCTTTCCACCTCACAAAGTCCGCCCCGCCCCGCCCCGCCGCGGCCCCGACCCCTCACTCCCAGCGTCCGAGGCCAACATCCCCTGCAAGCCCCGAGTTGCCCGGCGCAGTCCCCTCAACCGGCGCGCGGCGGGCAGCCTGCTACGTCATGCCAGCGCCGCGGCGCGAGGCAGGCCCCCTTTTCCGTCTCCTGGAGCCGGCACCGCTTTCTGGAAGGTTCTTGAAGGCGTTGGGCGCGTACTCGTACTCCACAGTCTGCGGGAATCCGCGTCCATCCGTCCTTCCAGAGCTCACGTAGACCCATCCTAGCTCGCCATGCCCGAGAACGTAGCACCCCGGATCGGGGCGCCCTCCGGGGCTGCCGGCGGCCGCAACAAAAGCGCTTATCAGGACCGCGATAAGCCGGCCCAGATACGCTTCAGCAACATCTCCGCGGCCAAAGGTATTGCTCCCCGGGACTGGCTCGCAGTCCCCTGAGGTCGAGCTCTGAGCTCTTACCCTGGTGTTCGGTGGGCATGGCTCATTTTCTTCTAGGTTCCCTCTCGTCCATAAATAAAAGCAGTCTGTGGAGGAATACTTACTGTTTTCCGCCGATAATTCACCCCGAGTGTGGAGGCTCTTGGATTTGCCCCATTCCTAGACGCCCATAATTTTCACCCTGGTCACTCACCACATGTAAGAAAGCGGCCTGCTTGCAGCGGTCCTGGGGTTCTAGCAGTTAAGCCCTTCCGTTATCTGTTCATTGATTCATCTAGTGAAATGTTTGCACGATACTTTTCCGTTTTCTTGATGTTATAAAAATACCATTTAAGTAAGCTTCCTTCTGTATAACTGTTGAACAGATTTGCGCGCTTTGTTTGAGAATAATTATAGAAGCTCCATTGTGCTTTTATGTTATCTTTCTATGTGCAACCAAACACAAGCAAATCGAGAAACATGGACAGTTTGCTGGGTTTTTTTTGTTGTTGTTGTAGAACACTGGCGGATGGTGGAAATCAAGGCCTGTGTTTCATTCTCTGTTACCATTACTTCAACTTCTAGCGGAGGCTTTCTACCTATGGAATTGAGGAGGAACATGTTCACTTTTCTTGAGTTGTGGGAGTTCAGATAGAGTGTTGAAGGAAACGTAAGAACAATGATTTAGAGATCTTGCCTGTGGTGTGTATTGAGTAAAAAGAGTATTTCACTCGGGATTGAAAATGAGCATGAATAAGTGACAGGTGAGATTGGAAGGGTAGGGTCGGGGCAGATCTTGAAGGGCCTGGTGTCCTGGAAAGGATTTGGTATAATTCTCCCAACTGGAGATCATTTTTCAGTAGGACGAGTTAATAGCTAACTTTTAGGGTTGCTGTGGGGATTAAATAAAAAAGCATATAAAGAACTGCGTGTGTGTGTGTGTATATATACACACATACAGCCTTACAAATATTTGACACCCATCATCCCACGTGACTGAGTGTGATCATGCTAAAAGATAGCTACAGCAGATCCTCAAATAATGCCCATGTTTAGCCTGATTTCTTTATATTTTTGATAAGATATCCTAGAAACTTAACTCTTGTATTTGTCAATTATCCTATGGTAAAATCGGTTTCATTGTGTCATTTGGCCATAGTTCCAAGAACCTATTATCATAATAAGACTTTACACTGGAGGAAGGATGATGGAATGAGAATAGGTTCAGATTTGGGCCTGATGAGTAGGAAAGGTCAGAATGACCAGCCAAGTAGATTTAGGCAGTCATTTGGAAATGCAGGAGAGAATATTTCTGGAAATAAAGACTGGGTATGTAGCTATCTACGGTTCATTGTGGAAGATTAGATTTATTACATTAAACAAAAGACATTAGATAAATTCTGGGGCCGTCTGGAGGGTCAAAAGAGCTATATAATATAAACAACACGGAACATCCAACATTGAAGGTTTACTTAGGTGACCTTTGAAACAGCCATGAACAGAATTGAAACTACAAGGGAGGTATCCATGTAGGAAGGAGAGATCACCTAGATCAGGAGTCGGGAACCTTTTTGGCTGAAGAGCCGTGAACGCCACATGTTTTAAAATGTAATTCCGTGAGAGCCATACAACGACCCGTGTACGTTAGGCATTATCCAATAAAAATTTGGTGTTGTCCCAGAGGACAGCTGTGATTGGCTTCAGCCACCCACAACCATGAACATGAGTGGTAGGAAATGAATGGATTGTAGTAATACATGAGAATTTTATATATATATATATTTTTTTTTTTTTTTTTTTTTTTACAGAGACAGAGTGTCAGAGTGAGGGATAGACAGACAGGAACTGAGAGATGCGAAGCATCAATCATTAGTTTTTTTTCGTTGTGCATTGCGACACCTTAGTTGTTCATTGATTGCCCTCTCATATGTGCCTTGACCGTGGGCCTTCAGCAGACCAAGTAACCCCTTGCTTAAGCCAGCGACCTTGAGTCCAAGCTGGTAAATTTTTGCTCAAACCAGATGAGCCCACACTCAAGCTGGCGACCTCGGGGTCTCGAACCTGGGTCTTCCGCATCCCAGTCCGACGCTCTATCCACTGCGCCACCGCCTGGTCAGGCGAATTTTATATTTTTAACATTATTTTTTTTATTAAAGATTTGTCTGCGAGCCAGATGCAGCCATCAAAAGAGCCACATCTGGCTCACAAGCCATAGGTTCCCAACCCCTGACCTAGATTATGTGAGGAGAGCTCAGACCAAAACAACACAACTGGTCTTTCCAAATCAGACAAAATTCTACAAACTGATTGAGAAAAAGCTGCTGCCACCTGCATCTTTAGTTTAATTCAGGGAGCCAGTTTATTTTTATTTTTTTGTGGGTGTGTGTGACACAAAGAGGGACAGACAGACAGGAAGGGAGAGAGATGAGAAACATCAATTCTTCATTGGAGCACCTTAGTTCATTGATTGCTCTCTCCTGTGTGCCTTGATGGGGGGGCGGTGGAGGCTACAGCAACTCCTTTATTATTTTTTAAATTTTACTTTTTGATTTGAGAGAGGGAAACATCAATTTGTTTTTCCACTTACTCATACATTTATTGGTTAACTTGTATGTGCCCTGACTGAGGATCAAACCTGCAACCTTGGCGTATCATTATGATGCTCTAATGAACCAACTGAGCAACCCAGCTAGGGATAAGTAGCTAGTTTTTTGTTTTGATGTTACCAAAAAAGAGATAATAGTACCTCTGGTTGATGGTGTGAAAAACCACACACACAAACCCACCAGTAGTAGTAGTTGTAGTATTATTCACCAGGAGTCATTTAATAGACAATACTGTGTGCTGCAGCCCAAAACTATGAAATAGGTAGAAAACAATTTTTAAATTATACCAAATATTTTTTTCTTACATTCTTTAAGGTTATGTATCATTGTTTACACAGTATGGGGGAAAGCATTATGCTAGTGGTGGAGTACACAGACACTATTAGAGCACAATCTCAACCCTGTTTATGTGGAGTGAGATGGTGAGAAAGGGGAATATTTAATCAGTTATCTAAACCTTGTTAAAGGGGGTTAAGTCAGGCGTGGCCAACAGTTTTTGCCCCCGGGCCAGATTAGAAAAAATTTTTCACAAGCTGGACGAAATAATAAAATTAAAAAATATTAAATACAAAAATGATTTAAGTAAACAATTTTATAAAAATTTGTTTATGAATAAATGTAAGTAATTTAGTACAACAAATTAACAAAAAACTAATGTGACGTGTTGAAGCGCTTTGCATCACCTATTATTTATTTATTTATTTATTGCATTTTTCCGAAGCTGGAAACGGAGGCAGTCAGACAGACTCCCGCATGCGCCCAACCGGGATCCACCCGGAATGCCCATCAGGGGGCGATGCTCTGCCCCTCTGGGGTGCCGCTCTGTTGCATCCAGAGCCCTCTTAGCGCCTGAGGCAGAGGCCATGGAGCCATCCTCAGCGCCCGGGCCATCTTTGCTCCAATGGAGCCTCAGCTGCAGGAGGGGGAGAGAGAGAGAGGACGGAGAGGGGGAGGGGTGGAGAAGCAGATGGGCGCTTCTCCTGTGTGCCCTGGCTGGGAATCGAACCTGGGACTCCTGCATGCCAGGCCAATGCTCTACCACTGAGCCAACCAGCCAGGGCCTACCTATTACTTTTAAATATCTGGCTTTATACTTGTAGTAGCTATTCTTAACACAGCCTCCAAATGTAAATCATTCAGTCTTGATCTTGTTGTACTTTTATTTAGATTCATTAAAGAAAAAGTTTGTTCACAAATATAAGTTGAGCTGAAGATTACTAAATATTCCTTGGCGAGTTTTTTATAATTTTCTTATTTTTCATTATTCAATTGCTTATAAAAATTGTACAGACAAGTACAAAAGTTGTAAATCTTTGTAATGGAATTTTTTTTAAAAATAAAGAAGTATCGCAAATCCATTCGACCAATTATTGGAAGTTAACCCTAGATTAATCACACGTGGAATTATTTTCTGTGTATCTCTGTCTTCTTAAATATCTCAATTCCCAATAATCAAAGACGCTTTCGCTTCTGAGTAGCTGAGATTTTAACTTTCATTGTTATACAGTGGTTAGATATCATAGTTTATATATAACAATTTAAAAGTACCACTTATTTCATTTCTACAGTGTGTCATGCGGAGAATATTAAAAATTTAATCGCAGGCCGCATAAACTCATTCATATGTTGGCCATGCCTGGGTTAAGTATTGTTAATACTAGTTTCTCTTAGAAAGTATATAATAACTGAACTAATGAAATAGAAAACATTCTCGCCCTGGCCGGTTGGCTCAGCGGTAGAGCGTCGGCCTAGCGTGCGGAGGACCCGGGTTCGATTCCCGGCCAGGGCACACAGGAGAAGCGCCCATTTGCTTCTCCACCCCTCCGCCGCGCTTTCCTCTCTGTCTCTCTTCCCCTCCCGCAGCCAAGGCTCCATTGGAGCAAAGATGGCCCGGGTGCTGGGGATGGCTCTGTGGCCTCTGCCTCAGGCGCTAGAGTGGCTCTGGTCGCAACATGGCGACGCCCAGGATGGGCAGAGCATCGCCCCCTGGTGGGCAGAGCTTCGCCCCATGGTGGGTGTGCCGGGTGGATCCCGGTCGGGCGCATGCGGGAGTCTGTCTGACTGTCTCTCCCTGTTTCCAGCTTCAGAAAAATGAAGAAGAGAAAAAAAAAAAAAGAAAACATTCTCATGAACAGATATTGAGAGTAACTTTGGAATGGTTGTTTTTTTTATTTTTTGAAGGGGGGGGGTCAAACATACGCTAATTATATAGTATGGTAAGAGGTGTAGCCTTTCCTGTTGCTGCTTGTCTTATCTTAAAGAGTGGATAAGATCATAGAATCCTCATTCAGAAATAATTGTATCATTTTGATATTTAAAGGAAGAATAGATAAATCCTCAAAATTTATTCTGACATAGGCAGAGCATAAGTACTGTGTATGGTAACTAACAACAAAACATCGAGTGTATGTCATACAATTAAAGGAGTAAGTTACTCTGTTTTTAGTAGATTATTATTAAACAATGAATTTTCTTTAATGGACACAGGGAATTGTTCTGCACCATATCCTCATAAGGACAAAGTAATCATTTGAGAAGAGAAATACTTTGCTCTTTAAAGAGTCTTGATTTCTTTTTCTTCTTTTACAGCTGTTGCTGATGCTATTAGAACAAGCCTTGGACCAAAAGGAATGGATAAAATGGTAAAAACGGAATAATTTATTACTTATTGAATGCTACTGTCCACACTGCAAGGTCTTAAAGAGAGGATTAAGATGCCATTTAAAAAGTGTTGCCTGACCAGGCGGTGATGCAGTAAATAGAGCATCAGCCTGGGATGCTGAGGACCCAGGTTCGAAACCCAGAGTCACAGGCTCACCAGCTTAAGCATGGGGCTACTGCCTTGAGCTTAAGATCATAGACATGACCCCATGGTCTCTGGCTTGAGCACGAGGTCACTGGCTTGGTTGGAGCCCCACTCCCCATCAAGGTACATATGAGAAAGCAATCAATGAACAACTAAGGTGCTGCAACTATGATTAATGCTTCTCATCTCTCTCCCTTTCTCCTGTCTGTCCCTCTCTCTCACTTTAAAAAAATAAAAAGTGTTAGGCATTTTAAGAGTTCAGAAGAATGATAGATTACTAGGGTGAGGAGGCAGGATTTAACTACAATTCTTATTTTGTTTAATTTTTCCCCCTTTAAATAAATGTTTATTTTATTGATTTTAGAGGAAGGGAGAGACAGGAACATCTGTTCCTGTATATGCTCTGACCGAGGATCAAACCAGCAATCTCTGCTTCGGGACAACACTGACCAACCAAGCTATCTGGCCAGGGCATGTTTAATGCTTTTTAAACAATGAAAGTATATACACAAAGGTAGTTACCTACTGTATTATTAGAAAATATAGGCCTGATCTGTGGTGGTGCAGTGGACAAAGCGTCAACCAGGAATGCTGAGGTCACTCGCAGGTTTGAAGCCCTCAATTTGCTTGGTCAAGGCACATATGGGAGTTGATGTTTCTTGCTACTCCCCCCCTCCTTTCTCTCTAAAAATGAATAAATAAAATATAGAAAAGAAAAGAAAAAAATATAATAAAACTAGGTATAAGAGCTTGAGTTCAGTGTTCCTTGTTGCTGTAGCTCTGTGACCTGACACAGGTCTGGGATTTCAACTCTACTTAGAGCTTTGTTGACTGGCAGCATAAAACAGGTGAATTTTAATGACTTTTAAGTAATATGCCCTCAAATTTAGTGCTAGTTAACTTCCGAAGTGAGAGATAAGGAAACAACATAGAAGATTTTCTGGATGATACACAGATCATTATTTATTCTGGGCATTTTAATATCTGTCTCTGATAATAATTCTTTTTGCTCTTTGCTGAGGATACTAAAAAATAAGTTACTGTGTTGCCTATAAAATTTGTGTTCAGACTTTACAAGTTATATAAGTGTCTAATCACTATGTTGTAAATAACTGAAAATTTGTTTTAATTAAAAAAAATAATAGCTAATGCTCAATGAAAAGAAAAAGAATTGTGTTCACCACATTTCTGTTGCTGCACACTTACGGTGGTTTGAGGGAATCCATGGTGTTATGTTTTTGATATAAACCCAGGAGTAATGTGATTCTTTATTTTAGACTCTAGATTCCTTCTCTTTTTCACAAATAAAAAATATATTCACAAAAATTAGAGAATATTTTATTGCTTCATATTCATTTTGAAATACCCCCTAATTTTTGTGAGTAGTATAGTTGAAACAAAGCCAGCTATTTCACTTGTATAAAGTTGGACTGTTAGACATATTTTAAATCAGTATACTAGTAGTATAATGATTAACATTAGTATAAAGTTTGAAATAAAGCATAATTTTAAGCTACACAAACATAAATTAACTTCTTTACCAAGAAGTATTAAAATTAGTAGAGCTTTTAGGGTGTCACATTAATACTGGGTAAAGAAAATAATTTTTGAAATCACATCTTTGTTTAAAAAAAAAAATTACAGATTCAAGATGGGAAAGGCGATGTGACCATTACAAATGATGGTGCCACCATTCTGAAACAAATGCAAGTGTTACATCCAGCAGCCAGAATGGTAAGTATAAGTTTAGATGAGATATTTTTAAGTGTATGGTTTGATATTTGGTTAACAGATTTGTTGTAATTCATCACATGATATAATTTAGGCATTGTAAAATTTTTTACTCATTAGGCTAAACAGGCGTATTTTTAGGATGTATTGTGTACCTAGCATTGTGCCCCTCAGAGCAAGATCCCTGTTCTTGTAAACAGGAATGTGCCATACAGTTGAGTAAGGATGAGATAACATGAAATGGCATAAATGATTAGTTTAATGGATGTTAGATGTATGAGAGCAAAATCATGTGCCTGAGTTTACAGTGACATTTATTAAAAACAAATGCCCAGCCTGACCAGGTGGTGGTGCAGTAGATAGAGCATCGGCCTGGAATACTGAGGACCCAGGTTCAAAACCCCAAGGTCATCGGCTTGAACATGGAGTTGCTGGCTTGAGCAAAGGGTCACTTGCTGTGCTGGAGCCCCCCAGTCAAGGCACATATGAGAAAGCAATCAGTGAACAAGTAAGGTGCTGCAATAAAGAATTGATGCTTCTCATCTCTCTGCCTTCCTGTCAGTCCCTCTCACTCCCTCAAAAACACGAATGCTGCCAATTCAGCTAAGAATCATGATTCAAATGTTGTGTGAGAAGTTACCATGTCAGCAAAAAGATAACTGTTTATTAAGGAGTCCCTTTTCATATGTAAAGATGACTTTTTAAGTAAATTATTCTCATACAGGGTCAGTTTGGATAAACTTGGCAAAAAAACACCACAGTGACACTATTCTCATTTGGAATTCAACCCATTTCATAGCTTCCAAAGCTACAGGGTATCTATGGTACATTATTTGTACTTTCTCACAGGCACCTTTAAGTAGCTAGGAAGCAAAATTTTACAATCCAGTCTGAACCAGAAGTCACAATACAACTTTATACAGAGTATATAAATAGAATTTTGTATACTACAAATACATTGGTCATCATTTTAAAATGAAACCCAGGGTAGACAACAATGATTCAATTACATTGAATCTTACAGTGTTGATAATTATCAAATTGTGACACAGATGTGAAGGCCAGTTGTTTTATATTTGAATTAGATATTGGGTTCTCACATTTCTTATTAAACAACTTAACGTGTTCTGTTCACCCAGCTGGTGGAGTTATCTAAGGCACAAGATATAGAAGCAGGAGATGGCACCACATCAGTGGTCATCATTGCTGGCTCCCTCTTAGATTCCTGTACCAAGCTTCTTCAGAAAGGTAGGTAGAACACAGGACATATTTTATTACTGTGTAAAAGCAAAAAATTATTAAGTAATGTTAGATTTAAGATTTAATGCAGAATAATTTTTTACTAGGAATTTATGGATTAAATTTTGCTGTTTAGTATATGAATTAGAACAGTTTTTTCTTTTTTGATTCTCTCTTCTGCCAAGCTTCTTTTGATGGAACTTGATTGAATTTGTTTTTCAAAAAGCAGTGGTGGTGGTGTTTATTAATCTTTGGGTGTTTTGGGTTCTTGTTATAATAAATTGTGCTTAATCATAGTTATGACTCACCAGTCGCTTCTTTTTACTTTGTAGATTTGTGATGTTTTTAAAAATATAAAATTTAGTTTCACTTTAAATATCACTTGTAAATGATGTGTTACAAGTTAAATGGAAATAAATTAACCATAATTAACAGTTAGGTTATTCAAAGGATTATGTATTAATCTATAGTTAATATAAAATTTATGACTGCTTTGAAATTGAAATGAATAGAAAATTTTAAGTATGTCAAATATGTAGCTTATCTGTTCTAATTAAGTAACTAGATTTTCACAAATGACAGGGATTCATCCAACTATTATTTCCGAGTCATTCCAGAAGGCTTTGGAAAAGGGTATTGAAATCTTGATTGACATGTCTCGACCTGTGGAACTGAGTGACAGAGAAACTTTATTAAATAGTGCTACCACTTCATTGAACTCAAAGGTGAGACAAATTTTTCCCCCCTTGAGATGAGAAGAGATAATGAGACAACTCCCGCCTTCGTCTGTACCAGGATCCACCTGGCAACCTGTGTCTGGGGCTGATGCTTGGACCAAGCAAGCATCCTCAGCACCTGAGGCCGATACTCAAGCCAGTGGAGCCACTGGATGCAGGAGGGGAAGTGGGAGGGAAGGGGGAGAGTAGCAAATGGTTGCTTCTCTTGTGTGCCCTGACTGGGAATTGAATCCAGGACATCCATATGCCGGGCAGGCACTCTATCCACTGAGCCAACTAGCCAGGGCAACAAATTCTAAGTATCGTAAAATTACAGCTTAATGTTTGTTAATTACAACTCTTATGCTTTAATTTTTTTTTTTTTAAGTGGGAGAAGGAGACAGGAAGGGAGAGAGATAAGAAGCATCAACTCATAGTTGCGTAGCTTTAGTTATTCATGGATTACTTCTCATACTTGCCTTGATGGGGCCAGAGCAGGGCGTGGGTGCTCCAACCAAGCCAGTGACCCTTTGTTCAAGCCAACAGCCTTTGGGCTCAAGCCAGAGACTCCGGGCTCAAGCGACTTTGGAGTTTTGAATCTGGGACCTCAGCATCTCAGGTCATTGATGCTCTATTTACTGTTCCACCACTGGTCAGGCTTATGCTGTGATTTTTATTTGACTCTGTACAGTTCATAAATGTTAAGTCTTTAACAGTCACTAGGTAACAAAAATAATTTATTTGTATAACTGATTTCAAGTAAAATTTATTCCTTCAAGGCTTTCAGGTGAATTGTATCCCCACTTTACAGATGCAAAAGTAAGTCTAATGAAGTTACATAATTCATCTAAGACCCACTAGTAAGGGGTAAACCAGAGATTTGAACCAGGACAGGGTTGCCCATCTATAGTTCATCTAACATCTGTGCTGCTTTTTTTTATTTACCAAATTTAAAGCTACAGTGTTCTTTTAAATTTCTTGGAAAATCATGTCATCTTCTGTTTTCTGTTACGTCGTATGTCACATACATATTTATTCTTTTCATCAGCATTATATCAATACATTCACTTTCTTCAAATGTTAACTAGAGGACTAAATAATATTGTTGAAAGTCCCAGAAGTAATACAGACATAAAAGTATAATGGTTACAGGTATTGGTCATAGAGTCTAGACTTGAGTTCAAGGCTGGCTCCATCGCTTAACTAAGTTGTTTGAGTCAGTTTCTGAAGGGTGAACAAGAATACAAATGTAAAGTGCTAAGACCACTGCCTGGCATATGGTAAGTGCTCAGTAAATGTTAACCATTAGGGTTTTTTTTACCAGCTCCTCAGTATTAGGATTGCACAAAGATGGCATCTGATCACGAATTCATTTTAGATAAGATACCTCCACATAAAATTAACGTTTCATTTTAAATTTTCACTAGAATTGATAGTAATCTTAATAGTTCTGTCTGATATACTAATAAAAGGGGAAAGCAAGGCTACATATTTTTATTTTGTGCTCTTGATGATTGACAACCTGAGTTGAAAAGACTGTATAGAATTTCTCACATATTCTCTCCCTGCACCACCACCCAAAAAAAGTGATTAAGATAACTTCTTGAATATCTTTGTCAGTAAAAAACCAAGACTTTTGCCTGACCTGTGGTGGTGCAGTGGATAAAGCGTCGACCTGGAAATGCTGAGGTCGCCGGTTCGAAACCCTGGGCTTGCCTAGTCAAGGCACATATGGGAGTTGATGTTTCCAGCTCCTCTCTCCTCTCTGTCTCTCTCTCTCCCTCTCTCTCTCCTCTCTAAAATGAATAAATAAAATTTTAAAAAAACAACAACAAAAAAGACTTTTTCTATTGTAAAGCTGACCTTTTTTTTATTCTAGGTTGTCTCTCAGTATTCAAGTCTCCTTTCTCCGATGAGTGTAAATGCAGTGATGAAAGTGATTGATCCAGCCACAGCTACTAGTGTAGATCTTAGAGATATTAAAATAGTTAAGAAACTTGGGTAAGCATACCTATAACTTTAATGAATAAAAATTAGTTTTCTCTTTTCTAAATTAATTTTGAAAGTAAACTTAAGGTATTGCCAAAACTAAGTAATTTAAATGAAAAATACCTAGATGAAAGTCACAAAGTTTTTTTCTTTTTATGAGAACTTGTATTAATCTGGGAATCTCAAGAATTTGTATTCCCTTGTAAGAGCAAGGCAGTGGTGTGATCAAAGAGGTTCAGGAATGAAGCACTAATAAATTTGAGTGAGGTTGATGTACATTTATTGAACTGATGGTTTTTAATATGTTAGAAATCTAATAGACTCATAAATTTACAGGAAATTTCAATCCTGTGAACTATCTCCTTCCTTTTTTTACTAGTGGGACAATCGATGACTGTGAGTTGGTGGAAGGGCTGGTTCTCACTCAAAAGGTGGCAAATTCTGGTATAACCAGAGTTGAAAAGGCTAAGATTGGGCTTATTCAGTTTTGCTTATCTGCTCCCAAAACAGATGTAAGTAAAACTACATGAAATTGATTTTTTTTGTTTATGTATTTACCATTCTAATAATGCAGACTTTTATTCATTATTATAAAAATAAAAATACTGATATAAGTGATAAAAAAGCATATATATCATTAGAATTAGTAAAATTGAAACAAAAAATAGAAATTGTTAGATGCCAAAACATGACAAATGTACTATATAGCCTGAATTGGCTAGTTACTAAAATTGAACATTGGTTTATTTCATAGATGGAAACATAACAATAAGGATATATATGAAATAATAAAAATAGGTTATGTAAAAGTTATAGTGTAAGTGGAATTTCTGGATCTTTCTAGTTTTCTGAGAACAGAAACCTTCACAATAGCAGGCAGATCTTTTCTCTACATTTGCATGGATGAAACTTAAAAGCCAATTTTATATCTATACCCTGAAGAAATAATAAGAGTAACAAGGATGCAAATGAAGTTATTTCAGTAATATATTTTATAAATAGCATTGGCATATTCAGGAAATAAGGGAATCATTTTATATTTTTTTGATGATCAAAATGTACATGCATATATAGGACAGCAAGGTATATATAGATCAGCATTCAAGACTTGTACTAAGGTTGGTGTGTATTCTTCCCAGGCCTTTCTGTGCATGTTTATATATGATATTTGGTATGATTTTGATTGAATTTATACTACAATATTTTCATTAAAAGTTTTTTCACTTTAAAACTCCTATATGCAAATTATTAATGTTGTTCTTTTTCTAAACAGATGGATAATCAGATAGTAGTTTCTGACTATGTCCAGATGGATCGAGTACTGCGAGAGGAGAGAGCCTATATACTAAACTTAGTGAAGCAAATAAAAAAAACAGGATGTAATGTCCTTCTCATACAGAAGTCTATTCTAAGGTGTGGGGCCATTTATTTTGTTCTTCTCTTAATAACTGATTTTGAATCCCCACTTTTTCACTTATTTATTGGATCCTCTAGCAGTCTAGATTTTTAAAGAACCATTTGAAGTGGGTGAATCACTAGACAACCAATAAACCTGCATTTTGGGGCATTCTGATAAGTCCTCTAAAATGGGTTCTCTTTCCATTGTGATAATTTAAATGTAGGTTGTATAATCTTTCTAGAACAAGATCCTTAATATCGAGTAAATGGAATGCTTTGTTTTTCATTCCCATGTTCTCTGCCTTATTAATACATTATGCCAGAAGTACTGTGCATGCTCATTTCTTTTTAAAGATTTTACTGATTTTACAGGCAGTAGGGGCATGGCAGGAAGTATCTCTTCATTGCTTCACTTGAGTTGCTCGTTGATTGCTTATCATTTGTAAGTTGACCAGGGAAGCCCCCCAGGGTTTCAAACTGGCAGCCTCAGCGTTCTAGGTTGAAACTTTATCCACTGAGCCACCATAGGCCAGGCTGGATGTCCATTTTATATAGAAACCTTGATCAAGAATTGGAATACCTGGTTCTCATGTAATAACTACTAATGTTGAGTAATTGCTCCCAAAATTCAGTTGGCTTATCTGTAAAACAGGGATAGTAATATTCCCCCCTCTGGGTATCACTGGCTTATCAGGATCTTTCCAGATAATTTGTTAGGGAAGTCTTCATTTGTGGTCTTGAATTAATCATATTTCATTGTAAATCATTAAAGTTTTAATTATCGGAAATGTATTTATTTAGTATTTTTTAAATGACAGTTATCTTGTGTTTTACAAATAGTGTCATTGGGGCACATTTTAATATCCATTGGAAATTTTGTTTAAGAATTTTGACTACTTTTGCAGCACATTTACTAAAATTGGAATGATACAAAGAAGATTACCATGGCTCCTATGCAAGGTGACATGCAAAAAAAAATTTTTTTTGAGCTCATAAACTTGGTAAACAAATGTAAACCATATTCACATGTTGAGTCATTGGTCACTTAAATAGTAGTAAAATAATGAAAATTTTTAAATGGCTGAACACCCAAGTTTTTTTAACCTGGCGTTGACATAATGACCGATTTTGTATTTTAGAGATGCTCTTAGTGATCTTGCATTACATTTCCTGAACAAAATGAAGATTATGGTAGTTAAGGATATTGAAAGAGAAGATATTGAATTCATTTGTAAGGTAAAGTATTCCTAACATATCTGTATGTGTGAAAATGTTCAGTAATCGAATGTTTTAATTTGTGGGTGTGACTGTTTTTTTCCAGACAATTGGAACCAAGCCAGTTGCTCATATTGACCAGTTCGCTGCTGACATGCTGGGATCGGCTGAGTTAGCTGAGGAGGTCAATTTAAATGGTTCTGGCAAACTGCTCAAGGTAACAGTATTATAATTAAGCTTGATTTGCCTGAGTTTGTTTATTTTGATCCTTATTCCAAATCCCTAATTTGGAATTTGTTGACTAAAGATTACAGGCTGTACAAGCCCTGGAAAAACAGTTACAATTGTTGTTCGTGGATCTAACAAATTGGTTATTGAAGAAGCTGAGCGTTCCATTCATGATGCCCTATGTGTCATTCGCTGTTTAGTGAAGAAGAGGTAATATAAATCACTAAGTAACATTTCGGACATTAAAACTTACATATTTTGACTAATTTAAGGGTATAACTGGTAAATTATTTAAAGTGGCATTCTCTTGGATACAGTAAGCTAAAAATATATTTGTGAATTTCAGAGCTCTTATTGCAGGAGGTGGTGCTCCAGAAATAGAATTGGCCTTACGGTTAACGGAATACTCACGGACATTGAGTGGTATGGAATCCTACTGCGTTCGTGCTTTTGCAGATGCTATGGAAGTCATTCCATCTACATTAGCTGAAAATGCTGGCCTGAATCCCATTTCTACAGTAACAGAGCTAAGAAACCGGCATGCCCAAGGAGAAAAAACTACAGGCATTAATGTCCGAAAGGTAATAATTTAATTTTTTTATTGTTAATTAATATAAAATTTTTTCAAGTTTCATGATTCTCTATTGAATGAAAAGTTTTGTGATTAAAAATAATCTTGGACTTAAATACGAGGCCTGCAGGATAATTGTGTGTCATTGAGTGAGAAAGAAGGTGATGCCTTAAATGGGAAGTATTTGTTCATTAGCTCTGCCAACTTATTGACTGTGATTTTTGACAAATTACATAGTCTGTGCTTCATTTTTCTCAGTTATAAAAACAGCCATAATTAATAGGTCCCTTGTAGGCCAGTTGTGAGGATTAAATGTATTACTAATAAGAAAGCTCTTAAAAAGATTTCTGGCCTAGAGTAAGCACTATAGGTATTAGCCATTGCTGCTGTTGTGACCACCAACCTAATACAGTCTTCTGGAATAAACACATAGAACAGTAATAATTTCCCCTTTGTATTGTTTTATTAATGTCTCTTTTTACTGAGAGACAAAGAATACTTAATGGGGAAAAACTGACCATTCAGGGTGATATTTTTTTAATAGTACAGAACTTCAAAGGAGAGTACTACCTAGTTAAGTGAATCTTTATGAAGATGCTTTCATTGGTAGAGTATGAGGAAATTTCAGATGGGGGAGCAAATGGTTTACAGTTGCGCAAGACCAAGAAGTTTCTCTTTGTCTAGAGCATATTTTGATGATACATAGTGGACTTTAAGGTAGGAAACATCAGATAAGAGCTAAAATGAGGAGACCCTTGAGTATGCAGGTATGGGTTTTTTATTACAATAGTTGGAAGCCACTAAAGTTTTTTACCAAGAAACTAAGATCATGAAAAGAGTATTTTAAGGCAGGAACACAGAAGACAGGGTTGCGTTATCACCATCGGCAGTAATCCTTAGGAGAATGGGACTAGAATAGTGGCGATAAGAATTTTGAATGTGAGATTTCAGAGAGATACAAAGGCAGAGCAGACCAAACTTGACCAAAGTTAGAATTAAGATTCAGAGATATATGTGTGTGTGTGTGTGTGTGTATTTGTGACAGAGACAGACAGACGGACAGGTAGGGACAGATAGACAGGAAGGGAGAGAGATGAGAAGCTTCAATACTTTGTTGCAAAACCTTAGTTATTCATTGACTGTTTTATCATATGTACCTTAAGGGGGGGGTACTACAGCAGAGCTAGTGACCTCTTGCCCAAGCCAGTGGCCAGTGGCCTTGGGCTTCAAGCCACCAACCTTTGAGCTCAAGCCAGCAACCATGGGGTCATGTTGATCCCACGCTCAAGCCGGCGACCTCGGGGTTTTGAACCTGGGGCCTCCCCATGCCAGTCCAGTGCTCTAGCTACTGCACCACTGCCTGGTCAGGCAGGATTGAATTATTTTTAATCTCTGTGATCCTCTACCTGGTTTTTGCCAACATTTTTCTTTAACTGATTTTGAGAGAGAGAGAGGAAGTGGGGTGGGGGGAGGAAACATCAATTTGTTCCACTTATTTATGCATCCATTGGTTAAAGTATGTGCCCTGACCTGCAGTCTTGGTGTATTGGGACAATGTTCTAACAATTGAACTACCCAGCCAAGGAATATGAGGCATTTTTAAAGATTTTATTTATTGATTTTACAGAGTGGGAGGGGGTGGAGTGAGAAGTATTAACTCATAGATGCTTTATGTTAGCTATTGGTTGCTTGTTGTAGTGCCTTGACTAGGCACCCCAGGATTTTGAACCGGTGACCTCATTGCTTCAGGTTGACACCCTGTCCCCTGCGTCACCACAGGCCAGGCACCAGGATATTTTTTAATTAAAGATAGGAGTTTTGGAATTACATCTGAGGGAATCTAGCATGAATTTATTTTTTCCAAACTTTAGAACCTATAGTGTAGAGAATATCTTATTCTTGACTAGATCAAGGGAAAACTACATTTGAAAAGGCCTGAGTCATACTGATAACAATGAAGTTGGTGACATGTACTGTTACAAACACTAAAAGCAATTTGTGCTAATTTGCAGGGTGGTATTTCCAACATTTTGGAGGAACTGGTTGTCCAGCCTCTGTTGGTTTCAGTTAGTGCACTGACTCTGGCCACTGAAACTGTTCGAAGCATCCTGAAGATTGATGATGTGGTAAGTATGTATAGATTGTGAATTTTCCTACAAGATCAAAAGGCATATTTTTTTGTTGAGATAAGGGGTGAGGGCAGTAAATAATAGTTTTCTAGTCATCAAGGTGATAATAGTTGGTGCTTTACAGTTTTTTTTTTCATTTGTAATAATAGGGGTGATTTGGGTAATTATCTTAAATGTCTTCCATCTATTATTAAAATTCTGCTATTACAGGTTTTGAAACTCATTTTTCTCTTGTCAGGTAAACACTCGGTAATCTGAATAACACTGGCTAACCGGGACCATCAACGCCACTAATAGTACAGCTGGAGTGGGAGGAAGATCACTGGTGTTTCTTGTCATTTGGAATATTGTTTCCTTAGAATTCTGGGCCTGGTCTTCCAGTTTGCATTTACTTGAAATTGTATTGACACAGTTTAATGAAAATATTAAATATTTGCTTTCCAAAGGGAGATTCATTTATTGCCACTGGCACCCTTCCTCTCCTAACATTCTGTTATTTCAGACACGTCTAGAAAACCTTTATAAAAAGGAGGGGAATGGAGTCATATTTATGTTACCTTCCTTAGGATTTTAATTCTGAATACTTTTTTTAAATCAGAAATGTTGAGAAGGGAGAAAAAATGGCTTCATATAATATCCTCACCACCTGATAAATTCCCATTTACCAAAAAATAAAAAAGTAATATATATATATTTGCTGTTTGAAAAGTGAACAGGATAGAAAGATACAAAGTGAAAAATGAAAGGCTCTCTTCTACCTTATAATTCTAATCCCATTCTCCAAGAATAAGCACTATTGTATTGAGATTTCTTCTACAAATAAAAGTGTACACATAAGTAGCACATCTTGTTTATACAAAAGGAGTTCTTAACTAGTATGTCTTATTTCAGTGGTTTTAAACATCTTCATTGACTCTGCCCTGATAAAGCATCTCTCAGCATGAATAGTGTAAAATCAGAGTAATCTCTGCTGTCACTTGAGCCTCCCTTCACTAGTTCTGCACACACTGCAGCTAGTGTTTTTTGTTTAAAACTTGTCTGGCACTCCCCTTTATGAAAGCTTTCATAACTTGCTGATTGCCTTTGGATAAAGGTCAGACCTTTAAGGTGGGTCATAAATTGGGCCAACACAATTTGGTATTACTCCCACCGTCTGCTGTCTTGTATTTCACAAGGAGTATTACAAAAGCAACTAGGATTCTCCATGGCATTTGTGGAGGATTTCAGCCAACCAGTCTGAAGCTTCTTTTGTATCTGACAACTAAAATAGTTAACTAAAATAACTAATTTGGTAAATGATAAAGTCTTAATATGTTTAGATACCTATTTCTGGATTGTCTAAAATTTAGTAATTCAATTTATTCCCTCCCTTTTTAATGGCTATTAAGAGCTCACCGTAAAATAAACTTTTTCTGGCTGCTGTGAAACCATTGAGTATGTCCTAACATCTTAAGCCAAAATACTCCAAATACTTCTCCAGATTATTCATATTGGAACTTTTATCAGGTATTTAGCACAAGGTTCTGTCTTAAATGTAGAAAGCCCTAAAGAGTCCACAAAAACAAAAAAATCTCAACAAATTCATCAGTGTAAGGATGCAGCATTAACACATAAAAATTAGTTGCATTTCTATACAATGTGCAAAGGAAATTACAACACCTAGCCTGACCTGTGGTGGCGCAGTGGATAAAGCGTCGACCTGGAAATACTGAGGTCGCCGGTTCAAAACCCTGGGCTTGCCTGGTCAAGGCACATATGGGAGTTGATGTCCAGCTCCTCCCCCTTCTCTCTCTCTGTGTCTCCTCTCTCTCTGTCTCTCTCCTCTCTAAATGAATAAATAAAATAATAATAATTAAAAAAATAAAAAATAATAAAAAAAAAAACTGGTGGAAATTACAACACCTGTTCTTTTTGATACAGTTGTGTTAAAGAGTAAAAAGGAATTAAGGAAGTGAAAAGATGCACAGTAGAAATGACAAAACGTTGAAATAAATTGAAGGCAAGTAATTGTAAACCTCATGTTCATGATTTGGAAGATTTAATGTTAAAATGTCAATACTGCCTGACCAGGCGGTGGCTCAATGGATAGAGCTTCAGACTGGGATGTGGAGGACCCAGGTTCAAGACCCCGAGGTCACCAGCTTGAGCACGGGCTCATCTGGTTTGAGCAAAGCTCACCAGCTTGGACCCAAGGTCGTTGGCTCGAGCAAGGGGTCACTCGGTCTGCTGAAGGCCCACGGTCAAGGCACATATGAGAAAGCAATCAATGAACAACTAAGGTGTCCCAAGGAAAAACTGAAGATTGATGCTTCTCATCTCCGTTCCTGTCTGTCCCTATCTGACTCTCACTCTATCTCTTAAAAAAAAAAAAAAAGGCAATACTATCTAAAGCTTTAGTTTTTTTTCTTCTTTTGAATTATTTTATTTTTAAAATTATTTTCTTATGAACATAGAAAAAAAGCTTGCTTTTTTTTATATTTGATTTTTTAAAATAAATTTTTATTAATGGTAATGGGATGACATTAATCAGGGTAATAAATTTTTATTAATGGTAATGGGATGACATTAATAAATCAGGGTACATATATTCAAAGAAAACATGTCTAGGTTATTTTGTCATTAAATTATGTTGCATACCCCTCACCCAAAGTCAGATTGTCCTCCGCCACCCTCTATCTAGTTCTCTGTGCCCCTCCCCCTTCCCCTAACTCTCTCCCTCCTTCCCTCCCATGTCCTCCCTCCCCCCACCCCTGGTAACCACCACACTCTTGTCCATGTCTCTTAGTCTCGTTTTTATGTTCCACCAATGTATGGAATCATATAGTTCTTGTTTTTTTCTGATTTACTTATTTCACTCCGTATAATGTTATCAAGTTCCCACCATTTTGCTGTAAATGATCTGATGTCATCATTTCTTATGGCTGAGTAGTATTCCATAGTGTATATGTGCCACATCTTCTTTATCCAGTCTTCTATTGAAGGGCTTTTTGGTTGTTTCCATGTCTTGGCCACTGTGAACAGTGCTGCAATGAACATGGGGCTACATGTGTGGTCACGTATCAATGTTTCTGAGCTTAAAGCTTTAGTTTAAGATAAAAGCCAAGCTCATTAGCCAGCAAGCACTGGATCTGTCCCTCTTGTCTCTGCCTCAGGTCCTAATACTTCCCTTGTGCCCTCCACTCCTCTCACACTGGCTGCCTTGTGTTCTAGCACACTCCTGTTGCAGGACTTTTGCTCTTGCTGTGGCCCTACCTAACCCCCCCCCCCCCCCCATAGGAGCTCAGCTCATCCTTGACCTCCCATGAATGTCTGCTCCGATGTTCACTCAGCCAATTCTTTCCTGACCACTCATTTAAACTACCAACAACCCAGGCACTTTTTTTTCTTTAGTTATTGATGGATTGACTTTTGGCAACATCAGCTCCATTTATTTATATATTCATTAGTTGATTCTTTTATGTACCTTGACGTAGCAGGACGATGCTCTAACCAAGTGAGGCACTTCCTATATGCCTCTTTTTGTTTTGTTTTTTGTGACACTTTTCATCTGATATACCTATGTTTTACCAATGTGTGTATTTTGTTTCTCCCTCCAGTGGAACACAGGCTATATATACTGAGGGCACGGATTATTTGCCTATTTGTTCCACTAAAGATCCAGGACAAAGAACTGGTACTTAGTGTATGCTCAAAATACACTTCTGAATGTACCAAAAGGTTTGTTAAATAGTAGAGGCTTTTATCACACCTGAAATTGATTCACGCCATAGCTTTCACTATGGGAGACCCTGTCTAACAAAATCTAAAGGAAAATACCAGTAAAACAGATTAAAAGCAAAGAAAAAGTGAAAAGGAGAAATCTGTTCTCTTGCAGCCAACATCTCTAGTCAGATGTATCATATTAAGATAGGGGTTCAGTTGTTAGCTCAAATGACCTTTGCCAGAGAAGGAGGGGAAAAGCAGATGAAGAAACTGAAGGCATGTTCCAGTGTTGCAGTGGAAGATGCAACACAAGGATGTCTCCTCAAGGTCTGAAATATCAGAAGTCAAGAAAAACTGCATGAGTTAATTTTGAAACTGCAATGGGTAAAGAATTCATTATGCTTTTTAAAAAATGCCAATACTATCCAAAACAATGCACAGATTCAATGCAATCTCAAAATCTTGACATTTTTTGCAGAAATAGAAAAACCCATCCTAAAATTAATGGGATCTAGAGGGAACTTGAATATCCAAAATAATTTTGAAAAAAGCAAAACGAGGATTCACACTTTTCTGATTTCAAAGCTATAAAGCTACAGTAGTCAAAACGTACTGGCAGCCTGACCTGTGGTGGCGCAGTGGATAGAGCGTCGGACTGGGATGAGGAAGGACCCAGGTTCGAGACCCTGAGGTCGCCAGCTTGAGCGCGGGCTCATCTGGCTTGAGCAAAGAGCTCACCAGCTTGGACCCAAGGTCCCTGGCTCCAGCAAGGGGTTACTCGGTCTGCTGAAGGCCCACGGTCAAGGCACATGTGAGAAAGCAATCAATGAACAACTAAGAAGTCGCAACGCGCACAACGAGAAACTGATGATTGAGGCTTCTCATCTCTCTCCGTTCCTGTCTGTCTGTCCCTGTCTATCTCTGCCTCTGTAAAAAAAAAAAAAAAAAAAAAAAAAAAACCGTACTGGCAAAGGGGACAAGATAGTAAACACAATACAGTATATAGATGAAGTATAGAATTGTACATCTGAAACAATTTTATTAACCAGTGTCACCCCAATAAATTCAATTAAAAAACAACACAGGTACTAGTATAAAGACATTTTGATCAATGGAACAGAATAGAAAACCTAGAAAGAAATATTCACCCATATGGTCAAATGGTTTTTGCCCAGGTAACCAAGACCAATGGGGAAAGGTCAATTTTCAATAAATGGTGTTGGGAAAACTGGATGTCCACATGCAAATGAGGTGGAACCCCTGCCTAACACTAAAAAATTAACTCAGTGTGGATCAAGGACTTAAATATAAGATGAAAAACAAACCTCTTAGAAGAAAATGTAGAGTGAAAGCTTCATGACATTGAATTTAGCATTGATTTCTTAGATATGCCCGCAAAGGCACAGGTAACAAAAGGAAAAAGTCAAATTGGACTTCAATGAAAATCGTATGCATCAAAAGGCACTAACAACAGAGTAAAAAGCCACAGAGGGAGAAAATATTTTCAAATCTCATACCTGATACTTAAAATTCAGAATATCTAAAGAACTAAAACTCAACAAAAACTCCCAATTCCACCTGACCAGGTGGTGGCGCAGTGGATAGAGCATTGGACTGGGATGCTGCGGACCCAGGTTTGAAACCCCGAGGTCACCAGCTTGAGTGCGGGCTCATCTGGTTTGAGCTAAAGCTCGCCAGCTTGGACCCAGGGTCGCTGGCTCGAGCAAGGGGTTACTTGGTCTGCTGAAGGCCCACAGTCAAAGCAATCAATGAACAACTAAGGTGTCGCAACAAAAAAACTGATGATTGATGCTTCTCATCTCTCTCCGTTCCTGTCTGTCCCTGTAAAAAAAAAAAAATCCCTCTCTCTGACTCTTTCTGTCCCTGTAAAAATAAATAAATAAAGCAAAAAAAAACCAAAACACCCCAATTCCAAAATGTGCAAAATATTAAAAAAATTGTTTTTACTGATTTGTGAGAAATGAGAAGCATCAACTTGTAATTGCTTTACTTTAGTTGTTCATTGATTGTTTCTTATATGTTCCTTGGCAGGGTTGGGGGTTGGAGCTCAAGCAGAGCCAGTTACCCTTTGCTTAAATCAGCAACCTCTATTCACTGCATGATTGGTAAGGCAAGAATGTGCAAACATTTGAATAGACATTTCTCCAAAGAAGGTACACAAATGGCTAACATGAAAGATGCTTGACATCACTAAACATTAGGAAAATACAAATGAGACACCACTTCATACTCATGAGGATAGCTACTATAAAAAAGTTTTGGCAAGAACGTAAAGAAATTGGAGTCCTTATGCACTAACAGGAATGTAAAATGGTACAGCTGCTGTTGAAAACGGGACAGGGCTCAGAAAAGGAACAATGGCCTCTGCCAGCGCCTCTGTGGGAAAAAGCTGCAACTCCTCCCTCCCCCTCAGCTCTCAATCTGAGGCTGGACAATTTAGTTTCTCTCCATATGCCTTTGGTTCCTTTCAAGCTGTTGCCCCTCGCTGGAGCTCAGAGAGAGTGAAGCTGAGTAAGTGTATGTGGGCCCTTTAAGAGGAACTGCTTGGAGCTCCAACAGCCCTCCATCTCCCTCAGCCTCAATTCTCACTGGTTTTTATAGCCAGAAGTTATGGTGACTTCTCTTTCCAGCACTGGAACCCTGTGCTGTTGAACTGGTGTGAGGCTAGAGACCTATGCATCTGAGAGATAGCCCTCCTGATTTTTATCTGCCACATGTGGTTGTGGGACCATTCTGTTCTGTGTCTGTGCTGCTCCTACCAGTCTCTTATGTGGTTTTAATTCCCTAGATGTAGGGCTTCCAGTCAGGCAGTTCTGAATGATAGTTATTCTGTAGTTTAGTTATAATTTTGATATGGTGTGGGTAGAAATGAGTACCACGTTTACCTACACCAGCCATCTTTCCCAGCAGTTTGTTTGTCTTTCCAAAGAATTAATTTTAGCTTCATTCTTCTCTATTGGGTAAGTGGGGGATTTTGTAGACCAGTGAACAAGGAAGACTTGGTAAGGACTCAAATCTCTATTGCACATTTGTCTTCCAATTCTTTAATTTTTGTGCTTATTATTTCTTCTACTTTGACTATTTCTGTACTTTCTATTAGGTCATTTTTTTTTCTTACTTATGAAGTTGGATTATTCTTTCTTCCCTTCTAAGATTTTTGTATCTTGGCCTGAAGACTTTCCTACTCCTCTCCCTTGATCTTTAGTATATGTGCTGCCAAAGCACATCTTCCTTTATCTTTTACAGAAATTTCTCCCAATAAATCTCTTGTGCATCCAAGTCCTTGGTGTCTTCTTTTTTAAAATTTATTTACTTATTCAATTTTTTTTTCAGTGAGAGGAAGGGAAGCAGAAAGACTCTCATGTGCACCCAACTGGGATCCACCTGGCAAGCCCACTAGGGGGCATTGCTCTGCTCCATCTGGAGCATTGCTCCATTGCTCAGCAACCAAGTTCTCAGCACCTGAGGTAGAGGCCATGGAGCCATCCTCAGCACCCTGGTCCAACTCATTCCAATTGAGCCATGGCTGCAGGCGGGAGAGAGAGAGAGAGAGAAGCATGGGGGGGGGGGTGGAGAAGCAGATGTTTACTTCTGTGTGCCTTGGTGGAGAATAGAACCCAGGACATCCACACACCGGCCGATGCTCTACCACTGAGCCAACTGGCCAGGGCCAGTGTCTTCTTTCTGACAGACACAAAATGACAGCCCCCCCAAATGGAAACAACCTAAATGACCATCAACTGGTGAATGAATAAACTTAAGAAAGTGATAAAGACAATGTAAATACTACAGATTAAGAATATGCCTTGTCTATAACTTACATTATTAATAGCACAAGGAAAATGCTGCCCATATTGGAAAACTATTATTTTCTTCAGCAAAAAATACTATTTAGCAATTAAAAAGGAACAGACTACTCATGGATGTATACAACATGAGTGAGTCAAAAACAAAAACAGTATGCTGTCTGACCTGTGATGGAATAGTGGATACAGGGTCGTTAACCTGGAATGGTGAGGTCACCAGTTCAAAACCCTGGGCTTGCCTGACCAGGCGGTGGCGCAGTGGATAAAGCGTCGGACTGTGATTCAGAGGACCCAGGTTCGAGACCCCGAGGTCGCCAGCTTGAGCGCAGTCTCATCCGGTTTGAGCAAAAGCTCACCAGGTTGGACCCAAGGTCGCTGGCTCGAGCAAGGGGTTACTCGGTCTGCTGAAGGCCCGTGGTCAAGGCACATATGAGAAAGCAATCAATGAACAACTAAGGTGTCACAACGAAAAACTGATGATTGATGCTTCTCATCTCTCTCCGTTTCTGTCTGTCTGTCCCTGTATATCCCTCTCCCTGACTCACTCTCAGTCTCTGTAAAAAAAACCAAAAACAAAACAAAAACAAAAACAAAACAAAACAAAAAACCCTGGGCTTGCCTGGTCAAGGCACATACCAGAGGCAACTACTACCCTCCCCACTCCTCCCCACCACCTTTCTCCTCTCAATAAAATCAGTAAGTCAATTTTTTTTTTTAGTAAAATGTTTTTTTAAAAAAGGCAGTATGCCTAGCAAAAGGAGCTGAGAGCAGATTGGAAAGGCGCTTAAGGGATCTTCCTGGGATGATGGAAATGTTCCATATCTTAATAAGGGTGTACTTTCATGAGTGAATGCCTTTGTCAAAATTGATCTAAGTACTGTATATATTTAAGATCTACCCATTTCACTGTATATGTTATGTCTCAGTACAAAAGTGCAAAACCAATTCTTCCTATAATGATTTAAGAGGCCATTTCTCATAAATCTGTCCATTTCTGTTTTGATGCTATTTGATGTCTATTGCTGGTGAATGGAAACTTTTCAGCTCTTCTACATACACTCGTATCCTCCACTCATCCTATCCTTTCCTATCCTAACCTATTCTTGCCTAGTCTTCCTTTTTAGTGCTTCTCTATCCTTCAGCCTCCTCTCATTCCCTGCCATGCAACTGGCTATTATTACCATAAAGTTAGGATATATAGTGTGCTCTGTCTGGAACCCATTTCTGACCTGTCTTGCATTTGGGGGTCAAGTTTATATCAAATGCCAGGGGAGGTACAGAACCAGCTGCATGTGAATGATCGAAAGTCCCTGCTTTGATCACTTGGAGCTTCCATACCTCATGGGCTACCACCTCTGGCTTCTGCTCGGAATCCAGCCAGTATATGTTCAGTGTGGGAATCAAATCTCAGCTCAAATCAAGAGCAGCTTGACTGAGATAGAGGAGTGGGGGGTTTGCAGATGCTCACACTTGCAGAACTGCAAACCAGAAAGGCTTGGTGCCCTGGCTGGGTGATTGTTGGTTAGAGTTCTCCCAATATATCAAGGTTGCAGGTTCAATCTCTGGTTAGGGAACATACAAGAAGCAACAGTAAATGCGTAAGAAAGTGGAACAACAAATCTCAATCTCTTTCTTTCTCTCTCTAAAATCAACTTTTTAAAAAAGAAAAAGGCTTGGTAAGAAGGGCTCAGACCTCAGAAATGGGTTCTAGACAGTGCACACTGCATACCCTTTTTGGTGATGATGGCCAGTTGTAGTGGGGGGATCGGATGGAGAGGAGGCTGACGGATAGGGAGAAAGCTGTGGCAGCCTCAGGAAGTAAGGGCTTAGGTAGCAGGTGGCTGAGACTGCACTACGCGGGCTATTTTCAGGCTAGGTCTCAACAGCCACGTGGAGTAGAAAGATGCTACACTGCTCACAAAAATTAGGGGATCAGGGAACGTGCAGATACTAAATACTTTCAGCCTTTTGTATAGTGCATTTTCACTAATGATATAAAAGTTGGTTTTGCACCTTGTTTGCATAATCTAACAACTTTCTTTGACTTGTTTGCTTTTCTGATGTTCTTGTTTAATTATAAGTAAATCAAATACTTCTTTTATCGCTTCATACTCATTTTGAAATATCCCCTAATTTTTGTGAGCAGTATATCTGAAGCGCCCAAATCTCAAGCGAGAAATGTTGATGGGGTGAGGTGAAGATGGAGTGTGTGTGTGGTTACTGTTGGGCGCCTGTGCCCTCCAACCCCACCACTGTAAAGTAGTAGACGACCTAAGCAGCAAATGCCTAGTTCATACACCTGAACAGTGATTCACTGGTGGGTGGACAAAGCTCACCCAACTCTGGGTTTTTCTTGATCAAAGAAAAACGCGTACTTAGCAGCCTCCTTGGTCAATTTCTGCTAGCTGTCAAATCAATTAGAGTAGAATATACTACACTCCTTTCCATTCCCTGGTTCCAGGGGAGAGGGGAAGCCATGTTAGGTAGCAGGATGCAAACCTTGTCACTGTTCTGAGACTGCTACACAATAACATTCCCTGCTTTTCTCTGCCACCACCGTCTCCTTCTGACATGTTATTGCAATGAATAAAAATGCGCGCTTTTTTCCTTCACAAAACGAGTTGTTTAATTAATATAATCTGATAAATCAGATTAGGCGGTGAGGCGCGAAGCTGAGGAAGAAGTGTCTTCTTCCATATGCCAACCTCTGAACAAGCAGAGTCTCGGTACCTACTTCCACTATACAGGAGGCACCCACCTTGGGTCTTCCTCAGTGTGTGAAGAGTTGAGTGACTTTTGGCCCTTCGCGGCCCCTGTAGTGTCCCTAGTTACCGTGCCCCTAGTAACCTCCCGCCCCAAGCGGGGAGCTGCGGGGAGCCTGAGGCCCCGCCAGCTTCCCTGCCCCGGCCGGCGCGGGCGCTTAGGCCTCAGTGGCTTGGTGATGGCCGCCTCACACCGAGCCGCTAAACTGGCGGCCTCCAGTCTCCAAACCCCGGTAAATCCCAACACCGGAGCGCGGGTCGCCCAGTACGAACGCGAGGACCCAGAAGATCTGGCGGCGGCGGCGGCGGTAGCTGCCGCCTTTGAGGAGGAGGAGGAGGAGGAAGAGGAAGAAGAGCCGAAGGCTGTGCAGCGGGCGCGGGCGCTGGTAATGTAGGGGCTGGACGCGTGCGGGGGCTGGGCTCTGCGGGTGCAGGCTAAGGGCTGGTCCGCGTCCCCGCTGGACTGAGCGACCCGCTGCAAACGCGGCGCCCTGTCGAGAGCCTCCCTACCTGGTGATCCTGGCCCACCCCTTCTCTCTGCCCTCATTGAAAACACTCAAAACTGAGGCTTTAAAAAGTCCTTATTTTCACAGAGATTGTTGCAAAAATTTCTTGCAGAGCATTTGCTTTTACTCTGTTTAGTCTAGAGAGTGCATAGTACAGAACCTTAGCCCTTATACTCCAGCATCTGTCAGAGGTAGCTCTTCCCTTTTCTTTTAAACTTGGGAAAGACTGATTGTCTACCCTACAGAGTATTACCCATAGAATTCAGGTGAATCAGTTGTGCTGTCAGAGGTTGTCGCTTTAAGGTCTTGGTTATTAGCGCATCTTAACACGATGTTTAAAACCATCAATTGTTCAGTGGCTAGATCAGACATATGGTTAAGCATCCAGAGAAGCAGATTACTGAAAACCTGTTATTTCCTAAAGGGGTCTTCAAGGTAATGTGAGGTAGCCTTCTTCTTTTTTTTTTTTTTACAGGGACAGAGAGGGAGTCAGAGAGAGGGATAGATAGGGACAGACAGACAGGAACAGAGAGAGATGAGAAGCATCAATCATCAGTTTTTCGTTGCAACACCTTAGTTGTTCATTGATTGATTTCTCATATGTGTCTTGACTGTGGGCCTTCAGCAGATCGAGTAACCCCTTGCTCAAGCCAGCGACCTTGGGTCCAAGCTGGTGTGAACTTTTTGCTCAAGCCAGATGAGCCCATGCTCAAGCTGGCGATCTCAGGGTCTCGAACCTGGGTCCTCTGCATCCCAGTCCGACGCTCTATCCACTGCCCCACCGCTTGGTCAGGCGAGATAGCCTTTTTTAGCTGATCACTTTTCAGTATCACATGTGTTGTAAACACCTGTCCATTAGGTAGAGGGCGGAGTCTGCCATCTGCTCTATTCCCTTAAAATATAGAAATCTTGCCCTGGCCAGGTAGCTCAATTGGTTAGAGCACCATCCCCATATCCCAGGGTTGCAGTTGGATCCTGGGTCAGGGCACATAACAAAAATCCACCAATGAATACATGGATAAGTGGAACAACAAATCTATTTCTCTTTATCTCAAATCAATAAATAGATTTAAAAAATTTTTGATAGAAACCTTGAATTTTTACTATCAATCTGAAGATATAAACCTCCTTACCCCCAATTTAAGATTCCTAATACCATTCTTCCAGGCCTCTCAGATACAAAATGAAAAAACATTATGGTCTAGGGTTCATAGAAATCACTGACTATTTTGGAATTTTAATCTCTTTAATCTACACTAAAACTGTTAATGAGAAAATTTGTAGCAATACCTTTCATGGTTAGCATTTCACCAACAGATATAAACTACTTGAGGTTATCCAAAGTAAGGCAGATTGAGACCCTGAACATGAACCAGGGTGAGAGAGGACCAGTTTCAATCACATTGAAGCTTCTTTTCAACACAAGTTTCAGTAGCCAACAAAGACGAAATGATGAACTAAGAAGATTTGAGTGGAAAAAAAAGGATTAGGAGTCCTGGATTGTGATTTATTCTGTGCCATTTACTAGATAATAGTAAGATGTTTCCTTGTCTAAAAGAACAACAATAACTCTTTCTAATCTCACTGGGATGCTAAGAGAACCAAATGAGAAAATGTGTGTCATCTCTAAAGAACAGTTCATATAAATTATTAATAGTAATGACGACTGCCAGTGGCACTGTTATTTGAACAACCTGCCCAAAGATTAAATTCTACTTTGGCTTGCTGTGGTAGTGGAGTCAGTCATTTCTATAGTTACAGTATACTTCCAGAATGCCTTGTTTTTGTTTTTTAAGATTTTATTTATTTATTTTAGAGAGAGAAGAGAGAGAGAGAAAAGGAGAGGGAGCAGGAAGCATCAGTTCATAGTAGTTGCTTTTTGTATGGGTCTTGACCAGACAAACCCGGGGTTTTGAACTGGTGACCTAACCATTCCAGGTTGATGCTTTATCCACTGTACCACCACAGGTCAGGCAGAAGGCTCTGTGAAACTGCAAATTTGTATTAGAAATGTATTACCGAATGAGAGATTAATTTATCCAATGAGCTAGTTTCAAAGGGATGGGATCCTACCAAGAAAAAAAATAAAAAAGGAAGTAAATATAAATTTGACACTGCTTTGAGAGCACCACACTTAAAGGATCTAAAAGCAAACCTAATAAGCTGCCACTTACTGCCTGGTAGCCAGAGGACACTGGGATGGGGAAAAAGCACAAAAAAGGAAAGAGTGCATGAGCCAAGCTGGCTCGGGTTTCCACCTTGAGTTTTAAAGGTTAATTTGGCTCAATTTTGTCATTGATAAAATATAGTAAACTCAGATACCATCCCCACCACACAAGATTGATCAGAGAACTGTCACAGTAGGCCCTTGTCAACCCTCTGCTTTGCCAGAGCCTTTCTCCCCCACCCTCCCATGCCACGTCCCTTGCAGGACTCTGCTCGTATCGGGCATTGAAGCATGTTCCTTGAATCTAGCCTCAGTTGGAAAGATATTCATTCATAGGCCTTGTTAATGTGGTTGATGATGACATGTTTGAAGCAGTACTCTATAATTCGCAATTAAAATTTCACTGACTTTCCTAATGGGGTGGCCTTCTCTTTTTTTTTTTTTAACAAATATTGAGCATTTATTAAGTGCTAGTCACTGACTATTCAGTGGTGAATGAAGTAAATATAGCTTCTAATTTGGTGGGGAGGTTAGATAATAAAAAACAGTTAAACTATTGTAAGATGGGAAATGTTGAGAAAGAAATCAATGGGGTATCATGATTTAAAAAAAAAAAATGCAGGAGCCTGATTGGTGGTAGTACAGTGAGATCCCAGGTTCCAAACCCTGAGGTCACTGGCTTGAGCGCAGGCTCACCAGCTTCAGTGCGGTATGGCTGGTTTGAGCGTGGGATTAAAAAAAAAAAAAATTCCAGAATTGCCAGTGATACCAAATGTACTATGCCACAGATAATTATGAGTGCTGATTACTAAAGAAGCACATGTGCTGGATGGAGTCGTTATCTAAATGGGTCAAGCCAATATAAGGAAGATTATCTTCTAATCTAGTGGCTGTACCAACAACATTCCACAAAAAGCTGAACAATTAAAGTGAAAGGGTGCTATTTTAGGCACTTGGAAAATAATGTCTTTTATCTACTAAAATGTTTTCATCTCTGTGAAGACAAAGATGAAATTAGAGTTAGAATTCACTTATTCACTATTAATCTGTTTAAGGTAAAACACTGTGGGATGAGTTTAACTGCAAAGTTTAGGCTAGGGTGAAGAGTATTAAAGAGAAATTGGGACAGATGCTGTTAAAAGTCAGTGCATAAGTATAAATTATCAGACCTACCACATCTCTTCAGAAGCTACTCATCCTTCAGTATCTTTTTCTGTTTTTCCAGGACCAAATAAATTTTTACCCTATAATGCTTTAATGGAAAGTGATTGGTAAAAGGCTTTCTTTTAAGAGATAGTCTAAAACAGTGGTCCTCAACCCCCGGGCTGCGGACCGGTACCGGTCTGTGGGCCATTTGGTACCGGTCCGCAGAGAAAGAATAAATAACTTATATTATTTCTGTTTTATTTATATTTAAGTCTGAATGATGGGTTTTTTTTTTTTCCTGAAGTTGGAAACGGGGAGGCAGTGAGACAGACTCCCACATGCGCCCGACTGGGATCCACCCGGCATGCCCACCAGGGGGCAATGCTCTGCCCATCTGGGGCGTTGCTCTGTTGCAACTAGAGCCATTCTCGCACCTGAGGCAGAGGCCACAGAGCCATCCTCAGCGCCTAGGTGATATTTTATTTTTAAAAAATTACCAGATTGCCCTGGCCAGTTGGCTCAGTGCTAGAGCATTGGCCTGGCATGCAGGAGTTCCGGGTTCGATTCCCGGCCAGGGCACACAGGAGAAGCGCCCATCTGCTTCTCCACCCCTCCCCCTCTCCTTCCTCTCTGTCTCTCTTTTCCCCTCCTGCAACCAAGGCTCCATTGGAGCAAAGTTGGCCCAGGCGCTGAGGATGGCTCTATGGCCTCTGCCTCAGGCGCTAGAATGGCTCTGGTTGCAACCGAGCAACGCCCCAGATGGACAGAGCATCACCCCCTGGTGGGCGTGCCGGGTGGATCCCAGTCGGGCGCATGCGGGAGTCTGTCTGACTTCCTCCCCGTTTCCAACTTCAGAAAAATACAAAATAAAATAAAAAAGACCAGATTTTCTCTGTTACATCCATCTAAGACTCACTCTTGACACTTGTCTCGGTCATGTGATACATTTATCCGTTCCACCCTAAAGGCCGGTCTGTGAAAATATTTTCTGACATTGAACCGGCCCATGGCCCAAAAAAGGTTGGGGACCGCTGGTCTAAAAGAGTAGATGGAGGAAAAAAAAAGAATAAATGGAGAGTACATGAGTGTTTTTGCCTAAAAACGTTTTTTTGGAGTACCATCCATGTTTTAGTTTTTTGTTTGTTTGTTTTGTGTGATAGAAACAGAGAGAGGGACAGATAGGGACAGACAGACAGGAAGGGAGAGATGAGAAGCATCAATCCTTTGTTGCAGCTCCTTAGTTGTTCATTGATTGCTTTCTCATATGTTCCTTGACCCGGGGCTACAGCAGAGCAAGTGACCCCTTGCTCAAGCTAGTGACCTTGGGCTTCAAGCCAGCGACCTTTGGGCTCAAGCCAGCGACCATGGGATCATATCTGTGAGCCCATGCTCAAGCTGGTGAGCCCGCGCTCAAGCAGGGTGAGCTGCGCTCAAGCTGGCGACCTCGGGGTTTGGAATCTGGGTCCTCTACATCTCAGTCCGATGCTCTGTCCAGTGTGCCACCGCCTGGTCAGGCTTCTTCTTCATCTTTTTTTGAAAATAAGCTTTTTCCTTAGTACTTAGTAGAAGATAGCTTTTTAGAGAAGCCAGTATTTCTTAGAATGATTCAGTCCTTTGTGAGGGAATACCTCTTCTCTTCTCTTGGTGGAAATAATGTTTTTTTTTTAGCTGTACATTCATTCATCCAACAGATGTTTACTGAGCATCTGCCAGGAACTTTTCTAGTCACCAGGAATACCACGGTGAGCAAAGCAGACAAATCCTTGCCTTTGTGATGCTTACTTTTTAGAAGAAGCAGGCATACAATATACAAATAAATAAAGATATACAGAATATCAGTTGGTGGCATTTGTTCTCTCTAATACTGGCCTCTTGTACACTGTTTTTAGCCCTTTTTTATTTTTATTTTATTTTATTTTTTCATTTTTCTGAAGCTGGAAACAGGGAGAGACAGTCAGACAGACTCCCGCATGCGCCCGACCGGGATCCACCCGGCACGCCCACCAGGGGCGACGCTCTGCCCACCAGGGGGCGATGCTCTGCCCATCCTGGGCGTCGCCATGTTGCGACCAGAGCCACTCTAGCGCCTGGGGCAAAGGCCACAGAGCCATCCCCAGCGCCCGGGCCATCTTTTGCTCCAATGGAGCCTTGGCTGCGGGAGGGGAAGAGAGAGACAGAGAGGGAAAGCGCGGCGGAGGGGTGGAGAAGCAAATGGGCGCTTCTCCTGTGTGCCCTGGCCGGGAATTGAACCTGGGTCCTCCGCACGCTAGGCCGACGCTCTACCGCTGAGCCAACCGGCCAGGGCAGCCCTTTTTTATTTTTTATTTTATTTTTTATTTTTTACAGAGACAGAGAGAGAGTCAGAGAGAGGGATAGACAGGGACAGACAGACAGGAATGGAGAGAGATGAGAAGCATCAATCATTAGTTTTTCATTGTGCATTGCAACACCTTAGTTGTTCATTGATTGCTCTCTCATATGTGCCTTGACCGTGGGCCTTCAGCAGACTGAGTAGCCCCTTGCTGGAGCCAGCGACCTTGGGTTCAAGCTGGTGGGCTTTTCCTCAAACCAGATAAGCCCGCACTCAAGCTGGCGACCTCGGGGTCTCGAACCCGGGTCCTCTGCATCCCAGTCTGACGCTCTATCCACTGCGCCACCGCCTGGTCAGGCAGTCCTTTTTTATTTTTAAAATTTTATTTATTGATTTTACCCAGTGAGGAGAGAGAGTAGGATGGAGCAAATAATATCAATTCTTAGTTGCTTCACTTTTGTTATTGCTTGCTTCTTGTATGTGCCTTGACTAGGCAAGCCCAGAGTTTTGAACCAGCGACCTCAGCATTCCAGGTTGACAGTTTATCCACTGCGCTACCACAGGCCAGGATGTTTTTAGTTCATTTTTTTTTAATATTCATAACTTTATTAATCCACAATTTTTTTTTTGTAATTTTCTGAAATTGGAAACGGGGAGGCAGACAGACTCCCGCATGTGCCCGACCGGGATCCACCCGGCACACCCACCAGGGGGCGATGCTCTGCCCATCTGGGGCATTGCTCTGTTGCAACCAGAGCCATTCTAGCGCCTGAGGCAGAGGCCACAGAGCCATCCTCAGCGCCCAGGCCAACTTTGCTCCAATGGAGCCTTGGCTGCGAGAGGGGAAGAGAGAGACAGAGAGGAAGGAGAGGGGGAGGGGTGGAGAAGCAGATGGGCGCCTCTCCTGTGTGCCCTGCCGGGAATCGAACCTGGGACTCCTGCACGCCAGGCCAATGCTCTACCACTGAGCCAACCAGCCAGGGCTATTTAGTTCATTTTTTAAAAGACCATATTTATAATATCATAAATAATTTCAACTGTTTTTTAATTGAGAAAATATCAACATTTTTTTATTTATGAAGAGAGTGGACTTTTACCACTGTAGTTGCTTCAATGAAAAGAACTATGAGAATCCCTGTCTGGGAACTCAGTTAAAGCATTGTCCTTATACACCAGGGGTCAGGAACCTATCTCGCGAGCCAGATGTGGCTCTTTTGATGGCTGCATCTGGCTCGCAGACAAATCTTTAATAAAAATAATAATAACATTAAAAATATAAAACATTATCATATATTACAATCCATTCATTTCCTACCGCTCATGTTCCTGGTTGCGGGTGGCTGGAGCCAATCACAGCTGTCCTCTGGGACAACACCAAATTTTTATTGAATAATGCATAAAGTACACAGGTTGTTGTATGGCTCTCATGGAATTACATTTTAAAATATGTGGGGTTCATGGCTCTCTCTGCCAAAACGGTTCCCGACCCTTGCTCTATCTCTTCTCCACAGGCACACCCTTAGGGCCCACACTGTAGGAACACAGCTGCAGAAGGCTGTTGGTTTGTAGCAAAAGGAACTTTGTTCTTTGTCTCAGTTATCACAACTCCAAAGGATGTTCTTTATAAAGGATAGTTTAATTCTATCGTATGATAGTATATGGGTTGGTACATAATCTGGGAATCTAACAATCCTTTATAAAAAGGGTTTATTTTCTGGCAACTTTGTCTCTCTCTTGTTCTCAATAAAATGTGAGAGATAAATGTGCATAGCCCACAAGTAACTTATAGTCCATTAGTATATGTATATAGACCACAAGTAAGATGCAGCATTGGGAATCAGTGTCAACATTGTTTCTTTCAATTCCAAGTACCATATAACAGGTTTTTTCCTCCTATCAGACTGATTTTAGCAGCCTTTCCATGATGGATGGACAAAAACTTATAAACTTTGAGGACCTCGTGGACTTCTCTGAAATTTACCACTCTAATGAAGAATATTTCAGAAAACTAGAAAAGCTGAAGGCTGCCCACATGGAAACTATGGCAAAGTTAGAAAAAATGTACCAGAAAAAATTAAATTTAAAGGAAACTGAGCCAATAATCATCAGGAAAGAAGCTTCTAGTGTCTCTTCCATGTAAGTTTATACATAATGTTATTTATGGAATGTAAAATAAAATGTATACTTACAAGCGCAGAACAAAATTATTTCAGAATATAGTATCTCTTAAGTATCCCTTTGTACTTTTAATTGTATACAGAAGTAGGAGTTTATTTAAAATGTTTAATGGCTTATCAACCTACTTGGTGGTCTCTTGCTTGAGGGTCATTTGGTGGCCATTTGGTCTTTTCTGTCTGATTCACAGAACTGTACACATGCATAAGAGTATTTAGTCTGGGTGATTTTTAAATGATGAATATTAAAATTTAATGTTAAAAGCCCTGTATAAAATGTGGATTAATATGAGCCCATTAAAGATATATAGCATGAACAGTTTAGGACTAAGACATAAATCTGATTTAAATTTTCAAAATCTTGAATTTCAAGACCCATTTCTGTTATAACCTCACTTGTTTTGAAATTTGAGGCAAGTCCCTTAACTCATACTGATGTGTTGGTCAGCACTGATTGTGTATCCCCTGTGCGCCGGACTTGCCTGGACTCCAGGGAGTCAGAATGGAGATTCCCTTGGAGTTCAAAGACTAGCAGAACACCAAAAATTGCAATACAACATGATGTAATAGTGTTATGGAGACAGAGGAAAAAGCAGTTGATTTTGTCAGGGTGTCAATGGAGGGATACAGGCAGAAATTTTCTACTGACGTGTCAGATCTGAGTTCAGTGTAAAGAGGGCGGTGAGCTGCAGCAGATACAGGAAGCCAGAGCAGCCTTCTAGGCGGCTGAAATCACGTGTGCAAAGGCATGCTGCATGGCTGCATGAGAAATCATGATGTGTGTGAGGAGCTTTACATGATTGGATATGACTTAAAATGGTGATGGGGGTAGGGAGAGGTGAGAAGTAAAACTGGAAAGGTAGGCAGGGGCTAATATTAAAGGGCTTTACAATCTATACTTGACTTTGTAACCCTGGTACTTCATGGTGACTGGAAAACATGTGGCAAATTCCATTTAGAGGTTAGACACAAGGAGCCTCAACTGTCTCATGTTTCTCCTTCATAAAATGAGGCTGTTGGATTAGATAATTTATAGGCATTTTACAGTTCTATCTAAATAAAAGTGATAATTTTTACAAGCTATATCCAGCTTCTATCTTCTGATTATACCATAAATTAAGAAAACATGTAATTCTTAATTTTTATATTTGGTCATCTACAACTGGAAGTGTAAACTAATTATTCTTCTGGTTTAGGTCTGTATCAGAAGAGAACTACTATCACCCTGCCTCGTCATTAATCACATCACTTTCAGAACCTGATTTAGGTCGTTCTTCCTCCTTGATTGTGTCTTCCTCTGAAGATGAGTTGTCCAACTTAGAAAAGGAGTATTCTAAGAAGAACGGAATGATGACTTATGCTAAGGAGCTCATCAACAACATGTGGACAAACTTTTCTGTTAAAGATTACATGCAGTATGAAGATGCTGAGTTGCCACCCGTTAAAAAAACAAAGAAGAAACCAAAAGAATGGGTGCCAAAGATTACAGTACCTGAGCCTTTTCAAATGATGATTAGAGAACAGAAGAAAAAAGAAGATAACATGAAATCTAAATCAGATATTGAAATAGTACACAAGCTGCTCAAAAAACAAGAAGAAGATCTAGAGTGGAAGAAAAAGTTCCGAGCCAACCCAGTTCCAGCATTTGTCTTTCTCCCCCTTTATCATGATATAGTCAAGCAGAAAGAAGAACGAAGGAGGACTATGAAGGAGAAAAGCAAAGAAGCTCTTTTGGCCTCGCAGAAGCCATTTAAGTTTATTGCAAGGGAGGAACAGAGGCAAGCAATCCGGGAAAAGCAGCTGAGAGACTTTTTTAAGTCTACAAAGAAAACAAAAACAAATCGATTTAAAGCCAGACCTGTACCTCGATCTATTTATGGTTCAACTACCAATGACAGGTTAAAGGAAGAAGAGCTCTGTAGAAACATTAAGACACAGCTGAGAGCCCAAGAACATTTACCAAATTCATCCCCTCTGCCTTGTAGACCAGCTCACAGACGTTTTGCTGCTAGGAAGCCCAAGTGTCTTGAACAGGCTGAAAAGTTGAAGTGTAAATCCAAGTGTAGGAGCCAGACTGCTGATTTTAGAATACTTCCTGAGAGATATCAGAAACACCTCTCAGAACAGAAATGTCCAAAACTACAAACAGTCTGCAAACCAGCTGATTTTCGTGCAGCCTCACATGCATCCACTAAAAGAGAAAAAATTTTGGCAGATATTGAAGCAGATGAAGAAAATTCAAAAGAAACATGTTGGCCTCATCTGTCTCTAAGGCATGAGTCACCAGTAAGAAGTCCAAAGGCAAAGCATGGGTCTTATGACTACAATCCTCCAATGCCCACAGTCTCTTCCAGAGGAAGAGAACAAGCCACAAGGTAAATAACAAAGATACAGTACTAACTGACTTTTGCTTGCTAAAATAGTGTATGCAGCTCTGTTGATTTTATGTTAGTGAATTTGAAAATATGAAGATATTACTATATCTGGTAATATATTTTACTCTATGATATAGAACATTTTGCTAGAGGATATGTTAAGAAATGTCTTTTCTATTTTACGAATCCATGGGAACAGAAAAGTTTATAGTCAGCCTATTGATTTCCAATTTCCCAAGTCAGATCCTTCTCAGAGGTTGTCTTTTTTCAACCTTTGAATTATCCTGTGTTAAATCTTTGCTAAGCAACCTTCTCTTTGGCTTAAAGTGAATTAAGCCTTAGTTTGTTGCCCTCAGGAGATCACTTGAGGAAAAGAAAATGTTGGAAGAGGAGAGAAATCGGATCCTAACTAAGCAGAAGCAAAGAATGAAAGAATTACGGAAACTCCTGACAACCCGGGCTAAGGCTTATGACTCACATCAAAGTTTAGTTCAGATGTCTAAATCCAGAATGATATCTCTCAGGTATCATGAAAGAATTCTGAACCTCCAGACCATCGGTTTTCAAACTTTACTTTTTTAATCAGTAGATACCAATCTATGAAGAGATAAAGAAGAGAACTAGTATTTTAGTTTCTGGATTCAAGTAACATCAGTTACTTATACTCAACACACATACACACACTCACATTCACTCACTCACCTCAGGGTGAGAACCAATATGTTTATTCACCTGATGGTGAGGATTATGAAGCCTGTTGATGAACAGAAACGTTTTATATTGTGGCCATAGTTAATATAATCTTATATCAGCATTTAATCTTTTTCTTTATATTATTTTTGATTGCATAGTACAATATTGAGAAAAATATTGATTCATACAGATAAAGCTTTTTTATTTTTTTATTTTTTTTAGATAAAGCTTTTTTAATAGCTTGCTTTGTAATCTCAATATCCTCAATAAACAGATATGTCATAGAGCTTTGTTCTAAGGTTTCCATGAAATCTTATCGCACAAATTAACACATTGGTATTAATTAACATTAGTTATGTGAAGTGTCAGTTGACACGTGTGTTGATAGTTAATGGTATGTGTTGCTTTTTGTAACGGTTTTAATATAAATAAATAAAAATATTCACAGAACGCTGGAATTCTGCAGTACAAAGTTTGAAAACCAGTGTTCCAGAGGAACATTTTTATGTTGCAAATAAACATAAAAATGCTCATGTTTAAGTAGGAAAATAACTCCCCCAAAGCTGGGTAAGTAATATGACATTAATTTTTAATCTGATCTATAAATAACCCCCAAATCTATATTTCCTTTTAAGTATAAATATTTCTTTTAAAATATATATAATTATATTCCTCTATAATGTATGTTATCTATACCTTATAATGTCACTTAATGTAATTTATTGATAGAAGGACCTTAATTTGATGAACTTGAGCAAAAAATTCCTTAAAAATATACTATTCATCCTTAGAAGGTAAACTGGATTTTCCATAATACCAACTTGTATGTAATTAAGCATAATTATCATTTTATAGTATAATTATTTTCTCTAATTTATTAAATCTTTTTATCTCGGTAGAGTTAGTGTATTTTACATAGAAAAAATAGCATATTTTGATTCATTATAGGATCTTGCCCAAATAATAATACACTTGCTGTGTATTTATGGCTTTTGGTTCCTATTCCTCTATATGTTATAGTCCCATATTCTCCACTTCTCTCCTGACCTGTTCTCATTTAATTAACTTTGCCACCAACCTATAGCAGATCTCATTTAAGGGAATAAAAAAGAGCAAGATGTTGTTTTCAGAAGAAATTCCTTAAAGATAAAATACGTATTTTGTACCTTTTTTTTTCTTTTATACACTTACATATAAGATAAGAGAGTATTCATTCATCTTTTCAGGCCATTTTAAAGTCCCCTTAATACATTATGTCTTGAAGATTTCAGAACCTTCAACGTAGCAAGACTGCTTCCAGGATGTAAAATGTATGCTCTCAGAACCTAGAATTTTTATTCCGCATTCTATAAAAATTTACGAGTCTAGAAAAGGAATGGTGATAAACTATAAATTGTGCTCATAATTTAATTTCTGATTTGTCATCTAAGCTAAATGTTATACATGCAAGTTCTTATTTCTTTTTAAAATTCCATTCCTTTTATTTGATTTTAGAAAGAGTGAAAAGGAAAGGATGAGAGAATACCGAAGAGAACTAGAAGAAAGAGAAGAAAAATTAAAAAGCAGGCCACTACTATTTGAAAGAGTTGCTCAGGTTGTGTTTGTTGGAATTTAAGAGCTATTGTCAGTTGTTGTTGTTTTGTTTTTTTTAACATTACCAGCTCTTATTAATTTACAGTCCATTTTTCTGTGTTATATAATATATTAAGACATACTGTTTCTGTGACACCTTCATCAAATCAGTCAAGTAAGTAATTTGCTGAAATCTGAGCATTGAATCTCATTGATGAGGCACATAAGCTTGATAAAGAATATGCTGCTAATCCAATCGTTTTCAAAATACTAGTTTCACAACCTGTTTTTAATAGCTGTTCTTTTTTCAGTACCAACTTGGCCATATATTAAGTTAAAGTCTTCATGATATGATTTGGAGGTCTTTGAAGAATTAAAAAATGAAACCAAATGGCTAATTGAATCAGATTTATTTCTGGCAGTATGTTTTTTAATTGAGATATAACTGACATATAGCACTGGATAAATTTAAGATGTGCAGCATAATGACTGACATACATAAATTACAAAATGATTATCACCGTAAGTTTAGTTAACATATATCACCTCTTATACTTACCAAAAAAGTGTTTTTTCCTTGTGATGAGAACTTTTAGGATTTACTCTCTTAATAACTTTCACATATCCCATTCATAGTTATGTTGTATATGACATCCCCAGTACTTAAACTGGAAGTTTGTGCCTCTGACCAGCTTCATCCAGTTTCTCTTGGTAATCACAAATCTGATCTCTTTTCTTTTATGAGTTTTTTTTTAAAATTTTAGATTCCACATATAAGTGAGATCATACAGTATTTGTCTGACTTATTTCACTTAGTATAATGCCTTTAAAGTCCACCCATTTTGTTGCATATGGCAGTATTTCCTTCCTCTTATAAAGGATTATTAGTATTCCACTGTGTTTATATACCACATTTTTTTATTCATTCATCTTTCAGTGGACTCTTAGGTTATTTCCTTTCTTGGCTATTATAAATAATGCTGCATGAATGTGGGGTGCCGATAGAGATAGTGGTTTTGTTTTCTTCAGATATACCCAGAAGTCAAACTGCTTGATCATAAGTTGTTGTATTTTAAATTGAGAAACCTCCATACTCTTTGCCATAATGGCTATACTAATTTACATTCCTACCAACAGTTCACAATCCTAATGGCATTTATCTCGTCTTTTTTTTTAAAATACAGTACCAATGACCTCTCCTCTATTTTTTGTGTGTTTGTTTTTTATTTTTATTTATTGATTTTAGAGAGAGGGGAAGGGAAAGAGAGACAGATACATTGATCTGTTCCTGTATGTGCCCTGACTGGGATTGAACCCGCAACCTTTGTGTATCCAGATGATACTCTAACCAATCAGGATATCCAACCTGGGTCTTGTCTTTTTGATAGTAGCCATTTTAACCAGTGTGAGAGATCTCATTGTGAGATATCACCTAATGATTTGCATTTTCCTGTGATTAGTCGTGTTGAACACCTTTTCATGTACCTCTTGGCCACTTGAATATTTTCTTTGGAAAAATGTCTAATCAGGCCTGCCCTGTGGTGCGCAGTGGGTAAAAGTGTCCACCTGCAATGCTGAGGTCGCTGGTTGGAAACCCTGGGCTTGTCCAGTCAAGGCACATACAAGAAGTAACTACTATAAGTTGATACTTCCCTCTCCTCCCCCACTGCTTTTCTCTTTTTTTCCTCTCTCTAAAATTAATACATAGGATCTACAAAAAGAAAAATCTCTAATCAGTCCTTTGCCAGTATTTAAATTAGATGGTTTTTTTTTTCTATTGACTTATATGGGTATTTTATGTATTTTGGATATTAACCCCTTATCAGATGTGTGATTTACAAATATTTTTTTCCAATTCAGTAGGTTGCCTTTTTATTTTTATTTATTTATTTATTTATTTTTTGTATTTTTCTGAAGCTGGAAACGGGGAGAGACAGTCAGACAGACTCCTGCATGCGCCCCACCGGGATCCACCTGGCACGCCCACCAGGGGTGATGCTCTGCCCACTAGGGGGCGATGCTCTGCCCCTCCGGGGCGTTGCTCAGTTGCGACCAGAGCCACTCCAGCGCCTGGGGCAGAGGCCAATGAGCCATCCCCAGCGCCTGGGCCATCTTTGCTCCAATGGAGCTTCGGCTGCGGGAGGGGAAGAGAGAGACAGAGAGGAAGGAGAGGGGGAGGGGTGGAGAAGCAGACGGGCGCTTCTCCTGTGTGCCCTGGCTGGGAATCGAACCCGGGACTTCTGCACGCCAGGCCGACGCTCTACCACTGAGCCAACCGGCCAGGGCCGCCTTTTTTATTTTTTTGATTAGTTTTATTTTTAAGTGAATCTATAATTTACCATCTTAACTACAATTACTGAAAGGATTTTTTTTATCGGAAAAACTAAATTTACATTCAGTTTTACAATCTTTTCCTTAAGAGAGATTTGTCAATTTCAGATCGTCTTCTCCTTAAGTACCCATATGGCAGTGGTTCCTGTGGGTGACATAGCTTAACAGTAGATAGAATCACTGGAGGTTATAGGTGCTGTCATGTGAATTTCAGGCTGTTACGTTTAGAGCTTTCTGCCAGCATGTGTCTGGGACAGATGTCATTACAGGACTGTCCTTGTCAATGACTCATTGAGGACTAAGGACATGTATTATGGGTGAATCTATATATTATAATCTCTCAAAGTTATGACAACCATTTAGTTACTGATTTGGATATAATTTTATGTAGAGCTTGTCATTTTAAGAGGTGGATGTTTGTTAACATGTCAGTTTTACTCTTTGGGGGAAAGGTCATAAGCTGTTTTACTCAGCATAAAGCGATTGACTTTGGCTCAAAACAGTTGTCAGCAGCTCCCAGCTGCAGGTTTTTATGTCCTCTTGTTTGGTAGATATATCAACCCAGATTTCCCACTGGCGTCTAACATTAATTTTGCCCCAGACTAACTGAATAGATGTTAAATTGAATTTTAAATCAAATTCAGATGAAGGTTTATGAGCACTAACTTTAATAAGTATTTTAATCTCTCTTTTTTAGTATTTTAGTTTCTTTTATATTTAATGTGCTGAAATCAGAATATAGAGTGCCTAATGCATTCAGTTAGGTTTGGGGTTTCTTTCTTTTTTTTTTTTTTGGTTATTTTTGGAAGTGAGAAGTGGGGGTTGGGGGCACGCAGACAGACAGACTCCCTCATGCGCCCAACCGGGATCCACCTGGCATGCCCACCAGGGGGCGATGCTCTGCCCATCTGGGGTGTTGCTCCGCTACAATCAGAGCCATTCTAGCGCCTGAGGCAGAGGCCATGGAGCCATCCTTAGCGCCTGGGCCAACTTTGCTCCAATAGAGCCTTGGCTGCAGGAGGGGAAGAGAGAGAGAGAGAGAAAGAAAGGGGGAAGGGTGGAGAAGTAGATGGGCGCTTCTCCTGTGTGCCCTGGCCAAGAATCAAACCTGGGACTTCCACACTCTGGGCAATGTTCTACCGCTGAGCCAACCGGCCGGGGCTTGGGATTTCTTTATTCTGCTCTACAGTTTTTGGGGCATAGTTCTCATCTTCTTACTTTGACATGCCTTTCAGTTCCCCAAGGCTTATCCGTTGGCATTTATAGCCTCTGGGTGCTTATTCACTTTCTTTTCTTAAAATTGTTACTCTCTTGCCTGACCAGGCGGTGGCTCAGTGGATAGAGCGTCGGACTGGGATGCGGAAGGACGCAGGTTCGAGACCCTGAGGTCGCCAGCTTGAGCGCGGGCTCATCTGGCTTGAGCAAAAAGCTCATCAGCTTGGACCCAAGGTTGCTGGCTCGAGCAAGGGGTAACTCAGTCTGCTGTAGTGCCCCCCCACACCCCCCCCACACCACCCCCCGTCAAGGCCCATATGAGAAAGCAATCAATGAACAACTAAGATGTCGCAACAAAAAACTGATGATTGATGCTTCTCATCTCTCTGTTCCTGTCTCTCTTTCCCTATCTAGCTCTCTCTCTGTCTCTGGGGGGAAAAAGAGTGTTACTCTCAGTGGGTTCATTTTATTATATTTATTTATTTATTTTTTGTGGCAGAGACAGAGAGAGTCAGAGAGAGGGACAGACAGATAGAAAGGGAGAGAGATGAGAAAAATCAATTCTTGGCCTGACCTGTGGTGGCGCAGTGGATAGTCGACCTGGAAATGCTGAGGTCGCCATTTCGAAACCCTGGGCTTGCCTGGTCAAGGCACATATGGGAGTTGATGCTTCCAGCTCCTCCCCCCCTTCTCTCTCTCTGTCTCTCCCTCTCCTCTATAAAATGAATGAATAAATAAATTAAAAAAAAATAAAAGAGCAAATACCTCTTCCTATTTAAAAAAAAAAAAAAGAAAGAAAAATCAATTCGTTGCGGCACCTTAGTTGTTCACTGATTGATTTCTCATATGTGCCTTGGGGGGGGGGGGCTACAGCAGACCAAGTGACCTCTTGCTCCAGCCAGCGACCTTGGGATCAAGCTGGTGAGCCTTGCTCAAACCAGATGAGCCCACGCTCAAGCTGGCGACCTCAAGGTCTCAAACCTGGGTCCTCCGAGACCCAGTCCGATGCTCTATCCACTGCACCACCGCCTGGTCAGGCTCAGTGGGTGCATTTTAGACAGCAGTTAAAGTGCTTCATTTTCAGTTTTACAGTGTGTCAGAAAATGTACTGCTGATTATTTATTGTAATCAGTTTTTGCTATTTTTATTTCTCCCATGGAACACTAGACTCTGTGCTAGGTCCCTCATTATGCTTAGGAGTACCTGGATTAGGCAAATATCTGACTTCATTGCTGAAGTCAGGCTTTAGGCTACCTTCAAACTCCAGGATGACCACTACCAATTAGATAAAAGAAGGGGGGTGGAATGGAAACGACCCAGGAAGGGGTCAAGAGACTTGATTCTACCACTTACTATTCTTGTGACTTTAAGCAAACCTTAGTTGGGGTGGTGGGAGCATCTTGGTTTCCTTATTTGTTAAATCGGGGGTGAGACTGGGTGTTTTCCCACACCCTTTCCAAAATGGGATGCCACTGGTACAGGGCCATTCCTACTCACTTTGCTTTAGTTGGAGGTCCAGATGGCAACTCTTGGCCCTATACTAGTTCACATCCATTCATAGGAGCTAAAAGCCAAGATACGAGGATGAACCCCAATCAGCAGTGGCTCTGTAAAATCTATGGTCTCAGGAACTATGACAACTTTAGGTATGAGAGGGTCATCATAACTCCCACAGGTCCCAAAGCTAGGAAGTACCATTCTGGAGATTTGAACCCAATTCTAAATTCATGTTCTATTTGCTGTATCCATTGCTTCCTCCACAGAGTAAAGATGACAACACTGATGATTTTGTTATCTTTGGTGGAGTAGAGATATAGCTTATAAAAAGAAGAAATTATAGTAGGTATATAAAATAAAAGAACCCTCTGACAACTATCGCATAAACTTATTTTCTTACTGATTTTTTCAAATATCCTCCCCCCCCCTTCTTTTCCAAGTGAGAGGAGGGGAGGTAGACAGACAGATTCCTGTACACACCCTGATTGGGATCCACCTGTCAATCCCTGTTTGAGGCCCATGCTCTGTGCCCATCTGGGGCCATGCTCCCAACCCAGCTATTTTTAGTGCCTGAGGTGGAGACTCCATGGAGCCATCCTCAGCACCTGGTGCCAATGTGCTCAAACCAATTGAGCCATGGCTGCGGGAGAGGAAGAGAGAGAGAGTGGAGAGGGAGAGGTAGAGAGGCAGTTGCTTTTCCTGTGTGCCCTAATTGGGAGTTGAACCTGGGACATCCGCACATCGGGCTGATGCTCTACCACTGAGCCAACTGGCCAAGGTTCCAGATATTCTTAAGCAGTCATAAAAGTATATAAAACAGGAAGAATGTAAAGAATAATTATAGATCAAAACTCATGCCTGACCTGTGGTGGCGCAGTGGATAAAGCGTCAACCTGGAAATGCTGAGGTCGCTGGTTCGAAACCCTGGGCTTGCCTGGTCAAGGCACATATGGGAGTTGATGCTTCCTGCTCCTCCCCTCTGTCTCTCTCTCTTTCTCTCTCTCTCCCTCTCTCTCCTCTCTAAAATGAATAAATAAAATAAAAATTAAAAAGAAAAAACTCATGTGGCCACCACCCAGGTTAACAAATAGAGCATTGCCAGCACCCCAGACCCTATGTGCCTCTCCTGGGTGAAAGCCTTCTCTTTTTCTCCTTAAGGTAACTGCCATTCTCACTTTTGAGATAGATATTTCCTTGTTTTTCTTTGCAGTTTTACCACCTATGATCTAACCCTAAATAATACAGTTTAGTTTGCCCTAAATGATCCAGTATAGGGCCTTTTTGTAAATGAATCATATATATATATATTCTTTTGTGTTTTGCTTTCTTACTCAGTATTATGTTTGTGAGATCCATCCATGTTGTATGTAGCTAGAGTTCATTCATTTTCATTGCTTTATTTTACCCTATTGTATGAATAGACTAAAATTTATTTATCCGTCCTACCATTGATAGATATTTGGGTTGTTTCCAGTTTCGGATTGTGCACAGCAGTAGTTTTCAACTGCCAGTCTGGTGCCAGTCCGCCAGAAACTTCTTGCTGGTCCACAAAAGAGTTAACCACACATACAACATCAGGATGGTTAACTCTTTCATAGACCAGCATGAAGTTTCTGGTGGACCTGCACTGGTCTGCAAACTGGTGGTTGAAAACCACTGGTGTACGGTACTATTCTGAACATTTTTATATATGTTATATAGGCACATGTAGGAGTTTCTCTGGGTATATACCTAGGAGTGGAATTGTTGGTCAGAGGATATGCATATTTTCAAACAGCTGTGATTACTGAATTTAATTTTCACTGGAGCTTTTAACCCATACATTTTAAATGGAAATTTAAAGTCTTGTTCTCATCTAAAAAGGTTTGTCTTTCCCATAGAAAAATGCAAGAATGGCAGCAGAAAAGCATTATTCTAACACCCTAAAAGCACTAGGAATATCTGATGAGTTTGTTTCAAAGAAAAGCCAAAGTGGAAAAATATTTGAGTCCTTCAGCAGTCAAGAGATGAAAAGTGTCACTGAAGATAAAGAAAGGTAACATATATAAGATGTTTGAATGGTATACCTTTGAAAAAGTTCTTACCTGCAGGAAAGCAAAGTTCTGTTCTATAATATTTTTTAAAAGTCTTTTACCTAACGAAATATATATGCCTTGTAAAACATGGATATTTTAATATATTTGACATTCAAAATATTACACAGCAATGAAATATATTATTTTTAAGGCAGAATAATTTAAGTTTCTGACTGGCATAAATAATGAAAATAATATGCTTTCAAATGAAGTTTAAATAGTCAACCAAGTTTTTAAATAAATTAATTCCCAGGGGAAAAGTGCCCAATTGGCACTTTTATGTTTTCTTGATAAATTGGAGCTCGTACATTTGAGGAAGACTGACTTCATGACGACATACTTTGCAAAGGGTTTGTTTACCTTTAAACCAAATCATTTTTCCTTTGAAAGACTGATAAATTTCTTCCTCTAGCTTTAATGAAGAAGAAAAAGTAGAAGAAAGAGAGAATGGGGAAGAAAATTATTTCACTGAAACTAACAGCCAGGATTCTTGCAAGGAAAAAGATGAAGCCGAGGAAGAGAGTGAAGAGAAAGCTGTGGAAGAATAAAACAATGGGCAGGCTTCTCTTTGGGCCTGCGCTGTTGTTTCCAGCTTCCAGTGTTAGCAGCCTTGCTGTGTTAGGAACGTGGATGGGAACCCCTTGATGTGCAGGGCTCTGGAGCAAAGTCAACTGTAGCTGAAAGGCTGAATCCGGCTGATTGGTCATTTGCGTAGGGCTTTACCTCCTCAGTTTTAAACTGCTACATGTGGTCTCTTTGCAACTTTGACCTTGTATTTTTTAAAAGCGTTTGAAAATCACAGCTGTCGCAAGCTGATTAATCAAGAAAATATATATTTACTATTTTTGGTAGAAAAAAAAATGGCTTAACATTGAGAACAAAGAGAGTATTGGCCATTGGTGATTTGTTTAAAAATTTTTTCTGGAAAACATGAATCAATAAATATTTTTAAATTATACTATTTGCCTATTCTTTTTCTCTCTAATATATCTCTCAAAATGAATCCTCAAACTGTTTTACTAGTTAAGGTTTTTATCTGAACCATTTATAAAAGTAATAAATATAGAAAAAATACTTAGAAATTTACCTTCATTTCTGCACTGAAAGATGACTATTAAATTGTCCATACCATCATCACCTTTTATCTCCTGTTTTATTCTAAATTATTTTTGATATATAAATTATTAGAAAAGTTTTTATATTCATTTTTAACCTTCTGTATTATAAGAAATGGAAATAAATATGGCATCTGAGCTATAATCTTAATAAATATCAATCTTGCTTTAAATATGATAGAATTGTGCATAATAACTCATTCAAGGCAAGTCTCCAAAGTAATTCAGACTTACCTCTTTAATTCTAGACCCAGTGGTGCTCAGCTTTTTACATATTATTGCAGACACATGTGTCTCTGTGCATGATATTAATTTGATTTTATGAATCTATCATTTTTCCTCTATAAGCAAATTTTTTGTTTTAAGAATTCAAACCAGTCATAAAGATGCAATAGGGTGAGACACTTCCTTTTATAAAAGCAATCAACTTCCTTTCAAGAGGATGAGCTAATAAAGGTGTGTATAATAGCAGAAATAGACAGGGAGCAAGACAGGAACACTGAGCTGCTCCTGTATGTGCCCAGACCGAGGAGTCTAACCGGCGACCTCCACGCTCCGGGACAACACTCCAACCAACCGAGCTATCCGGCCAGGGCTTAATATATTTTCTTAATTGATTGATTGATTTTTACAGAGATAGAGGAAGGGAGAGAGAAGAGAAGGGGACGGGAAGCATTCATTTGTTTTTCCAATCAGTTGTGCATCCATCGGTTGCTTCCCATGTGTGCCCTGACCGAGGATTGAACCCTCAACCTTATTGATTCAGGTCGATGCTAACCAACTGAGTAACCAGCCAGGGCCAGTTTATGCTTTAAATGAAGATATAAGGTGATTATTCCCAATCAAGTGTAAATGTTTGCTTGTAATTTTTTCCTGTAGTTTGTGTTAAACTAGTTGCCATTATGAGATTGTAAACTCCTTGAAAGTTGGCACCATTTTAAAATTTTTCTTTGTATTATTCCTTTAATATTTTGCACATGGTAGGTACTTAATAAAGGTTTGGATGAATAAGTAGATGAATATGTTTTTAAATTTTACTTATAATTACTTCAAACTGAGTACACATGGGATTAAAAATATTTCCCTTTCAATTTATTGCAAACCTGTGAGACACAATCCACAAACTGTATTATTTTAAATATAACTTGCTTTCAAGGATTTGCTTCTTATTCTGTCCCTTCTCAGTTTTTTGGGGAGAGGGTAGGACTTGGTTTTAGGAGCAATCTTTCGTTTTCTTTGAAAATGGGAATAGTACCTATATTGGGTGACTGTAGGAAGGGTAGATGTGTGGAAAAGCTCTTTGCAAACTAGACTATTCAAATGATAGGGTCAGAAGAGAGAATATTCCTGAAGAAACTTTATTTTAACTTAAAAAATATTTTTTATTGATTTGAGAGAAAGGAGAGAGAAAAGCATCAACTTGTTCCACTTTGTTGTTCCATTCAGTTGTGTGTTCATTGGTCACTTTTTGCTTATGCCCTGACTAGGAATTGAACCCTCAACCTCAGCACAGTGGGATGACGCAATATTTACTGAGCCATCTGGCCAGGGCCTCCTAAAGAAACTTTTAACTTTAAATATTTTTATTAAAATGAGATACAAAGTGATTTAAATATTATTTTGTTAGAAATAACATGTGAACCACTTTTTGAAGACAGTGATCTGATTGACCCAGCCAAACTTAGAAGACAGGTAGTTTGAAATTAGTCTATGCAAAATCACTTTTTGTTTTTAGAAAGCCATCAAATTGACAACTAAAAGATTGTTTTATTGTGTGACATTACACAGTAAGAAGAGATAAAAATTAAGAAGAAAAGTAATAAAACTTGATATATAACTATCAACAGTCAATAATTTGCATGCCTATATTCAACTCTGAAAAGATAATGTAAGAAAATGGTTATAGAATTTGCTTCTGGGACAGAGTCTGGGAGTAGGCAGTGGAAGACTTAGTTTTATTTTTTTGTTTTCAACATATATATTAAAAATATAAATGAGGCATTAACCTTGTTGGAAATACTTTCTAGTCATGGCTTTATAGTATACTGATAGCAAGAAAAGAGAAAAATATCCCTTTCCTTGATAATAAAAATACACATTTTACACAATTTATTTGAATCAGTATCCATACATTGCAACACAGTTAGTTGATAAGTCTCTTAAGTCTCTTTTTAATATATCCGGTTTTCCTTGTAGTATTGTTGTTGAAGGGACTTGGTCTTCTGTCCCACTCTGAATTTTGTCATTTAATGTGTTCCTCTGTTCTCTGTGTTTCCAATAAGTTGGTAGTTATATGTAAGCTTGATCAGATAGATATTTGATGTTTTTTGGCAAGAATACTTCATAGGTCATGGTCTGCATTTCCATTAGGAAGCACATGATTTTAACGATCAAGTTCTAGGGATGTAATGGACAACATGGTGACTAGTGTTAACACAGCTGAATGGTATACTTGAAAGTTGATAGGAGAGTAAATCCTAAAAGTTATCACAGGGAAAGATTTTTTTAAATGAGTTCCAGATCAGGTTTTAACCACCATCCCACTCAATCTATTCTGCTGTGCTACTTGCACCTTATTTGAATGATTTGGTCCCCTTCCTTCCCCTGGAGTAACTGTTTACCTTCCCCTCTCCGAGTTTGCCTGAACTGATTCTTGTCATTCATTCCACATATGATAATGTCATAATTTCCATACAGTCTATGCCTAAGAGAAAGAAAAAGAGCCCACTTAAAATCCAGGTTCAGAGCATAATTAGAGGGTTTTTTTCCCATTATAAATAATTACTAAGAAGCTTTAAATAAACTTACTATTAATAACATTTTGAAAAGACAAGGGAATTTTCCCTCTCCTTCCTCTCAGTGGCTGCCAAACGGCAGTGGCTGCATTGCCACGTCACTCCTTCGACCAGCTCCCTGGAGTCACCTTTCAAATAAACACTTGTACCCAAATCTTTGTCTCAGGGTCTGCTTTTGGGGGGAGCCCAAACCAAGACAGGGTTCTGCTGAATATCTGGAATGTCCTAGCTGTGCTGGACCTGGCCTTCACCTGGCAACAAACAATAGAGTCCAAAGGCAGCTGACCCTTTCATGGCCACACACCCCTCACTTTGGACGCCCTCTCTGGGACTGGCCACACCAGCACCTGAGATCGCAGTCCTTCACATGTCAGCCACAGGGAAGGGAGTTCTTGTTGTTTTTGTTTGTTTGTTTGTTTTTAACATTTCCAAGCAGTGAGAGAAGAGACACAACAAACACATCTTTTGCAACTTCAAAACCATAGTACAAGCTATATAATGCATGTAATTAAAAAAAGCTAAATATGTAAATGAAAAGTACTTTCATAAATATCTCATATGCTATAATTTTTTTCTTATTCTCATTTCTTTCCTGCTCCTTTATTTTTTTCAAGTTGGGGTTCTAAGAGTTTCATTTCAGGAACTAACTTGCTGTGCTTAATTTTTATCCTCTGGGCTTTTCTTACCTCAGCTTGAGTGCTTTCAGGAGGATGGTTAATGCTTAAACTTGAATTAGCAAGCTCTCCTGGAAGAAAGAATACACCACTGTCATTTCTAAATTAATTCTACAACCTTATAAAATTTGATTTTCACAGAAAGTGTGAAAATCATGTAAATAATTTAGACAGCAATTCTGACAAATGTGAGATTTGATTCTTTAAAAAAAATTTTAATGTGAGGTGACATTGTTTAATAAAATTTTGTAGATTTCAGGTATATAATTCTATAATACAACATTTGTATACTGTATTGTGTGTTTACCACCCAAAGTTAAAAGTCTCATAAAATCTCTTCTTAGATTTACTTATAAATAAAATCTGAGAATTAGTATTAAATTTTCAAGACAGTCTCTTATGTGAATTTAAGGCATGGTTAATTTTCTCATTTCCCAGGTATTTAAAGTGAGCATTTCACAATGACAGTGATAGAATAATAGAGGACAACCGCAGTCACTGTCACATGTGAAACCTGCTCATTGTAATACCAAATTCTTAAACTGGGGCTAAAAAATAATGTGAATTTTAAAATAGAACTCTAACATGCACTTATTTAAGAAGTGATGGCTCCTTCAAAGGAATGGTTCCCAATATATTTTGAGCAACCCTGGATCAAAACATACTTGAGTCATCCTTCTGGATTGAAACTGATTTCTAAGTCTGGGGTGTTTTCTTTTGAGTATCTCAATAGTGCCAAATATTTCTTCTTTGAAAACAGATTAGTTTTTTAAAAAACTGACAAAAGTAATTTGATACTAGTCAATAAGATAGATGATTAAACTAGTGGTATTTATTCAGCAATAAAAGCTTAGCAGTGAAGTGAAAAGACTGGTGTTCTTGCCTTGCTCAGAAACTGCTTCAGAAATGAGTCTAGTCTCCAGTGTGTTTTGGGCACTGCGGCAGCATCGCTGGCGGCTACAGCTCCATGAGAGCAGGGCCGGTGACCATTTTGCCAAGTACTGTACCCTTAGCACCTACTATTGTGACTGTTGCATAGTGGGTGCTCAATAAACACTGGTTGAATGCATGAATAAATGCATAAATTCACAGTTCTAGTTCAGAATACCTGACACTCACTGAGTGCATATATCTGCAATAGTTGTTTTTAAAAGAAAATAGTTTTATAAACTTGCAAATACAGCAATAATCTGATAGTTTATAGGGAATGCCTCACAGCTATCAATTTTATTTCTTGTGACAATACCATCTTTTGGATATAGTCTGTTATGCAAAATAAAGGCACTTTTATAGTGATTATATTGGATAGATAGAGAAGACAATATCACCTCCCATTTTATAGATTAGAACACTGAGATGCTGGACAGTAATTTACTCAACATTAGTGTTAGAATATTTCGGGCCACTAATAATGGAAATCCTAAGTATATGGACTAACACCCATTCCCAATCAAACTACCTGGAAAGGAGAGGGGATGACTTACGGCACTGGGGATACAGTGAGCTGCTCCTAAAGTACTGGGACTGTATGGGGCAGGGTAGGTCCCTCAGTAAGGCTGGTGTGCTACTGGGAAGAAGGAAGGTGGGAGTATATCCTGGGTAGGTACTGTGTCTCTCACAGTCACCAACTAATAACGAAGAATTGGTGGCCCTCAAACCTCGCTCTCCTGAAATCAAATGTAGTGCTTTTTTTTTTTTTCCTTTTATGAGAGATAGAGATGGAGAGACAGATGAGAAGCATCAACTGGTTATGTCACTTTAGTTGTTCATTGATTGCTTCTCATACATGCCTTGACCAGGGGCTCCAGCCGAGCCAGTGGCCCCTTGCTCAAGCCAGCAACCTTGGGCTTCAAGCCAGCAACCTTTGGGCTCAAGCCAGTGGCCATGGGACCATGTCCATGATCCTGTGCTCAAGCTAGCGACCTTGGGGTTTCAAACCTGGGATCTCAGCAGCTGGAGTGGTCGATGTTCCATCCACTGTACCACCTTTGGTCAGGCTGTAGTGCTTTTGTTCTAAGGGAACATACTGTAACAAATAATTCATTTTACAGAATTTTTTTTAGGGATTGACACATTGTACCCAAAGAAGATATCAGCAGTTTTATTCTGGTTGAAACTTAAATTCAGTTTATGGGTATTATATATTTTGAGACATTTGAATGCAATAGACAGAGTGTGGGGAGAATACAAATTATACAAGTTTTTGTTTGTTGTTTTTTTCCTTAATGTAAAGTGTTGTTACATTCCTAGAGTCCTTCTGATAGCATTATTCTAAGTATCTTATTAAAATTATTTAAGAGTTTGCAGAATGTATTTCAGTAATTTTTGAAGAGGTGTTCTTTTTTTTTTTTTTTTTTTCTGAAGCTGGAAACGGGGAGAGACAGTCAGACAGACTCCTGCATGCGCCCGACCGGGATCCACCCGGCACGCCCACCAGGGGCGAAGCTCTGCCCACCAGGGGGCGATGCTCTGCCCCTCCGGGGCGTCGCTCTGCCGAGACCAGAGCCACTCTAGCGCCTGGGGCAGAGGCCAAGGAGCCATCCCCAGCGCCCGGACCATCTTTGCTCCAATGGAGCCCTGGCTGCGGGAGAGGAAGAGAGAGACAGAGAGGAAGGGGGGGGGTGGAGAAGCAAATGGGTGCTTCTCCTGTGTGCCCTGGCCGGAATCGAACCCGGGTCCCCCGCACGCCAGGCCGACGCTCTACCGCTGAGCCAACCGGCCAGGGCCTGAAGTGGTGTTCTTTAGTAGTTCTTTTAGTATTTCCTCACAGAGAAGAATTAATGTTTCTTGTGAGCTTCTACACTAAGTCCTTTTAAGAAGTTCCAGAGTTCAATAAATACTAGATTTATAATGAGCATCCCTAGAGACATATTATGCCGGTGTGGCAGATATTGCAAGCAAGTAGTTTGCCCAGTTGTCTTTACTTATAGAATTTAATTCTATGCTGGGTACCGAAGGCCCGGTTAAAATATTGAATTCTCAGCCTCTCTTTTGGTTATGGGTGTCATATAACATGGTTCTGGTCAAGTCTCGATTCTTTCTTTCTTTCTTTCTTTCTTTCTTTCTTTCTTTCTTTCTTTCTTTCTTTCTTTCTTTCTTTCTGTGATGGAGACAGAGACAGAGAGAGGGACAGATAGGGACAGACAGAGAGGAAGGGAGAGAGATGAGAAGCATCAATTCTTTGTTATGGCACCTTAGTTGTTCACTGATTGCTTTCTCCTGTGTGCCTTTACGGGGCAGGGGGTGGCGGGGGCTACAGCAGATGGAGTGACCCCTTGCTTAAGCCAGCGACCTTGGGCTCAAGCTGGTGAACCTTGTTCAAACCAGATGAGCCTGTGCTCAAGTCAGCAACCTCGGGATTTTGAACCTGGCTCCTCTGCGTCCCAGTCCAATGCTCTTATTTACTGTGCCACCACCCGGTCAGGCGTCAATTCTTAACTTTATATAAACGATGGCTTGTTGGGATTCTGGGAATACACTCATTGCCTTCCCCTCTCCTTCCTGTTTGACTTGGGCACATAATGTTTGACAGTGGAGAAGCCATTTTGCCAACATGGAGATGAAAGAAACATCCTAAGAATGAAGAACCAGGGAAGTAGGGGGAAACTAGGCTCTTCATGACATTTTGAGAAGCTGCTGCAGACTGGGCTGCCCACATTTTAACTCTTACCATGTGAAAAACAAATCCATATTTGATAAAGCCCTTGTAGTTGGATTTCTGTTTACATGCATCCAGAAATAATGCCTGACACATTCAGCATTTCCATTTTTTATAATCATTTTAAAAAGTTTATTGATTTATTTAAGAGCGCGAGAGAGAAACATCAATATGTTGTTCCACTTACTTATGTGTTCATTGCTCACTTCTTGTATGTGCCCATACCAGGGATCAAACTTACATCCTTGTCCTGGCTGGGTTGCTCAGTGGCTAAAGCATTAACCTTGTACATCAGACATGAGTTTGACCCCCAGTCAGGGCACGTAAGAGAAGCAACCAATGAAAAGACAACTAAGTGGCCTGACCAGGCGGTGGTGCAGTGGATAGAGCGTTGGACTGGGATGTGGAGGACCCAGGTTTGAGACCTTGAGGTCGCCAGCTTGAGCGCAGGTTCACCTGGTTTGAGCAAAAGCTCACCAGCTTGGACCCAAGGTCTCTGGCTCAAGCAAGGGGTTACTCGGTCTGCTGAAGGCCCGCGGTCAAGGCACATATGAGAAAGCAATCAATGAGAATGTCTGTCCCTGAAAAAAAAGAGACAACTAAGTGAAACAAGCTGATTCTTCCCTTTCTCTTCCAAATCAATGAAAACAATTTTTTTTTTTTTTTACAGAGACAGAGAGAGAGTCAGAGAGAGGGATAGATAGGGACAGACAGGAATGGAGAGAGATGAGAAGCATCAATCATCAGTTTTTCGTTGCGCCACCTTAGTTGTTCATTGATTGAGCTCCTGTGCTCAAGCTGGCAACCTCGGGGTCTCGAACCTGGGTCTTCAGCATCCCAGTTGAATGCTCTATCCACTACGCTACCACCTGGTCAGGCTGAAAATAATTTTTAAATTAAAAACTACTACCTTGATGTTTTGGGACAATGCTCTAACCAGCTTAGCTACCCAGCTAAGGCCCATTTTTTTTTTTTTTTTTTGCAATTTTTAAGCATCAATAAGAAGCCCAAATGCCCTGATCAGATAGCTTGGTTGGTTAGAACATTGTTCTGATAAGCAAAAATTGCAGGTTTGATACCCCTTCAGGGCACATATAAGAACTGATGGATGTTTCTGTCTCTCTCTCTCTCTCTAAAAAATCAATAATCAATCAATAAGTAAAAGAAGTCTGAATAACAGGACCATTACTACACAAAATCCTCCCCTGCCTAACAACCGAATACAATTCATTCTCCTATGACGTATTTCGGTGAAAATAGTTAACTGACATGCAACTAACTTATAGGAAAATTAAGACAGTATACATGGAAGCCCCATTGGTTTTTATGCTATTTTCACAGCACATTAATATTTTGAAGCAACATATGAAGTTCTCAGGAAAAAAAAACAAAATCCTGCAGAAATGCCTTTTTTTAGTGCAAGTAGTAGCAATTTAGTGGCTTCAAGAGCACCAATCTCTCCTCAATGTTAAGCTATCTGGCAAAATGTGACTGAAAGGCAGCTGAAGAAGCCAGATATACATATGATTCATTTAATTCTAGGAAACTTTTTTCCTCCAATGAAGGTTATCTCTAATTCCATCATGTACTGTACTTCCATCTCAAAGAAGGCAGTGTGAGCCATGGGGATTGGTACTGCAAAAACCGACGGGTGAGCCTGTGCTGTGGTGGCACAGTGGATAAAGTGTCAACCTGGAAACGCTGAGGTTTCCGGTTCAAAACCCTGGGCTTGCCTGGTCAAGGCACATATGGGAGTTGATGCTTCCTGCTCCTCCCTTCTCTCTCTCTCCCCCCCCCCCATAATGAATAAATAAAAAATCTTAAAAAAAAAAAAAAGAAAAAAAACCCGACGGGCAATGAAGGTGGGTGCAGTGCAGACTGAAAGTGCTAATATTTTTTATCAGTGTGATTATTGTTTTTGTTAGTGCTCTGGTTTCAACAGTGCATCAAATTTTAGCAGTTTGCACCAGGCCCATTTTTCTCCTAAGTAAAATTGATTTTAGAGCATGATTTTGTAAAATTTAATCTTTTTAACCCACAACCTTGGCATATTGTAATGACGCTCTAACCAACTGAGCCGTCCAGCTAGGGCCTTAAAGAAGACCCTTTAACATTTCTTGTAATATTGGTTTGGTGATGGTGAACTCCTTTAGCTTTTTCTTGTCTGGGAAGCTCTTTATCTGTTCTTCAATTCTGAATGATAGCTTTGCAGGTTAGAGTAATTTTGGTTGTAGGTCCTTGCTTTTCATTTTTTTTATTTTTAGCAAGGTGGGGTGGGGTTACCAATATGGACAGACAGACAGGAAGGGAGAGAGATGAGAAGCATCAACTCACAGTTGTGACACTGACACCTTAGTTGTTCATTGATTGCTTTTAATTTTTTCTCTCTCTCTCTTTTTTTTTTTTTTTTGTATTTTTCTGAAGTTGGAAACAGGGAGGCAGTCAGACAGACTCCTGCATGCGCCCAACCGGGATCCACCCAGCACGCCCACCAGGGGGTGATGCTCTGCCCATCTGGGGCATCACTCTGTTGCAACCAGAGCCACTCTAGCACCTGAGGCAGAGGCCATAGAGCCATCCTCAGTGACTGGGCCAACTTTGCTCCAATGGAGCCTTGGCTGCAGGAGGGGAAGAGAGAGACAGAGAGGAAGGAGAGGGGCAGGGGTGGAGAAGCAGATGGGCGCTTCTCCTGTGTGCCCTGGCCGGGAATCGAACCCGGGACTCCTGCATGCCAGGCCGACGCTCTACCACTGAGCCAACCGGCCAATGCATGATTGCCTTTTCATATGTGTCTTGACCCGGGGCAGGGTGGAGGGGCTCTAGACAAGCCAGAGATCTCTTGTTTAAACCAGTGATCTCAGGGTTTCAAACCTGGGTCCTCAGTGTCCCAGGCCAATGCTCTATCCACTGCACCACTACCTGGTTAGGTCCTTGCTTTTCATCGCTTTGAATAATTCACGACAATCTCTTCTGGCCTGCAAAGTTTCTGTTGAAAAATCAGCTGACAGTCTTATGGGGGTTCCCTTGTAGGTAAGCTTTTCTCTTGATGCTTTAAAGATTCACTTGTTGTCTTTCATCTTTGGCATTTTAATTCTGAAGTGTCTTGGTGTGGGCCTCCTTGGGTTTATCTTGTTTGAAGATCTCTGTGCTTCCTGGACTTGTGTCTATTTCCTTTAACAAGTTAGGGAAATTCTTCATCATTATTTTTTCTAATGGGTTCAATTTCTTGCTCTCCCTTTTCTCCTTCCATGAACCCTGTCATGTGAATGTGGTATGCTTGAAGTTGGCCCAGTGGCTCCTTAAACTATCCTAATACATTTCTTTTATTCTTCTTTTCCTTTTGCTGTTCTGATTAGGTGTTTTCTGTTTCCTTATCTTCCAAATCTCTGACTTGATCCTCTGCTTCATCTGCTTTACTGTTGTTTCCCTGTAATGTATTCTTCATTTCAGTTAATGTATTTTTCATTTCTGATTGGTTCTTTTTTATGTTTTCTCTCTCCCTTTTTATGTTTCCTATCTTCATGTTGAAATTCTTACTAGAGTGGTACCTTGAGATATGAATTTAATTTGTTCTGTAACCGAGGTTGTAAGTCAGTCAACTCGTATATCAAACTGCTGATACTGGACCTGTGTGCCAACGTGCCAACTAGTGGCAGCTTCTCAAATCATGACTTGTATCTTGGAATTTCGCCTGGATCTCGAACAAAAATACAGACCGAGTTGTAGCTTGTATCTTAAAAAAAATTTGTATGTTGGTCTATTCGTATTTCAAGGTACCACTGTAAGTTCTTACACTCTCTCCCTAATTATTGAGCATTCTTATAACCAGTATTTTGAACTCTGCATCTAGTAGGTTGCTAGTCTCCATTTTATTTAGTTCTTTTTTTCTGGAGTTTTGTTCTGTTCTTTCATTTGCAACACATTTCTTTGTCTTTTCATTTTGGCTGTCTCCCTGTGTTTGTTTTTATGTGATAGTTGTTATATCACCAAGGCTTGGTAAAGTGGCCTTATATAGTAGGTGTTCTATAGTTTCCAATGGCACCCTGTAGGGTCCAGGGTCCTCAGTCACCCAAGGTGGGTGTTCCAGGCATGTCCCATGCCCCTGTGTGGGCTGTATGCACCCTCCTGCTGTAGTTGAGCTTTGATTGCCATTGATACATCAATAGGAAAGATAGACCCACAGTATGATTGTCTGTAGCCATGATCACAGTGAAGGAGCTGCTGTGCAGGGGCCAACCTCCTGGAACAGGACTCACTTCAGCGGGGCTCTGGTGCCTGCTGATTCCATCCCTTGAGTGTATCACTCGTGGAGGTGGTTGGGTGGTGCTCTGGTGTGATGTGAAGCCGCTTGCTGGGTGAGCTGGCTCTCGGGCCTCCTGGGAGGTGCTGGCCAAGATCAGCTGCCACCTGTGCTGACCTGGGGCAACCCAGCAAGAGCTACAGAACAATCTCCAGATGGCTGATACCTGTGCTGGGGCTTGGAGGTGCCCGGAAGGCCACAGTAAGAAATAAAGCTGGCCGCCACTAGTGCTGGGCCTGGGGCCACTTAGCAAGAGGCATGGAGCATGCTGAGGCTAGATGCTGCTTGCTTGGGGTTTGTGAACCTTTGAGAGATTATAGGAAAGTTTGAAGCATGAGCCAATACAGGCTGTTTGTATGGAAAAGCCACTAGACACAGCTTGGGTAAGCCAGAAAATGGGTAGGGCAGGGTCTTAGGGAATCACAGGGTGGGCAAACAGTGTTAGCCAGGTTGATGGAGACTCTTATGGTGCCAACCTCTTGGCTTTGCAGGGGGAGGGCTCAGCAAAGGAACAATGGCCTCTGTGCTTTATACAACTGCAAGTTATTGGGGCTTTTCTTCCTGGCACTGGAACCCTGGGCTGGGGGGCTTGTTCCCCTTGATCCTCAGGGGGAACCTCCAAAGCCAGAATATCCCTCCCAATTTTTAACCACCACACATGGGTGTGGACCAACCCATTCCCCAACTCCACCCCTCCTACCAGTCTTGACATGATTTCCTCTGTATATCCTGAGTTACAGGACTTCTGTTCAGTTTGATTTCAGGCAGTTGTTAATGATGGTTTTTCTGTAATGTACTTGTAAGTTTGACGTGGTTGTGGGAGGATGTGAGTGCTGCATTCACCTTCTCTACCATCTTGATCGGAGGCCTGAAACCCTCCTATTCCTTTTAACTTGACGAAGTTCAGAAAATTTGTGATCATGTATAAGTTCTTTGTATCGAACTAGATGTAATTTCTTCCCCTCCTATTTCAGTCAAGTCCTAATCAAAAAGGTATTTTATGATCTGGCTCCTGCCCTCTGATCTAATTTTCCATAGGTCTTCTGTTTCACATTCCAATCCAAAGCCACACTGGCCTTTTTGCTGTTCTTCCTGTTCCTCCAATACACCAAGCTCTTTCCCAATGCAGGGCCTTTGCACATGCCATTCCCTCTGCCTAAATACTTTACTTGCTCTCTTACCTCATTCAGGCCTCTCTTCCAATGTCACCTCCTCAGAGAAGGCTTCACTAACTCATATCTAAAATGGCACCACCTCACATTCCCAGTCTCTCTCTACCTCCTTACCCTGCTTTTCCCACAGATTTATAATTATGAGGCATTATATAATAGTTTACTTGCTTATTTATTGTCTCTCCTCCATTAGAATGTAAGCTCCGCAAGTGCAGAGACATTTTGTTCACTGCTTCCTCCTCGAATCTAGAAGAGTGGCTAGCACATAGCATTCAAAAATATTTACTGAGAATCTGTTATATGTCAGGCACTGTTCTAGGTACTGAGTATATATGTATATAGTTGTGAGCAAAACAGAAAAATCTCTGCCTAATGGAGCTTATATTTCTAATAACGCAATGTAAGTGTTTGACAAATATTAATTGAATGAATCTTCAGAATTATAATCAAAATCCACTAAAATAAACATTGTGCCTCATAAACTCATTATAATGCATGCTAATGAAACCCTAGTTGTATTAGTTTACAGTGGCTCTCTAACAAATTGCCACAAACTTGGTGGATTAAAACGATAAAAATTTATTCTTTTGCAGTGCTAGAAGCCAAAAATACAAAATCAGAATCATTGGGCCAAAATTAAGATGCCAGCAGGACTTTCCCCCTTTGGAGGGTCTCGGGGAGGACCCTTTCCTTGTATCTTCCTCCTTCTGGTGTCTGCTAGCATTCCTTGCATGTGGCAACCTCACGTCAATTCTGCCTCCATCTTTACCTTCCCTCTCCTCTAAGTCTATGTCAAATCTCTGCCTTCTCTTATAATGATGTATGTAATGGCATTTAGGGCCCACTGGGTAATCCAGGATAACCTCTTTCTGAAAAGAAACCTGAAAAAAAAATCCCATCTGCAAAGACCCTTTTTCCAAATAAGAAAACTTTACAGTTTCTAGAGATTAGACCTGATATCTTTGGGGACCATCACTCAGCCTAATGTTCATACCAGGGGAACACCAGCAGCTATCTTTTCTTTTCTTCTAATTTTGTCTTTTCTCTTCCTTGGAATATGTGTTTATTTCTGGAAAATTAAAAAAGACAATGACTATTTTCTTTTTTTTTTTTTTTTACAGAGGCAGAAATAGACAGGGACAAACAGACAGGAACAAAGAGAGATGAGAAGCATCAATCATCAGTTTCTTGTTGCGTGTTGTGACATCTTAGTTGTTCATTGATTGCTTTCTCACATATGCCTTGACCGTGGGCCTTCAGCAGACCGAGTAACCCCTTGCTGGAGTCAGCGACCTTGGGTCCAAGCTGGCGAGCTCTTTGCTCAAGCCAGATGAGCCCGCGCGGGACCTCGGAGTCTCGAACCTGGGTACTTCCGCATCCCAGTCCAACGCTCTATCCACTGCGCCACCGCCTGGTCAGGCAATGACTATTTTCTTATATAACAACAGAACTATATTTAGCAAAGAATCAGTGTAATATTTGTGACTCATTCATAAATGTGTTTGTCTTCCATCAATAAACTCCCACAAAATTAAGTTAATAATCAGTGGAGTTGGCAAAGCAATATGTGGGAACAAATAATTTCATATCTTTTACTAGAGAGATCCCATCAGAATTTGCAGACAGAATATAAAATCCTTATCATTCATCATGTAGTATCATTATCTTCATATCAGAAAAGTAGGCTGTGGCCATGGTAGTGTTGGTCCGGTGTGTGGAAGTCCCGGGTTTGATTCCTGGTCAGGGCACAGAGGAGAAGTGACCATCTGCTTCTCCACCCCTCCCCCTCTCAATTCTCTCTCTCTTCCCCTCCTACAGCCATGGCTCAATTGGAGTGAGTTGTCCCCAGGCACTGGAGATGGCTCCATGGCCTCTGCCTCAGGTGCTAAGAAGAGCTTGGTTGCTGAGCAATGGAGCAATGCCCAAGATAGGCAGAGATTGCCCCCTAGTGGGCTTGCTGGGTGGATCTGGTCAGGTCATATGAGGGAGTCAGTCAGTCTCTGCCTCTCCACCTCTCATTGAATAAAAATAAAACAAGAAAGAAAGAGCCTGACCAGGCAGTGGCGCAGTGAATAGAGTATCAGACTGGGATGCAGAGGGCCCAGGTTCAAAACCCCGAGGTTGCTGGCTTGAGCGTGGGCTCATCCAGCTTGAATGCAGGCTCACCAGCTTGAGCATGGTATCACTGGCTTGAGCGTGGGATCATAGACATGACCCCATGGTCGCTGGCTGGAGTCCAAAGGTCGCTAGCTTAAAGCCCAAGGTCACTGGCTTAAGCAAGGGGTCACTTGCCCTCAGTCAAGGCACATATGAGAAAGCAATCAATGAACAACTAAGGTGCTGCAACGAAGAATTGATGCTTCTCATCTCTCTCCCTTCCTATCTGTCTGTTCCTATCTGTCCCTCTCTCTGTCTCTCTGTCTCTGTCACACACACACACACACACACACACACACACACACACACAAATGAGGCTGAGACTTCAGGGTCCTTGTCAAATGCCAATAAGCAGAGTAGTGTCCGGCTTCACAGCACAAGCTGAAGTCCCATAGCCTCTGATGTGTTTGGGAACCTCTACAATGAAATGACAAACAGGCATTATTAAGAAAAGGGTCATTTTTAATACTATTAAGACTTTCTGAAATTTGGCTTGGACGCTCAGAATTTAAACTTGCCCTGCCTTTTGCCCTCTTAAAAAGAAAAATATATCCTATGACTTTATTCAAATTAAAATATTCTCACAATTTCTGTAGTGTGAAAGAATATTCTTATTTATTTGGTGGGATTTATTTAAATATGGTCAAATTTAATTAGTGTGTGAAGTCACACTTCTTTTTCATAATAGTATTTTACTCTTGTAAAAAAATAAGTCTCATTATTACATAATATATTCTATTGAGAAAGTCAGGTCTAAGAAAAGAAAAATTTGAATGAGTCTCGTGTCTTTACTTCACTTATAATGGATTCAGGGGAACATTTTAATTTTATTTCTTGCATTAATATTTTTAAAAATAAAATTGTAAGAATAAATTGTGAATTTCCTTTTTATCAGAAAATCTAGTTTTTTTGTTTATTTTTTGGTGAGAGAGAGAGAAAGAGACAGGGACAGAAGGACAGAAAGGAAGAGAGATGAGAAGCATCAACTCGTAGATGTGGCATTTTATTTGTTCATTGATTGCTTCTTATATGTGCCCTGGCTGGGAGATGGCAGGGGCTCAAGCCAGAGACCTTGGGCTCAAGCCCAGGAACCTTGGTCTTCAAGCCAGTGACCATGTTTCCCCTGAAGCCAGGGAGGATGTTCTTATCACTTGACTGCTGGCCAGTAGTAGGATTCAAATAATTTAACAACCAGTTCTCTGCCCTAATGACCATTTTAAGTATAAAAAAAGATATACCTAAAGGTAGTTTGTTATTTCTTGCATTTAATACTTAAATAAGAACAATAAAAGAAGTGCACAAAACTAGATTATGTTATAAAGAAGTTTTAAAATGTTAATGAAAAAATATTAAATAATACATGACAAAAAAACAATAAAACTGTTAATTAAGTTATTTCCATATTGCTTCGTGTGTGTGTGTGTGTGTGTGTGTGTGTGTGTGTGTGTAACAGAGACAGAGAGAGGGCCAGATAGGGACAGACAGATGGGAAGGGAGAGAGATGAGAAACATCAATTCTTTGTGTGGCTCCTTAGTTGTTCATTGATTGCTTTCTCATACGTGCCTTGACCTGGGGGCTCCAGCTGACCCAGTGACCCCTTGCTCAAGCCAGTAACCTTGGGTTCAAGCTAGCAACCTTGGGCTTTAAGCCAGCAACCTTTGGGCTCAAGCCAGTGACCATGGAGTCATGGTTTTGATCCCATGCTCAAGCTGGTGACCTTGCACTCAAGCCAGATGATCCCGTGCTCAAACCAGAGATCTTGGGGCTTCAAACCTGGGTCTTGTGCATCCCAGTTCGACACTCCATCCACTGCACCACCATCTGGTCAGGATCCATATTGCTTCTTGATTGGGATCCTCAATTGCAATTTTTTTCACCTATGGACAGAACAAACATTACTACAGGAGCTTAGAATATACTGTTGCGCAGATGAATGTTAAAAAAGAGTGAAAAATCCCTGGCCAGATGGCTAATTGGTAGGGTGCCGGCCCAGTGTGTGGATATTCCGGGTTCAATTCCCTATCAGGGCACACTGGAAAAGTGACCATCTGCTTCTACACCCCTCACCCTTCTCTCTTTCTTTTTCTTCCCCTCCCGCAATCATGGCTTAACTGGTTTGAGCAAAAGTTGGCCTTGAGCACTGAGGATGGCTCCATAGCCTTTGCCTCAGGCACTACAAAATGGCTCTGTTCCTGAGCAAGGAGAAATGGCCCCAGATGGGCAGAGCATTGCCCCCTAGTGGGCTTGCTGAGTGGACCCCAGTTGGGGCACATGCAGAGGTCTGTCTCTCTGCCTCCCCTCCTTTCACTAAAAAGAAAAAAAAAAGAAGAGAGAGAGAGAGAGAGTAGGGAATGTAAATTTGTGATTTCCACATTGGGTGGCTGCCCAGGTGCCCACCTTAGAGAGAACCCTGATTACAAGTGCCATTTCAACAGTAGGTTCACCAAACTCAACAAAAAATTAGGTATCGGTTTTGCCAGTGGGAACCAGCTGAATCCTCCCACTGCTGCTGGCCTAGTTAATTATTCTGGAATGTGGTGGCCTTTCTTTGTCCCTAGAGGCTAAGCATGAAGGGCCCTCATGTAATAATAGCCTCCAGCCAAATTTTCTTCTGAAATAGGTAGAGTCTCAGACCACCCCAAAGCTCTAGAGAACTCTTCCTCGGAGATGCACATAGCAGGTGGCTGACTTTGGAGCCCAGGCTGAGGCTCCCTGGTCTGATGATGTGTTCCTCCATGGTTTGGTGAGATTTGTATATACATATTCATAATTCTCTTTTTCTTAGTCTATTGCTTGAATGAGCTGTTACTCTAGAGCCCAGGCTGATGTTTCTCTGTCTGGTGACGTGGTATAGCTCATCGTTGTGCTGGTTCTTTTTATTTATTTTACTTTAGGTTACAAATAAGTTCAAACCCCTTTTGATTTTGCTTTGATTATTTTTTTACTGTTTTAATCATAATAAATTTCCCCCTAAAATCCATCTGTAATGCCCTGGCCGGTTGGCTCAGCGGTAGAGCGTCGGCCTAGCGTGCAGAGGACCCGGGTTCGATTCCCGGCCAGGGCACATAGGAGAAGCGCCCATTTGCTTCTCCACCCCTCCGCCGCGCTTTCCTCTCTGCCTCTCTCTTCCCCTCCTGCAGCTAAGGCTCCATTGGAGCAAAGATGGCCCGGGCGCTGGGGATGGCTCTGTGGCCTTTGCTCCAGGCGCTAGAGTGGCTCTGGTCGCAACATGGCGACACCCCGGAGGGGCAGAGCATTGCCCCCTGGTGGGCAGAGCGTCGCCCCATGGTGGGCGTGCCGGGTGGATCCCGGTCGGGCGCATGCGGGAGTCTGTCTGACTGTCTCTCCCCGTTTCCAGCTTCAGAAAAATGAAAAAAAAAAAAAAAATCCATCTGTAATTGCAACTCTGTACCGTGCCTCCTGCTCAGCACACCATGGGATCATGTTGATGATCCTATGCTCAAGCTGGTGAGCATGCATTCAAGCCAGATGAGCCGCGCATCCCAGGTTGACACTTTATCCATTGAGCCACCACCAGTCAGGCAAAACAAACAATAAATTTAAATACTTTCATGGAGTCATGAAATATTTTAGTGGTCTTATGGTGAACAAGTTTTCAAATTTCTTGCTTATAAACCTAATGTTATATCTATAAGAATAGGCTTCAAAATAACATTCTGTAATTTTTATTCCTCATGTTATGTAACATTAGCCTAAGTAAGTAAACCTAACATGTCCACAAAGTATAGAAACATATCCAAGCTGCTCTGTTCCCAATAGGAGTAGGTACTGAAGCAGCCAATATTATCACTATGGGCACTTCCCTTGGCTCTCAGAAACGGTTGCTAAATTCCCCTGCTGTTATTCCAGCTCAGAACCAGTAGGTGAACTAACCTGTTATTGCAGCTCATGGTGGTGCCCACTCCCACACTTCCCATCTCCTGTGATGAAGAGATGGATGCAGATCATAGACACACTCAGGAGTGCAAAGGTCAGAGAATCTTCTTCACCCCAAATCCCCAACACACATTCCTCTGCCTTCACCCGAGGCAATAAGGAATACCTCCTTTGAGGAAATGATATGATTTCCTTGGCTGAGGAGAAGGGGTAACAAGTCTGCTACCTGAATGAAAGTGTTCAACTGCACTTCTTCTCTTCTCCAGCAGGTGGCAATGAGTAATTCCAAATAGAACTAGTCTAGCCAAAGCCAGAAGGGCACTGAATATTTAAAATTCTTCTTCTTCTTCTTTTTTTGTATTTTTCCGAAGTGAGAAGCTGGAAAGCAGTCAGATTCTCGCATGTGCTCGACCAGGATCCACCCAGCAGGCCCACCAGAGGGTGATGCTCTGCCCATCTGGGGTGTTGCTCCCTTGTGGTTGGAGCCATTTTAGTGCCTGAGGCAAAGGCCATGGAGCTGTCCTCAGTGCCTGGGCCAACTTTGCTCCAATGGAGCCTTGGCTGCGGGAGGGGAAGAGAGAGACAGAGAGGAAGGAGAGGGGGAGGGTGGAGAAGCAGATGGGCACTTCTCCTGTGTGCCCTGACCAAAAATCAAACCCAGGACTTCCACATGCCGGGCTGACACTCTACCGCTGAGCCAACTGGCCAGGGCCTTTTTTTTTTTTTTTTTTTTAAGTAAGACAGACTACTGCATGCACCAGGTGGGAGATCCGCCAGGTAAACCCTAATGGGGCCAATGCTCAAGTAGAGCTATTTTTAGTGCCGGAGGCTGACCTTGCCAACCAAGCTATCTTTAGTGCCTCAGCCAATGCTAGAACCAATCGAACCACTGGCTGCAGAGAGGGAAGAGGGAGAGAAAGTTGGGGGGAGAAGCAGATGGTCTCTTCTCCTGTGTGCCCTGACTGGGAATCAAGCCTAGAATGTCCATATGCTGGGCTGATGCTCTATCTACTAAGCCACTGGCCAGGGTCTTAAAATTCTTAATAAAATGTCAACTTCTAAAATATTTAAATTTTATTTAAATGACATAAAATAGAAGCCTATGAAAGGTCCTAAGAATTGCAAACTATATGGCAGAAGCAGGAATCTTAGAGTTTCAATAAAAACAGAACCCTAAATTTTATATATAAAATTTATATTAAAAAGATTATGCTATTGACCAGCGCTAGTGGTGAAACAAACAGGATAGTCTGTAGATGACCCCAGCAGATTAATCTGGGTTGCCTCGACAGTGACCCAGCTGTGACCAAAGACCTTTTTATTTTATCCAAATACGGCTTCCCATGACACTCACTGGTGGCTTTCTCCCTCTGGGTAGGAGAGGATGCAACTTCTCATGGACACTCAATGAGTCCAGATACAGGCATCTGATTCTCTCAGATACTCCTGACAGTTGACATCTAAACCCAGACAGCCTGATACCAAGTAATCTGTGTGGACCCCATTGACAAGGATGTTTACAACTTTGGTCTTGAAAAAGAGAAAGCAAAAGGGGAAAGGATGTCTTTTCACTAGAATACTTACTTATGGCATATTCAGCCCTGGCCCTACTGTGTCCCCTTGGCTTATAAGTTACCTAGTAAAGCCTGTTTCTTAATCAATGACATTGTGAATTTTCCTGAGCTTTCTTGCTCAACAACACATGTTTTAAGTTGCTTTCCACATGATGGGTATTCCTTGTGTTTTCCATGGTCTCACCATTGTAATCTCTTACGGAATCAACAATATATAGTGTAAGACACCAATCTTTCTTATTAGAAAAAAAGGAAGTAAAATCACAATGCATTCTAGTGGAATGTTTTAAAGTGCTTTGAAAGCACTGTTAGGATTTGGTTTGAGACTTAAGAAATCTATAATTTTCATTTCTTTGATTTTATCTATGATACCACTGGTTTAAATGATTTGTAAAATTTACTGTGATATTTTCTGCCACACACATCTATAGAGACATTCAGTTTGCAGAATTCCCCCTTTTCTGTGGATTTGTTGGCAATACTGAGGCTGAGATCAACTAGAAGAAAGGAGTCCGCCATTGTGACATCCACTTTTATTCTTCCATGCTTCAAAATTAAAGTGTGAAAGGCCTTATCAATATTACAACACTAACTGTCATGATTTCACAGCTCCTTGTGACATGTTTGTTCTAAACAGAATATTTTATCTTTGGCTTACCCAACTAATGACTGAAAAATGAAGAGAGAATAGCTCTTTAAGGTTAAATTATGAAAATCTCTATTGCACTAACATGCAAAAATTATTATTCTCTTGAATGTGATAAAGTGATTGTGTTTGTGAGTACTCATGGAATCAAACTTATTTTTCTGTCTCACCATTGACTAAATTCTATAAGTCTCAGTCACTGCTGATTATCTTCTTCACTTGATTGTATTTATTTATTTATTTGAGAGAGAGAGAGAGGTACAAATAGGGACAGACAGACAGGAAGGGAGAGAGATGAGAAGCATCAATTCTTTGTTGTAGCACCTTAGTTGTTCACTGATTGCTTTCTCATATGTGCCTTGACTGGAGGGAGGGGGGCTACAGCAGAGTGAGTGACCTCTTACTCAAGCCAGTGACCTTTGGGCTCAAGCCAGTGACCTTTGGGCTCAAGCCAGTGACCACGAGGTCATGTCTATGATCCCACGCTCAAGCCAGTGACCCCACACTCAAGGCGATGAGCCTGTGCTCAAGCTAGCGATCTTGGGGTTTTGAACCTGGTCCTCCGCATCCCAGTCTGACACTCTATCCACTGTGTCACCACCTGATCAGGTTGGTTTTCTTTTATTTATTGACTTATTTGACCTACGAATGGAATCATAGTGTTTTATAACTTGCCTTATCCACTTAACAACATACTTCAACATCTTTCCATCTCACTCTTCTAAAAGACTGTATAGTAACCCAACACATACATATCATTATGCTAGCCAGTTCCACATTTATAGGTCTTTGCATTGTTTTCAATCTTTGCTATTATGAACAATGCTGCAATAAATATCCTGTGTGTGTGTGTGTGTGTGTGTATATTTACGCCCATGAATGATTATTTATATAAGATAAATTGCTAGAGGTAAAATTACTCAAACAGTATAAATATTTAGATTTTAACAGATATTACCAAATAGTCCCTTTAAAAAGCTGAACTTCTATATACTCTTGTATAAACTGTATCAGGGTAAGGCAGTGATTTTCAGACTTTTGTTACACGGAACTCTTTCTTTGAAAGGAATTTTTGTGAGAATCCGGGTTGTAAAGCAGGACTTCATTTTGGCGAAAGCTAATACAGGGGTCGGAGTCCTGTAGTTCTGGCCATTGTCCCTGACCTTAGCTTCTGTGGCCCCTCCATGTGGCCTGCTGGAGCACAATGCAATATAGGTAGCTTCTCTTTTTCTAATATAATGTGTTTTCAAACATATTCGCCTGGATGAAAGTAGAACTAACATGATATAAGACTTAAGAATTGTTATAAAATCCCTAATTATACCTCAATTTCAGACGCAATTTTCAGTAATTTGCTACTAGCACTTTATATGTGTTCTTTCACTGGTTTCCTTTCCTTTACAATATGCATCCGATTGTGGCTAACTTCTGTTCCTTTTAGATGGTTTAATGATTTTCATCTTTGTCTTAATTCCACTAAGTGTATGAAACCTAAACTTGGTATTGTTGGGATCAGCACTTTCATTTTTGTTTCTCTTCATTTTAATGAGAATGGCAAAATGTAAGAAAAAAATTCAAGTTATTATAGAAATAAACTCATCAACAAAGGTTGCGACTGTCAAAACTGAATTGCAACTCTTGACTGTATCACTCTATAATGCCCACTAGTGGGCAGTCCAGCTTTCATGGTGGGCCAATCGCAGCGCTGTTTGGTTGGTGGTAGGGACCAGGTTGACCAGCACTGCAAAAGTGGGCGGTTTTTATAAAAAGTTTGAAGACCTCTGGCCGGGGTTTTTTTTCCCCTCTAAATCTTTTTACTTTGATTCTGATTTTTTTTCAGATTGAAGAGAAATCACCCAAGGTTTATTTCAAGGTTGTTTCACATAGGTGTAATTAGGCTTATTGTTTTTAGCCAACCAGGTATTGTCCTTCTTCTCATACAGGTAATTATATAATGTTTCTTAAATACATTCAGAAATCCTGACTACTTAGAGACAAGGATGAAACACACTGAACTATCTAAAACAGGGGTCCCCAAACTTTTTACATAGTCGGCCAGTTCACTGTCCCTCAGACCGTTGGAGGGCCTCCACATACAGTGCTCCTCTCACTGACCACCAATGAAAGAGGTGCCCCTTCTGAAAGTGCGGCGGGGGTGGGGTGGGGGTGGATAAATGGCCTCAGGGGGTCGCATGCGGCCCTGCGCCATAGTTTGGGGACGCCTGAAAAAGGAGCAGATCTTTAGCCTCAATCAGATGTTTATTGTGAAGGAAGAAAAAACTCAGTAGAAAACATACAGAATTCTAGAATGATTTTGTCCATTGATTCAACAAATACATGAGTTTTTATGGAGCACAATGTATAAACCATAGTCATTACCCTGAGTTTATTATCTGACAAGGGCAACTCAGCATACTCCCCCCAAAAGTTACATGATCATATAAGGTAGTTTAGTATAAAATGTGAAATGTGTGGCACAGGTTATAGTTGTCATAGAAGACCCACCCTTTCATATTCTCAGTTCATTAACCTCTTTATACTTATATATCACCATATCACCTTGTACCCAGTATAGACTTCATATCCAGTCACTTTAATTATTACACCAACATCTCAGAATCCTTTGCCCACTTGATCTTTCATATCAGCCTTATCAATTCTCAATCCTGAGTAAACTCTGCTGTTTGCTTTCTCAGCTTATGTTCCCAAAGTGCTAAGCATAGTTTGAGAGAATTATGTTCTTTGCTTTTCCCCGATTCTCTATGTGACATATCACTATTCTTCCAATTTTGCTAATTCTCCTGAAGCTCCTGATACCAGAGGCTCCTTCATCTCAGCAGATGACGTGACCTCCTTTGCTGCCAGAATCAAAGGCATCAGGCTTGATTTCACCTTTTCCTTCCAATCTGAAATTTTTTTCTGATCCTCACTTTTCCTTCCCAAAAGTAACTTCTCTATCCTTTTCTGATGACCCTCTCCCTTAAAAACTTGCCCCAGAATTTGACCTAACCATAATTTTCCCTTTCTTGTGGAATCTGCAGTCTCTGAGTCTCCACTGGCTTCTTCTTTTTAACCCCCAAACATGTTACAACTATCTCATTCCCACATTCTTCTGCATTAGTTATTACTACATAACAAATTACCTCAAAATTTACCAGATTATACCAATAAAAAACTTATCTCAGTTTCTGTAGAATATAAGATCAGCTTAATTGATGGTCATTCTGGCTCTGAGACTCCCATGAGGCTGCAATCAAGATGTCATTCAGAGCTTGACTTGGGGCTGCAGAATTCACTTCCAAGGTTGAGTTTCCTCACAATGGAGCAACTGGGTTCTCTCAGAACAAGTGGCTTAAGAAAGCAAGGAAGAAGGAAACCCCAATGCCTTTTATTAGCTAGTCTAATTTTTTTTATTTTTTAATTCATTTTTAGAGAGGAGAGAGAAAGGAGAGAGAGAGAGAGAGACAGAGAGAGAAGAGAGAGAGACAGAGAGAGAGAAGGGGGGAGGAGCTGGAAGCATCAACTCCCATATGTGCCTTGACCAGGCAAGCCTAGGGTTTCGAACCGGCGACCTCAGCATTTCCAGGTTGACGCTTTATCCACTGCGCCACCACAGGTCAGGCCTAGCTAGTCTAATTTTAAAAATTAATTTATTTCAGAGAGAGAGGAAAGGAGAGAGAAAGAAAGACATTGATCTGTTGTTCTATCTAGCCATGCATTTATTGGTTGTCTCTTGTATGTGCCCTGATTGGGGATTGAACCCACAACTTTGGCACATTGAAATGACACTTCAACCAATAGAGCTACCTGGCCAGTGCCTTATTAACTAGTCTTAGAAGTGGATGGAGTACCACCCTAGTTGGGAGCTCAGTTGGTTAGAGCATTGTCCCAATATGCCAAGGTTATGGGTTCAATCCCTGTTCAAGGAACATATAAGAATCAACCAATGAATACATAAAGAAGTGGAAAAACACATTTATGCTTCTCTCTCACTCTCTCTCCTTCCTCTCTCTACAATCAACAAAATAAATAAAAATTAAAAAAAAAAAAGAGTAACACCACCTGATCAGCAGTGGCACAATGAATAGAGCATCGACCTGAGATGCTAAGGTCCTAGGTTTGAAACCCCAAGGTCGCCGGCTTAAGTGTGGGATCACTGGCTCAGCTGGAACCCCTGGTCAAGGCACATATGAGAAGCAATCAATGAACAACTAAATGCCGCAACTACGAGCTGATGCTTCTCAACTCTCTTCCTTCCTCTCTGTCTCTCTCTTTCATTAAAAGAAATAAAATAAAATAAAATAAACACTGTACCATCACTTCTGCATTACTCTATTTGATAAAAGTGAGTCACTAAGTCCAGACTACACTCAAAGGAGCAAAATTGGTCTCCACTGCTTACAGAAAAGAACTTCAAAAATCTCTGGGCAGGCCCTGGCCGGTTGGCTCAGCGGTAGAGCGTCAGCCTAGCGTGCGGAGGACCCGAGTTCGATTCCCGGCCGGGGCACACAGGAGAGGCGCCCATTTGCTTCTCCACCCCTCCGCCGCGCTTTCCCTCTCTGTCTCTCTCTTCCCCTCCCGCAGCCAAGGCTCCATTGGAGCAAAGATGGCCTGGGCGCTGGGGATGGCTCTGTGGCCTCTGCCCCGGGCGCTAGAGTGGCTCTGGTCGCAACATGGCGACGCCCAGGATGGGCAGAGCATCGCCCCCTGGTGGGCAGAGCGGTGCCCCTGGTGGGCGTGCCGGGTGGATCCCGGTCGGGCGCATGCGGGAGTCTGTCTGACTGTCTCTCCCTGTTTCCAGCTTCAGAAAAAAAACAAACAAAAACAACAACAAAAAACAAAAAACAAACAAACAAACAAAAATCTCTGGGCATATCTTAAACCCACTACATGTCTCAAATATACCATTTTTCAAGCCTGCTAGTTATTCAAGATATTTTGCTGCTTTATTACTTTTTTCAGTTATTCCCTTTCCCTACTTTCTCATCACCTAATATTAACAGTCCAGATGATTATCAGCTAACTAAACATGTGCTGTTGAGCATAACTTTCAAATTAGCATGTCATTTAAAGCGCTACAAAACCTAGCCATAGACTATGTTTTCATTGTCTCTCTCCCGGTTTCCCTTACACCTCATCCAGGTAGACTTCTCCTCATTCTCCAAACATCCCTTCTGTGCCTTTGCTCAGATGATTCCCCTCAACAGAAAGACACCCTCCTCACTTTCTCATTGTTCCAGACCCAGTATAATTGCCATTTTATTCAAGTAGATCTTCCCAACCAGAAACATCCCTTTCCTCCTCTGCACATTGTCAACTTTACTGTAATCATCCAATTTTACACTGTTATTGTGTTGGTGTACACCTTTGTATTCCTTCCAGCACTCCAACAATACCTTGCTCATACACTAAATTCTTAATCTTTTTTGAATGAATAAATTTACCTAAATCATTAAGATTTAATTTTACTCTCACCAAATGGCAAATTAAAGTCCCTATAATCTCTAACTCTATTAAACTAATATATTGAGCTAAGGGAAATTGCAGAATGGTCTCTGCTAAAGAAGAATACAGTCTTTTCTCCTGTTATTTGAACAATTTTAATGGCATGACTCAAATTAAATCATGATTATTTTCCAAAAAGATTTGCTTCTGAGATATGTTTGCATATAGTATTTTTACAGTCCCTGGTCAACACAAAATTTCCATGGAAACACACTGGAGAAGAAAAGAACTGAATTGTGTTTGAACTGCATTTTGTCATCTCCATGGAGCTATCCATGCTAAATATTTGAGTGTGCACGGAAACTGTAATTTACAACCAGCTAAGCAAAGACATACTATTTGATGCTTTTAAAAAATGATAATATCTGCTATTAGTTTTAAATATTTTTATTAGTATGTGGATATAATATAAAAAGAAGTTTATTTCTTGAATCATACATTAATGTCAGCAGATCAAACACCCATTTGCTTCTTAGTGCAGAAAAAGAAAAGAAATTAAATGGTCAGCATGGAAAGTGTGGTGTTGTTGTTTTGTTTATAAATGAAATAATTTCTTCTGATATCATTCTAGTTTAAATTTGTTGTCTAGCAACGACATGGCAGCTGGGTTCCCCGAGAGCAAGTGACTCAAGAAAACAAGGAAAAAAGAAGCTTCAATGCCTTTTATTAGCTAGTTTAGAAGGGGCGTACCATCACTTCTGCATTACTCTGTTTGCTAGAAGTGAGTCGTTAAATCCAGCCTACCCTCAAAGGAGCAGAATTGGTCTTTACCTCTTAAAGAAAACTTCAAAATTTTGTGGACATATTTTAAACCCACCACATCACTCAAATATACCATTTTTTTTTTAAATATACCATTTTTCAAGCCTGGTAGTTCTAAATTTGTTGTCTAGCAATGACCTGTGGAACACTTTTGATTCCAAATATAACTAATTTAATATAGACAGTTTGTTTAAAATACACATAGAAACTAAAAGATAAAAATATTTTCACTCACTAAATAGAACTGTAAATGTTTATGATTGACAAATTTATTCTTTTCCTAAGCACTGTGAAAACCTACCCAAGAACTTAAAATCACGAGAAATATTGTATCTTGTAATCTTTTTCTAATCTGTCTTTGGAATATAAATCTATCTTTACACATCAGAATTTCTAGAAATCTATTATAGCAATTTAATATGTTCAAGAGGTATCAGATGTAGCTCAGGATTTTCTTCAAGTTCTCATTCAACATCGACTGTTGACTTTTATGTTTACAGTTCAATAAATATAACAGAACAAACATAATATGGAAAAAAAGAAAATAATTACAAAAGCTGTGTTGTTCATGTTCATTGAAAATGTGCACATAGGCTATAAAGAAGTTGTTACACTTATATTACTTGTTCCAGAATTATAACAACTGTTGGGTTTTAATGTTAAGGAAAGAATGCATTAATAGAAGACAATTTAAATGTATTAGTAACAGTTTGTTTTTTATAGAAAAACTCTCTACACCAAAATTTATCTTGCAAAAAGGACCACATATCTCTTACTGTTAGAAGCAAAACTGAAAAAGTAAGAGGGTGAATGTTAAAAAAGCAGCAGAAAGCTGCTAATGGGGAGTATTCCTTCCATTTGGCCAGTTTTAATTATTCTGATAGTTTTCTCCAGGGGAAATTTGAATAAAGCCTCTACCTAGTTGGGCAGAATAAGGCTGAGTGATCACTACCCCTTCATATAGGTTTGCTACATGCTCAGTCACTTTCTCCAGGTGGGGAAGGATTGCCTCCTAAAGCTATGATTCTGTCTCCTCACAGGCCTTTATAGGATTGCCAATACCTTCACCTGAATTACTGGCAACCTTGCATGAAGGAGCGGAGGCAGCTCCAGTTTATAGGCTTTGTCCCACTTATAGGAACTAAATTTCTTTTTCTGGGGCAGCTTTGGCTTTGATTGAACCAACTGACAGCTCAGAGGTTCAGATGTGATTGATTACACTTTGACTTTTCCATGGAGTGTGGGAGGGTGGAGTGTGAATTTAGTGGACAGAGGGCCATATACCCAACAGAAAGGTAACCCTTGGGGGCTCGGTGGCGGCCGAGCTCGGGGCGCACGTACCAACATGGGGTCGTCAAAGAAGCACCGTGGGGAGAAGGAGGCGGCCGGGACGACGGCAGCGGCCAGCACCGGGGGCGCCACCGAGCAGCCGCCGCGACATCGGGAACACAAGAAACATAAGCACCGGAGTGGCGGCGGCGGCGGCGGCAGCAGCAGCGGGGGCGAACGACGGAAGCGAAGCCGGGAACGAGGGACCGAGCGCGGGGGCGGGCGGCGCGGGACCGAGACCGAGGTCCGCAGCGGTGCGCACGGACGGGAGCGCAGGCAGGCCGAGCCCTCCGAACGGCGCGTGAAGCGGGAGAAACGCGATGATGGCTACGAGGCCGCTGCCAGTTCCAAAACTAGCTCAGGAGATGCCTCGTCGCTTAGCATCGAGGAGACCAATAAACTCCGGGCCAAGTTGGGGCTGAAACCCCTGGAGGCCAATGCCGTCAGGAAGGAGGCGGGCACCGAGGAGGAGCCTGTGGCCGCCGACGTCATCAACCCATGGTCTTGCGACAGCGGGAGGAGCTACGAGAAAAGCTGGCGGCTGCCAAAGAAAAGCGCCTCCTCAACCAACAACTGGGCAAGACCAAGACTCTGGGGGAGGACGACCCCTGGCTGGATGACACTGCGGCCTGGATCGAGAGGAGCCGGCAGCTGCAGAAGGGGAAGGGCTTGGCAGAGAAGAGGGCCACGCTGCTGGAGGAGATGGACCAGGAGTTTGGTGTCAGCACTCCGGTGGAGGAGGAGTTCGGGCACAGGCGCCAGGACCGGAACAGCGCTCGGGACCTGCAGGGCCTCACGGTGGAGCATGCCATTGACTCCTCCCGAGAAGGGGAGACCATGATCCTTACCCTCAAGGACAAAGGTGTGCTGCAGGAGGAGGAGGACGTGCTGGTGATCGTGAACCTGGTGGATAAGGAGCGGGCAGAGAGAAACGTGGAGTTGCGGAAGAAAAAGCCTGACTACCTGCCCTATGCAGAGGACGAGAGTGTGGACGACTTGGCACAGCAAAAACCCCGCGCCATCCTGTCAGAGTACGACGAGGAGCTGGAGGGCGAGCGGCCGCACTCCTTCCGACTGGAGCAGGGTGGCATGGCCGACGGCCTGCGGGAGCGGGAGCCGCAGGAGATCCGGGCCCGGCTGCGGCTGCAGGCGCAGTCCCTGAGCGCGGTCGGGCCCCGGCTCGCCTCCGAGTACCTCACGCAGGAGGAGATGGTGACCTTTAAAAAGACCAAGCGGAGGGTGAAGAAGGTCCGCGAGAAGGAGAAAGAGGTGGCGGTGCGGGCCGACGACTTGCTGCCTCTTGGGGACCAGACTCAAGATGGGGACTTTGGCTCCAGGATGCGTGGCCGGGGTCGACGCCGAGTGCCCGAGGGAGATGAGGAGGCCCTGGAGGAGGAGGAGGAGGAGGAGGAGGAGGAGCCCGCACCTCAGCCCCCACAGTCAGATGACACTCGAGTGGAGAACATGGACATCAGTGATGAGGAGGAGGGTGGAGGCCCGCCGCCTGGGGACCCGGCGGTGCTGGAGGAGGACGAGGCGGAGCTGGAGCTGCAGAAGCAGCTGGAGGAGGGGCGCCGGCCGCGGCAGCTGCCGCAGCGGCGAGGTAGCGGCGAGAAGGTGGTGGAGATTGTGAAGAAGCTGGAGTCCCGCCAGCGGGGCTGGGAGGAGGACGAGGGCCCGGAGCGGAAGGGGACCGTCGTGTTCAATGCCACATCGGAGTTCTGCCGCACCTTGGGGGAGATCCCCACCCACGGGCTGGCTGGCAACCGGGAGGAGCAGGAGGAGCTCATGGACTTGGAACAGGATGGGGAGCGCTCGGCCAACGGCGGCTCCGAGTCTGACGGGGAGGAGAACATCGGCCGGAGCACAGTCAACCTGGATGAGGAAAAGCAGCATCAGGATTTCTCGGCCTCCTCCACCACCGTCCTGGACGAGGAGCCCATCGTGAACAGAGGGCTGGCCGCCGCGCTGCTCCTGTGTCAGAACAAAGGTCTGCTGGAGAGGACGGTGCAGAAGGTGGCTCGGGTGAAGGCGCCCAGCGAGTCCCTGCCATCGGCGGTGTGCTGCACTGAGGACGAGATGGCCGTCGACGACAAGGACAGCCGGCGGGAGGAGTACCGCGGCTTCACCCAGGATTTTAAGGAGAAGGACGGCTACAAGCCCGATGTTAAGATCGAGTATGTGGACGAGACAGGTCGGAAACTGACACCCAAGGAGGCTTTTCGGCAGCTGTCCCACCGCTTCCATGGGAAAGGCTCAGGCAAGATGAAGACGGAGCGGCGGATGAAGAAGCTGGACGAGGAGGCGCTTCTGAAGAAGATGAGCTCCAGCGACACGCCCCTGGGCACTGTGGCCTTGCTCCAGGAAAAGCAGAAGGCCCAGAAGACACCGTACATCGTGCTCAGTGGCAGTGGCAAGAGCATGAACGCGAACACCATCACCAAGTGAAGCTGACCTCCCTTCCGGTCCTCTCCCCAGCTTTAATATTAAATAAAGTTCCCTCCTTATTAAAAAAAAAAAAAAAGAAAGGTAACCCTAAAATCCATGATGTGATGACAGAGGCAAAAAAGAATAAAAAAGCCAAAGTACTCAGGCCTGGAGAGTGACATTTTGATTAGATTTAAAGAGAACCTACACACCATAGATAATCTATTTTTCCCCTCAGATTCCTTCTCTGCCCTGAGAGGCTGACCTACATGGACTGCATAACTGGGCTCCTGTAATGCCAGTGGCCGAGGCCAGGGAGGCCCACATTGGTTTCCGGCAGATGGTAGAAAAACTGTGGAGCCAGAAAGCATTGGGCCATTCCATTTAATAAAGTCTCACAATGGTGGACAAGCACACAGGCAGGGGAAATTGCATCTCAGGCAAACAAACTGCAAAAATGGCCCCTCACAGAGACGGGCAGGCAATCCGCGCATCCGCAGTCCTCCTGAGCACAAGCACCCATAGCCTTATATAGGCCATACACACATGGTGCTGCCATGTGCTCACGCACTAATCAGGCAAAGTGCTTACACCTGTCAACCCTGAGAGCAAGCCTAACACAGCTGCCCCACAATAGGCTATGCACACGTGCCCCTGCTGTGTGCTCATGCACTAATCAAGCAAAGTGCTTGCAGCCAGTGAACCAGTGAGCAAGTCTAACACAGCTGTTTTCCCAACAGCTCCCTTGCCCTCTGACTTCTAGTTGTGTTCAAATATGATGACAAGTTTTTTACAATGAAAAGAACAAAAATAAATTGAAGAAAACAATATTGTAAATAAAAAAAATTTATTCATTGCAACAATACACTATGATAAATGCATAATAAAAACATTTGTAATATTTTATATTGTAATTATGCTTATATGCCTATAAGTTTTAATAATTCTAAGAAAAAAGTGCTCATTTAGATACAAATACGTCACATCACACGCAATGGATTGATTCTGCATCGATCGAATACGACATTTACAGATTAGTCTTCCAATCTCAAAAAGGAGAACATGTAGGAGGACACTTTTTGAGGGAAGACGGAACTTACAAAAGAAGGACTGTCCTCCCTAAAGGAGGATGATTGGTCACCTTAGTTCAGAGAACACAGCGGGGCTAGTACTGGTAAGCAATTGGCAAGGGAGTGAGGAAGGGATGTTTCTTTCCCTGGCTCCCTCCCTGCCACAGAGCCATAGTTTTGTTCTGCTCTGCTAAAATTACCATTCCTGTCAGTGGCTCTCAGCATATAGGTCTCTCTCAAGGGTTTGGTTACCATTCCTTCCCCCTGTCCTTTCTAACTTAAGGGTAGAAATACCCCCTGCTGTTACTAGCCATGGAGTACTTCAACATCCTTCTTTATTTTTTCTAAACCTTGCCTTTAATAAATAACCTGTTGTAAAGTAGTGTACTTAAATCTGTGGGTTACATAGAGACACCAAGTCCAAATGAATTTTTATTATTATTATTATTTTTTTGTATTTTTCTGAAGCTGGAAACGGGGAGAGACAGTCAGACAGACTCCCGCATGCGCCCGACCAGGATCCACCCGGCACACCCACCAGGGGCGACGCTCTGCCCACTAGGGGGCGATGCTCTGCTGCGACCAGAGCCACTCCAGCGCCTGGGGCAGAGGCCAAGGAGCCATCCCCAGCGCCCGGGCCATCTCTGCTCCAATGGAGCCTTGGCTGCAGGAGGGGAAGAGAGAGACAGAGAGGAAGGAGGGGGGGTGGAGAAGCAAATGGGCGCTTCTCCTATGTGCCCTGGCCGGGAATTGAACCCGGGACTTCTGCATGCCAGGCCGACGCTCTACCGCTGAGCCAACCGGCCAGGGCGGCAAATGAATTTTTGAGAAGCTTATTAATTAGTCCTCTAGGTACATGGGGCACAATCCCAAATCATGTAGAAAGTCCCTACAATTCTGTAGCTGATTTTATAGACCAAATCACATACCAGTTGGGGTGGGTAAGGAGGGAGCATGGTACAATAGTCAATTTCTAACAAGCTTACAACATTTATCTATAGGATCTATTAAAAGGAAAAAAAGGATTCTTACACATCAAGACCGCAAGATAACACAGTAGTGATAATTGTTTTACATACCTGGCAAAGACATCCCCAAATCTTCTAGTGTCTACCACCTATCCTTGTTGCCACAACGAGATGGTTAGCTTAGGATAAGGAGAGAAGCTAAATGAAATTATCTTTGCTAAAAGTGTTGGGGCTAGCTTATTAGGTTTCCTAATAAGATAGTCCCTGCTTATTTAGTTTACAAGTTTTTATACATATAAAGGATTTCAAAAGGGATGATTATTAGAAAGCATATAAAATGTTACAGAATACAGGTTTTTCAAGCAAGGGGAGTGAGCTCATGATCCCTTTGTCTAGAGCAGTGGTAGTCAACCTGGTCCCTACCGCCCACTAGTGGGCATTTCAGCTTTCATGGTGGGCGGTAGCGAAGCAACCAAAGTATAAATAAAAAGATAGATTTAACTATAGTAAGTTGTTTTATAAAGATTTATTCTGCCAAACAGTGAAAATCCAACATAAAGTACTTGGTAAGTAATTATTATTATATGCTTTAACTTGCTGTAACTCTGTTTTATAAATTTTATAAAGTAAAGTTACTTCCCTACTTTATAAATCACCATTACTGTGGAACCGGTGGGCGGTTAGAAACTTTTACTACTAACAGAGATACAAAAGTGGGCGGTAGGTATAAAAAGATTGATTACCCCTGGTCTAGAGGTATACCTCACTCTCAGGATTCCAGGAGGGGAGGAAGAGTTACAATCAGTATAGGAATTTTTAATTAAAATATGTAAACATTGTCTCCTAGAGGATCTTAAGGAAGGGGAAGAGAAAGTTTTCAGATAAGTTTTATCTTCTTTGCTGTTTAGCAAGTAGTGGCCTCAGTCCTTCCAGAGAACTATGACTAGTTACTAACTAACTATTGCCCCTTTAATCTCTTTCTGTTTTTTTTTTTCTTTTCAGAGAGGAGGGGTAAGGGGGCTTGACTTTTCCTTTTATTTTATTTCTTTTTTTATTTTATTGGGGTTTTTATTTTGTATTTTTCTGAAGTGAGAATCAGGGAGGCAGAGAGACAGACTCCCGCATGCGCCCGGCCAGGATCCACCCAGCATGCCAACCAGGGGGCTATGCTCTCCCATCTGGGGTGTTGCTCTGATGCGAATGGAGCCATTCTAGCATCTGAGGCAGAGACCATGGAGCCATCCTCAATGCACGGGCCAACTTTGTTCCAGTGGAACCTTGGCTGTGGGAGGGGAAGAGAGAGACAGAGAGAAAGTAGAAGGCGCTTCTCCTGGGTGCCCTGGCTGGGAATCGAACCCGGGACTTCCATATGCCGGGCTGACGCTCTACCACTGAGCTAGCCGGCCAGGGCCTGACTCTTCCTTTTAAAATACTAATGTTAACAATTTTTGTAAGTCCTTGGCACCTTATCACAAACCCTTTGTTAAACTATCCTTAATTACCCAGTTTGATGGTGCCATCTGTTTTCTGAATACTGACCGATACAGATGGTATTGATTTTCAACAAGAAATCTCAGAAACACAATTCTACATTACAATTTGACTATAAATAACATTCATATTATGGAAGCATTTCCCTGTTAACGACATATTTTGTGACTAAAATCTTCCCAAGTGTGGGGAAAATGGCTGTGTTAGGCTTGCTCATGGGTTTACCAGCTGCAAGCACTTTGCCTGATTGGTGTGTGGCAGTGCCACATGTGTGCGGTCTAGGTAAGGCTGTGGGTACTTTCTCTGGGTGAAGATTCTACCAGATCACTCTCCCTCCACTGTGAGGTGCGGTTTTCCCCGCTCCCTTCCCCTTCACTGTGAAAAGCATATTTTCCTTTGTTTATTAGCTCTTTTCCTTTTGTTGTTTCTTCACTCGCCTGTCGTTATAAGCCTCTAATAAACAGGAATGGACTGACACTTTCTGGCTCCTCAGTTCCTCTACCGTCTGCCCGAATCCAATGAGAACCTGCCTGGCCTCAACCACCAGCATTACACCAATCCCCTGAGCTGATCCCTGAGGTGAGCTGCTTTCTGTCTCTGCACAAGTGAGAAGGATTAAGAACAATCCTTCCTTCCATCCTGGCAATTAACCCTGGGTATATTTATAAACAATGAGTCTGTAGCTTTCCCTCAAGGTTTGGCCAGCTTCTCTGACTAAACTTCAGTCCTGATTGTTGGTTTTCAAATTCAGCTCCCTGCTGGGACAACAGCCTGCCCTTGAACCCTAGCCTTCTAAATCTTGCCAATACTTTCCCTGAAGATTAGCTTTTTCCCATTGTCTTTCACTGGCTGACTGTTTCCTATGTCACCAAAATGGACTCCCTTGTCACTGTTTTTGCCCTGCTCCTGAACCTCAAAACTGTCTCAAAATCCCTTCTGTTACACTATCCCTGTCTTTCAGATAGGAATCATATTCATTGATTCTCTTGGAATTTTCTATTTGGACGGCTAGCGCCTTCTTGGAGACTATGACTATTGGGTGAATTTCCCTCCAGCTCTCATGCCTCCTATATGGACTTCTGCCAATAGGATTCTGGAATACTTCACGGTCAAGGTTATATCACTCATGATCAATACAAACTGGAGAGGGATGAACAATACAGTGTTCAAAATAGAGAGAGAGAAAGCAAGAAATCAGTAAGTGTGTATAATGCCACCAGGCAGATTCACACCGGATTCGGGCAGACGGTAGAGAAACTGCGGAACAGGAAACTGTCGGGCCATACTTGTTCATTGGAGGCTCACAAAGATAGGTGAGCAACTAAACAACAAAAGGGAAAGAGCTAATAAACAAAGGAAAATCTGCTATTTGCAGTAAGGGCAAGGGAGCAAGGAAAACAGCACCTCACTATGGAGGGAGAGCGATCTGGAAGAATCGCAGCCCCGGGGAAGCACCCACAGCCTTTTGTAGGCCATGCACAGATGCCTCTGCCACGTACTCACGCACTAGTCAAGCAAAATGCTGGCAGCTGTTAAATCTGCAAGCAAGCCTAATATAGCTGCCCCACAGTGTGCTTTTAGCAAAATATTAAGAACAAGGCATAAGCAACCAATACAAGTGTTGCTCAGCTCATTAATGAATTGGGATTTTTATTTATAAGTCAGCCCTTGTAAGTCAGTTCCCTAAGGCTTAATCACTGTAGATGAACATCACAAGAAGGAATTTAAAAGCCGGAGGATGAAGATCTTAAAATCAAGATTCTAACAATTCTTGGACACCAGCATAAAGACTGTGACAAGAAAAAATATTTTTTCTCCAAAAAGAGGAAAAAAGATGAAAATTATTGTATTACTAACAGCTACTTTGTTGGGCACTTGATAAATTGGTATTTTATCGATGACCAAAGCTGAGAACTGTTAACTGCCTCTAGTCACACTGCTAGTTTTGGGAGAACTAGAATTCAAATTGAGGTTTGTTTTAAAAACACACAGTCTTCTCTTTGCATCATCTTGATATATAAATATGATAGAAAATTGGGCAGCCCTTAAGATAAGTATGATGCCTGACTTGTGGTGGCACAGTGGATAGAGACTTGACCTGGAGCTCTGAGGTTGCTGGTTCGAAACCCTGGGCTTGCCCAGGCAAGGCACAAGTGATATGCAGATGATGAATAACTAGAGTGAAGTAGCTCCGAGTTGATGCTTCTTGCTCCCTTTCTCTCTCTCTCCTTCCCTTTCTCTAAAGTCAATAAATAAAATCTTTTTTAAAAAGTTAATAAATGCTAACTCAATCAATATAAAAAATATATAGGGAAAATGTAAATATAATATTAAAAAAATAGTCAGCGATCCTAAAACTACATAGGGGAATGCAGAGAGATGAAAATAGTTGCCATTTTAGAGCAAAGAGACTATGTCTTGATAAATTTATACCTAAGTATTTTAATCTTGAAGCTATTATAAATATTATTTAAAATCTTTTTTCAATTTATTAGCACTACACAGAAATAGTTGATTTTTGAATGTTGATCTTGTATCCTGCAACCATGCCAAACTCACTTATTTTTTCTATAGTTAATTTATTTGATTTTTTTTTTAGATTCCTCATGGTTTTCTTTGTAGACAGTCATGTTATCTGCAGATAGGAAAGGTTCTACTTATTTTTTTCTAATCTGTACGCCTTTAAATTTTTATTTATTTATTTATTTAGTTTGCTTCTACTGGCTAGGACTTCCAGTATGATGTTGAATTGAAACAGTGAGATAGCGTTGCCTGGCTTTTTTTTTGATCTTAGGGAAAACGTTCACCCTTTCATAATTATAATTTTAACTGTAGGTTGTTTTCAGATGGCTTCTTCATGTTGAGGAAAATCCCTTCATTTTTGTTTTAAAATATTGATTTTAGAGAGAGGCAAGAGAGAAAGGCAGGGGTGTTGGAGGAGCAGGAAGTATCAACTCAGAGTTACTTCACATATGTGCCTTGACTGGGCAAGCCCAGGGTTTCGAACTGGTGACCTCAGTGTTCCAGGTTGATGCTTTATCCACTGCACCACCACAAGTCAGGGATATTTAAAGGATAAGTTGATTGGACTATGTGGGCAGTTTATTGTAGAATTGTGAGGTGTGGGTAGGCAGGGACCTGGTCATTTGTTGAGGGTACTGCCAAATACCATTTTGAGGTATTTTCTCTGAGACCTTTTGATTTACCCTAGGGTGCACACACATGGCTAGCAGTGTTGTGAAAGCAAACAGTGGAAAGGGTTTGCAGAGGTCTCACTATTCAGCATATAGACTTTTTTTTTTTTTTTAAGTGAGAGGATGGGAGAGAGAGACAGACTCCCGCATGTGGCCTGACTGGGATCCACCTGGCAACCCCTGTCTGGGATGGATGTTTGAATCAACTGAGCTATCCTCAGTGCCTAAGACTGACACTGGAACCAACCAAGCCACTGGCTGAGAGAAGGGAAGAGAGAAATACAGTGGAGAGGGAGAGGTGAAGAAGTAGATGGTCACTTCTCACGTGTGCCCTGACCAGGGATCGAACCTGGGGTGTTCGCATGCCAGGCAATGCTCTGTCCACTGAGCAAACTGGCCAGTGCTAAGACTTTTCATTTAATATTTTTTGCTCGATCCAGTCTCCCTGAATTTAGGATCCTTCTGATTCAAACTCTCCATGAACTTAAAACTTTCTATTTCACAGGAGTAACTAGTAATGGGTTAGTCAACTTGGCTGTTTGTCCTAAGAATAAACATTAGATTCTAATTTATCTAGTATTATTCTAGTTTACCCCTAGATTTAGAAGTCTAATTAGTACTCTGTACAGAGTTTCAATCTTCTGGTCTTTCCTTCCACACCTTCCCATTATGTGGACCGCCAATTTATGAGCTGTGGTACAAGATATATTTTTGGGTTTTGTGCCCAGTTACCGGCAGAGTTTCTAAAACTTTTGGAATTTCCTAAATGATAGGAGTATCTTTTGTTATTCAGAATGCACCCCTTTTGAGAGTACCTGAGTTTATGCTAATAAAGTTATTTAGGGGAGAGCCCCTAGATAGCCTCAGGACGGGGTTGGTCACCAGAAGGACCAAGTAATCAGAGGGTTGGAACTTTCAGCCTACTCACAGTCCTCCAGGAAAGGGAGATGGGACTTGAGATTAAGGTCTATACAAAATTCTTGAACAAGGAGATTTGGTGAACTTTTGGGTTCGTGACCATGTGGATGTGCAGGGAGGCAGTGCACAAAGAGAGGGCATGGAAGCTCTGTACCCCTTCCCCCTACCATGCCCTGTGCACCTCTTCCATGTGGCTGTTACTGAGTTGTATCCTTTTATTATAAACCAATAAATGTAAGTAAATATTTCCCTGAGGTCTGTCAACCATTCTAGAGAATTATTGAACCTGAGGAGTTATGGGAACCACCACACCAGAGCAGGAGACCACAGAACCCCTTATTGTTATCTTGTTCCCCCAATACCATCTCTATGTGCTCTAAATATTAACCATCCTGTACCCACCAATGGAAAAGAAGTATGTGTCTCTCCATTTTACTCTATATCTAATCCCAGAGATTTCTTGCTTTGCTTTCTCCCACCCCTTTAATCTACCACCAATAGATTTCATGTAACCCTCCTTATGTCTCCTTTTTTGATTCTAATGTATAATATAAGCTGCAAAACCTTCCATTCTCCAGAACATTTTCTCAATCCATTGAGATTTTGCTTCCCAGCAAATGTCATCAGTTTGGCTACAGGTTTGGATGTTTCTTTCTTATCTATTTATTTATTTATTAATTTTTGTGACAGAGACAGAGAGACAGAGAGAGGGACAGACATGGAGAAAAATGAGAAGCATCAATTCTTCATTGCAGCTCCTTAGTCTCCTTGGTTGTTCATCCCAGTCCAATTGCTTTCTCATATGTACCTTGACTGGGGGGCTGCAGCAGAGTGAGAGACCCCTTGCTCAAGCCAGCAACCTTGGGCTCAAGCCTGTGACCGTGGGCTTCACGCCAGTGACCCTGTGCTCAAGCTGGATGAGCCCATGCTCAAGCTGGCAACCTCGGGGTTTCAAACCTGGGTCCTCCGTTTCCCAACCCAATGCTCTATCCACTGCTCCAACCGCCTGATCAGGGTGGATGTTTTTTACATTGACAATAATAATCCAAATTATAAAGAAATATTTAACAAAGGAGAAGTTCCTCTTAGTCCTCACCCCTAGATACAGTCACAGGTTAGTCTCTATTGAATATACTGTTTAGTGATTCTATGTTTGTAAGGTATATGATAGGAAAAAACAGGAAAATAACACAAATATTAACAGTAGTTAACTCTGGATAGTTGGATTAATAGAGTTCCCCCCCTCTTCTTTTTATCAGTTTTTTGTTTGTTTGTTTGTTTTTACAGAGTCAGAGAGCGAGTCAGAGAGAAGAATAGATAGGGACAGACAGGAATGGAGAGAGATGAGAAGCATCGATTATTAGAGGGTTGGAACTTTCAGCCCACTCACAGTCCTCCAGGAAAGGGAGATGGGACTTAAGATTAGTTTTTCATTGCAACACCTTAGTTGTTCATTGATTGCTTTCTCATATGTGCCTTGACCGTGAGCCTTCAGTAGACTGAGTAACCCCTTGCTCAAGCCAGCGACCTTGAGTCCAAGCTGGTGAGCTGTGCTCAAATCAGATGAGCCCGTGCTCAAGCTGGTGACCTCGGGGTCTTGAACCTGGGTCCTAGGCATCCCCGTCCGACGCTCTGTCCACTGCGCCACTGCCTGGTCAGGTTTTATCTGTACCAGGGGTCCCCAAACTTTTTACACAGGGGGCCAGGTCACTGTCCCTCAGACCATTGGAGGGCCACCACATACAGTACTCCTCTCACTGACCACCAATGAAAGAGGTGCCCCTTCCGGAAGTGCGGCAGTGGCTGGTTAAATGGCCTCAGGGGGCCGCATTTGGGGAGGCTTGAATTCTGTACTTTCTAATGTGCCTACATAAACATCCAATTACTTGTTAAACTTATATTGTCTCTTTCTTAAAATATGTATAATTATATTCAAACTCTCCTTTTTGCATTTTTTTGAAATAAAAATTTCTCTCCCTGAACTTAATGAAGAATAAAATAGTAAAAGCCTCTCCTGATATCTACAAATTAAGGTAAATTTAGTATTAGACAATGGGTCAATATAATTTACCATAGTTTTCATCACTTAATTATGTATTTTGTGTTTAGAGGTACTTAAGTCTGAAGTTTCACAGGTGAGCATACTCTTAAGTTTTCCTTTGAACATCATTCACCATGTGATCTGGAAATCTTTGATACAGAAACTTTACCATTTCCAGGCCTCCAATGAAGATTTCACTCTTCTAAAACTTCATGTGATTCTTTTCCTCTCTAAGACTTTAAAATATTGTACTTCTAGGCCCTGGCCGGTTGGCTCAGCGGTAGAGCGTCGGCCTGGCGTGCAGGGGACCCGGGTTCGATTCCCGGCCAGGGCACATAGGAGAGGCGCCCATTTGCTTCTCCACCCCCCCTCCTTCCTCTCTGTCTCTCTCTTCCCCTCCCGCAGCCAAGGCTCCATTGGAGCAAAGATGGCCCGGGCGCTGGGGATGGATCCTTGGCCTCTGCTCCAGGCGCTAGAGTGGCTCTGCTTGCGACAGAGCGACACCCTGGAGGGGCAGAGCGTCGCCCCCTGGTGGGCGTGCCGGGTGGATCCCGGTCGGGCGCATGCAGGAGTCTGTCTGACCGTCTCTCCCCGCTTCCAGCTTCAGGAAAAAAAAAAAAAAATTGTACTTTTATAGCAAAGCTATAAATTAATCATCATAAAGTCAGATAACTAGCAAATGAAAAGAGAATTTTACACTTGATCAATTGTTTTTAATATCCTGAAGTAACAAATCAGGGACTGATTTTCTATAGCTAATTCAGAGAAACTGACTTAAAAGCCTCATGTAAACATTTCCACCCTTATATCCTATTGATACCTGAAACTCAACAATCATTTATTTTGAGTGACATTCAAAAATTAGTTATCAGCCTTGGCCGGTTGGCTCAGTGGTAGAGCGTCGGCCTGGCGTGCAGAAGTCCCATGTTCGATTCCCGGCCAGGGCACACAGGAGAAGCGCCCATCTACTTCTCCACCCCTCCCCCTCTCCTTCCTCTCTGTCTCTCTCTTCCCCTCCCGCAGCCGAGGCTCCATTGGAGCAAAGATGGCCCGGGCGCTGGGGATGGCTCCTTGGCCTCTGCCCCAGGCGCTGGAGTGGCTCTGGTCGCAACAGAGCGACCCCCCGGAGGGGCAGAGCATCACCCCCTGGTGGGCGTGCCGGGTGGATCCTGGTCCGGCGCATGCGGGAGTCTGTCTGACTGTCTCTCCCCGTTTCCAGCTTCAGAAAAATACAAAAAAAAAAAAAAAAAAAATTAGTTATCAGCTTCACCAGACGGTGGCACAGTGGATAGAGCATTGGACTAGAACGCAGAGGACCCAGATTCCAAACCCTGAGGTCGCTGGCTTGGGCCTGGGCTCGCCAGCTTGAGGGTGGGATTGCTGGCTTGGGCCTGGGATCATAGTCATGACCCCATGGTCGCTGGCTTGAGCCCAAGGTCACTGGCTAGGCTGTAATCCTCCCTCCCCCAAGGCACATATGAGGAAACAATACACAACTAAGGTGCCACATCGAAGAATTGATGCTTCTCATCTCTCTCCCTTCCAGTCTGTCTCTGTCCCTCTGTTACTAAATAAATAAATAAAATTGGTTATCAGTCTCCACTGCAAATACAAGCTTAAGCTTACTCAGGTGACCCTCCCAAGTAAGGAGAAGGTGTGGGCCTGATCATCTCCTAGGCCTCTCTACCTCTAACATTATAGCGCTTTCACTGCTCACAAGCAGATGTTGTGGGTATTGGTCCCTCCTCTCCCGCTCCCAGCCCTTGGTTATACAGGCAGTGGCCAGCAGCTGAGCTGACCTTTCCGCCTGGCTCTTCTCCTTCAGTCCCACGCCCGCCGTGGGCCAGGCCTTAGAGAAAAGCCTCGCTGACTCCTGCGATCACTTAGCTACGGATGCGATGACTTTTAACCCGCTTCCTTCTCCTACTCCAGAATTAGCCATTCCCCTCTCGCCGCCCAGTTCCCAAACCTAAGCACCTACAAGGACGTGCAGGGGCGCAGAGACGCCTCTGCGCAAGCGCGGGATTCTGCCCCGCCCACCCGTGGAGACTAGGACCGGAAGAGCCGTGGGCCAATCAGAGCGTGCCTCGCCTGTACGCCCCCGGCTCCGCCGCGCGTGCGTTTTCCTTTCTGGGCGGTGTTGGAACACAATAGTTGGTTTGCGTACGTTCTCTTCACCGCGTTCCCGCAAATCGTCACCCGTAGAAATGACGTTCCCAGAGGAGTATTCGAATCCCCTCCAGAGGGAGAGGCGGGGAAGAGCGAGGAAGGCTTTTTAATTTTCCAAAAAAACCCCCTTCACTTTCCCAGCCTCCCCCTCACGCTTTTCAGGATAGAAACGGCCCTTTTCAGATAGATTAATAGTTATCTATCTTGTTAAAGGAAAAAGGTATTTTTCTTTTAAATGGTAAGGTTTTTTTCCTGAAGTAATGCGGTATCCGAGTGTTACAAGTCTCGAGGACCCATGTGCGTGTTTCCGGTCTCGGAGCCCCTTCACCTTAGCTCAGGCCGGGCGGGTGGGCGAGACCCGGGACTCTCCCGTTTCCTGTAGTTTCCTTGTGTTTTCTGATTGTAAGAAGAATGTTTTTTTAAAATGCCTGCTCCCTGCAAAACTGTGTAATAGTAAGTACATAAATTTGTGTAAAAAAAAACAACTCAGCCACAACAATCTCGACATCCAGAAATAACAATTTAACGTAGTGCTATATAAACAGAGACTTACCATATATACCGGTACACATGAAGCTTTTTTTTGTTTTGTTTTTATTTAGACAATTTGTTGTTGTTTAGAAAAATGTGAGCACATGATTTTCTCCCAAGGTCTCATAATTTTTCAGGTAAATTAAAATAGATTACATAATCGTTTTTAATGGATGTAATGGCATTTAATGGATACAGTATATGGATATAGTTTGTTCAACCTATCCCCAAATGGTTGGACTTCTAGGGTATTTACTGTTTTTCACTTGTACACACAATTCTAGATGACTATTCTTATATATACATTAGTGTATACATGTACCTGGTTATTTCTTTACAATAAATTCATGAAATGTAATTATTGGGTCAGGGCAAATGCATATTTGTATGATTCTTGAGAATGTTGCCAGAGACTCACCTTGAAATGCATCTACAGTAGTTCCCTGCTTCAGTTTCCTGGGTCAACTGTAGTCCAAATATATTAAATGGAAAATTCCAGAAGTTATTCTCAAGTTTTAAATTGGGTTCTGTTCTGAGTAGTGTGATGAAATCTCTGATGTCTGGCTCTGTCTCCGTCTTGATGTGAATCATCCCCTTGTCCAGGGTAGCCATGCTATGCATAGCACAATCAGACATTTTGAGGGAGAGCCAGCACATTCACATAACATACAGTTATATATAAGGTCTACCGGAAAGTTGTCTGTTTGTATCACAACAAGTTTCAACATGTAAGCACATGTTTATTTGGCGCATGTGTGCCTCTCTATTTTTATCACTTAATGTATACATACTGACGTAGCAAATTAACTAAAACAAAATTGATTCACGTTAGTCTTATGTGTGAAGCGATAGTGTACCCATGGCTACTGATAAAGTTCATTTATGCCACTGTAATTTTTACGAATTTCAACAAGGAAGAAATGCTAAAGAAGCATGTCTGTCGCATCCACCATATTCCCCGGGCTTAGCAACCTCCGACTATCACTTGTTTTTGTCCTTACAAAATTTTTTGAAGGGCAAAAAATTCAAAAATGAAGAAGATACCAAACAAGCACTGGTTCAATTTTTTGCATCAAAAGATAAAACATTTTTCAAAAATGGGATATACAAATTGCCCTCATGCTGGCAAGAAATCATTAATAATAATGGCAATTATATTATTTAATAAAGTTTATTGACGGTAAGAAAAACTTGTATTTTGTTTTATTCCAAAAACAGAACTTTCCGGTAGACCTTATAGATATAGTTGTTCTATTTTGTTAGTTAATGTCGTTAATTTCTTACTCTGCCTAATTTATAAGTTAAACTTTATCATAGGTATGCATGTATAGGAAAAAACTGGCCCTGGCCGGTTGGCTCAGTGGTAGAGCATCGGCCTGGCGTGCAGAAGTCCCGGGTTCGATTCCCAGCCAGGGCACACAGGAGAAGCGCCCATCTGCTTCTCCACCCCTCCCCCTCTCCTTCCTCTCTGTCTCTCTCTTCCCCTCCCGCAGCTGAGGCTCCATTGGAGCAAAGATGGCCCGGGCGCTGGGATGGCTCTTTGGCCTCTGCCCCAGGCGCTGGAGTGGCTCTGGTTGCAACAGAGCGACCCCCGGAGGGGCAGAGCGTCGCCCTCTAGTGGGCGTGCTGGGTGGATCCCGGTCTGGCGCATGCGGGAGTCTGTCTGACTGTCTCTCCCTGTTTCCAGTTTCAGAAAAATACAAAAAAAAAAAAAAAAAAAAAAGGAAAACACTTAGTATATATAGTCTTCAATAATATCTGTAGTTTCAGGCATGCACTGGGGGTCTTGGATCTATTCCTCACAAGTAAGGGGAGACTACTTTACTACTTTATCACTAGCAGATTATGTGAATGACAGCTGTGTCTTCTTGCTAATTTTTTTAAAGATTTTATTTATTGATTTTAGAGAGAGGTGAGAGAGAAAGGGTGGAGGAGGAGTGGGAAGCATCAACTCCTATATGTGCCTTGACTGGGCAAGCCTGGGGTTTCATACTGGTGACCTCAGCAGTCAATGCTTTCTTTATCCACTGTGCCACCACAGGTCAGGCTGCTCATCTTAAATATTGTCAATCTTTGTGATTTTTATCACCTTTCAAAAATCTTTTATCATTTTTATTTTCTTAATTTGTGTTTTGTTGACTAAGTGTAAAACTGAACATCTTTCATATGTTGGCTCAGTTTTGTTTTTTTTTAACTTGTTTTTAATTTTAGCAAGAGAGGAAGGGGGAGAGAGACAGGAACATTGATCTGTTCCTATATGTGCCTCAGCTGGGATTGAACCCGCAACCTCTGTGCTTTGGTATGAAGCTGTAACCAATTAAGCTACCCAGCCAGGGATAGTGGCTCAGTTTATCTGAATTACCAGTTCATGCTACAAATATCGATTGACTTACAACCTATGCAACTTACGACCATTCGACTTTACGACCACAACCACTAGCCATGACTGCTCCGCGTCTGGCAGCACAAGCGTTGCCCAGCTGGGCGTACAACAATGCGGACCAGCTTTCAGCAGCACTACCATCTCCACGTGCACCATTTCAACTGTATCCCAGACTCGGTACAGCAATTTGTGTTTTGTGTCTTAGATATTTTTCATCAAACCCCTCCCAAGATGTCTACCAAGAGGAAATTGTCTTTGCAAATATTAAACCAGTTGTACTGGTAATGCAGTGTTTTAAGCCTGACGAATGTAAAAATAAGAAAGAAAATGGTGTAGAGATGATACAAATGGCATAAAATGAACAAAGAAAATTATGATATATAACAATGAAAGAAAATTATGATAAAATATGACTTAAAGATTTTTATAACATCATTTCACAGTACTGTACATATAGCCTACTCAACTTACGACCAAATCGTGTTACGACCAGTCTGTCGGAACCAATTGTGGTTGTAAGTCGAGCACTAGCTGTATCTACCTATTTTATTTTTTGTGCAGCAGGCTGTTTATTTTTTTCTTTTTGTTTTATATATCTGCCTATTTTAACATTGAAATTTATTGGGGTGACATTGGTTAACAAAATTATACAGATTTCAGGTGCACATTTCTATAACACAGTATCTATACACTGTATTGTGTGTTCACCACCCCAAGTCAAGTCTCCATCCATCACCACTTATTCCCCCATACCCTCTTCTACATCTCCCATCCCTTCTCAGCAATCACCACATTCAGGCAGTTTGGCCCCAGAGCCTGTGCTCTTAACCTCCATATTATATTGCCTTTTCACAATATGGAATCTGTTCATCTATAATAGACATGTCATTCAATTTGCCTTTACCACTTCCCCAACTCTCAATCTGCATCCTTTTCCTTTTTAATGAATAAGTACCCACTTGACCTTCCCCTTTTCTGCCATAGCTGATTGGACTAGGGATAGGTGGAAAATTGATTCAGGCTGATCCAATTGGATTCCTTCCCCTAGGAATTTGCTAACAGTCTTACCTGGTCTCTTGACCTAGAAAGTGATGACACAGAGGTAAAGCAGGGAGAGACATTTGACCTATGGAGAAAGCAGGCCCGCAGAGAGGGGCAGATGCACAGAGAGAAGCAAAGCTAAGAAGCCCCGTGGCCCCAGAAAAGGGTGGTGGGGTAGCCGCCTGGGCTTCTGAGTTTTTCCAGTCCTGCTTTGCCCTTACTAAGCCCTACTGCCCTTTCTGCCCTTAGGGATTTACACAAGGTACCTGTCTTCCTTCAAAATCTTTCAGTTTAAGCTCACCTGAATGACTTCTCTTCCTTTTGAAACTAAAATATGCCATTTAAAAACATGTGGGCCTAGCCTGACCTGTGTGGCACAGTGGGATAAAGCGTCGACCTGGAACACTGAGGTCACCGGTTCAAAACCCTGGGCTTGCCTGGTCAAGGCACATATGGGAGTTGATGCTTCCTGCTCCTCCCCTTTCTCTCTCTCTCTCTCTCTCTCTCTCTCTCTCTCTCTCTCTCTCTCTCCTTTCTAAAATTGAGTAAAGAAAAAAAATAATAAAGAAATTAAAAAATAAAAACACATGGACCTTTATTTTCCCAAGCTTTCTTTTAAAGTTCCCAGTTGTATTTTCTTCACATAGATCTTGTACGTTTTTTATTTAGGTCATTCCTAAATATATTTTAGGTGTTTTTTGCTCTTTACAGTGGTAATATCTGTTTATTGTTATTCCCTTTATATCTTAATCTACAAAAATACTTTCATCAGTTGGAACTACTAAATGTCAATGGCTTGTAAATGTGACATTACTCTTTTGAATGTGTTTCAAACTAATGTTTTTCACTGGATATATTTTTTAGTTCTAAACTTTAGTTATTCCGGTGATGATTCATGTGAGAATGACAATGATTCATTTGATGTAAATGAGCCACAAGGATCCTAAAGTATAGAATTTCCTACAACCTGACTTTAAAAAAGTCTCATATATAAATAAAAACATTGAGTTTCCAACAATATTTGGCTAATATTAAAACATAAAATGAGGAAAGCTATTTTCAATAAGAAAATTTTCAGATACAAAACAATAGAAGGCATTTTTGGATAGATAATTTCAGTACAATAGACAAAATAATAGAGATTAAGAGATAATCCAAACCCTTTGGACTAGATATGTTTCAGAATTCAGAGTTGTTGGGATTTAAGACAGGAATATATGCATCTATATGCATATACCATATTTTCTGTAACACCTTAGCAGGGTCTAGAGCAGGGGTCTCAAACTCGCGGCCCGCCCACCAATTTTGTGCGGCCCGCAGACTAATCAAACTTCGTGGATTAGTCCGCGGGCCAGTCTGTGGCTGCACAAAATTGGTGGGCGGGCCGTGAGTTTGAGACCCCTGGTCTAGAGCATCTTGTAATATTAATATTTGTGCAACAAAAATGCATTAGTGTTAACCCTGACTAGGAAAAATAAAGATTATATAAGCTATAAAATAACCACATATCTGTTCAGGTCAGATTTTGTTGCCTAATGAGTTTGCCTTGAACATATGAAAAATGTATGTATCTAGAGAAATTTTTGGATTTGTAATTTTAGATAATGGTGTATAGACCTGTGAAAACAAATATGTTTAGATTTCAATACTTGACCCATTCTGGGGGTCAATTTAAGAGTTATTTGAAGGCCTGGCTATATTAGTCTTATGGTTTTTTAGGGTGTTTAGTCTGAAGGGAAGAGAGTACACTTTTAGAAGAACAAAGTACAGACTTTGAAGTAATTATTAAAAATGTAATAGGTAGCCTGACCAGGGGACACTAGGACTCAGGTTTGAAGTTTCGAGGTCTCTGGCTTGAACACGGGCTCATCTGGCTTGGGTGCAGGCTCACCAGCTTGAGTGCAGGCTCACCGGCTTGAACATGGGATCATAGATATGATCCTATGGTTGCTGGTTTAAGCCCAAAGGTCACTGGCTTGAAGCCTAAGGTTGCTGGCTTGAGCAAGGGGTTACTGGCTCAGTTGGAGCCCCTTGGTCAGGGCACATATGAGGAAGCAATCAATAAACAACTGAAGTGCTGCAACTACAAGTTGATGCTTCTCATCTCTCTCCCAGTTTGTCTGTTCCTGTCTGTGTCTTTCTCTCGATAAAAGAAAGAAAAGGAAGAGAAGGGAAGGGAGAAAAAGGGAGGGGGAGAAAGAAAGAGGGACAGAAGGGAAAGGAAAGAAAGGGAGAGAAGAAAGAAAGAAAGAAAGAGAAAAAAGAAAGAAAGAGTAAGAGGTAAAGTACCTTAACTTGTATTTTTTTTTTTAATGTTCTATTGATTTTAGAGAGAGGAAGAGAGACACAGGAACATCAATCTGTTTCTGTATGTGCCCTGACCAGGAATTGAGCCGGCAACCTCTGTGCTTTGGTACGATGCTCTAAGCCAGGGGTCTCAAATTTGCGGCCCGCGGCCCGCTGAACAATTTTGTGCGGCCCGCAGACTAATAATCCACGAAGTTCAAAATATTTTGGATAAAATTAAGTAAGCCTAGGGGCCTACTTGTATTTTTCATTTCTCTAGCATCCTAGCTAGATATTTGCTTAGTTAACAGCAGTTGTGATGCGAACTACAGTTTCTGGTCGTTTTGTGACACTGAGTAAACTGCATGTACGATTGTGCTTGTTGTACTGATTTTTTTTTTGTTTTCAACTGCAGTGAGAAAAGTGTTGCATAACAGTTGCCTTTTGTAGACCTAGTGTGCCCCCCAAACGGCTGTGATCTTGCTCTGTGGCCCACATGCTGAGTTGAGTTTGAGACCCCTGCTAAGCTATCTGGCCAGAGCATTAACTTGTATCCTTGATCCTTGTCATTACTCATTATTTCAATGTGTGGTGTTTAGTTGAAAAGAATTACAATAAACATACTTCCTAGAAAATGTTAATATTAATAAATTGCCCTATATTTTCTTCAACCTGGCCATAAAGGGATCCTTGATGTTTTTATTTTTTATTTCTAGCACATAGAAACACTTCCTTCTAAATATACTATAACTGTAAAGATATTGTTTCAACTTAGTCTTCTAAAGTATCAAATTAAGGAACCTATTCAGTAATGTGCATTGCAAGTTTACTCTGCCAAAATGTTGTAGGTGCTGAGAATAATAGTCTGGTAGGAAAGAAGCACACTAAAATAGAACACTACAATTTCATATGATAAGTTATGTGATAGAGCAAGTACACTGTGCCATGGAACATCATGTTCTAAAGTGAGGGATAGATAGAAGGTTAAGTAAGAAATTAGGGGAAGTGAGGAGGGAAATTTAAAAAATGTTCCAATGAGTAAAGGGTATACAGGCTTTCTCTGTATTATTTATTACAACTGCATGTGAATCTACAATTATTTCAAAATAAGTTTTTTGGCCCTGCCTGGTTGGCTCAGTGGATAGAATGTTGGCCCTGCGTATGGATGTCCTGGGCTCAATTTCCGTCCAGAGCACACAGGAGAAGCAACCATCTGCTTCTCTCCCCCTCCCATTCACCCTTATCTCCCTCTTCCCCTCCTGCAGCCAGTAGCTTAATTGGTTCCAGCCTCTCCCTAGGCACTGAGGATAGCTTGTTGGTCTGAACATTTAGCCTCAGGTGCTAAATATAGCTTGGTTGATTTGAGCATTGGACCCAGATGGGGGTTGCTAGGTAGATCCTGGTCAAGGCTCATGTGGGAGTCTGTCTCACTGTCTCCTCTCCTCTCACTTAAAAATAAATAGATAAATAAAATAATTTTAATGCTATGAAAATTAGGATAGGATATTGACAGAAATTAGGGGATTTATTATATATGGAGTAGTTAGGAATGGCCAAGCTAATAAAACAAGTTAGGTCATTACATATGAATATCTGGAGAATATTAGAAGTACAAAGGCTCTGAGAGAGTATGCTTGGTCTGTGTGGAAATGGCAGGGACACCACTGTGGACAGAATGGGATGAGCAAGAGGGAGAGCAATAGGAAATGAGATCAGAGAGTTGGTAGAGATAGTGGTAGTAGATACAGATTTTATAGGAGATTTTAGATAACAATTAAGGACTTTTCTTTCATTCTGAGTAAAAAGGGAAGCCATAGGAGGATTTTAAGCAGAAAAGTAACAAAGTAACATTTTAACAGTATCACTTCATTGGGTAAAAAATTGACCAAGTGAAGGGGACATGAGATGATTTTTTTGTTTTGTATTTTTCTAAAGTGAGAAGCTGGGAAACAGAGAGACAGACTCTCGCATGCATCTAACCAAGATCCACCTGGCAAGCCCAGCAGGGGACAATGCTCTGCCCATCTGGGGTGTTGCTCCGTTGCAACCAGAGCCATTATAGTGTCTGAGGCAGAGGCCATGGAGCCATCCTTAGCTCCTGGGCCAACTTTGCTCCAATGGAGCCTTGGCTGTGGGAGGGGAAGAGAGAGATAGACAGAAAGGAGAGGGAGAAAGGTGGAGAAGCAAATGGGCACTTCTCCTGTGTGCCCTGGCCCGGAATCAAACCTGGGACTTCCACACACCAGGCCAATGTTCTACTGCTGAGCCAACCGGCCAGGGCAGAGATGATAATGGTTTTGACTAAGGTGGAAGAGGAGGACATAATGAGATTATAAACTTTTCAGTACAGCTAATTGGATGTTCTAATGGATTGTATGTGGAGAAGAGGAGTAAGAATGATCCCAAGGTTTGGGCCTGAGCAAGTGGAAGGATGGTGCTATTACTTTTGTGAAATGAAGAACATGAAGGAAGAGTAGCATAGGACAGATTAGCAGTTTAGTTGAGATGCCTGTAGATATCTAAATGGAGATGCCAAATGCCTGTTGGATATGTGTCCATGTCTGGAGTTTGGGTAGTAGTTGGGCTAGATAAATGAACTTGGGAGGCAATAGTGTATACATTATAAAGTCGTGTACTGTTATGAGAACTACAAGTGAGTGTATGTGGATAGGGAAGAGAAGAGGTCTATGGGCACTCCACTTTTTAGAGGTTGGGAAGATAAAGGTCAACTCAGAAAAGAAGACAGAAACAGAATGGCCATTAAGGTAGGAGAATAACTAAGGAGGGCAGTGTCTTAGAGACTAGGTATTTCAGGAAGAAAAGACCAATTAAATAAGTCAGTTGATACTGATAGGTGAAATAAAATAAGAACTGAGATTTGTTCTTTAGATTTGGACTGCATGGCCTGACCTGGTGGTTGCATAGTGGATAGAGCGTTGGACTGGGACGCGGAGGACCCAGGTTCAAAACCCCAAGGTTGCTGGCTTGAGCAAGGGGTCACCCCCTCTGCTGTAGGCCCCCTCCATCAAGGCACATATGAGAGAGCAATCAATGAACAACTAAGGTGTCGCAATGAAGAATTGATGCTTCTCATCTCTCTCTCTTCCTGTCTGTCTCTCTCTCTGTCTCTATCACAAAAAAAAAGAAAAATATTTGACTGCATGGAGGTAATTGGTGATTTTTATGAGTGCAGTTTTGATGACACAGTGGGAGGAAGACCTGAGTGGAGTGGACTCAAGTGAGAAAGATGAGTCAGTGAGAACGACGCATAGACAATTCTTTGGAAGAACTTTGATTAAGAGAGAGGGAATGTTAAGAAAAGAGGCAGTAGCTTTATCCTGAGAACAATGGGGAGTCAATGAAGAACTCTTGGTGTCTACCCTTTCAATGACAGTATAAAATACTTGATATGACTTCTTTGTTAATGTGTCTTTATTAGTTATTATATGCCAGAAAGACATCATATTTTGATTGTCTGCTTTAGGTCATAAGATATTTGTTCTGTACCTTTGTGTATATACATATATATGGCAAAAACCCCTTAATATAGATTAACATTCAAATACGCCATGGATCTAAAAAGAAATACAGAGGTGGTACCAGTGTCAGTAACTGTTTTACAGTTTGGCCATTATATTACTGATGGGAATTCTGCTTTTAATGAACTAGTCTCTTAAAAGGTACAAAAATAAAAGAGATGAAGGGAAGATCCTATAAAGGGGGAATTTTGGACATTTCTTCCCTGTGGACTGAATAGTATTTAAACTAGTTTTCAGAGAAAATAGTTGTTTGTTACATTTACCAAAAACTTACTATCAAACTACTAGGTTTTGTGCAGAGAGATAACCTGCCCAAAGGTTTCCAGCTTATAAGTGGTAGAGTTAGTATTTGAACCCAGGCAGTCTGGTCCATGAGCCCAGAAGCTTCACCACTACCCTCAGCAGATAAAAAGAAATTGAGATAACAAATGATAAGAATAGTGCTTAAACTTGCTTAAGCAGAAATCAAAATGGGAAGTTATTATAAAGACACATCAAAGTGGGGGCCTCCCAGAATCCAAGAGCAGGGCCAGGGCAAAGGTCTCTGACGGACTGTGAATTGGTGATTAGTCAGGAAGCAAGAAGGATGTTCTCATTCCCAAAAGGTAGACTCCATAAATGGTTCATGCACTATATGTCTGGGGTTTCTACAAATAAAATATTTTGTCTTCAATTACTTTTTTTCATAAATGTACAGCAGGTACAAATAGCATACAAAAGCATAGAGTTTTTTGTGACAGACAGAGAGAGGGACATATAGGGACAGACAGATAGGAAGGGAGAGAGATGAGAAGCATCAGTTCTTTGTTGAGGCTCTTGGTTGTTCATTGATTGCTTTCTCATATGTGCCTTGACTCGCTCCAGCAGAACAAGTGACTCCTTGCTCAAGCCAGCAACCTTGTTCTCAAGCCAGAGACCTTGAGCTTCAAGTCAGCGACCTTTGGGCTCAAGCCATCATCCATGGGGTCATGTCTATGATCCCATGCTCAAGCCAGCAACCCTGCGCTCAAGCTGGTGAGCCTACACTCAAGCCAGATGAATCCATGCTCAAGCCAGCGACCTTGGGGTTTCAAACCTAGGTCCTCTGCATCCCAGTCTAACTCTCTATCCACTGTGCCACTGCCTGATCAGGCTAGACTTTCTTTAATTATAAGAGAAGCAGGATCAGCCTAGCAGTCTGAAGATATTTATTTTTGTTTATAAACATTCATGGAAATTTTTGGGAATAATGGATATGTTCAATATGGTTAGTATCTTGATTGTGGTATTGGTTTCACAGCTATACACATATGTCAAAACTTAAAAAACAACAACAAATTGTATGCTTTAAATATATACAGTTTGTTATTTAGATCTCAGTAAAACTTTTTTTTTTATTTTTACATATTGATGGATTTTAGAGAGGAGAGAGAAAGAGAAACATTGATTTTTTTTTTGTTCTACTTATTTATGCAATCATTGGTTTATTCTTGTATTGGTGCCTTGACAGGAGATCAAATCTACAACCTTGGTGTATCAGGAGGACACTCTAACCAACTCAGTTACCTCGCCAGGGTACCTATTTGAATTTTTTTTAAAGCAAAAACTATTTAATCCTTTTGAATTAACTAGATCCTATCTGTTTCCTTTCATCACCTGTTAAACTATTTTTACACAGAAGAACATTTTAATAATACTCACCCCTATAACAATTTAATTCCCAATTGTATTCCTGTTTTATTGTAGTTAGGGTTTTACTGTGTAGGTTGGAGGATGGAAAAGATGAAGGGCAGAATGAGGTTGGCTGCCACTCTGCAGTCTTTGAGTAATTCATCTTGCTTTTTTATCCTACATCAGTGGGCCCAAATCATCCTGGGATAATAGTTTTACCTGTTGTTTAAGAATCTTACTTGTTCCCTTTGTTGCCTTTGATAGTGGAAGAAATACAGATAACGTTGATAGGGGTGAAGAAAATAATGTATATGCAACCTGTGTGGTTCTATTTACTTCAATGGCTAATACATAAACTGAGGTAAGGAATGCAGTTTTAACATATTTACTGATGATTATTTAAGTTAGTCGCTCTACACAGAGCCCCTAAAAAGCAACTAGAGAGAGAATTAATTACTGTATGTCCAAATCCAAACCCTAAGGACCTTATCTTTTCAATTTGCGGAACTTGTTTAACTCTATGCAGAACATTTATTTACTTTTCTAGGGCTGGTACAGAGAGGCTTTAACAGAGACTTCAAGATAAAGCCTTGAGTAGTTTTTGTTTTTTTTAAGTGGAGGGAGCACAAATAGGGGCAGACAAACAGGAAGGGAGAGATGAGAAGCATCAATTCTTGGTTGCAGCACCTTAGTTGTTCATTGATTGCTTTCTCATATGTGTCTTGAAGGCAGGGGTGGGGGAGGCTCCAGTGGATCCCGTAACCCCTTGCTCAAGCCAGAAACCTTGGGTTCAAGCCAGCAACTGGGGCTTCAAGCCAGAGACTTTTGGCCTCAAACGAGTGACCATGGGATCATCTCTATGATCCCATGCTCAAGCCAGCGACCCTGTGCTCAAGCTGGTGAGCCCGTGCTCAAGCCAGGTGAGCCTGTGCTCAAGCCAGCGACCTTGGGGTTTTGAACCTGGGTTGTCTGCATCCCAGAATGACACTCTATCCACTGCGCCACTACCTGGTCAGGCTTGAGTTTTATTATTATTTTAAAAAATAACTAAGCTAACATGATTGAGAGTTCATTAGACACATGTTCATGATCTTTCTCTTGTCAACTTCAGTCATCAAAGTGATGGAAATATAGTGCCCTGCCTGGTTGATACAGTTCACTCTAGTTACACCCATATTTCTAAGGTTATTCCTGTTCAGTTTTTTAAGTCACATGAATGACAGATGCCTTACCACTGTTTCCGAGGCCTAGCATGATCTGACTGGTCCCTGCCTATTTTGCCAAATTCATCTTACTCACTCTTCCCCTCCTTGATCATTTATTGCTCTAGCCACACTGTTCTCTTTCAGGTCCTCAGATATTCCAAGTTCTTTCCTACTTTAGAGACTGTTCATGCTGTTTCCTCTGCTTGGATGCCCTTCTCTTTGAATGGTTAGAATCCTTTGGGTTTCAGTTGATGTACTATCTCCTTATACATTTATGAGTGTTTACCATGTTTCAGGCATGTTTTAGATGCTTGGGACAGAGCAGTAAACCCGACAAAGGTCCGTGTCCTCAGAGATCTCCCCTAATTACCCTAATGAAAAGCTTTCTTGCCCCCTCCCCTGTTAATTGGCCACCTTCCATCCTTGTTTTGTGTCCCTTTTTAGTATTCATCGCAGTTTGTATTTATTTTACTTCTTTGCTTATCTGTCCCCGCCCTCAACTGAAATATAAGCTCCATGCTGGCTGGGGCCTTATCTGTTTCCTATTGTGTCCCCAGCTTCTAGCACATACCTGGGATATAATAGGTCTCAATAGATATTGAATGAATGAATAATCAGCAGTTGAAGCAATTTTAGCATGTCATCTGTTAAACACTAAAGCTAAAGGATAGGTGCCTGACCAGATGGTGGTGCAGTGGATAGAGCATTGGCCTGGGATGCAGAGGACCCAGGTTCTAAATCAGAGGTCACCAGCTTGAGCATAGGCTCATTTGACTTGAGCTCAGGGTCACTGGCTTGAGCATGGGATCATAGACATGACCCCATGGTCCCTGGTGTGAGCCCAAAGGTCATACTGGCTTGAAGCCCAAGGTCGCTGGCTTGAGCAAGGAGTCACTGGCTCAGCTGGAGGCCCCTCCAGTCAAGGCACATATGAGAAAGCAGTCAATGAACATCTAAGATGCTGCAATGAAGAATTGATGCTTCTCATATCTCTCCCTTCCTGTCTGTCCCTATCTGTCCCTCTCTGTCACACACAGACACACACAGAAACACACACACACACACACACACACACACACACACACACACACACACCATTTTAATGTGAACCTAATGTCTCCGTGGATAGAACCAAATGTACTACAAGGTGCCCAATAACTAGTAAGTGACAGAGAAATATTTTAATCCAGATCTTTCTGACTGCAATAGCCTTATTCTGGTCACTATGTTTGTTGGAGGCAAAGTAGGTGAGAGGAAAAGAAAAAGGCCCTGAGAAAAATATAATTGTTTCTGGCCACAGTACTAAGCCCATGTCTTAAACATAAATGCTCAAAAATTAATTGTGAAATGAATGTATAATAAAATATAACTTCTAATTTGATTAGAATATTTATCTTGGCCAACTAAGGCAATAGGAAATTCTGCTTCTTTTAATCACAAACAAAAAATAACTTGCTTATTTTCCATGCTTCCCAAATCTAAAAGTAATTAACAAGAATAGATGATGGGCCTGACCGGGCGGTTGCGCAGTGGATAGAGCATCGGACTGGGATGTGGAAGACCCAGGTTCGAGACCCCGAGGTCGCCAGCTTGAGCACGGGCTCATCTGTTTGAGCAAAAGCTCACCAGCTTGAGCCCAAGGTCACTGACTCGAGCAAGGGGTTACTCGGTCTGCTGAAGGCCCGCGGTCAAGGCACGTATGAGAAGGCAATCAATGAACAATTTAGGTGTTGCAATGCACAACGAAAAACTAATGATTGATGCTTCTCATCTCTCCATTCCTGTCTGTCTGTCCCTGTCTATCCCTCTCTCTCTGTCTCTGTCTCTGTAAAAAAAAAAAAAAAAAAAAAATAGATGATGGGCTAAGAATACACATCTACATTATCTCTCACCTAAAATCCAGAAGGGTATGTGTGTATAAAATATATGCATTCATTTCATGCATTCAAAATATACAGTATTTTAGATACCTATTGCTACTCTGGTTTTCCATTTCTACACGCTAAACACACATACATACATTTCAATTTCCAAAAGCCTGGAAAAACAAGGAAGAGCTTTATCAGAAACGCTGAGTTTCTGAGAGATATCAGACAGGATCAGATATATCTAGGAACAAAACTGAAAGAAACTGCAGTCCAAAAACTTGTTCAGTGTCATACCAACTCGAAAATCAATGGATAAAACAAGTGAGAGGAACAAGCCCTGGACATTCTTCAAAGTGATTAATTGAGGTACTATATAAGAAGTAACTAGGCTGGATAACCACCAACCTGTCTCCTACTCTTCACTAAATAACAGGCTGCAGAAATGCTTGTTTATACTAAAGAAGGACATGCAAACTGAAGCTAGAGAGAGATAGAGCTATGCTGCCTCAGCTAGCTCCTGACTGCCAGGAGGGACAGGAAACCCTATCTCAGAAAACAAGTCATTAACATACTCTTTCCAGTAGCATATCTCTCAACTCTAATTACAGAAAGCAAGTGATAGTAACATATACAGAATTTATTGAGCAGGAAACTAAGGGTTAACGGCTATAATGATAAACAGTATAAATATCATTAAGCCCTGGCCAGGTAGCTCAGTTGGTTGGAGCGTCATCTAGATCCACACAGTTTGCAGGTTTGATCCCTGATCAGGGCATGTACAAGAAACAACCAATGAATGCATAAATAAGTGGAACAGCAAACTGACGTTTTTCTCTCTCTTTCTCTTCCATGCTCTAAAAATCAATTAATTAAAAAAAATTGGCCCTGGCCAGTTGGCTCAGTGGTAAAATGTCGGCCCAGCGTGTGGATGTCCCAGGTTCAATTCCCAGCCAGGGCACACAGGAGAAATGCCCATCTGCTTCTCTACCCCTCCCCCTCTCATCTCTCTCTCTCTCTCATCTCCTCCCCTCCTGCAGCCATGGCTCAATTGGAATGAGCTGGCCCTGGGTGCTGAGGATAGCTCCATGGCCTCCATTTCAGATGCTAAAAAAATAAAAGGGGCTCCAGTTGCAACAGAGCAAGGGCCCCAGATGGGCAGAGCATCGCCCCCTAGTGGGCTTGCTGGGTAGATCGCGGTTGGAGTGTATGCAGGAGTCTGTATCGCCTCCCCTCTCACTAAAAATAAATAAAATAAAATAAAATTTTGTGGTAGTCCAACCCATGTAAGAAAAGCACTGGAGGCCCTGGCCGGTTGGCTCAGTGGTAGAGCATCGGCCTGGCGTGCAGAAGTCCCGGGTTCGATTCCCAGCCAGGGCACATAGGAGAAGCGCCCATCTGCTTCTCCACCCCTCCCCCTCTCCTTCCTCTCTGTCTCTCTCTTCCCCTCCCGCAGCTGAGGCTCCATTGGAGCAAAGATGGCCCGGGAGCTGGGGATGGCTCCTTGGCCTCTGCCCCAGGCGCTAGAGTGGCTCTGGTCGCAACAGAGCGACGCCCCGGAGGGGCAGAGCATCGCCCCCTGGTGGGCAGAGCGTCGCCCCCTGGTGGGCGTGCTGGGTGGATCCCGGTTGGGCTCATGTGGGAGTCTGTCTGACTGTCTCTCCCCGTTTCTAGCTTCAGAAAAGTACAAAAAAAAAAAAAGAAAAAGAAAAAGAAAGAAAAAGAAAAGCACTGGCTCTGGCTGGGTTGGTCAGTGGATAGAGCATCATCCAGGCATGCCGAGGTCATGGGTTAGATCCTTGGTCAGAGCATATGCGAGAAGCAGCCAGTGAGTGTACACCTAAATAGAACAATGAGTTGATGCTTCTCACTCCCTCTCTCTTTTTTCTCCCTTCCCCCCTTTCTCTCTCAAATCAAGGGAATTTTTTAAATAACAAACACTGAACTCAACAAAACAAAAGAACTAAACACTCAAGGAAAGAGTTAATCTAGCAAACAGAGGGACTGAGTGCATAAGCAAACTTAAAAGTAATGTGATGTGAAAGGATTCCACAATCACATTAAAGAGTCAACTTGGAAACTAAAATTTTGATTTTTGAAAACAAAACAAAACAATAAATGATCTATTAATAGAAGAGAGATAGCAGAAGAATAAATTAGTGAGTGGAATATAGAAGCTGAGGAGTTCTCCCTAATGCAGTTCATAAGACAGGAAAGTAAATAGATCTAGGAGTTTCAATATCCATGTAATAGAGGCACTAGAAAGAAAGGAGAGAATGCAGAAGAGCAAATAATGATAAAAGATTTCTCAGAGTTTAAGAAAAATACAAGTCTTCAAATAAAAAATATTAACCAAGATGATGAAACAGAACCAACACCTAGAAATGTCATGTTGAAATTTTAGAACACTAGGAATAAAGATAAAATTCTAAAAGCTTCCAAAGGGATTAACAGGTTAAACCTAAAGGAATGAGAATCAGTGTAGCTTCAGTTTTCTCATTAACAACATTGCTGGAAGACAACAGAACAATGCCTTCAAAGATCTGAGGAAAAAATGATACTGAGAAAAACTTTTAAGTAAGAGTAATAAAAATAGTTACTTTTGCATATCCAAATATTCAGAAAATTGAAATAATGACTTGGGGATGTTAGCAAAGTGAACAATGAATCCACGAGAAAGGAAGATATAGGATTTAGGAATTAATGTGAAGGAGAAACTGGGTAGGCTGAAGGTACAGTATATTCTGGGTTACTACTAATTACCTTGTATCCAGGACCTCCAACACTCCACCAAATACATCTATTCCAACTCTAGATGATACCTAGAATTTTCATCATCAACAAGCCTCTCTTCAATGAAGATAATCAGAAATTTTGTTGGGTACAAAGGACTCTTCCAACTCAGAACTAATCTCAGGAATATGACTTTGCTATATTGCTTCTTATAATCCTATAAGAAGTTAAGGAGGTCATGCTTGCTATGAAAATAATGTTTTATTCATCACTGCATTTTGCCGATTGCAAAAGTTTGAATTAGAAGGTGGTTCTTTTTCATAACGGCATATAAAGATAAGAAATGATATAGCAAAGTGTTCTGTGACATCAGAACAATCTGAATTTGAATTACATCTCTGTGATTTGATCTTGAATAAGATATTAAACCTCTTTGTCCCTTAGTTTGTTCACATATAAGAATAACAAGGTCTACCTCTTAGATTTAAGAAGTTAACATAAGTAAAGGAGCATAGTGTGCCAAGAGTTTCAACCCTGGTTATACATTAGAATTACTTAGGGGCACTTTAAAAAACAACAGATACTCAAGCCCCACCCCTAGAAATGTTGTTTCAGGTTGGTATATTTTAAAAGCTTCCCAGGTGGTTCTAATGTATTGACATGATTGAGAAAAATTCACAAGCATATATGTGGCTGGCACAAAGTAAGTACCCAATAAATGGTAACAGAAAGCTTCTAAATGGAGGTAGATATAACTTGAAGCAAATGAGGCTTAAGTTTCAGGACCCCTCACCTGCACAGTCTCTTTCTAAAGAGGCTCACTGAAGTCTCTTTGGCCTGAGGGAAGGAAGTCAGCCAGCCCTGCCCAGTGCTGGCGTGCTGCCTCACCTGTAGTCACCTGCCTATGCCATCTAATTCTTTCATTTCTCTATTCTTTCTTCCAACTGCAAAAGGAACTTCATATAATGGAAGACATCACCAGATTTCAGACAGGATAAAAATTATTCCCATGGGAAGATCTCAGTATAGGCCATCAATCAGCAGTTCTTGCTATTCTGTTTTACTAGTGTTAAAACAACACCCAGACATGATATGATCTGCCTCAAGTCATTGAAAAGCAAATAGTCACAGCCGCAGCATAACAGTAATAGAGTCACGAGTCTTGTCTTACACTCCTGTGCCCCAGCACACTGATATATCTCCTGAGTAATTAGACAAGTCTGTGCTGGGGATCATGCATAAACTCCAGAGGATGGTGGCACTGACCTTTCAAAACTTGTCCCATTCCTTGTGTAAGTGATATGTCCTCAGGCCTTATTAGCTTGTGACCTCAGAACAAGGCCACCTGCTTAACATCAAACCACAACTCTGAGCCCATGGAGCTGGAAGACCCATTCCTCTGCTGGATCCTTGTGCTCCTCCCCACCACCCTCAAATCCAATGAGTACTTAGGAGTTTCTTGTCATCTCCATCCCTAATTTGCATTGGGCTCTTCCAACACCTTGGAAGAAGCCCTAACAGCGTTATCAAATAGGTGTCTGGTTTTGAAAAATTTGTAAATATTTTCATTGCAATCAATTAAGACCTCTATTTCTACTATTCCCACTCATTTATATTCTCCCTATGAACAGTGATTTTGGAGTGGTCGTGGGTCTTTTTATAGGATCTGTTTAAGAGGAAGGTGAATACTCTATATGTTATACCCAAAAAAACTTTAATAAGGAAGTTAGAAATCTGCTATTTTTAGCAGCTTTAATATTAAGTATTCTGGGCATATATTATTGACACTACTGTAAAAGACAAATATTTAAAGTCTACAATTTGATAAGTTTTGATTTATCTATAGTCTGAGAAACTATCACCAAATTAAGACAGTGAACAGGCCCATCACCCTCAAAGTTTTCCTTCTGCCTCTTTGTAATTCCTCCTTGCGGCCTTCACCCCCAACCCCAGGCAACCAATGATTTGCTTTCTGTCAGCATAGGTTAGTTTGCATTTTCTATAAACGGAATCATACCATATGTACTTTTTGTCTGGCTTTTTTTACTGAACATAATTATTTTGGAATTCAGCCATGTTGTGTGTATCAATGAGTTCACTCATTTGTATTGATAAATAGTGTTTCATTTTATGGATGTGCTGTAACTTCCCTACATATTCAACTGTTAAGAAATGTTTAGATTGTTTTCAATTTTGGACTCTTACAAACAAAGCTGCTAGGAACATTTGTTTATAAGCTTTTGCATGGGCATTTGCTTTTGTTTCTCTTGGGTAAATACCTAGAAGTAGACTGGCTGGTCAGATGTATCATTTTTATATTCCCACTAGCAATGTATGAGAAAGTTCCAGTTGATTCATATCCTTGCTAATATTTAGCATGGTCAGTCTTTTATTTTAGACATTCTAATAAAAGTGGCAAAATCTCATTATGATTTTTTTAATTAAATTTTTAAAGAGAGAGACAGGAAGGGGGGGTCAAGGAGAGACAGTGAGAAGCATTAACTCTTAGTTGCTTCACTTTAGTTCATTGATTGTTTCTCGTATGTGCCTTGATGGGGGTGGGGTACTCTATCTCAGCCAGTGACCCCTTGCTCAAGCCAGTGACCTTAGGCTCAAGCCAGCGACCTTTGTGCTCAAGCCAGCAACGTGGGTATCATATCAATGATCCCACGATCAAGCTGGCAAGCCTGTGCTCAACCCAGCGATCTTGAGATTTCAAACCTGGGACCTCAGCATTCCAGGTCAGCACTCTGGTGCTCTATCCACTGCACCACCACCAGTCAGGCTCACTGTGATTTTAATTTACATTTTCCTAATGGCTAATGATGAAGAGTATCTTTTCATGTGCTTGTTTACCATCTCTTTATCTTCTCTATGAAACGTTTCTTTTTTATCTTTTGCCCATTTAGAAAATTTTTGTGGTTTTTGTTTTCTTATTATTGAGTTTTGAGAGTTCTTTATATATTCTGAATATTCCCAGATGTAGTCTGGCCCCATATGTCCAGAATTAAGCAATCACCATGGATCACAGAGTATTTCCAAAGCTGATGACTGAGTCTTAAGGTGTCAGACATCCCCCACCTCATTCTGCAATGTAGTCCTTACAGCAAAGCCACTCTGTATGAGAAAAACACCCCCTGTATTTCTCCTTTACTCTCATACTGCTACCACACTTCACAACACTTCTGACCCTACATATGTGTGTTTTCCACACATCAGGCATTTCTCTGACACCAACTGATTGTCCTACAATTTAACTCAATTCTGACACTGTCTACCTGAAGATAGCATCAGACCCCACAGGTTAAGAGTTTGTTCTCACACAACTGTTCTTACTACCTTCCAATGCCAATACAAGTTCCAGGTTGTCACCTGTACTTCTCACCCATGGGCTAGACATTGGGGTTCTCATGACCTCCTTCTTAGTTTGGATAATTACCTAGACTGGCTCACAGAACTCAGGAAAACACCTATGTTTACCAGTTCATTATAAAAGAATATGATAAAGGATTCAGATGAACATCCAGATGGAAGAGATGCTTAAGGTAAGGTATGGGGGAAGGGGCTAGAGCTTTCATGTCCTTGGCAGATGCATCACCCTCCTGGTACCTCCATTCAGGATGTGTTCAAACTGTAAGCTTTGCAAACCCCAAACTTTGGGAATTTTTTGGAGGTTTTATCACATAGGCATGATTGACCATTAACACAATTTCCAGCCTCTCTTCCCTCTTCTGGGGGATGAGGTGAGACTGAGTTCCAAGGTTGGCTTGATCTTTCTGGTGATCAACCCTCATCCAGGAGCCCACCAATCATTGTCTCAGTAGAACAAAAAAGCTCCGATTACTTAGATAATGACAAGGGTTTTAGGAGTGCTATACCAGGAACCGCAGGCAGAGAACAATATATACATTTTTTGTTATTTCATACACTCTAAGTCCTTTTCACAGCTTTTTTTCTAGCATGGGGGGAAACGTTCAGACCTACACATTATCCTGCTTATTGTCTGGTCTTGCAATCTCTCATGAGCCAGTGTTTTAACAAAAATACATATGCAGCTTCCATGCACCATCACTTTCAAGGACACTCCAGTCTATATTTGCAATGAGAAAAAAACAAACTCCTCTGATAGAGGAGTGAGGGAGTTATCCTGAGCAGAGCCAAGAAGAGGGTGGCAGAATGTTCTTTCCATTCTAAATTTTTTCCTGCTGCTATAATTTTTAGTTACACAAAAACAAAGGTTTTTACAGAGGGGCATAGAATAGGAAAATTCATGGAAATTGGTGCTAAGATTGTGCGAAGATCAGCTTTAGTTGACCTGAGACAGATAGGAAGCCACAGAGCAGAGAGGGTGGTACAGAAGACATGGCTCTTAGAATTGACAGTTGCTTAAAAATTAGTTATATCTCTGGATCCTGGAAATATGAAAATATTTCCAAAAGTTGTTTTGTTTTGTTTTTTTGCCTAAACTCCCTTTTTGTTTATGTTATACTGCTCTGCTCAAATTAAAAAATTCTCTAAGTCATTTTTCATCAGATTTTATTGCAGCATCTTGAAAAACTTTGAAAACTAAAACCAAGTCAACCAAAGAAATTTAAAATATCAGAATGTACCAACTATATATTTTTTCTAAATATTTTTATTTATTTATTCATTTTAGAGAGGGAGGAAAGAGAGAGGAGGAGGGAGAGAGAGAAGGGGGAAGGACCAGGAAGCATTAACTCCTACATGTGCCTTGACCAGGCAAGCCCAGGGTTTTTTTGTTTTGTTTTTGTTTTTGTTTGTATTTTTCTGAAGCTGGAAACGGGAAGAGACAGTCAGACAGACTCCCGCATGCGCCCGACCGGGATCCACCCAGCACGCCCACCAGGGGCGACGCTCTGCCCACCAGGGGGCGATGCTCTGCCCCTCCGGGGTGTCGCTCTGCCGCCACCAGAGCCACTCTAGCGCCTGGGGCAGAGGCCAAGGAGCCATCCCCAGCGCCCGGGCATCTTTGCTCCAATGGAGCCTTGGCTGCGGGAGGGGAAGAGAGAGACAGAGAGGAAGGAGGGGGGGGGGGTGGAGAAGCAAATGGGCGCTTCTCCTGTGTGCCCTGCCTGGGAATCGAACCCGGGTCCCCCGCATGCCAGGCCGACGCTCTACCGCTGAGCCAACCGGCCAGGGCCAAGCCCAGGGTTTTGAAGCGGCGACCTCAGTGTTCCAGGTCAGTGCTATACCCACTGCACCACCACAGGTTAGGCTGTACCAACTATATTTTAATTAAAAAGAATTTTAAATCACAGGGGGGATAAATAGTGATAGAAGGAGACTTGGGGTGATGAACACACAATACAATATACAGATGATGTATTATAGAATTGTAAACCTGAAACCTATATAATCTTATGAACTGATGTCACCCCAAAAAAATTAACTAAAAATTTTAAAAAATATAAGTCATTTGAGGCCTTAGAAAACGGTCAGATTTTAACTTGAAAAAAATTTTTTTAAATAAACTTTATTGGGGTAACATTGATTAATAAATTATATAGGTTTCAAGGTTTATTTAATTTGACATTTTTATATAAGAAAGGTTCTCTAGGAAATCTGTGTCTTAATGAGATATTGTCTTCTAGCTATAAGGGGAAAATATCTCAATCTTAAAATTCCTAAAAAATAAAATAATTTAAAAAATCCTTGAACTATTATTATTACATTTATATAAAAATGCAATATTATGGCTCCATTCTCAAGAATGAATGAGTGACCCTGGCCGGTTGGCTCAGTGGTAGAGCATCGGCCTGGCGTGCGGGAGTCCCTGGTTCGATTCCCGGCCAGGGCACACAGGAGAAGTACCCATCTGCTTCTCCACCCCTCTCCTTCCTCTCTGTCTCTCTCTTCCCCTCCCGCAGCCAAGGCTCCATTGGAGCAAAGTTGGCCCGGGCGCTGAGGATGGCTCTATGGCCTCTGGCTCAGGCGCTAGAATGGCTCTGGTTGCAACAGAGGAATGCCCCAGATGGACAGAGCATCGCCCCCTGGTGGGCATGCCGGGTGGATCCTGGTCGGGCACATGTGGGAGTCTGTCTGACTGCCTCCCCGTTTCCAACTTCAGAAAAATACCAAAAAAAAAAAAAAAAAAAAAAGAATGAATGAGTGTAGTTTTGTTGTTACTGTTTTTATTTGTTTTATCCAGTAGCAGGATAGATTTTCATTGAACTATTCATGATCTCTTACCTGATCCATTTTGTCATGTTGTGAAGAAAGCTGAGTGAAGAGAAGACCAGGAAGATCATCAACTGGCCCACGCTGGCATCAAATCTATAGGATTTAAAGCATCAGATAACTCGCTCGATGGACTCACTACAAATAGGTATGACTTACATTGTTATGCACTCTGTCATTATTCAGGCAGCTGAATTTTTTATTCTGATTATTTGTGCAGAGAATAAATTTCTTCTGTGTTTCAGTGTAACAGAAAAAGGATGAAGATTGGATGGTCTGTGTGATAAACACGGAGCAACCTAATGGGACCAACAGATACCAAACAAATTTATTTTCACACCCAAGCTAAGCCAAAATGTGAAACTAAAAAAAAATGTGTTCAGAGGTAAAACAAAACTACTTTGTGCACTATAATGTGCTAATTTCAACAAGAGCATTTAATAGTTAATCAAATGTCCCATCCATCAGCCATGATTAATTAGTATAAGGCAGTAATTATACCAATGATGTGGAAACACCAAGATATTATCTGAATGAAGTAGTAATTAGATCAGAAAGCATTTAAGACAGTACTCTATCAAAAACCATGCTCATCAAACTTGGCAAATGATCCCTGTTGAAGCTGAGTGATACTTGGAGCTTTTAGTCTCTACTTTTGTGTATCTTTGAAAAGTGATAAGTATATATATACCTCAATAAAAAATAATATTGCCCTGGACAGCTATCTCAGTTGGTTAGAGCATTATTCCAAAACAACAAAGTTGCAGGTTTGGTCTCCAGTAAGGGCACATATAGAAAGAAACTAATGAATGCATAAGTTACTAAGCGGAACAAATGAATACTTTTCTCTCTTTCTTATTTATTTATTTAATTGTGTTTACATAGTTTCTTCTTTCTCTCTTCCTTCCTCTCTCTGTCTCTCTATAATCAACAAATTAAAAATTATATTAATTTTTAAAAAAGTGATACACTAGCAAAGTGTGGAAAATTTTAAATCACTTTTTTACCTCTCTAGAAGTAAAAAATAAAATTTTAAATGAAAGGTTATAAAAAAAGTGAATACTGCCATCAGTATAACTGGCCTTTACCACAAATGGAATTCATATATATATTTAAAATAATGCATTAATTTTTGTGTGTGTATGTGTGGGCTTCAGTGCTCATAATATATGTTGTAAGCTTGAGTAAAATGTCTTTGAAAGTGTATATCACAATACAAATGTCAGATATTATTATTCATTCTGAAAATTACCAGTGGCCAATGTCACTGAAGCTGATAGAGGGCAGCATGGTCTTGTCATTTTAGCAACAGAGCCTGAGAAATGGGCTGTGATCCCAGTCTTGCTTACCACAGAAGCAGAACAATTATTATTTCAGTGATACTCATTAGGGTTCAACACAGTGTGATGTAGCAATTATGGCATAATGTAGGTTTGAAGTCATACATGTGCTAGAGTCCTGGCTTGGCCAGTTATATAGCCTTGTGAACTTGGGCAAATTAAATTTACTAGATCAGACTCAGTTTTCTCTTTTGTAAATTGGAACAATAGTAGCTAAATCAGAAGGTTCTTGTAAGGATAAAATGAGATGCAGCTCATTAAGTATTTATAATAGTGTCTGGCATGTAGAATGTGCAATAAATGGTAGTTGTTGTTATTACTGCCTGCCCCACTGAATATGATATAGTCTCTCTATAGTGGTAAGTTGAATAATAGAAATATAAATATTTTTGTATGGTAGTAGGCATTCTAAGATAGACATGTATGCAGGATAACATAGTTCTTAACATGGACAGCATTATTCAGATGCAATTTCCTTGCATCTGCTATCAGGCTCCTTTACTTTAGGGAGTCTAACACTAGGTTCCTGCATCCTCTTGAGGCTGGTGTTTTTGAGGAATCAGCCAAGTAGGAAGCAGGCCTATGAAACCTCTTCTGCCCTCTAACTTTACATGTGTAATTTCCACAGCTAGATTGCTCTTCCAAGTGCCCTAACTTCTAGTTGATCTGACTTTAAGGTCTGACTTTAAGTGCCATGACAACTGCCCAGAGCTCCCAAAGTCAGATGCTACCACCCCCTTCTTCCCACTCAGATCAGATCATCTCCTTGATGCCACTGCCTGGGTAGAGTTATTCTCCCTGGCCCTGAGTGTTAAAATTTCTGTTTATTTTCTTCTTCCAGGATCTATTTTTTTTTTTTTTTTTACAGAGACAGAGAGAGGGACAGATAAGACAGATAGACAGGAAGGGAGAGAGATGAGAAGCATCAATTCTTCAATGTGGTGCCTGAGTTGTTCATTGATAGCTTTCTCATATGTGCCTTGACCAGGGGGCTACAGCAGAGCAAGTGAGCTCTTACTCAAGCCAGCGACCTTTGGCTTCAAGCCAGCCACCTTTGGGCTCAAGCCAGAGACCAGGGGGCTCATGTCTATGATCCCATGCTCAAGCCAGCAACCCCACACTCAAACTAGTGAACCCGTGCTAAAGCCAGAGACCTTGGGGTTTCGAACCTGGGTCCTTCGACGCTCTATTCACTGTGCCACTGCCTGGTCAGGCTCTGTTTTCTACCCACCCCACCCCATCCTAGATTGCTATGTGACATGCATAAGTATCTAGTATATAGAGGATATTTCCTAAATATTTGTTGAATAAATGATGTTTATGTTAATGATGGGGGTGGGAGGATATTCGGCCAGTACGGGCATAGGTGTGGATAGTTCTGTAAGTGTGAATTTAATGCTCAACACCAGGTCTTATATTAATGTCTTTCTAGGCATTTTGATTGTCTGAAGCTCATTCTTTAATGCCTTTCTCAGGAAAGGCAATGACGACAACATTCCCTGATAGCACTTTATTTGTCCCTTTGTACTTAGGCTCTACAACAGCTATTTCAAACTTTAACATCTAAAACTTTTCAAAGCTCTGATCACACCTTTGTACTCTCTCATTGGCAATAACAAACCTCATTTCCTACATTATAGAGGAAATAGAAGCTTCATTTTTTAAATTTGAAACATATAAGCCTACTTTCCTTTTTCCTGTTGTTACCATAGAGAACCTATCCTATTCTCTTTAATGTTAATCCCTCCTCTCCTGATTTAGATTCCATTTCCTCCCTCTTTCTAAGGAGCTTACACTGTTAACTACTCTCCTTTGTCCTTGTGTATTCAAATCCTTTCTCTCTTTCTCTTTTTCTTTCTCTTTCCCTCCTCTCTTCTGGTTAGATCCTTCTCATCAAGTTTTTTTTTTTTTTTTTAAAGGGACAGAGAGAGAGTCAGAGAGAAGGACAGATAGGGACAGACAGACAGAAACGGAGAGAGATGAGAAGCATCAATCATCAGTTTTTCATTTTGACAACTTAGTTGTTCATTGATTGCTTTCTCATATGTCCCTTGACCACGGGCCTTCAGCAGACCAAGTAACCAGCGACCTTGGGTCCAAGCTGGTGAGCTTTTTGCTCAAACCAGATGAGCCCACGCTCAAGCTGGCAACCTTGGGGTCTCAAACCTGGGTCCTTCCGCATCCCAGTCCAATGCTCTATCTACTGCTCCACCGCCTGGTCAGGCCCTTCTCATCAAGTTTTAAATACATTCAAGTCATTCCTGATTTTTTAAAAATTTCAATCTCACATCCCTCTCCAGCTACTATCTATTATCTCTCTCCTTCCCGGTATGAACACACTTTTTGAATGTGTAATTTGTATGTGCTGTGTACCTGCTATGGGTACCTTCTCAATATCCATGTCTCCTTCTTCCTACAGATTCTGTTAGGAGCAACAGTGGATCAAATTGAACAGCTATATTTCCCAGGCTCCCTTGTGACTAAGAGCAGCCATATGACATACTTCTGGCCAATCACATGTAAGCCGAAGTCAGCTGGCGAAAATTTCTGCTTTCCTGGGTTAGGCACCAGACCTTTTGCCTTGATCTTTCTCTTTTCCTATCAGTAACACTGACTTGAGTGTGACCAGCTATCTTTCTTTCATGCTGAAAAAAACCCACAAAACTTTCTTTCATATACTGTACTGAGGATGACAGAGCAGAAAGAAGGATTCCAGGACATTGATTACACCATGTAGTCACTGCACCAACCTGAACTGTCACCCTCTGTCATTCTTGTTATATAAGAAAGATAACCCTATTTAAACTACTGTCATCAATTTCCATTACATGTGAACAGATACAATTCCTAATCTATACTCTTGTTTCCTACATTTCCTTCCTTTACACTCACTCTCAAACCATTCGATTCTGGCTTCTGGTCCATAATTCTACTGGGCTCACCAATGACCTGCATGTTGTGAAATCCAGGGAACATTTTCGGTTATATTACTAAGCCTCTCAGCAGCTTTGACTCTGTTGTCCGTAGCCTTCTTTTTTTTTTTTTGTATTTTTTTTGTGTACTTTTTGTATTTTTCTGAAGCTGGAAACGGGGAGGCAGTCAGACAGACTCCCGCATGCGCCCGACAGGGATCCACCCGGCACGCCCACCAGGGGGCGATGCTCTGCCTATCCGGGGCGTAGCTCTGTTGCGACCAAAGCCACTCTAGCGTCTGGGGCAGAGGCCAAGGAGCCATCCCCAGCACCCAGGCCAAGGAGCCATCCCCAGCGCCCGGGCCATCTTTTGCTCCAATGGAGCCTCGGCTGCGGGAGGGGAAGAGAGAGACAGAGAGGAAGGAGAGAGGGAGGGGTGGAGAAGCAGATGGGCGCCTCTCCTGTGTGCCCCAGCCGGGAATCAAACCCGGGACTTCTGCACGCCAGGCTGATGCTCTACCACTGAGCCAACCGGCCAGGGCCCTTTAGCCTTCTTTTTGAAACCTTCTCTTTCCATGGCCTCCATACCATGGCTTGATCCTTCACCTCCAGCGGCTCCCTCTCGGTCTCCTTCATGGGTTCATCTTCCTCTTATAGCCATACTCACCATCTTTCAACCATTAAGACATGCCACGACCTTAGCCACATGCTTTTCCCTCTGTCTGAAATGTTATCCCTTCCCTCCTTTTGCCAGCTAACTCTTTCTTGTCCTTCAGTTCTCCATCCATTCTTCACTAAAAAAAGTAAATTTGTAACTGTAAAAGAGCTATGAAAAAGTAGTCATAAAGAAATTTGAGCCTGACTGATGGTGGCACAATGGATAGATCATTGACCTGAGATGCTGAGGTCCCAGGTTCAAAACCCTGAGATCACTAGCTTGAGCACAGGCTAACCAGCTTGAGTACAGGGTCACTGGCTTGAGTGTGGGATCAATATGATCCCATGTCACTGGCTTGAGCCCAGAGGTCACTGACTTGAAGCCCAAGGTTGCTAGCTTGAGCGCAAGGTTGCTGGCTTGGTCAAGGTACATGTAAGAAGCAATCAATGAACAACTAAAGTGCCACAACTCTGAGTTGATGCTTCTCAAATCTCTCTCCATTCCTGTCTGCTGTCTTTCACTAAAAAAAGAAAAAAAAAGTGTGTATACATATCTCTTCTCTCCAGTCAGCCTGAGAAGGATAGAATTATCTTACACATTATTGTATCCTCAGGACCTACTACAAAATTTTGTGGGTATAATGTTTTGCTGCTGCTGATGCTTCTTCTTTACTAATAAGATTTACCAAGCCTTTGTTATTGTGCTAGGCACTGTGTTATGCTCACTAGGTGCTATTATTGTTTCCTTTTCACCGATGAGCATTTAAGTAACTTGCACAAGTCTTATAACTAGTGAGTAGTGGGCCCAGGGCTCAAATCCAGTTTACCAGATTCACAGCTGACGCTCTTTTTTTTTTTTTTTTTTAATTTTTTTTAAATTTATTTATTCATTTTAGAGAGGAGAGGGAGAGACAGAGAGGAGAGACAGAGAGAGAGAAGGGGGGGAGGAGCTGGAAGCATCAACTCCCATATGTGCCTTGACCAGGCAAGCCCAGGGTTTCGAACTGGCGACCTCAGCATTTCCAGGTTGACACTTTATCCACTGCGCCACCACAGGTCAGGCCAGCTGACGCTCTTAATCACTAGGCAATCCTGCCCTGCCCCCACCATCCAAATATTTCTAGATACCAAACTCCAACCAGGCTGCATTTGCTCCTAACTTTAAAGGCATCAGGTGACCAGCTTTGCTCATAGTTAGTTAGGGGCACTTCAGATTGTTCTTAAATGAAGTTGTAAGTCTGTAAATAATTAAGAAGCCATTTTGGAAACGCAAGAAGGGGTGATATGTAGAGACCCACTTTGACATTTTCATGTGTATTTAAACACACAGCTCAGGGCTATAAAAAGCCACTACACTGAGATTGCAGAAGCATTAAAAAATCAAAGTTGCCTTATTAATTTTTTAGAGCACTGTAAATGACATTCTATTTTCTCTGAGGAAATCTTTCCCTAAAGCTCCAAACCTCTTGGTGACTGGGATGAATAAATTGGCCTCCTTCCTTTTTATTTCTGCATTCTCCTCCCTAGAGGGTCAAAAGAAAACCATCTCATTTTAAGATTGAAGCTTTATTTTTTGAAGTTTCTAGCTCGTTAAACTGGAAGTAAGAAAATCCATTTCATGTTGACATGATAGTAGAAAACATTTAGCCACATTCCAGCTTAATGATGGAAGATTAGCCAAGGTTGTTATTAAGTTTTAATCTCCTCATTTAACTAATATGGTTGATTAATACTCTTCCTGTCAAGAAAAAAAAAAGATTTACAAAGTCTTGACCATCGATATTTTAACCAGCTTACTCTTGTATTTTGAGTAAAAGGCACTATATCATGAACCACTGAGGTTCCTCAAAAGCTCCAGAGAATCAAACGGTTGGAAAAAAGTCTAGGGGTGAGATAACCAAGAGACTTGAACCTGCAGCAAGATGGAGTTTTTCCAAATGAGGCATCAGGAGAAACAGCAGATAAACAACTGGCAACTGGAGATATCCTTGTTATTCACTGTGCTAGAATCATGCTGGCAGAAGCTTTTACTAACTAAACTTATTTGCAGGTTCTCCTAAGGGAGGGATCATATTTGCATCCAGGGTCACTTTTCATAACACATTATTTTGAAAAAAGGTTCTTAGGACCTTGTAAAGAATGTGACTTCTAAACTCAATATAAGTATTAAAATGCCAGCATGTGCATTATATGTCCGAACTAAAAACAAAAATGAGTTTAACTCTTCACTGAAAATAAAAACTCCAATAATATTTACGACTTCTTACAGCATACAATCTTCATTTTGAAGGACTTAAAGCCTCCAAGAGGTATTTATCCAAAATTAGCATCTGGTAACAACACCTTGGGATATCCCTGTTTTTGGCAGCATCTGTAGTCAGATCTGGTTACAGTTAATAAATCTCATGCTGGAGTCACTGACCTCAGGAAGACAGCTGTCTTCTCTCCAACAGCAGGTTCATTCTGGTCAATAAGAAATGTGTTTGATTAAATTGTCTTGAGGACTGGTCTATTTGCTTAGGTATCTGGCCAGCAGAATAGCCTCTTCACAGAGAATTAATGGAGTTTTCATTTCTTCCCCAAATAAGTTGCTCTGTAATTAAGTAAGCATTACATTTCCCAAAAGAAATGTTCCCTTGGCTGAACACATAATACTGCTCATTAATTAATTAATTAATTAAATAGTTATTGAATATATACCTTCCATGTGCCAAGCACTTGCCTAGTCATGGAGATATAAAACATTTTTAACTTTAAATAATTTTAAAAATTTTCAATTACAGCTGACATATATGTTTCAGGCATGCAACCCATTGATTAGACATTGTATAACCTACTAAGTGATCATCTTGATTGACCTAGTACCCCTCTGACACGATACATAGTTATTACAATATCATTGACTATATTCCCTATGCTGTACGTTACATCCCCACGCCTATTCTGTAACAACCAATTCATACTTCTTAATCCCTTCACTTTTTTCACCCATCCCGCAACCTCTTCCCATCTGGCAATCGTCAAAATGTTCTCTGTATCCATGAGTCCGTTTCTGTTCTGCTTGTTTATTTATTTTGTTTTTTAGATGCAATTGTTGATAGGTATGTATGTGTTGCCATTTTAGTGTTTATATTTTTTATCTTTCTTTTTCTTTTTTTTCTTAAAAAAGATCCTTTAACATTCCATGCAGTACTGGTTTGATGATGATGATGAACTCGAGCTTTCTCTTGTCTGGGAAGATCTTTATCTGTTCTTCAATTCTAAATGATACCCTTGCTGGGTAGAGTAATATTGGTTGTAGGTCTTTGCTTTTCATCACTTTGAATATTTCTTGTCAGTCCCTTCTGGTCTGCAAAGTTTCTGTTGAGAAATCAACTGACAGTCTTATGGGAGCTCCTTTGTAGTTATGTAACTGCCTTTCTGTTGCTGCTTTTAAGAGTTTCTCTTTGTCTTTAACCTTTTGCATTTTAATTATGCTGTGTCTTGGTGTGGGTCTTTTGGGGTTCATTTTGTTTGGTATTCTCTGTGCTTCCAGGACTTGTATGTCTACTTCCTTCATTAGGTTAGGGAAGTTTTCTATTATTATTCTTTTATATGGGACATCAACTTTCTCTCTCTCTCTCTCTCTCTCTCTCTCTCTCTCTCTCTCTCTTCCTCTCTTCTCCTTCTGGTAATTCCATGATGTGAATGTTGGTACATTTGAAGTTGTTCCAGAGGTTGCTTATACTATCCTCATTTTTTTGGATTACTTTTTTCTTTTTGCTGTTCTGATTGGGTGTTTGCTGCTTCCTTATTTCTGATTTGATTCTCTGTTTTATTTGATCCACTGTTGATTTCCTATAATATAGTCTTCATTTCAGATCATGTATTCTTCATTTCTGACTGGTTCTTTTTTATGTTTTCTAGTTCTGTTTTTATGTTTCCTATCTCTTTGTTGAAAGTTTGTTTGTTTTTTGTATTTTTCTGAAGCTAGAAATGGGGAGAGACAGTCAGACAGACTCCCGCATGCGCCCAACTGGGATCCACCCAGCACGCCCACCAGGGGGCGACGCTCTGCCCACCAGGGGGTGATGCTCTGCCCCTCCAGGGCGTCGCTCTGTTGCAACCAGAGCCACTCTAGTGCCTGGGGCAGAGGCCACAGAGCCATCCCCAGCACCTGGGCCATCTTTGCTCCAGTGGAACCTCGGCTGCGGGAGGGGAAGAGAGAGACAGAGAGGAAGGAGAGGGGGAGGGGTGGAGAAGCAGATGGGTGCTTCTCCTGTGTGCCCTGGCCAGGAATCGAACCCGGGACCTCCGCACGCCAGGCCAACGCTCTACCACTGAACCAACCGGCCAGGGCCTCTTTGTTGAAGTTTTTACTATACTACTCTTCCCCTAAGTTAATTGAGCATTATTATAACCAGTGTTTTGACCTCTGCATCTAGTAGACTGCTTGTCTCCATTTTGTTTAGTTATTTTTCTGGGGTTTTGTCCTGTTCTTTCATTTGGCTGCAATCATCGTGAAGGATCAGCTGTGAAGGGCTCCACCCCACAAAGTAGGACTTATTTCAGCAGAGCTCTGGTGCCTGCTGAGTCTGTCCCTTGAGTGTGTCACTTCTGGAGGTGGTTGGGTGGTTCTTTGACATGGTCTGAAGCAGCCCACTGGGTATGCTGGCTCTGGAGCCTCCCAGAAGGTGCAGACCAAAGTTAGCTTCCACCTGTACCTTGCCCAGGGCCACCTGGCATGAGATACAAAGCTATTTGGAGATGGCTGCTACTTGTGCTGGGCTTGGAGGTGTCCATGTGAGGCCAAGCTACAAACCAAGGCTGGCTGCTACTAGTGCCAGGCCTGGGGCCACTTATTGAAAGATATGGGGCACACTGAAGCTAGATGCTACTTTTTAAAGAGATTTTAGAAAAATGTGAAACATGAGCCAAGACAGGCCATTTGTATGGAAAAGTCACTGGAAACAGTTTGCGTATGTACACAAGTTGTGTGAGGCAGGATCTCAGGGAATCACCAGGGCAGGGAGAACAATATTAGCTAGGTTGATGGAACCTCAGATATGGATCCCACCTGTTGGCTCTGTGGGGAAAAGGTCCAGGAAAGAAACAACGACCTCTGCCAGCACTTCTGTCTGGGATAAAATAGCCTTCCAGCTCTCACCTTGATGCCAAACACTTTGGTTCCTCTCCCCATATGTCCCTGGTGCCCCAGTGCTGGATGGAGCTCAGAGCAAGTGAATCTGAGTAAGTCCATATGCAGGCCCTTTAAGAGGAATGCCTGGGACTCTAGTAGACTGAAGGAGAGGATGAAGTCTGGGATGATTTCTAAGATTCTAATATGGGTGGCATTAGCAGAGGAGAAGGAGGAAAAGTATTAGTGGGACGAGTTCAAAATAAGTTTATTTTGAACATGTTTTGTTGCAGGTGTTTTTGGAACATCTGGGAATCAATATGAAGTTTGCTATTGGAGATATTTGTCTGAAACTCATTTAAAAGGTAAGAGTGGAAGTTAAGGATTCAGTTATACATTATAGCTGAAAATGATTATGGATCATAGTGCCAGTTCTTTAGCTATCCCATACTACTCTGTAGTCCTAAATGCTTTCTACTCATCCAGAATTCATTTTTTTAAAATTTATTATTCATTAACTCATTTCTTTATTTGGTCAAAAAATACATATGGAACTCCAATATATTGCAGGTGACATTAAAGACTCTGGGTTTACATAGATGATTTCTTTTCCTGAAGGATCTCAGAACCTGAATATTGATTATAAAATGCCATCTTGAAGGCAAGACTCTTAAGGCTTGGGCACTCCTCCAGGATGCAATATATGCACTGAATCAGCGGCCTCTATATGGTGCTGTGTCCAGTAGGAAGAAAGTATGTGCCTATAAACCAAGAAGTGGAAGCTGGATTGGCTCCACTTACTGTCACTCCCACTGACCCTCTGAACAATTTTGTGTTTCCCATCCTTGCAGCTTGGCCCTGCAGAGTTGGAGGAACTCATTCTTTCCAGTGGACCCAGTGAACTACAAACGATGGCTGCTGCCTTGGCACTTTGGATCCCTGATCTAGAGACCAGCAGGCAAAAAGAGTCACCATCTTGGCAGAGGTCCTTGTCCTTGATCAGCAAGTGAAGGCAGGGCTCCTATTACACAATGAGGGCAGGGAGGAATATGTGTGGAATTCGGGTGACTCACTTGGTTGCCTCTGGCACTCTGTTGTTGAACTGTGACCTTCAATGGACAGTGCAACAATCCCAACTTGAGAAGGGTATAGTTAACAAAAGGTTAACTTCAGAATGGCAGAACATGGAGGAGCTGCCCTCTGAACCTGTGTGGAGAGGTATATCTATATAGCACAAGGATGGACATGGCAACCATGGATAGATATGCTCTTCAAATATCCCTTCAAGAACTTAGTGATCAGCCCTGGCTAGGTTGCTCAGTTGGTTGGAGTGTTTTTCCAATATACCAAGAACATCAAGATTGTGGGTTTGATCCTGGATCAGGGCACATACAAGAATCAACCAATAGGCCCTGGCCAGTTGGCTTAGTGGTAGAGTGTCAGCCCAGTATGTGGATGTCCCAGGTTTGATTCCTGGTCAAGGCACACAAGAGAAGTGCCCATTTGCCTCTCCATCCCTCCTCTTCTCCCTCTCACTTTTCTCTTTCGCTCTCTCTCTCTCTCTTACAGCCATGGCTTGAATGGTTCGAGCAAATTTGCCTTGGGAGCTGATGTTGGCTCCATGGCCTAGGCCTCAGGCACTAAGAAGAGCTTGGTTGCTGAGCAATGGAGCAATGCCCCAGAAGGGCAGAGCATCACCTCCTAGTGAGCTTGCCAGATGGATCCCAGTCAGGGTGTATGTGGGAGTCTGTCTCTGCCTCCCCTCCTCTCACTGAATAAAAAAAAATAAAAAATAAAGTAAAATAAAATAAAAAGAATCGACCAATGAATACATAAATAAGTGGAGCATCAAACTGATGTTTCTCTCTCATCAATAAATAGATTAATTAGTTTTTAAAAACTTCGTGATCAGCCTGACCAGGTGGTGGCTCAGTGGATAGAGCATCGGACTGGGATGCAGAAGACCCAGGTTCGAGACCCCGAAGTCGCCAGCTTGAGCGCGGACTTATCTGGTTTGAGCAAAAGCTCACCAACTTGGTTGGACTCAAGTTCGCTTGCTCGAGCAAGGGGTTACTTGGTCTGCTGAAGGCCCGCAGTCAAGGCACATATGAGAAAGCAATCAATGAACAAGGTGTCACAACGGCAACGAAAAACTAATGATTGATGCTTCTCATCTCTCCGTTCCTGTTTGTCTGTCCCTGTCTATACCTCTCTCCGACTCTCTCTCTCTGTCTCTGAAAAAAAAACCAAACAAAAAAACGTAGTGATCAGCTGCAAAGGAAGCAGTTAGTTGACAGCCTCAAGTTGCAGTGCCTTTGGGATCTGCTATAGTATTTGAGCTGAGGGCTTATGCTTTTCCCTAGCAGTCCCTAGCCAATGGCTGAGCAGCATGGCAAGGATCTGCCTAACATCTTCACTTATGTTTGGGAACTTCTCTACCCAAACCCTAATTATGGGGTTCCACAGGAGTAACCATGCTCCTGCCTCTCTCAGCCAAGGTTGATTAGCTCAAGAATGGGTGCCTGACCCAAGTTAGGCTCCTCATAGTTCTTCCCTTGGATTTTTTTTTTTTTTTAGCTATAACTGAGAAGAGACTCTCTCCAGTAGAGAAAAGGGCAAGAAGTAGATGAGAGTTGTTGGTTTCTGACCTAGTGAGGAAGCCCTTCTGCAGTGAACAGAAATGAATGTAACACACATAGAAGCACAGAAACAAGAGACAAAGTGCCTACAGCATTCAAGTTCTTGATGGCCAGTTGTATCCAGACCTCCTAGGATTTGATTGTTCCAACCTTTTCTTTCTATTGAGTAAGATAGTATAGTATGCTTCCAATAAATATTTAATAGAAATCAGGTGTCACTTAAGTTCTGTTGCACATTTAGGAGTAGTCTACACCTATTTAAAAAAATTTTATTCATTGATTTTTATGAGAAAGGAAGGGAGAAAGACAGAGAGAGAAACAGGAACATCAAGCTACCCCTGTATATGCCCTCACTGGGGTCCGAACCAGCAACCTCTGCCGCTTCAGGGTGATACTCTAACCAATTTGGTCTTACACCTATTTTATATTAATAGTTAACACAGATTGAGTTGAGGTTTATTACATTCCAGACACTGGTCTAAGCACTTTATACAAATATTGATCGACTTACGACCTATGCAACTTATGACCATTCGACTTTACGACTACAATCGCTAGCCACGACTGCTCCGCGTCTGGCAGCACAAGCGTTGCCCAGCTGGGCGTACAACAGTGCGGACCAGCTTCCGGCAGCACTACCATCTCTCCGTGCACCATTTCAACTGTTATCCCAGACTCGGCACAGCAATTTGTGTTTTGTGTCTTGGATATTATTCATCAAACCCCTCCCAAGATGTCTACCAAGAGGAAATTGTCTTTGCAAATATTAAACCAGTTGTACTGGTAATGCAGTGTTTTACTTAAACCTGAAAAAATGTAAAAATAAGAAAGAAAATGGTGTAGAGATGATACAAATGGCATAAAATGAACAAAGAAAATTATGATATATAACAATAATGAAAGAAAATTATGATAAAATATGACTTAAAGATTTTTATAACATTATTTCACAGTACTGTACATATAGCCTACTCAACTTACAACCAAATCGTGTTATGACCGGTCTGTCGGAACCCATCGTGGTCGTGAGTTGAGCACTAGCTGTATCTGAATTCATTTTGTCCTCTCAGTCTTATGAGTCTACCCAAATGCCCTCTTTCTGTGGTTTTCCCCAATTTGCATATAAAGAAACCAAGGATGTTTTAATTATTTAATTTGTTTTTTTTTAAGATTTTACTTATTTATTTTACAGAGAGAGGAGCTGGGGTGGGGGGTGGAGGGGGGACGATGAGAAGTAGTTGCTTCACTCTAGCTGTTCATTGGTTGCTTGTCATATGTGCCTTGACCAGGCAGGCCCAGGGTTTTGAACCAGGACCTCAGTGTTCCAGGTCGGCACTTTATCCACTGTGCTACCATGGGCCAGGCAAGGATGTTTTATTTTTAAATCAAAAATAAATAGGAGATTCTACCTCTTATCCTTTTAATAGGGGCTCTGGAGAGCAAACTTTGGAGATGTACAATTTTAAGAATTTTAGTATCTCACCCAGTGATGTCTGCTCAGCAAGGCCCACTTTTAGAAATAGGGAGAAGGCCTGGCCAGTTGGCTCAGTGATAGAGCATTAGCCTGGCTTGTGGAAGTCCTGGGGTTCAATTCAAAGTCAGGGCACACAGGAGAGGCGACCATATGTTTCTCCACCCCTTCCCCTCCTCTTTCTCTCTCTCTTCCCCTCCTGTACCCATGAATGGTTTGAGCAAAGTTGGCCCCAGGCACTGAGGATGGCTACATGGCCTCACCTCAGGTGCTGAAACAGCTTTATTGCTGAGCAATGGAGCAGCGACCCCAGATGAGCAGAGCATCGCCCTGTAGGGGGTTTGCCTGGTCGATCCCGGTTGGGGTGCATGTGGGAGTCTGTCTCTCTGCCTCCCTGTCTCCCCATCTCTCACTTAATAATTAAAAAATAAATAAAAATAGGGAGAGTGGCAATATACATAAGCAGACTAATATATATATATACATTTTGGAATTTTTAACTGGGACTCACGGTTTGACAAGGATGAGTACTTATATGGGCAGAACATGTAAATAGGGACAACCATTGGAAGTCCAAGAAGGATGCCGCCAGCACCTATCAAAAGAAACCTCTAAAAGGCCAAATACTGAGTCTTCCCAGTACAGTTCCTGGTTAGCAGCTCTGGACAGGGGTGGCTTGGGAGGTGCCCATCTTGGCTCTTAGAGTTAGAGTTTGAATTGGGCAGAATTAGACGTGCATACAGATATGAGTGTAAATGTAATTACCAGCCCTGTTGAGCCTTTTACTGCCAGGCTGGCTGGGTTGCGAGAGGCAAGGCAGGTTGCATCTCCTCTCTGTTGGCCCCTGAAAGGGAGGTGGCTGCGACAGCGTCTCCCTAACGTACGTCCATATGTTCGTACGTCTGTGCTCACAGACTGTAGATCAGCGCATTTACTGGGCTTTTGTGCCACGTTCCTGCCAAAAAGGATTTGTGTTTCATTTATTCACCTATAAATATGGGTTTGTGTTGAAATATACTGTTGCCAATTTAAGCACATTTAGTAATCTGGCTACCTGGTACAGAATAGGCATTTATTTTTAAATTTTATTTATTTATTTATTTATTTATTTATTTATTTATTTTACAGAGACAGAGAGAGAGTCAGAGAAAGGGATAGATAGGGACAGACAGACAGGTACAAAGAGAGATGAGAAGTATCAATCATTAGTTTTTTGTTGCGACACCTTAGTTGTTCATTGATTGCTCTCTCATATGTGCCTTGACCGTGGGGCTACAGCAGACTGAATAACCTCTTGCTGGAGCCAGCGACCTTGGGTCCAAGCTGGTGAGCCTTGCACAAACCAGATGAGCCTGTGCTCAAGCTGGTGATCTTGGGGTCTCGAACCTGGGTCCTCCGCATCCCAGTCCTACACTCTATCCACTGTGCCACTGCCTGGCCAGGCCAGAATAGGCATTTGTTAAAAGAAAAAAAAAAGACCAAATAGTTCCCTCATTGAGGCCTGAAATCCACTGACAATTAGTCACTCCTTTATGTGAAGCATCCATACAACTTCTACTGTCTTTTAAAATTAAACACTCTGGAGAGGTATGATTAGGTACCTAATACCTTCCATACCTCAAGTGTAAGAGGAGTAAAACGCGTGGAAAAGAAGGAAAAATGGAGAGGCCTAGAGTAGTAAAGGGGAGGGGAAGTCCTTCCAACCCCACCATTTAACTGAAACTTCTATTAACACTAGGACCCTACCTCTAGGTCAAAGCCATCCAATAGAAATATAATGTGTGCCATACATTTCATTAACATTTTTCTAGTATCACATTAAATTTTTTTCTAAAAACAGATGAAATCTATTTTATTAATATATTTATTTAAACCAACATATTAAAATGCTATTTTAACATGTAGCCAATTAAAAATTATTAATAAGCTATTTTACATTTATTTCTTTCACATAAGTCTTTGAAATTTAGTGTATATTAAATGTACAGCAAATATCAATTTGGATGCTAACTATAGATTTCACAAAATTTTAAATTGAAAATGTAGTTTCATATACTAAGTTGTTCAAAATATACTTAAAATTGTCCAATAACTGCATGAAGTATCAGTTTTTAAATTTAAACTAATTTTTTTTAAACATATACGTCATATTTATTTATTTATTTATTTATTTTAATTCATTTTAGAGAGGAGAGAGAAAGGGAGAGAGAGAGACAGAGAGAGAAGGTGGGGAGGAGCTGGAAGCATCAACTCCCATATGTGCCTTGACCAGGCAAGCCCAGGGTTTCGAACCGGCGACCTCAGCATTTCCAGGTTGACACTTTATCCACTGCGCCACCACAGGTCAGGCCAAATTTAAACTAATTTTAAAAAATTAAATTAAATATTCAGTTCCTTGGTCACAGAAGCCACGTTTCAAATGCTGGCTAGCCACATATGTGTAGTGGCTACCATATGAGACAACACAGATAAAGAACATTCCATCAGTGCAGAAGTGTTATGAAACTATTCAGCTCTAATTCTTTGGTGTCTAGTAAACTTCATTAATACTTGGCTGGGCAGAGTCAAGGAAGTAGGTTATGTACATAAAACAGGTTTCTTAACTTTTCAGAAGCCTTGCTATGCCTCTCGCTTGATTCCCAAACTGAGACTTCTCCAAGTCTCCTGCCCCGTGCTGCCTGCCCCTATGCCAGCAGGCCAGGGAAGAGCAAGGGCTTTGGAGTCAGAGGTTCCAGTTTTAATCTCAGTTCATCACTTACCAGGTGACTTTATCTCTCTCTCTCTCTCTCTCTCTCTCTTTTTTTTTTTTTTTTAGAAAGAGGAGAAAGAGAGAAGGGGGTGAGTAGCAGGAAGCACAACTCATAGTAGTTGCTTCTCATATGTGCCTTGACCAGGCAAGCCCGGGGTTTCAAACCAGACCAGTGACCTCAGCCTTCCAGGTCAGTGCTTTATCCACTGCGCCACCACAGGTCAGGCTTACCAGTTGACTTTCAACAGGTTAATTTACTTCTCTAAACCTTAGTTTTCTCAATGATTGATTGATGATAACGTTTTAAAGGGTTGTTGTAAGGAGTAAGTGACATAACATGCACAAGACATTCAACACAATGCCTGTCACACAGAAAAGAGTAAATGGTAGTTACTAAACAAAAGACTCTGAATCCAGTTTTGTATATGCTTTTGCCATTTCCTGAACACCCAGGCCTGGGTATTCCTCGGTATTCTTAAGCTGGGCAGGAACTGGTGGAGTAGGGGTGAGAAGTGGGGAGGGCCCGGGCATCCCAGCACTGAAGTGTGTCCCAGCTCAGCCTGTGGTTAATTTATGACCAGTTTTTGCTGCTACTGTTATCATCAGCCCTTCTGTCCCTGTTTATCAGTTCAGCTGGCTTTTGCTCTGGAACTCCAAGGCCCACATGGCCCCTTCGTCCTACTCTGAACTAGAACAAATGATTAACCTCGCAAAACAGCTAGCGACATTCTTTCCAAGGACATCTATGACCCCATTAAGTCCAAACCCACAGGCACATTCTTCTCCACCTCTCTGTAGTGTGTAACACTGCTGCGTCTCCCTTTCACCCTGGTTCTCTTCAGCATCGATCCCACAGACCATTGCTCCCCCATCTTTTACAAAGGCATATCTTCTCTTGACTGCTCGCTAGGCATGAACCTTCCCCCAAAATACAGTCTCATTTACTCCTAGGTCCCAGCTCAGTGCCCCTAAACTGAAGACTTCCAAGCCTGTACCTTTAGCTCCACTTGGGATTCAGGCCCAACTCATTCCCTCTTGCTGGCCTCTTCTCCTGCATGACCCACCTCTTAACTCATCCTTGTTCCTCCAAACTTGGCTCCTGGGGAATCCAGGTTCTCTGGTTGCTGCGAGCCTGGGAAGGGAACATACACTGATCCCAAGCTCCTGTCTTCCACATCCTATGCTAGGCACTTCATTTAATCCCCACAATGACTCTGTGAGGAAGGAACTGCAACCTGCATTTTTATAGCTAAAAAACAAAACAAAACAAGACTCAGAAGAGGAAAAAACCTAGGTCTATCTAGGTCTATCTGAATCCAGAGTTTGCTGGCCCAGCCTGCTCCTAGGAAAAACTGCATAGAAAATCTAACAAATGAAGATAAGAAGGGCAAACAGAACTTCCCAGAACAAGTCTGAGAAGAAGCATTGGGACCAGTTCAGTGTTCTTTTTATTTTTTTTAATTGATTTTAATTTATTGTGTTTACATAGATTCTAGGGTCACCCCGAATGCATCCCCCCTCTCCCATATTCCCCTCAACCTCTCCCTTGCCCCCCTCCCTATAGCGCCCTCCCCCCTTCCCATCAGGTTTATCCCCTCCTATCATCCCCTTTCCCTCTGTCCTCTTTTCCTCTGGTCCCTTTGATCTCTCCTCTGTCTCAATTCCGTTCCTCAGTTCACATTGTTCATTGGATTCTTCAAATGAGTGAGGTCATATGACATTTTTCTTTTTCTGCCTGGCTTATTTTACTTAACATAATAGTTTCCATGTCCATCCATGTTGTCACAAAAGGTAAGATTTCCTTCTTTTTCATGGCCCCGTAGTATTCTATTGTGTATTTGTACCACAGCTTTTTAATCCACTCGTCCACTGACGGACACTTGGGCTGTTTCCAGATCTTCGCTATTGTGAACAATGCTGCCATAAACATGGGGGTGCATTTCTCCTTTTCAGTGTTTTTTCTTATCCAAGAGCTTACCTCCATTGCCAGGGTCCAGCCCCGGGGGGGGGGGGGGGGGAAGGATCCAGGGGTCCCACAGGAAGAGACGGCGTCGGCACGAATCGAGTGAGAGAGCCGAATTCTTTTCTTTCTCTTTATTCTCTCGTTAGCATTTACTGCCAGGCATCTCTCTCAATTGCTGGTCTAGCTTTCCTTTTATGCACACACACTAAGTTACAATCACATGGTATTCAGAATACATTGATTAATCATTGTTTTTGTTTCACTATGGTTACATTTTCTAGGTAACAGTTAATTCATTTCTATAAACTGTAAGTCATTCAAAGTACAATTATACAATAACTTGAACAGCAATACAATATTGATACAAACTTCCAAAAGGTCAGTACTGATTAATAACTCTACCTTGTCTAGGATACTATTGTCTAGTCAAATTTTATTTATTACTATATTCATATACTAATTGAGTTCTAACTTTACTTTTCTCAGAGTGTTCCACCACCTGCAGGTCGGGTATGCAAGAAGAATGGAAAGTTTCTTTACTCTACCACATGAGAAGGCTAGGGAGGAAAAGTGATGAATTAAGTGAAGGCTGAAAGGTGCTCTGTGTATAGTTACTGTTTCCTACCTATTCATAAGTCACAATCTATTCTTTCTAACATGATTAATAAGAAGAAGTTCTCCTACCAACTTAACCCTTTATGAGGGATATCATAGCCAGCCTCTTATGTCTATGAGCCCAGTTCAAGGGGCTTACAGGCTTTTCTGTGGAACTCACACCCTCTGTCTCATTTCCAAAGAAATTACTATGAATCTACAGGGAAAGTACGGTACTATTATCCCTGTGCCATAAATGATAGCACACACCCAGAAAAGGGGGGATATAAGGCCAGATTAATTCAAAAAGGTCTAAAGGGGGAAGTATCGTGTGCCTTTCCTTTGTGGTGACTTTGTCAACCCGCAGCTGTTAGTCTTCACTGCGGTGACTTTACTAACCAGCAGCCATTGGTCTTCTTCTGCTGTGACTTTGTCAACCAGCAGTTGTGGATCTTCTGCTGTGACCTTGTTAGCCAGCACTAGTGGATCGGCTCCCGACACTCCATGCTCCCTGGCAACATATGGAAAAGGGCAAAACCACCATGCTGAAAAAGGTCATCAAATTTTTTGCAGAAACATAGTGAAGGCTCAGCACAAATGGAAATCTGGGATATTCAGCAGAACTGGAAACCTTCCTTCCTCAGTAGTGAAGAATTTACACAGCTGATGATGGAGGCATTAGATGGCTTCATCATCGCTGTCACATCTGACGGCAGCATTCTCTAAGTTTCCGACAGTATCACACCTCTCCTTGGGCACTTACTGTCAGATGTCATGAATCAGAATTTGTTAAATTTCCTTCTAAAACAAGAACATTTGAAAGTTTATAAGATGCTCTCTTCCCATGTGCTTGTGATAGATTCCCCCTCCTCAGGATACTTAAAATTTGACAATGATTTAGTTTTCTTTCCATCTTTCAGAGGCAGCTTGAACTCAAAGGAATTTCCAACTTATGAGTATATAAAATTTGTGAGGAATTTTTGCTCCTACAACAATGTGCTTAGTCCTTCCTGTAATGGCTTTGACAGTGCTCTTTCAAGGACTTGCTGGGAGCCACTCAAAAAGGTCGTCTGCTTCATTGCTACTATTCGCCTAGCAACACCACAGTTCTTAAAGGAAATGTGCATAGTTGAAGAATCTTAGAGAAATTCACTTCAAGGCATAGCTTGGAATGGAGGTTTTTTCTTTCTGGATCACAGAGCCCCTCCAATTATAGGATACTTGCCTTTTGAAGTTTTGAGAACCTTAGGCTATGACTACTACCACATTAATGATCTGGAGCTCCTAGCCAAGTGCCACCAGCAGCTGATGTAGTTTGACAATGGGATGTCATGTTGCTACCAGTTTCTGGCCAAAGGCCAGCAGTAGATTTGGCTGCAGACCCACTACTGCAACACATACCAAAGATATGGAGGGAAGCTTAGGAGTCAAGGACAATGCTCACATTTGGAAGTGGGCAAGGGTATGAAAGGTGATAGAGTCACTGAGACGGAGACACAGAAGGGACAAGTATAGGAGAATGTTGATGCAGTTCACTTGGAATTTGCTGAGTTGAGGTGTCAGTGGGACACCCAGATCAGGATGTTAGATAGGTAATGGTCTATGAGTTTGTAGCTCAGGAGAAAGAAATGTTGGGATCAAGACAGACGTTTGAGTTTCATTAAGTAACTTAAGCAATAGGAGTATATATGTAGTCCAAGGGATATAAAGTGAGAAGAAAAGCAAGTGGAGGAAGGAACTCTGAGGCACACCAACATTTAGGAAGTAAATGGAAATAGAAATATCTTAAAGGAGACCGAAAAGAAGAAGCCAGAGAAGCAGGAAGAAAACTAAAAAAGTATGGTCTTATGGAAGCAAAGGGAGAAGAGCAGTAGAGTTAAAGATGCTGGAAGTATAACCAGTTTCAACAAAGAGAGGTTATGGGTTCCCTCACTGAGAACAGCCCAAATCGAGTTTGGGTGGCAAAAGCCAATCTACAAAACCTGACCAGTGGTGCTGCAGTGGATATAGCATCAACCCAGAACAATGAGGTTCCTGGTTCAAACCCCAAGGTCCCCAGCTTGAGTGCAGGCTCACCAGCTTGAGCATGGGGTCACTGGCTTGAGCACAGCATCACTGACATGATCCCACGGTCACTGGCTTGAGCCCAAAGGTCACTGGCTTGAGCAAGGGGTCACTGGCTCTACTTCAGCCCCATCAGGCAAGTAGGAGAAGCAGTCAGTGAACAACTAAAGTGAAGCTACTATGAGTTGATGCTTCTCACTCTTTCTCCTTCCCCCACTTATCTCTCTCTCTCTCTCTGTAAAGTCAATTAAAAAAAAACTAAAAAAAAAAAAAAGCCAGTCTGCCGTGGGTTGAGGAGAGATTGGATTGCAAGCAAATATGGATGATGAGCACAAACTCCTTTAAGATGTCTGGTTGCAATAAGTTCACCATGAAGATTAAATAAGAAAATGAAAGTAAAGTGATTAACACAATGCATGGTACATAATAATTCAATAAATGTTACCTACTTACTACTATTATTATTACTATATTAAGAAATATACTTTAAGAAAGAAGAGAGATGGTGGTAGTTGTAAGGAAATGTGAGTTTAAGAAAGATTATTTTTTTGCCTGACTGGTGGTGGCACAGTGGAGAGAGCATTGACCTGGGACGGCGAGGTTTCAGTTTTAAAACCTTGAGGTTACCAGCTTGAGCACGGGCTCATCCATCTTAAGTGTAGGATTGCTTGAGTGTGGTATCATAGACATGATCCCAGGGTTGCTGGCTTGAACCCAAGATCTCTGACTTGAATAAGGGGTCTGGCTTGGCTGTAGCCCCCAGTCAAGGCATGTATGAGAAGCAGTCAGTGAACAACTAAACTGCTGCAACTACAGTTGATGCTTCTCATCTCTCTCACTAAAAAAAAAAAAAAAAAAAAAAAAAAAAAAAAAAAAAAAAAAGATTATTTTTAAGGCTTCTCTCTTTCCATATTGAAAAAAGTAAAAAATATTTAAAAACCTTATCAAAGAAATATGTGTAAATGGTTAAAAAAAAAAGCAACAATTGGATGGGAAGTAGGGCCCCAAAACAAAAAATAAAAAAGCAGCACTCCTCTGAGGCACACTTTTCCAGGCCAGAGGCAACTATTCTGAACTGCTTTTGTGTTGTGGTGACCCCCATACAGCTAATTAACCTCCTAATAATACTATTTTTTGATTTATCAGCCTAGACATTATTAACTTCCCAATATGTTGACTGAGAATTTAGTTTCCATTGCTCTCTCTCTGTCCCCTAACCCCAAGTGGTTGTATCACCATTCTTGGTTCTTTCACAGGCCACCTTCGAAACCTATGCAAGTTTCATTTTTCATTCCATTAATCATAGATAGTATCTCTTGACTATCTGCATATAACCTGAGGATGTTAGTCTACACTCAAAAGGAAACGTTTGTTTTGTTTTTTAAATGTGGGAAATTCTTGATTAGGCTTAAATGGAAAAGAATTAATGAAAGTAAACAACTGAAGATAAATGACAAAACAATAGTTGGCACGAGGTCCCTGGAGAGGCAGAAGAAGATGAATTCTCTTTCATAACGGCACCATCAAATTCCTAGTATGTCTTAGAAACTGCTGTAACATGCTGAACTCCTTTGCACCCTGGATCCAATCAGCTATAAATTCCATAGATTCAATCTCTTCAATAACCAAGTTTTCTATTCTGCCCATGGTGTTCATCGTTTCTGACTTGGACAGTAGACTTCCAACTGATTTCTCTCTCTCCTCCCTTTCCCCATTCACACTGATGCCAGGTTAATCTTCTCAGAGCAGAGCTCTCATCAGCTTACTCCCTTGTTCAGAATCCATAATCTCGCTTTCAAAACCTACCACAATGTGGTCCCTGCCCAGCATGGGGTAATGGAAGGTTCAACCAGGGAGGAGTAGGGTAGAGGACAGGGGCAAATGGGTTGTTTCCCTGGTACAAGCCAAGTTTCTCAGGCCTACTTATTCAACAAGAGCTTCAGGGTCCTTCCAGAAGAGGCAGAGGCTGGTTAGGCACCCCAGACGTGTCTATTGCAAAGTCAAATACCCATAGCATGGGCTCTAGTCAAGAAATTCTCTTAATATTTCCTTTAGAAATTCACAAAAGAAGAAATACAAATAGCTAATAAACATTTAAAAGTTTCACATCACTAGTCTATAGTGGTGGCCATCAAAAAAGGTGTGCAGCCCTGGCCGGTTGGCTCAGTGGTAGAGCATTGGCCTAGCGTGCGGAGGACCCGGGTTCGATTCCCGGCCAGGGCACACAGGAGAAGCGCCCATTTGCTTCTCCACCCCTCCGCCGTGCTTTCCTCTCTGTCTCTCTCTTCCCCTCCCGCAGCCAAGGCTCCATTGGAGCAGAGATGGCCCTGGCGCTGGGGATGGCTCTGTGGCCTCTGCCTCAGGCGCTAGAGTGGCTCTGGTCGCAACATGGCGACGCCCAGGATGGGCAGAGCATCGCCCCCTGGTGGGCGGAGCGTAGCCCCCGGTGGGTGTGCCGGGTGTATCCCGGTGGGGCGCATGCGGGAGTCTGTCTGACTGTCTCTCCCTGTTTCCAGCTTCAGAAAAATGAAAAAATGAAAAAAAAAAAAAAAAGGTGTGCACCGTGTTTAAAGGGCTTCCTTGCCCTGGCTGACAGCTCGGTTGGTTAGAGCATTGTCTCAAAGCTCAGAGGTTGCCAGTTTGATCCCCAGTCAGGGCACATATAGGAACAGATTGATGTTCCTGTCTCACTCTCTCTCTAAAATCAATAAAATAAACATGAAAAAGTATAAAAGGCTCCCTTTGTATCCAGTGTTAAATGAATCAATAGAGGAACAGTTTAGCTGGCAGCTGTTGCCCCCACCCCTCTGTTCTGAGTCCTTTGGGGAACTGGATATGCCTGGAACAGGGCGCTAACTGCGGAGAGCATGTGAGGCATGTACCTCTGTGACACAGAAGCTCTGACACAGAGCAAGATTATTTTTAGAGGTGACCTTCTAGGTTCCGAGGAAAAGTAAACAGACAGATGCACATGGTTTCCTCTGAGAGACTCACGGTAAACAAATGGGCATACATGCGCTTGCTATTATATGTTCTGAATCTAGATCTCTTAAAGAGCAAGCTCAGGTAAAAAAGCTTTATTGAAAGCTCAAAACCAAACAGCTTTTAGCTATTCAGAAAATGGCAGGTGAAACAACTGAGCTATCCCAAATTCTTGAAAAACATGTTTTAAATAAAGTTTCAGTACTTCCACATGAAAATATTGCTAAAACTTGATGCACTCTCCCTCCTGGGAGCATGCCAATGCCTTTCCCTTACCCCTCTTCTTCCTCCACAGGCGTGCATCTCCTAAACTCTAAGGAACCCCATGAGACTTGCAACCAGGGGAGCAATGAGCAGCAACAGCTCGATCAGGGCTAACCCCTTAAACCCTTTACTCTGACTGCCCAGTGAGGTGTCAGCAGCCCCACCTTGGCTCACTTCTTCCCCATGACGTTTCTGGAGAGCCAGAGCAGCCCCACCTAGTCTCTCTCCTGTTGCTGCTTCTATCCTCAGCTCTTCCTTGTTTCACTGTCCCCAGCTGTAATAAACGTACTCTTAAAAAAAAAAAAAAAAGACAAAGAAATATTGCTAAAACTTATTTAATTTCTTTTATTTTGTATTATTCTGTTTGTTTTACCTTTGTTGTTCTTCTTGCACGATGTGTTGTTTTTAAATGAACATTATAAAAATGTAGAAATCTTCATAAACTTTCTCCTTATTAATTTTTATTGTATATCCTTGAGATATTTTTATACATAGATCTATATATAGCAACAAAAAAATTGTCATATTATCTTTCTTTTGTCATTTAGCACTATCTCTTTGGCATCTTTTCATCTTGGTATATTCTGTTGATGGACATTTAGATAATTTCCAGTGTTGTTCTTACAAACAATGCATACATAAACATCTTTGAACAGATAGTTTTGAGCACTTGGCATGAAAGTTTCTGTTGGACAGCTTCTGGAAAGAATTTCTGGATCAAATAATTTACATATTTTAAAAGTTTTGATTTAGTTATTGCTCTCCACCTGTCTCCTGAAACTTATGAAAATAATTAATTTCTCATGATGACTTAGCATCTAACACCATGCCTGGCACATAATAGCTGTTCATTAATTGCTGGTTAGATGAAAGAATACAAATATTAATTATTGTTCTGGCTGTGAAAGAGTGATGCCTTTGATACTATTGAAGCACATTGCCCTGCTTGCCTCACTCTTAATTGTCCCAGACAACTGAAGTATTTAAGTGTTGGCAAAATGTTAGATCATAATACACTGCTCACAAAAATTAGGGGATCAGGGAATGTTCAGATACTTCAGTACTTTCAGCGTTTTGTATAGTGCATTTTCACCAATGAAATAAAAGTTGGTTTTGCATCTCATTTGCATAATTGAACAGCTTTCTTTGACTTGTCTTTTGTTTTTCTAGTGTTCTTGTTTAATAAAAAAGAAATCAAATGCTTCTTTTTTTATCACTTTATATTCATTTTGAAATATCCCTTAATTTTTATGAGCAGTATAGTAGTGTCATAGTAGTAAATGTATAATAATAAAAAATAGAACATACTACAATACATAGCACTTCTGACTGTCTCTTTGTTAACAAGCTATTGTCATCCTTGAAATCATAGAATTCTAGAATATACAGAAGTCTAGACATAAAATTGTCTGTCTGTCTCTCTTTTCTTTTTTTAAGTGAGAGGAGGGGAGACAGACTCCCACATGCACCCAGGCTGGGATCCACCCAGCAGCCCCTGTCTGGGGCTGATGCTTGAATCAATTGAGCTATCCTCAGTGCCTGAGGCTGATGCTTGAACCAGTCAGACCACTAGCTGTGAGAGGTGAAGAGAGAGAGAGAAAAGGGAGGGGGGAAGCAGAGGAAGCAGATGGTTTCTTCTCATGTGTGCCCTGACTGGGGATCAAACCCAGGGCTTTTGCACATTGGGTTGACTCTCTATCCACTGAGCCAGCCAGCCAGGACCCATTTTGTTTCTTTTATATGAAGAATTAAAATCCCAGAGAGTTAGTAATTGGCCAAATGTTTGAGAATTAATAGATTCTACTTAAAATATCTCTTATTTCTCATCTTCCTTTTTTAACTTGAATGTATAAATTTTGCATAATTTTATTTAATGTAACTATATCATATAAACAAGACACATTATTGACTGAGATATGGTTCCTCAAGTCTTAGTTCTGTCAATTTACTTGCCTAAAACTTTCCTTCTTTGCCCTTCTGGTTTTATCCTTCAAGTCAGCCAAGGATTGGAAATTAAATAACTAAGCTTATTAGAACTTTATGTCATGCTTGCTTTGGCAGCACATATATTAAAACTGGAACAATGCAGAGAAGATTAGCATGGCCCCTGCACAAGGATGGCATGCAAATTCATGAAGTGTTTGATATTTTTCTTAAAAAAAAACAACACACTATATATTAAGCAGTGGAATCTGGATGTGAGTCTAAAGTTTTTATATGAGTGAAACACAAGAGTCTTACTACATTTTTGTCAGCTATTTTGGCTACACAGAACAGTTTTGTGTGTGTGTGTGTGCGCGCGTGCACATGCGCATATACACATGTGGGTGTGCATATGTACTTCCTCAATTTTAGCAGCTTAGGAACATGTTGCCATGTTCTGGATAGATGAGTTGATATTATAAAATAAATATATATTATAAAATATTATATATAAATATATATTTATAAAATATTATATATAATATAAAATTGATGAATACCTTGAAGGTATTCAGCATCCTTTAGATTTAAGAATTTGTTGAGTTCTGCCCTGGCTACATAGTTCAGTTGGTTGGAGCATCACCCAGAGATACACCAAGGTTACAGGTTCAATCCCTGGTCAGGGCACATATAGGAACAGACTGATGTTTTCATCTCTCTCTCTCCCTTCTTCTCTCTCTAATATCAATAAATTAAAAAAAATATATATATTTAATTTGCTCAGTTCAGGTGCTGGCCACTTAGCTCAGCTAGTTAAGAGCATTGTCCCAAAACAAGAAGGTTGTGGGTCTGATCCTCAGTCAGGGCACACACAGGAAGCAATAAAAAAAATGCACGACTGAGTGGAAGAACAAATGCTTCCCTTCCCCCTCTACTCTCTCTCCCTTCCTCTCTATCTCTCTCTAAAAAAAATAAAAATAAAAATAAATCAATAAAAATGAAGCCCTGGCCAGATAGTTCAGTTGGTTGGAGCATCCTCCCAGAGCACAGAGGTTACCAGGTTAGACTCCCCAGTCAGGGCACATACAGGAGCAGCTCAGTGTTCCTGTGTGTGTGTCTCTCTCTCCCTGCCTCTTTCTCAAAACAAAAAATAATTTTTTTGGCCCTGGCCGGTTGGCTCAGCGGTAGAGCGTCGGCCTGGCGTGCGGGGGGACCCGGGTTCAATTCCCGGCCAGGGCACATAGGAGAAGCACCCATTTGCTTCTCCACCACCCCCCCTTCTTCTCTGTCTCTCTCTTCCCCTCCTGCAGCCAAGGCTCCATTGGAGCAAAGATGGCCCGGGCGCTGGGGATGGCTCCTTGGCCTCTGCCCCAGGCGCTAGAGTGGCTCTGGTCACGGCAGAGTGACGCCCCCTGGTGGGCAGAGCGTCGCCCCTGGTGGGTGTGCCGGGTGGATCCCGGTCGGGCGCATGCGGGAGTCTGTCTGTCTCTCCCCGTTTCCAGCTTCAGAAAAATACAAAATAATAATAATAATAATAATTTTTTTGCCCAATTTTTTCTTCTTCTTCTTTTTCCAAGTGAGAGGAAGGGAGTTAGAGAAACAGACTCCCGCATGCATCCCGACCAGGATCCACCTGAAAACCCCATCTGGGTCTGAATCTCTAGCCATCTGGGACCATGCTTGAAACCAAGCTATTTTTAGCATCTAAGGCAGAGGCTCCTTGGAGCCATCCTTAGTGCCCAGGGCCAAAGCGCTCAAATCAATTGGGCCATGGCTGTGGGAGGAAAAGAAAGAGAGGGAGAGAAGAGGGAGGGGTGGAGAAGCAGATGATCAGTTCTCCTGTGTGCCCTGACTGGGAATCGAACCCGGGACAGCCATACGCCAGGCCAACACTCTACCACTGAGCCAACCGGCCTGGGCCAAAATTTGCACAGTTCTAAGGAAACAAATAGAGTCAAGCCAATAGTCAATGCTGTCAGCATTTGGCCAAGGTCTATTTAAAGGATAGTGAAATAAGAAACCTTTTTCATCCCTTTGCTGATACATAATGCCAACTTTGGTTTCATCATTAGTAATTTCAGGAATAGTATTTATGGCAGGCAGATAATGAATGCCCAAAGATGTTTATGTCTTGCAACCTTACATGGCAAAAGGGACTTTGCAGATGTGATTAAGTTAGGGGTTTTAAGATGGGGAAATTATTCTGGACCATCCAGGTGAGCTCAGTGTAATTACAAGCGTCCTTAAAAGTGAAAGACGAAGGCAGGAGAGTCAGAGTGGGAGATATGTCAACAGCAGAGGTCAGAGTGATACTGTTGCTCAAGGAAGAGACCATGAGCCAAGGACTGCACGTGGCCTTTTAGAAGCTGGAAAAGGCAAGGAAATGGATTCCCCTGATAGCCTCCAGAAAGGAATGCAACCTACTGCTGACACCTTGATCTTAGTCCAGTCAGACCATTTTAGATTTCTGACGTCCAGAACTATAACATAATGAATTTGTGTTTTTTTTAAAGTTACTGGGTGTTGGTCAAATAAGTTTGTAAATATGATATATATGTTTGCTCGCTTGTGACTTATATTGGGTGTGGGGGACAGGCTATAAGCAGGCCAGGTTGTTGTAGCCTAAGGTTTAGTTTTAAGACTAAGCTTTTCCCCACACCCTTGACTGATTGTATGATCTGGGTGGTGCACTCTCATGAGGAATCCAATTATGCCTCAGATAAGTGCCTTTGATTCAGAGACTTCCTTATTTGTATATTGGATTAAGGGTTTTTGGTTTTCTACTCTATAAAGTGGGACAGACCAGGAGCTGGCTCACACAGTTCCTGCTATCATGATTGCAGGGGCTTCCCTGATCCCTTGCCCTTCATGGGAAAAGCTGGTTTTCTGCTTTTTCCTTGTCTTCTTTTGTGGTTTGCCTGTCTTGGTGAGACACCAATAAATAGGATGGCCCACCATCCTCTGACTCCACCATTTCTTTACCGTCTGCCCGAATCCAATGGGAACCTGCATGTGAATGGCCATGATGGTGGCTCCTGGCCTTACACTGGGTTTACAATAATTTTTATAGCAGCAATATAAAATGACCACACTGTCTTATCATAAAGCAGTACAAGTTTGAATTTATTGAAGGACAACTGTTCTTTTGCATTTTAATCATGTATTTAAAGAAGGTGAAAATGTTTAATGAAAAAAAGCAAAGCTGAAAAAGTAACCACATAATAATAATAGTTAACATTTAGTGAGTACTTGCTATATACCAGACATTATGATTTCCAAAATTTCATTTAAGGCTTACAACAATCCTATGATACAGGACAATGGCGTTAATCTGTTCATTAGACACAGAAGAAAGTAAATATAAAGGAGATAAAGAACTTAATTCACTTTAATAAGCAAAGAGATTAGCTGAACTTTTCCCATAGGAAAGTGCAGAATTCCATCCTCTCAAATCAAGCAGGGAGAAGTTAAAAGTAGTTACTATAAAAATTATGCAAAGGTAAAACTTGCAAGGTTCCTAAAAGATATGCAGTGCCCTAGGCTGTAAAAATAAATCCCATCTGAGATATTTTGAGTTCCCACTACATGGCAGGCAGCTCCCATCTGTTACAAGGGGCTCAGCCAGTTAACTGGCAGACCACACGGAATCCCCAAAAGGTGCACCCTTTCCTCCCAGGTCCTCCAACTCTCGTCTGGAATCTTTGATCAATAACCTTAGAACCATAACCCAAAAACTATAACCCCAATTTCAAGTCTCTGACTGACAATCCTGAGTCTGACATAACATCAGATTAAAAGTGCCAAAATAAATGTTTCCCTCCTTTGGATGACATTGGGTAATGACTGCAACCTAAAATAACATACACATGATGAAGAAATTACGATTTTTATACATATAGCTTTATTTTCCTCAACTTTTATTTTGAAAAAAATTAAATAAATTAAGATTATCTTAATGACATCTTGTATTTATTAGATGTAGTAACAAACTTTTAACTCAATGTGTTGCTTGTATATTATGCTCTGTATTTGTTTTAGAGAATCTCACAGGTTGGGGGAAAAACTCTGACATTATACTTATTTTTAGTTGAAATACTTAGGATTTGACCAATCAAGGATATGGTAGATATTTAAACACTTAAGTGAATTTGATTTAATGTGTAGGTTTGATTTTTGTGCTGCACAGATGCCTAAGAGAATTTGATCTTCTAGATTTACACTGACACCATAACATTTGTTGAGAGCTTACTACTCACCAGGCACTGTTTTAAGTGCTTTGCATGTACTTATTCAGGTCAGGCTCACCACAACTCTGAGTTGTGTACTCTTGTTGCCCCCACTTTCAGATGATAAAACAGAGGCAGGAGAAGTTACATGTTTAACCAAGACCACAGTCAGCTACTAGCAGAGCAACCTGGCTGGGAGCCCACAGTTCTAACCAATGCCCATTTAGTGTGCAGGAAGATTTTTCCAGGAATACTCTGTAAGGACTCCGGACTGGGCAGAGGATGGGCCAAGATGATATACAGAGTATAAATATGCCTTGTTAGGGCCTTGAAGTACCTAAGAATCAGATACAGCAATGTGTGAATTTGACATATTTAAGAAAATTTAGCCTGACCAGGCAGTAGCGCAGTGGATAGAGCGTCGAACTGGGATGCCGAGGACCCAGGTTCGAGACCCTGAGGTCACCAGTTTGAGCGTGGGCTCCTCTGGTTCAAGCAAAAGCTCACCAGCTTGGACCCAAGGTCTCTGGCTCAAGCGAGGGGTTACTCGGTCTGCTGAAGGCCTGCGGTCAAGGCACATATGAGAAAGCAATCAATGCGAATGTCTGTCCCTGAAAAAAAAAAAGACAACTAAGTGAAACAAGCTGATTCTTCCCTTTCTCTTCCAAATCAATGAAAACAATTTTTTTTTTTTTTTTTTACAGAGACAGAGAGAGGGATAGATAGGGACAGACAGACAGGAACGGAGAGAGATGAGAAGCATCAATCATCAGTTTTCTGTTGCGACACCTTAGTTGTTCATTGATTGCTCTCTCATATGTGCCTTGACCGTGGCGCTACAGCAGACCGAGAACCCCTTGTTCAAGCCAGCGACCTTGGGTCCACACTGGAGAGCTTTGCTCAAACCAGATGAGACCGCGCTCAAGCTGGCGACCTTGGGGTCTCGAACCTGGGTCCTCCGCATCCCAGTCTGACGCTCTATCCACTGTGCCACCTCCTGGTCAGGCAAAATAAGCATTTTTTTTTAAAAAAGGAAATCCCCCCCCAATGCTGTCATATTTATAGATTGTGTTTAAATGGAAATTTTAATATGCCAAATTAATAAGCTCCCTGAGCATTAAGGAACAAGTGAAAGTGTTTTTATTTTTAACATAGAATTGATAGATTTATAAATGAATTTAAGATTTGTGTTTAAATACTTAACAACTGGGCTTATAATTTAAAATCCTAATAAATTAAATATCAATTAAAACAGTTTGATGGGTTCCTTCCTATGCACAAAAGTTGCCTCTGGCCTGACCAGGTGGTGGCGCAGTGGATAGAGCGTCGGACTGGGATGCGGAAGGACCCAGGTTCGAGACCCCGAGCTCACCAGCTTGAGCGCAGGCTCATCTGGCTTGAGCAAAGAGCTCACCAGCTTGGACCCAAGGTCGCTGGCTCTAGCAGGGGGTTACTCAGTCTGCTGAAGGCCCACGGTCAAGGCACATGTGAGAGAGCAATCAATGAACAACTAAGAAGTCGCAACGCGCAACGAGAAACTGATGATTGATGCTTCTCATCTCTCTCCGTTCCTGTCTGTCTGTCCCTATCTCTGCCTCTGTAAAAAAAAAAAAAAAAGTTGCCTCTGACATTTAAAATCTCAACTGATGAGCCTGACCTGTGGTTGCGCAGTGGATAAAGCATCGACCTGGAAATGCTGAGGTCACCGGTTCGAAACCCTGGGCTTGCCTGATCAAGGCACATATGGGAGTTGATGCTTCCAGCTCCTCCCCCTTCTCTCTCTTTGTCTCTCTATCTTCTCTCTCCTTCTCTGTCACTCTCTCTCCCTCTCTCTCTCCTCTCTAAAAATGAATAAATAAAATAAAAACTTAAAAAGTAAAAAAAAAATTAATATAATTCATCTTAAAAAAGCTTTTTATTCATTGGGGAGAGAGAAGGAGAAATATCGATCTGCTGTTCCACTTAGTTGTGCACCCATTTGGTGTCTCTTATATGTGCCCTGACCAGGGATTGAACCCACAGCTTTGGAGTATTGGGACAATGCTCTAACTGTGATAAGGTGCCAAAGAACTGTAAAACTTAGTATTGGTGTAAGGCCAGGAGCCGTCATCGTGACCATTCACATGCAGGTTCCCATTGGATTCGGGCAGGCAATAAAGAAATGGCGGAGTCAGAGGATGGGGGGCCATCCTATTTATTGGTGTCTCACCAAGACAGGCAAACCACAAAAGAAGACAAGGGAAAAGGAGAAAACCAGCTCTTCCCATGAAGGGCAAGGGATCAGGGGAGCCCCTGCAATTGTGATAGCAGGAACTGTGTGTCTGAGCTCCTGGTCCCACTTTATAGTGTAGAAAACCAAAATCCCTTAATCCAATATACAAACAAGGAAGTCTCCAATACAAAGTCACTTATCCAAGGCATAATTGGATTCCTCATGAGAGTGCACCACCCAGATCATACAATCAGTCAAGGGTGTGGGGAAAAGCTTAGTCCCAAAACCAAACCTCAGGCTACAACAACCTGGCCTGCTTATAGCCTGTCCCCCACACCCATTATAAGTCACAAGCGAGCAAACATATATATCATGTTTACAAACTTATTTGACCAACAATTGGCAACGCCATTTTTTTATTATTTTTTTATTCATGTTTGAGAAGAGACAGAGAGGGAGAGAGAAGGGGGGAGGAGCAGAAAGCATCAACTCCCATACGTGCCTTGACTGGGCAAGCCCAGGGTTTTGAACCGGCGACCTCAGCGTTCCAGGTTGACACTTTATCCACTGCGCCACCAGAAGTCAGGCTGGCAACGCCATTTTAAAGAGGAAAAGTCAGGTTTTCTGTCCCGTCCTTTCTTTAGAGAATGGAAGGAGAGGGGTATGGGGGTTTCCTGACTGACAAGGACGACTGGGTCATTTAGTTTAACTATAGTTCTCTGAAAGGATAAAGGTTATCTGAAGAACTTCCTTTCCCTTTCAATAGGAGACAAAATTTACATACCTTACCCTGATTTTAACTCTCCCTCCCTTCCTGGAATCTTGAGAGTAACTGGATACCTCTAGGCAAAGGAGGAGAGACAGACACTAAAAGATTTATGAATTCTTTGATATGTAAAACGACATCACTATTGTGTCACCTTGAAAGTTTTAACATTTTTTATAGATCCTCTAGAACAGTGGTAGTCAACCTGGTCCCTGCCGCCCACTAGTGGGTGTTCCAGCTTTCATGGTGGGCGATAGCAGAGCAACCAAAGTATAAATAAAAACATAGATTTAACTATAGTAAGTTGTTTTATAGAGATTTATTCTGCCAAACTTAGCGAAAATTTGACATAAAGTACTTGGTAAGTAATTATTATTATATGCTTTAACTTGCTGTAACTCTGCTTTATAAATTTTATAAAGTAAAGTAACTTTCCTACTTTATAAATCATAATTACTGTGGAACCAGTGGGTGGTTAGAAAATTTTACTACTAACAGAGATACAAAAGTGGGTGGTAGGTATAAAAAGGTTGACTACCCCTGCCCTAGACAAATGTTATGATTGTGTCATGCTGTCAGGCCCCTCCAGCCTGTATGTAGTCAAGGGTATATAACCAGCCTCAGAGTTATATTCAACACTGCACAATTTGGGTCAGCTATACCCCGTGTTAGTCATATGCAGCTGGCTTAATCAATAAAACTTCTCAAAAATTTATTTGGACTTGGTGTCTCTACGTAAACCCACGGGAGTAAGGTACAGTACTGTACAACATAACAAATTGTGCTACCTGGCCAGGGCTCTGCAACTTTTTATATTTTATTTCTTATCTGTGCTTGTTCAATCAGCATTTTGTAGTCATTTCTTAATATCTACCTCATGAGTTTTTTTGTTTTTTTTTTAACATTCCTGCTTATGCTTTCTGTTTGTTTGTTTGTTTCATTTTTCCGAAGCTGGAAACGGGAGGCAGTCAGACAGACTCCCGCATGCGCCCGACCGGGATCCACCGGCATGCCCACCAGGGGGCGATGCTCTGCCTCTCTGGGGCGTTGCTCTGTTGCATCCAGAGCCATTCTAGTGCCTGAGGCAGAGGCCACAGAGTCATCCTCAGCGCCCTGGTCATCTTTGCTCCAATGGAGCCTTGGCTGCGGGAAGGGAAGATAGAGACAGAGAGGAAGGAGAGGGGAGGGGTGGAGAAGCAGATGGGCGCTTCTCCTGTGTGCCGTGGCCAGGAATTGAACCCGGGACTCCTGCACGCCAGGCTGACACTCTACTGCTGAGCCAACCGGCCAGGGCCCTGCTTATGCTTTAAATACCCCTCAGATAGACAGGCATCATTCCTGGGTGAAACCTTTTCTTACACTCCCATACTCATTTACTCTAGAAGTAGTTACTCCATCAGTTATGCTACTTTTGTACCTAGCACATACTTTTACTATTAAATGTATAACAATGAATTATAGTTGGTTTTCTATCTGTTCATCTTCTCTCTTAGAGTGTGTGTGTTACATATATATCTTTTCCCAGGTTCTAGCACAGAATTTGATTGGTTATGCAGTTGTGAAAGCTAAAGTATGCTTTGCATAGGTAATTATGTAGTTTTTCTCTTTCCTTAAAAGGCTTACTATTTTTTAGCTCTTTAATTCTTTGTCTAACATTGGGGTAGCTAATACAATCGAGAATTTATTGCAGGAATCAAAGGAGGACAAAACCGCCCAGAAAACTTGATGAAGGAAGTAGGCTTTATTCAGCCGGCAGAGCAGCATATCCTCAACAGAGGCAACCAAAGCACGTGCTCCCCGAAGTTAGATTTCTTACATCTGATATACCTTTACAGCTTTAGCTTTCACGTGACAGATGCCTGACTTCTATGACTTGTTTCCTTGTTTGCAGGCCTCTGTGACTCTTCTGTCTTAGGGAAGGGGAGAGCTAGCCGGAGGGTCTGTTGTTGCTACTCCTATCATCACTCATTCTTCTTTCTGGAGCTGCAGTTCATTTCAAGGAACTGATAACCAGCAAGGTCCACACCCGTGGTTGGTTATTTTTCAAATATTTCTGTCTGCTCTTGTTCCCTCAGTCAAGAACACTGAGGTCACAGGCTGGAGCATAAGACCCCAGACATTGCAGGCCCCCTTCTCCTCTGCATTCTTCTGGTTTCTCCTCCTTCAACTTGTTTAACTAAAAGCGGAGGAATTCAGTTAAGGAGCTGTCACAAAACTAGAAAAACTGAATTCTCTGACAACACGAATCATTTGCAAGGAGTTGAGAGTTGAGTCATGTCACACAGTATCTGGAAGAAGGGAGAAACTCATTTTATGCTGGACTGCTTCAATGGTGGAAATCTCGGAGTAGGTAGTGTTTTGGACAGTGCGGACCTGCAGAACACCTAACCCCCACACCACTGCCCCTGTGCCCTCGCCTGCTGACTGCTGCGGCTAGGGGACCAACCCAGGTGCGGAGTTGGTGACAGTGGGGCTGGCACCTCTCCAAGTCTGCGGCTAGGACAGGAAAGTGAAAATGAAAAGGAAGCTACCCTGATTGTCCCCTCTCGGTTTGGCGGCTAGCACTGGTAATTCAAGTTGTGTGAGAAGATGGGAAGATCCGTGAGTTCGCGCCCTGGTGATCCTCTCAAAAGTTTGCCTTCTCCTCTGGGGTAGGGAGGTCTCCTTCGCGACTGCCCGCACACAAGCACAGCCCCACCACCCACCTTTGGAAGGTGTAAAGCCAGTATCTAAGGCCAGGACCACCACCATCACAACAGTCTGGCCCATGTAGGTTCGCATTGAATTCGGACAGTCGGTAAAGAAACAACGGAGCCACAAACTGGTGGGCCATCGTCTTTAATCCTAGCTTGCACCCGGCGGGCAAGTAAAAATACACACTGGGCTCCAAAACCCAGTCACATTCAGTGCTCACAAAGCCACTGACTTATCTGAGTTTCCTAGAATCAAAGGTTTCTAGCTCACCAGCCTTATTCTCCTCAGTTCCCCATCTCCTTCCTTATCCCAGATACAAACTCTACACAAACTGGCCTTTCACTCAACACTCCGCCATCTTGGCTTCTTCCCCTGGCCTCCTCCACATGGCCTTTCTCTGCTCTGCTCTCTAACGCTAATCCCAGGAACCAAGAGAACAAACTCCCGCTCTGTCCCCATTTTATAGTGTAGAAATCCAAACCCTTAATCCAATATACAAAATAGGGAAGTCTCTAATACAAAGTCACTTTCTGAGGCATGACTGGATTGTACCACCCCACATCAAAAAGGGTAGGAAAGGCTTAATCCCAAAACCAAGCCCCAGGCTACAAGGATTCTGCCTGCCTTTAGCCCACCCCAACACACATTAATATCACCTGGGCGACAGCCTCCTCGTGTTATCTTTAACAAAGTGAGCATAATACATTTTATCTGCCCAACAGAAGGTCTGTTGCCCCAGGCCACATCCTCTGAGGGGTTCCCGGAGCCCCTAAGGCTCTAGTTGGCTTGGCCAGCAAGGAGCAGAGCCTGGATGAGGGCACTTTCTCATCCCTTCCCCTTCCCCTCCCTCCCCACCCCCTCCTGTTTTTCCTGTTGCTCCTCTTTCTCAGTGCTGCTGAGGATCTCTGAATCCTGAAGACCTGGCTAGATTGGGCCCAGGCGAACCCTGGGTGTTTTCTGCTTAGGGCCCTGATCAGGCCTACGAATACGGCGTGGGTTGGTCTTGGGGTTGAGTCTCCTTCCAGACGCATCTCTGTAGTGACACCTTGTCCAGAAGGATCCTTGAAGATCTGTTTGTGCATTTCTTCCTCATGGCTCACCAGCCCCACCCAAGTGGAAGTGAAAGGAAGGAGCGTAACTAAGAGATCGTAGGAATGAGAATGCACCTGAATTAGGAGTGGCTAGCCGAAGAAAAATCAGGGCTCAAGGACACGAGAGTATTCAAAAATTTTGAGGCAAATTCACTGTCAGTTAAATGGCTAGAATCTCACCATCAAAGCATGAAATCATCAAAGGAAGAAATGATGAGTTCATAGATTTCTGTTTGAGAAGCCCCAGGTAGAAATTTAGAAATATGAATGTAAAGCCAGTTGCCATGGCCACCATCACAGCCGCCTGGCCCATGCAGGTTCGCATTGGATTTGGACAGATGGTAATGAAACAACGGAGCCAATAACTGGTGGGCCATTACCTTTACTCCTAGCTTGCACCTGGCGGGCAAGTAAAAACACACACTGGGCTCCAAAACCCACTCATTCAGTGCTCACAAAGCTACTGGCTTATCCGAGTTTCCTACAATCAAAGGTTTCTAGCTTACCAGCCTTATTCACCTCTGTTTCCTATCTCCTTCTCTCTGCACAAACTGGCTTCTTCTTCAACACTGCCATCTTGACTGCTTCTCCTGGCCTCCTCCATGTGGCCTCTCTCTGCTCTCCTCTCTGCTCTCTCCTCTAATGCTAATCTCAGGAACTGAGAGAGCAAGCTCCCGGTCTGCCCCACTTTATAGTGCAGAAATCAAAACCTTTAATCCAATATACAAAATAGGGAGGTCTCTGATACAAAGTCCACCCCACATCAAAAAGGGTGAGAAAGGCCTGACCGGGTGGTGGCGCAGTGGATAGAGCATCGGACTGGGATGCGGAAGGACCCAGGTTTGAGACCCCGAGGTTGCCAGCTTGAGCGCGGGCTCATCTGGTTTGAGCAAAAGCTCACCAGCTTGGACCCAAGGTCCCTGGCTCGAGCAAGGGGTTACTCGCTTGTGGTCAAGGCACATATGAGAAAGCAAGCAATAAACAACTAAGGTGTCTCAGTGCGCAAAGAAAAACTAATGATTGATGCTTCTCATCTCTGTCTATCCCTCTCTCTGACTCTCTCTCTGTCTCTGAAAAAAAAAGGGGGGGGGGTGAGAAAAACTTAGTCCTGAAACCAAGCCCCAGGCTACAAGGATCCTACCTGCCCACAGCCCGCCTCCAACACACATTAATATAATTACGCCCATTCCACGCATAAGGGCAACTAATATCATCACCTGGGCAACGCGCTTCCACGTGGGCAGCACCATCTTTAACAAAGTGAGCATAATATATTTTATCTGCCCAATAATGAAGTTTATCTTTTAATTCACTTAGTAATAAAAAGTGAGTTGAGAACGGATTGAAGCTGGACACTCGCTGTTCATTATTTCACTGAACCTTCACAACTCTGAGATCACCGTTATCCTCATTTTACTGAGGCTCTGAGAAGTTAAGGTAACTTTCCCGAGGTCACATGGCTAGTAAGTGAGGAATTTAGGATTGAACTCATGTCCCCATCTCTAAATTAAAAACCATGTAGAATGTGGGTTTTATACATTTATCTAAGTGCATCACCATGTACACTTTCAATGGGTGTATTTTATCTAAATTTTATCCCAGTAAAGTTAAAATTTTAAAATCCTGCAGAATGAATATGATGTTTTTATGATAAAACTCATCAAAGAAACAGCAGTATGATGATTTGACACATGACAGTTTCTGAGGAAAAACAGGAAAATGGTATAAATATGTTAACAACATATACATTGGCTCTGGCTGGGTAGCTCAATTGGTTAGCTACACCAAGGTTATGGAATTGATCCTCTGTCAGGGCACATACAAGAATCAACCAAGTAATGTATAAAGGAACAACAAAACGATGTTCCTCTCTCACCCTATTCCTCTCTCTGTAAAATCAATCAATAAAATAAAATAACATACACACTGGAAGATTGGTAACACCATAATCAAAGTCACCTAGTGGATTCCCCAACTTCAGATACAAATGTATAGAAATATTAACCAGGATGCCACCATGGATAGGGAACATACAAGTCTGTAGTGTAGTGGAAATCAACCAAGTGAACACAAAATTGGAAAATACATCTGAAATATGTGATATCAAACCTAACAAAAATATTTTACAAGACTTTGGCCAGTTGGCTCAATGGTAGAGCATTGCCTGGCATGTGGATGTCCTGGATTCAATTCCAGGTCAGGACACACATGAGAAGCAACCATCTGCTTCTCTACCCCGCCCCTCTCACTTTTTTCTCTCTCTCTCCCTCCATCCTGTATTGGAGCAAGTTGGCCCCAGGTGCTGAGTATGGCTCCATGGCCTCTGCTGGAGGCCTAAGAAGAGCTTGGTTGCTGAGCAACTGAGCAATGCTCCAGATGGGCAGAACACTGACCCCTAGTGGGCTTGCTGGGTGGATCCCCATCGGGGCATAAGCAAGAGGCTGTCTCTCTGCCTCCCCTCTTCTCACTGAATAAAACAAACAAACAAACAAAAATTTTACAAGTAAAAGACATTGAAAAGTTAGATACTTTTGGAAGAGGTATGTGTTAAAGTCACATTTTATGTATATAGTACAGTGTGTATTATATTAAGCATTGTGATTATAAGCTGTACAGTAGAACTTTTATGATTTTATTTTCAATTTAAATTTATTTGGACAGTGTGTCAAAACAAGCAAGACACCAATTGTCAGTGCTTTTGTGTTTAAAGTCTGTGTTTGTTTTCAAAAATAATATACTGATCCATTTTATGATGTTCCATTTTGAAGTTTTACCAGTTTCATAAACATTTTAATATCAAGCTTTTTTAAAATTATAAAAAGTTTTTTTTTAGATACAAGAAGGAAGAGAGAGAAGGGAGGAGAAGGATGAGAAGCATCAGTTGTTTTGTATTTTTTTTTTGCTTTAATTTTTTATTGATTGCTTCTCATGTATGTCTTGACTGGAGGGCTCAAGCCTAGCCGGTGACTCCTTGCTCAAGCCAGCAAGCTTAGGCTCAAGCCAGTGACCTTAGACTCAAGTCTGTGACCTATGGGCTCAAGCCACCAATGTTGGGATCATGTTGGTGATCCCATGCTGAAGTCAGTGACCCTCTGCTCAATCTGGAAAGTCCACAGTCTAACTGGTGACCTCAGGGTTTTGAACCTGGGCCCTCAGCATCCTGAGTTGACACTCTATCCACTGTGCCACCACTAGTCAGGCTTGAATTTAAAGCTTTACTTATAATTTATAATTCAAACATTTTGTAAACTGGGTATTCTGAACAATCATGGTTGCCCATACATATGTTGAGACAGGACACAAAATAGTTGTTATTTTCACACTAAAACCAGCTTTCTTTGAATGCTTAAACTGATAGTTGCTGTTGCCACCCAATACAGATATGTCTGTATTAGTAATTTAAACAGCCCTAATAATGACAAACTCCACAAGGCCCCAGAATAGGATAGGACCAATAAGATATCACTGTTAGGAATTCTGCACAACCTTAAGTTTTCCGAGAGAATATTTTCTTCAGTGGCGATCGTGAAGATAGTGACATTTCTTTTTTTTTTTTTTACAGAGGCAGAGATAGACAGGGACAGACAGACAGGAATGGAGAGAGATGAGAAGCATCAATCACCAGTTTTTTTCGCTGCGCGTTGCAACTTCCTAGCTGTTCATCGATTGCTTTCTCATATGTGCCTTGACCGCGGGCCCTCAGCAGACCGAGCAACCCCTTGCTGGAGCCAGCGACCCTGGGTCCAAGCTGGTGAGCTTTTTTTGCTCAAGCCAGATGAGCCTGCGCTCAAGCTGGCGACCTCGGGTCTCGAACCTGGGTCCTTCCGCATCCCAGTCCGATGCTCCATCCACTGCACCACCACCTGGTCAGGCGATAGTGACATTTCTTGAGTGACACTTTAATACATATGATTGTTATCCATAACATCCATATTTTTTCTGTCCAGTAGTATATCAACTTAAGTTCCTCTTTCTGCATGATAAATACTGTGATACAATTTCAAAAGTCTATTTCAAATTATTTTTCTTTATTTAGAAAATTAAATTTAACAAGGTGACATTGATCAATAAGAGTACATAGGTTTCAGGTAAATATTTCTATAGCATTTGAATTATTGATTATGTTGTATACCCATCATCCAAAGTCAAATCATTTTCTGTCACTGTATATTTGTCTCTCTTTATTATCTTCTCCCACCCCTCCCCCACATCCACCTCCGCCTTGTAACCACTTCAATCTATGCCCATGAGTCTCAGTTTTATATCCTGCTGTTAGTCAAATATGTTTGTAAATATGATATATCTGTTTGCTGGCTTATAGTTTGCATTGGGTATGGGAGACAGGCTGTAAGCTGGCAAGGTCCTCATAGCCTAAGGCAGGGGTCCCCAAACTTTTTACATAGTTCACTGTCCCTCAGACCGTTGGAGGGCTGGACTATAAAAAAAACTATAAACAAATTCCTATGCACACTGCACATATCGTATTTTAAAGTAAAAAAAAAAAAAAAAAAAAACGGGAACAAATACAACATTTAAAATAAAGAACAAGTAAATTTAAATCAACAAACTGACCAGTATTTCAATGGGAACTATGGGCCTGCTTTTGGCAAATGAGATAGTCAATGTGCTCTTCTCACTGACCACCAATGAAAGAGGTGCCCCCTGCCTGGCCAGGCGGTGGCGCAGTGGATAGAGTGTCAGACTGAGATGCAGAAGGACCCAGGTTCGAGACCCTGAGGTTGCCAGCTTAAGCACGGGCTCATCTGGCTTGAGCAAAAAGCTCACCAGCTTGGACCCAAGGTCACTGGCTCGAGCAAGGGGTTACTCCATCTGCTGAAGGCCCACGGTCATGGCACATATGAGAAAGCAATCAATGAACAACTAAGGTGTCGCAACGAAAAACTGATGATTGATGCTTCTCATCTCTCTCCGTTCCTGTCTGGCTGTCCCTGTCTATCCCTCTCTCTGACTCTCTCTCTGTCCCTGTATAAAAAAAAAGAAAGAAAGAAAGAAAGAAGTGCCCCTTCCGGAAGTGCAGCAGGGGCTGGATAAATGGCCTCAGGGGGCCGCATGTGGCCCGCGGGCCATAGTTTGGGAACCCCTGGCCTAAGGCTTAGTTTTGAGACTAAGCCTTTCCCACCCTTTTAATACTAAGATCTTTTCAATATCCTTCTAATACTAAGATCTTCTCAATACTAAGCTTTTCCCCACACCCTTGACTGTTGCATAATGTGGGGTGGTGCACTCTTATGAGGAATCCCATTTATGCCTCAGATAAGTGGCTTTGTATCAGAGACTTCCTTATTTGTATATTGGCTTAAAGGCTTTAATTTTCTACACCAAGGGTTGGGAACCTATGGCTCGTGAGCCAGATGTGGCTCTTTTGATGGCTGCATCTGGCTTGCAGACAAATTAATAAAAAAAAATTATGTTAAAAATATAAAACATTCTCATGTATTACAATCCATTCATTTCCTACTGCTCATGTTCATGGTTGCGGGTGGCTGGAGCCAATTACAGCTGTCCTCCAGGACAACACCACATTTTTATTGGATAATGCATAATACACTGGTCGTTGTATGGCTCTCACGGAATTACATCTTTATTATATGCAGCTTAAGTGTCTGTCACCGATAACTTATTGGTTGCTTGCATAACTGTACTAGCCAATGGGGTGAAGTTGCCATGGCTGAACGCAAATTGAGCGTGTCAGGGGGAAGGTGAACATTTGTTTGCATTGGCAATCATCTGTTTTACATAAAAACTATGTCTTAACGTAATTTCTTTTAAGAATGCCTCCTAGAAAATACAGCACTGAAGAGGAGAGAAAAGGAGCTAAAGCTGCACAAAAACGGCTTTCTCGACAAAAATAAACCACTGAGCAGAGAAAGACAAGGCTTGCTTCATTTGCAGAGCAAATGCGTCTTTCTCGGCAAAATGAGACTGATGAGCATAGAGAAACAAGGCTTGCCTCAGATGCAAGACAAAAAAGCCTGTCTCGACAAAATGAGTCCCTTGAACAAAAAGGCAGGAGAGAAATGCAAAAAACAGCAAAGTAATGCTGACCGAAACGCAAAAAGGATTAAAACAGTTTCAAACGGCACAAGAAATGTTGTGTACAAAGAGATCTTTGACATGTGAATTAACATTTTATTATTTAAATTACCTTTATTTATTGAGCTAGCGGTGGCTCTTAAGAAATGTACCGCCAGTGGTTTCCTTCATTGCACTCTACTTTAAGCAATTAAGCAAGTAGAAGGGGGAAACCCCGTGGGGCACTAAGCAAAGGGGCATGCTTGCTGCCTGCCCTGGGTAATTCAGTTTGAATTAGCAGACACCTTTGCACAAATCATTTTAATTACAATTTATAATATCTAGAACAGTGGTCATTTCGTATGACCACCGGGCTTTCTAGTTTTAAAATATGTGGCGTTCATGGCTTTCTCAGTCAAAAAGTTTCCTGATCTCTGTTCTACACTATAAAATGAGGCAGACCAGGGGCTCCTGTGCTCTCTAGGTTCCTGCTGTCAGCACTGCAGAGGTATCCCTGATCCCTTGCCCTTGTCTTCTCTTGTGGCTTGCCTGTCTTGGTGAGACACCAATAAACAATGGCCCACCATCCTCCAACTCTGCCATTTCTTTACCATCTGCCCGAATTCAATAAGAACCTGCATGTGAATGGCCACAATGGCTGCTCCTGGCCATATACTCGCCTATATGTGAAATCATACAGTTCTTAGCTTTTTCTGATTTACTTATGTCACTCAGTATAATGTTTTCAAGGTCCATCCATGTTGTCGTAAATGTCACTATGTCATCATTTCTTATGGCTGAATAGTATTCCATTGCATATAGGTACAACATTTTCTTTATCCAGTCCTCTATCAAGGTGAAAGAGAAGAAACTAGAAGAATGCAGAGGAGAGAGGGGCCTACAATGTCTGGGGTCTTATAATCCAGCCTGAGACCTCAGTGTTCCTGACTGAGGGAACAAGAGAAGACAGAAATGTTTGAAAAATAACAAACCACGGGTGTGGACCTTGCTGGTTATCAGTTCCTTGAAATGAACTGCAGCTCCAGAAAGAAGAATGAGTGATGATAGGAGTAGCAACAACAGATCTTCCGGCTACCTCTCCCCTTCCCTAAGACAGAAGAGTCACAGAGGCCTGCAAACAAGGAAACAAGTCATAGAAGTCAGGCATCTGTCACGTGAAAGCTAAAGCTGTAAAGGTATATCAGATGTAAGAAATCTAACTTCGGGGAGCACGTGTTTTGGTTGCCTCTGTTGAGGATATGCTGCTCTGCCGGCTGAATAAAGCCTACTTCCTTCATCAAGTTTTCTGGGCATTTTTGTCCTCCTTTGATTCCTGCAATAAAGGGACACTTTGGTTGTTTCCAACTTCAAATTCTTTTTTTTTTTTTTTTCTTGTAGAAAGAGAGACATAGAAAGAGGGACAGATAGGAAAGACAGACAAGGGGGGGGGAGAGATGAGAAGCATCAATTCTTTGTTGCAGTACCTTAGTTATTCATTGATTGCTTTCTCCTATGTACCTTGCTTGACCCGGGGGCTCCAACCAAGCCAGTGACCCCTTGCTCAAGCCAGCAACCATGGGGTCATGTCTATGATCCCATGCTCAAGCCAGCGACCCTGCACTGAAGCTGGTGAGCTGCACTCAAGCTGGCAACCCTGGGGTTTCAAACCTGTGTCCTCTGCATCCCAGGCCAACACTCTCCACTGCACCAACTTCAAATTCTTAAAATACTTTTTGGCAAGATATATTATTGTAAAAATCTTTAAAAAGTTTATGACCTTTGATCTAATAATTGCTCTTTTAGAAATCTATCCAAAGAAAATAGATATTCAAGCAAAGATTTATATGTAAAAGATGTTCACTGCAGTGTCATTTATAATGACAAAGATTGGAAAATCTAATCTAAATAATACTAAAGTCTTTAAGTAAATTGATATATCAATTAATGGTTATTTTAAAATATGATTATTTAAAATTTATAGAAATTTAAAAATGTGTTTCAAGTTTATTTGGTCATGTAGAATATTGCTCCAACTTTGTAAAAATTTATGTATATGCCTAGAAAAAGGAATATAAAAAAGTACATAAAGAATTTAACTGTGGGCCTGATCTGTGGTGGTGCAGTGGATAAAGCATCAACCTGGAACGCTGAGGTCACCGGTTCAAAACCCTGCACTTGTCTGGTCAAGGCACATATGGGAGTTGATGCTTCCTGCTCCTCCCCCTGCTCTCACTCTCACTCTCTCTTCTCTCTAAAATTAATAAATAAATATTTTTTAAAAAATTGTGGTTATTGCTAAATAGTAGGATTATAGGTAAAGTGAACAAATTTTTTACAATGAAAAGGACAAAAATAAATTGAAGAAAACAATATCATAAATAAAAGAAACATTTTATTCATTGCAACAATAATACACTATAATATGATAAATGCATAGTAAAAACATTTGTAATATTTTATATTGTAATTATGCTTACATGCCTATTAATTTTTAATAATTGTAAGAAAAAAGTACTCCTTTAGTAAAACTAAATATCAAACAAAACCACTAATTTGGAGTGATACTCAGGTGTATTTATCATTTTCTAATTTAAAAACTTTTATGCAACTATTTAATCAAAATTTGTTATTAATAGCTATGGTTTGAGGTTAGATTTCTACTTTAAAACTTGAATTTCGGGAAAATACTTGTAAATAAAATTATACATATTTGGAAATTATTAAATAGATAATGAATTAATAAAACGTGAATTGTGCTTACCTGTTTATGATTGAATATTCACTGAGAAAGAAATAATCGTGAGCCTACAATTAATATGTGCCGTGTCATGTTTCAGTAAGAAGTACACAAAGCCATCTGCACGCTCGGTATATCGCGCACTCTCTCAAGGTCTCCTGTGCGGAGTGCATGCGTCTCATAATCATGTCTTGCCGCACTGTACTGATCCTTGACAAATCGTCATGTCAAATACAAATACGTCACATCACACACAATGGATCGACATTAACAGATTAGTCTTCCAATATCAAAAAGGAGGACATGTAGGAGGACACTTTTCGAGGGAGGATGGAACTTACAAAAGAAGGACTGTCCTCCCTAAAGGAGGATGATTGGTCACCTTATTATAGACCATTTAAATTTTCTGTATTGGCCTTAGCTGGCGGCTCAGCGTATAGAGCATACACCCGGTGTATGGTCATCCTGGGTTCAGAGTACACAGGAAAAGCAACCATCTGCTTCTCCCTACTCCCTCTTCCCCTTCTCTCTCTCTCTTCCTCTCTCAAGCCAGTGGCTCGATTGACCCAAGCGTTGGCCTCACGCTCTGAGGATAGCTCAGTTGATTCCAGCATTGGCCCCTGACGGGTTTCCAGATGGATCCTAGTTGGGGCACATACAGGAGTCTGTCTCTCTGTCTTCCCTTCTCTAACTTAAAAAAAAAAAAAAAAGCCTATGATCTAAAAACGAACATAGAAAGATTCTAAAAGGTGAAAAGAATGTAGACCAACTAGAAACTTTAGGACCCAAAGCACAGCAGGTGAGTCCTCTGGGTTACCTTTTTGCCTCATATATCGCAGACTCGGAGCTGAAGAAGCTGGCAACTAGCACAAATTAAGAAAAGTGCCAACAAAAGCCTACTCTTGTCAGTGAAAGGACCTAGAAAAGAGCATCCCAGTGAGATGGAAAACCTTCAGACAATAAGTTCTATACTCCAGCCAAATATGACAGAAAAAACCAAAACAAGCAAAACAACACTATGGCCCCAACCCCACCCACACCAGTAGAGGCCAAGTGGAAAGCTCAGACTTCCACTTTTGCAAGACTGTAATAAAGTGTGCCAGCCCCACCTGACCAGGCGGTGGCACAGTGGATAGAGTGTCGGACCGGGATGCGGAAGGACCCAGGTTTGAGACCCCGAGGTCGCCAGCTTGAGCGTGGGCTCATCTGGTTTGAGCAAAAGCTCACCAGCTTGGACCCAAGGTCGCTGGCTTGAGCAAGGGGTTACTCGGTCTGCTGAAGGCCCACGGTCAAGGCACATATGAGAAGCAATCAAGGAACAACTAAGGTGTCACAATGCGTAATGAAAAACTGATTGATGCTTCTCATCTCTTCGTTCCTGTCTGTCCCTGTCTATCCCTCTCTCTGACTCTCTGTCACTGTTAAAAATAAAATAAAAATAAATAAATAAATAAATAAATAAAGTGTGCCAGCCTTGCCCCTGACCGCCACCACCAGTGTGGTGTTAGAGGAAGCGTAGTAGAGATTCAGAAGATTCAAAACCACCTGGTAGTAATGAGGCCAGAGGCTGCTCACTCACGCCTGTGGTGTCAGTGGAGTCCACATGGAGAGCAGTCGCCCTCCTATCCCTCCCTACCAGGGAGGTATCAGAGGAGGCCTAGTGAAGAGCTAGAACTCCCATCTCTATCTACAAGTTATGAAAAGTACCTTAAACTCAGGTGTCAACAGAGGCTAAGAGAGTCTAGTACCCAACTAGGCTTCTACCCACAACTGGCAATAATGAGGTGATAACTACCCCACCCCTTTCCTTCTCCTGCTGGAGCATGTCAGAGGAAACCAGCTAACACTGAAGTTTTACATCAAACCCACATAATCTCCCTTGAAGCACAGAAGTTTTTAATTTTGATGAAGTCCAATTTTTTTAATGTTTATTTTATTAATTTTAGAGAGAGAAAGGGAGAGAGTGGGGATCGAACTGGCAGCCTCTGTGCTTCAGGGAGATGCACTAACCAATCGAGTCATCTGTCCAGGGCCAATTGAGCTATCTTTTGTTGCTTTTGCCTTTGGTATAATCTCTAAGAATACTTTGCAACATTCAATATCATGAAGATTACTCTTATGTTTTTTATAAGAGCTTTATAATTTTAGCTCTGACATTTAGGTCTTTGATTCATTTTGAGCTGATTTTTGTATGTGGTATAATGTAAGTGTCCAACTTCATTCTTTTACCTGTAGCAATCCAGTTGTCCCAGGGTTTGTTGAAAGAATATCTTTTCCATTGAATGGTCTTGGCATCCTTGTCAAAAATCAATTGACTATGGATGTATGGGTTTATTTCTGGACTCTCAATTCTATCTTCTTGATATGTATGCCTGTCCTTGTGCCAGTTCCACACTCTCTTAATTAGTGTTGTTTTGTAGTAAGTTTTAAAATCAGGAATTGTGCCTGACCTGTGGTGACGCAGTGGATAAAGTGTCGACCTGGAAATGCTGAGGTCGCCGGTTCGAAACCCTGGGCTTGCCTGGTCAAGGCACATATGGGAGTTGATGCTTCCAGCTCCTCCCCCTTCCCTCTCTCTGTCTCTCCTCTCTCTCTCTCTCTCTCTCTCTGTCTCTCCCTCTCCTCTCTAAAATGAATAAATAAAAAATAAAAAATAAATATAAAATCAGGAATTGTGAGTCTTTAAACTTATGTATGTCTGTCCTTGTGCCAGTACCACACTCTCTTAATTAGTGTTGTTTTGTAGTAAGTTTTAAAATCAGGAATTGTGAATCTTTGAACTTTGCTCAGTGTTTTCAGGATTAATATAGTTATCCTGAGTACCTTGCAAATCCATATAAACTTCAGAATCAGTTTGTAAATATCTATAGAAAGTCAGCCGCGTCAGCAGCAATTCTGATAGGGATTGAGTTGAATCGTTAGGTAAGTTTCAAGACTATTGCATCTTAATAATGTTAAGTCTTCTTATGCCACAACATGGATTTTTCTATTTTCTTCTTTATTTCCTTTAATTTCTTTCAACAGTGTTTTATAGTTTTCAGAATGGAAGTTTGACCTTCTTTAGTTAACTTTATTTCTAAGCATTTTATTCTTTTAAATGCTATTGTTAATGGAATTATTATTTTTTTTAATTCCCATTGACTTCTGAGAGAGAGAGAGGGAGGAAGAAGGGGAGAGTGGGGAGAGAGAGAGAAACATCAACTTGTTCCACTTAGTTGTTCATTGGTTGTGCAGTCATTGGTTGTTTCTTATATGTGCCCTGACCAGGGATCAAACCCACAACCTTGGTGTGCTGGGATGATGCTCTATGAACTAAGCCATCTAGCCAGGATTGGAATTATTTTTTAAATTTCACTTTTTAATTGTTCATTTCAAGTATATAAAGCTACAATTAATTTTATATATCAATCTTGTGTCCTATAACCTTGTAAAATTGTTTTATAGGTCTAATAGTTTTTTGATAGATTTATTATTAGGGTTTTCTATATAAAGATCAAACTATCTATGAATAGAGATAGTTTTATGTCTTTCTTTCTAATCCAGATGCCTTTTATTATTTTTTTTTTTTTTACTAATTGCCTTGTCCAGAATCTCCAGCACAATGTTGAGTAGAAGAAGTGAGAGTGGATATCCTTGTCTTACTCCTAATCAGAGAGGTAAGCATTTAGTTTTTTAACATTACGTCTGATATAGGCTGTGGATTTTTTGTAGATGCTCTTTTTTAAGTTAATGAAGTTCACTTCTATTCCTGGTTTGTTGAGTGTTTTTATCATTAAAGAGTGTTGGATTTTGTCAAATGCTTTTTTTGTGTCTATTAAAATTGCTTTAGTCTGCTTGGGCACTCATAACAAAATACCACTGACTGAGTGGTATTAACAATAGAAATTTATTTTATCACAGTTCTAGAGGCTGGAAATCTGAGATCAGTGTGCCAGGATGGGTAGGTTCTGGTGAGAACTCTTTCTGGCCTGCAGACACCCACCTTGTCAGCTATGTCCTCACAGGGGGAAGAGAGAAAGACCAAACTCTCTGATGTTTCTTTTTTTATTATTCATTTTAGAGAGAGGAGAGATAGAAATAGAGAGAGAGGGAGAGAGAAAGAAGGGAGGAGGGCGAAGAGGAAGCATCAACTCCCATATGTGCCTTGACCAGGCAAGCCCAGGTTTTCAAACCAGTGACCTCAGCATTCCAGGTCAATGCCCCATCCACTGCGCCACCACAGGTCAGGCTCTCTGATGTTTCTTGTAAAGGCACTGATCCCAGCATGAGGGCTGCTCCCTTATGACCTCATCTAAACCAAATTACCTTCTACAGGCCCCATCTCCAAATACCATCACATTGGGGGTTAGACATGCAATGTATGGATTTGATGGGGGACTTAATTCAGTTGATAGCAGAGATGATCATGTGATTTTTGTTTTTTATTAAATGATATATTAATTAAATGATATTCAGATGTTGAACCAACATTGCACTCCTGGGATAAATCCCATTTGGTGATAATATATAATTCTCCCTATAAGTTTCTGAATTAGTTTGCTAGTCTTTTGTTGAGGACGTTTGCATCCATAGTTGTATGAGATGCAGATAGCTCCCTTCCTGAAGCAAGTCCTCTATCTAAATTGTTTTAGATAGGTCAAAGGTTTTTTTTCTGAGTCTTTCCTTACTTTTTTTTTTTAAAAATTTTTTGTTTTTATTTTATTTATTAATTTTAGAAAGGAGAGAGAGAGGAGAGAGACAGAGAGAGAGAAGGGGGGAAGAGCAGGAAGCATCAACTCCATATGTGCCTTGACCAGGCAAGCCCAGGGTTTTGAACCAGCAACCTCAGCATTTCCAGGTTGACGCTTTATCTACTGCGCCACCACAGGTCAGGCTCATTACTTTCTTTTTAAAAAAATTTTTTTAAATGAGAGAAGAGGAGGCAGAGAGACAAACTTCCATATGCACTCTGACTGGGATCCACCCAGCAGGCCCACTAGGGGGCAATGCTCTGCCAAATCTTTCATTTCTTATAAATAACCAACAAAATAATCAATGTCACTAAAGGGTTATACAGTTGTCTCTCACTATATCGTGGTTCACTTTTCACGGTCTCACTGTATCATGGATTTTTAAATTGTATATATCTAATTTTGCATCGTGGATTTTTCTCTATATTGCAGGATTTTTTGGTATATAGGTATTTTTATATATTTATTATTTTAATAATTTATGTGGCAAAATAAGTGTGGGAAAGGTTTATAAGAGTGTGGGGAGGGTTTTAAAGCCTTAAAAGATATATATAAAGAATAAAATAAATATACAGTCGCTACTTTGCCGATTTTTACCTGTTGCGGGGGGTTCAGGAACCTAACCACCGTGATAGACGAGGGACCAGTTAGAAAACTCTTTTTGGGGTTTATAATATGTAAGGCAATCTTGGGTAATGATATGGCTGTGGTTTGACATGAACTTTGGTCATATTTTTCTGAGTAGCTTAGATTCTTTTTTTTTATATAACCATCTCAGAATGGCATATGAAATTTGTGCTACAAACAATTACTAATTCATGCAAAATTTAGACCAATTACTTATTTAGAATTAGTTTGGAAATGGTAAAATCATTATTATTATTTTTAAATAGGAGGAGGGGAGATAGAGAGATAGACTCCCACATGCATTTCAACCAGTATTCACCTGTCAACCTCTGTCTGGGGCCAGTGCTCAAACCAATGGAGCCATTGGCTGCAAGAGGGGAAGGGGGGATAAAAGGAGGGGAAGAGAAGCAGATGGTCACTTCTCATGTGTGCCCTGACCCGGGATCGAAGCTGGGACATCCGCACACTGGGTCAGTGCTCCATTCACTGAGCCACCGGCCTGGGCTGAGCTTTGGTTCTCTTCTAAAAGATTGTGAAAGCAAGTTTGGCTTGATTTAGCCAAAGTGACACCACTTCCTGAGACAGCAGGAAGCTGCCCACTTCATACCAGCATAACTTATTTTCAGACTAATTTCTAGACAGGTGGTTTGTACTAAGGTCCTGTTGCTGGTGATTCTTGTAGTCAGGATATTGATGACTATTTTTGATACCTTAATATTCAATGTCTAATCAAGCAGAACACATGCAAGAATCAACCAATGAATGCATAAATAAGTAGAACAAGAAATCAATGTTTTTTTTCTCTTACTTCCTCTCTCTTTAAAACCAATAAATTTTTTAAAAAATATTTTTTTTCTTTACAGAGACAGAGAGAGAGTCAGAGAGAGGGATAGATAGGGACAGACAGATGAGAAGCATCAATCATTAGTTTTTCCTTGTGTGTTGCAACACCTTAGTTGTTCATTGATTGCTTTCTCATATGTGCCTTGACCGCGAGCCTTCCGCAGACCGAGTAACCCCTTGCTTGAGCCAGCGACCTTGGGTCCAAGCTGGAGAGCTTTTGCTCAAACCAGATGAGCTCTTGCTCAAACCAGATGAGCTCATGCTCAAGCTGATGACCTCGGGGTCTCAAACCTGGGTCTTCGGCATCCCAGTCCGACGCTCTATCCACTGCGCCACCGCCTGGTCAGGCTAAAAAAAATTTTTTTTAAGTAGAGTCAATAGGGGTGATAAAAGAGAGACTAGAATAACAGTGTAGTTGAGAGAAAGAGCAACTTGAACTTGCTTTTAGACAGAGGACTCCAATGGAAAAGTGGAAATCAGATGCAAAATAATGAAAATTGCTGAAACACTATCAAAATTGAAACGAGAGAAAAGGAGAACAGATATATTGCTCACAAAAATCAGGATCTTTCAAAATGAATATGAAGTGATAAGAAAAGAAGCATTTGATTTTTTTTTTTTATTAAACAAGAACATCAGAAAGGCAAACAGACTGACCAGGCAGTGGCGCAGTGGATAGAGCATCGGACTGCAATGTGGAGGACCCAGATTCAAGACCCTGAGGTCGCCAGCTTGAGTGTGGGCTCATCTGGTTTGAGCAAAGCTCACCAGCCCAAGGTCACTGGCTTAAGCAAGGGGTCACTTGGTCTGCTGTAGCCACCCGGTCAAGGCACATACGAGAAATCAATCAATGAACAACTAAGGAGCCGCAACAAAGAATTGATGTTTCTCATCTCTCTCCCTTCCTGTCTGTCTGTCCCTATCTGTCCCTCTCTCTGACTCTCTCTGTCTCTGCCACAAAAAAAAAGAAAAGCAATCAAAGAAAGTTGTTCAATTATGCAAATGAGATACAAAACCAACTTTTATTTTATTGGTGAAAATGCACTATGCAAAAGGCTGAAAGTACTAGAGTATCTGCATGTTCCCTGATCCTCTAATTTTTTGTGAGCAGTGTAGTAGGAGGAGGCAGTTCGCACTGAAACTGAATTCATTCAGAACTCTCTGCAAACAAATTTTTTCTCATCATGGGTTCCATACTCTCCATTAACTGTATGAAAATTCACTCATGCACCCCAACTAGGAACTGTAGTCTTCTTTATCTCCTCCTTACCTTTCATCTTCTTCCTCCTTAAATGGATACCATGTTTCTCAATTCCATCCCTCTAATGTTTCACATACATTCCTATTTTTTCAACCCACTGGCACTACTTTATGTAAGGCATTTGTTATTCTTGCCTGGAATACTTTAATAATTTTCTGACTAGACTCTGAATTTAGTAGGTTTCTGTTCTCAGTTCTTTCTCCCTACTACCATCAGAACTAGGGTCTTAAAACACAGATATAATCATACCATTTTCCTCTTCAAAAAGAGCAGCAATAATCCATTCCTATCTATTATATTTCTTTATTTATTAAGTGCCTCATATGTGCTAGGTGCTGGGGACGTATGGATGAATTATAATAAAGGAGACATTTTAATTAGGGATGAAGAAATTATATGCCCACAACAAAATGAAAAGATGTTCAAAAATGAAATGTATTTTTCTCCTAAGAGAATGCCAAAGATGAAAAAGAATGAAAATACCCAATGTTGGCAACTATGAGGGAAAACAAGCAACCTCATCCACTGCTGATGGAAGTATTAATAGATGCAAACTTTTAGCAGACACTTTAGCAATACTTGTTAAAATTTTATTAATACCCATTTGCCCTAATTATGGATATGTCCAGGCTTGTGGAATTATGAAAGGCTAACTTTCTACTTCTCATAATCTTTTTCACTGTTTTTCATAATATTTCATCTTTATACTGTCTATATATTTATTTTTCAATTTGAAAAAAATTAAGACACAAAAATGGAAAATAATTATCTTTCTTGGATAGATTCACACTCTTCAGGTCAACATTCAAGGCTGTTCAAATGATTCCCTAGCCCAATTCCAGCCCTACCTTCCACCATTTCTGTTCACATCTCCCTCACCCAGGACTATCCTAGGTAGTGTTGGAATCCATGGGAGTCCAAAAAGACCAGAGTAACAGGCTTTATTGAAAGGAAGAAAGGAACCCTGCCGGGCACCTCTCTAGGGAGAAGGGCACCAGTATAAGATAGGGGGATGAATTTATAGGGTAAAAGGAGAGTCTCGAGCAAGTGGGTGTTGAATCAAAAGTCCTGGTATGTCCGGAATGCTCCTCCTTGGAGGGCTTGCCAGCTTCTTGGAATTCCTCTGTCTCAGGGACAATAGTCCAATAAGTCAGGGTGAGGTCTGACAGATAAGCGGAACCTCAAGAGGGCAGTTTGGAATTCCTGGTAAATTCACGTATCTGTCATTTCTCAACTCTGTGGTTATATATAAAAGAAAGGCAGTTATTAATTTTATAATATATGGTGAGGGGTGACAAGGAGAAAAAATTGGAAAATTATTGCTTCTTCTGGAGAGAACTCAAGAAGAGAACCTTGCCAAGCCAAGTCCCCCATCCAGTTAAGGAGGTCTCAATTTCCGTGTTGTGAGGTCTGAACCAGGCGATGTTTTTGAAAACCTGAGTGAGGAAGTAAAAAAATTTTGCAAGGTAATAATTGTTAGTTGCTTGCTGCGAGTGCTGATCTGGCTCCTCTCAAATGGGAGGACATGCGGAGATTTTTAGAGACAGGGAACCTATTGGTGTAAGTTTTAAAAGGACTGAGTATGTGTGGTTTAAAAGGAAGGGCGTTTGGAGAACACTCAGGAGGGAACTTTCTCGGGCTGAGGGGTGGTTTCTTCCTGCTATCATCCCTACCTATTTGATATTTCCCTCGTGAAGTTCTCCTTGGGGTATTGGGGAATAGGAGTGTAGGAGCATTTGATTGTAGGTAATTCTAGAGATTTCTCTCATCTGGGCCTGTAGGAACTTGATAAAGAAGGGGGCAAGTGTTTGGATAAGGAGGGTTGTATAGCGGGGTGAAAGTTCTTCCATGGTAAAGTTAGAGATATTCTTTCCTGGCAGCCTTAGAGAGAGCAGTTAGCTTGAGCTAAAAGAAATATTTCAGGTCCATTTGTAGGCTCTTCTTCAGCCAAGAAGACCCAGTGATCTTGTCCCCTTACTATGTGAAGGGTAAAAAGACTGAGAAGCATTAAGAGGTGAATGCTATTCATTCTCCTAGTTCTTCAGGGATATGGAGAGCTTTAGGGTTAAGGGACCTGTAAGGGTTGAAAGATAGGATTTAGGAGGTATGCTGATACAGGGTTTCTGATTTTTTTGTTTCATGAAGGCAGGTTTCAGGGTTGGTGTGTAAGGTTAGGTAGATTTTTCCAATTTTCTGATTGGCAAAGGTCTGCATGTGGTTCTGTAAGAAACGTGAACAAACATAAGAGGCAGGGTCCAAAAGTTAGAAAAATAAATAGGAGAGTGAGTGGACCAATGAAAAGCAATAGTCAAGACATCCAGTTTGTGTGAAACCACTGATTCCATGTATATGAATTCGCTGGGCTTCAGAGAGAGAGAGAAAGAGAGAGAGAGAGAGAGAGTAGGAATAAGGCAAGGGAGTGGCCAGTCCCCCTGCCCCTAGACCTACTTCTTTAGATATTTTTAAAGTAACATGAAGAGGAATTACCTGTACAGTTCGTTTGGTCTTTAGATTGATGGGTAGTGTATTAGGAACTGGAAGAGGCTCATGGGGTGGGATTAGGTTGATATTTGGGTGAGATAGATTAGGGTACAGGTTTCTGTCTAATTAGTATGGAGACACATATAGGTGTTGGTCCCACACAAGTAGGAAGCCCCTGATTGGGTGAGGCAGGCTGAGAGGTGAATAGAGAATAGAAGGACAAGGGGTTGGTTTTGTTTCTGTTTCTGAGCTCCAGATGGTCAGGGTGGAGGAAAGAGTCACCCTTAGCAGCAGTGGGAGTTTTCAGGATCGTGGTGTGTGGACCTGTGCATGTGAAAGTCAGTTTTTGGGTGATGTAATGCTGGAGCGCCTCTTGGACAGTCTTTCAACAGTTTGTTGAGTAACCTGTAAATCCTGCAAATACTTAGAGAAAGGGTGGTTACATTTCTACACTTTGCAGTTAGAGTTTAAGTCCTAGTGACTACTGCTTCTAGCTGGAATTAGCAGCAGGTCCTAGCCTACAATAGGCATGGGGCATTGAGACAAGAGGAATAAAAGAGATGCTGTACATTAAATAAAGCAATAAAATCAGTCTGTCAATACCCACTGTAGAGATCTTCGAGGGATAAATAAAACTTAAATATTCAGGCAAGGCATAGTAGATGGCCCTTGTGTTTACAAGAAATGAGATTAGCTTATCTGCTACTTGGAAGAAATACCTTAGGCTGTGAACAATGTCCTTGGGCTTTCAGTGGCTATTCCCAGCATGCTGGGCAAGGTCAGGTCACAGGTAGCTGGAGCAGGGCTAGAAGAACCCTCCCTCCACGGAGCAAGGGGGCAGCTTACCTTCTCGTGTCCCTCTTTCCACAGCACAGTCGTGTCAACCCGTGGGGCCGGGAAGCCTGGCAGGCTTCAGTTTAATGACCTTTCTTTCCACTTTGGTGCAGGGCCCTGATGGAATCCTATGAAGCCCTTTCTGGGCACTGGAGACTTTAGCAGGGGTCCCCAAACTTTTTACATAGGGGGCCAGTTCACTGTCCCTCAAGACCATTGGAGGGCCGCCACATACAGTGCTCCTCTCACTGACCACCAATGAAAGAGGTGCTCCTTCTGGAAGTGCGGCGGGGGCCAGATAAATGGGCTCAGGGGGCCGCATGCAGCCTGTGGGCTGTAGTTTGGGGACGCCTGCTTTAGAGCATATGCCAAGAAGCTGGTATTTCCTGACTTCTTTTGGCCCTTATTTGCCTTTTCTGTTACTTCCTTGGCCATTACAGACCTTAAAAGTCATGCTCAGAAGATCTCACTGAGGGGCTTGACTAAGAGAGCAAAATTGGAAATCCAGTGTTTAAAGAGGCCTATTAGACTGAGGAAAGAAAACATTTGATCTGTGGTGGTAGGTGGTTGGAGACTGTGGAGGGTCTGAGTTCGATCAAGGGTAAGACCTCAGGTGGTGGGTGTTGGACAGATAAAATATATTATGCTCACTTCGTTAAAGATGGCGCTGCCCACATGGAAGCCCATCACCCAGGTGATATTAATGTGTGTTGGGGGAAGGCTGTGGGCAGGCAGGATCCTTGTAGCCTGTGGTTTGGTTTTAGGATTAAGCCTTTCCCACCCTTTTTGATGTGGGGTGATACAATCCCATCATGCCTCAGATAAGTTACTTTGTATTAGAGACTTCCCTATTTTGTATATTGGATTAAAGGTTTTGATTTCTGCACTTTAAAGTGGGGCAGACCAGGAGCTTGCTCTCTTGGTTCCTGAGATTAGCATTAGAGGAGAGAGCAGAGAAAGGCCACGTGGAGGAGACTAGGAGAAGCAGCCAAGATGGTGGAGTGCTGAGTGAGAGGCCAGTTTGTGCAGAGTTTGTGCAGGGAGAAGGAAGGAGATGGGGAACAGAGGTGAATAAGTCTGGTGAGCTAGAAACCTTTGATTCTAGGAAACTCGGATAAGCCAGTAGCTTTGTGAGCACTGAATGAGTGGGTTTTGGAGCCCAGTGTGTGTTTTTACTTGCCCGCCAGGTGCAAGGTAGGATTAAAGATGACAGCCCATCAGTTTTTGGCTCCGTTGTTTCTTTACCGACTGTCCAAATCCAATGCGAACATGCATGGGCCAGGCGGCTGTGATGGTGGCTGTGCCTACTGGCTTCACAGTGGGGTTAAGGTGATGCCCAGATAGACTACAGACTGAGAGTGAAGTTGAGCCTTAGCAGAGAAGACATGATATTCCTTTATGGCGAGGAAGTTAAGAAGGGTGGTGGTGTGTCTCCTTGAGGCAGGCAGGGAGGGACTGCAGAGGAGTAGGTCATCTACATATTGTAAGAGAGTACTAGTTTTGATATTGCATGCTGCTAAATCCTGAGCTAGTGCCTGCCCAAACAGGTGTGGGCTGATTTTGAACCCCTGGGGTAAGCCAGTCCATGTAAGTTGCTGGGCTGCATTAGTGTCCGGGTCAGTCCAGGTAAATGCAAACAGAAAGTAAGAGTCAGGGTGTAGAGGAATGGTAAAGAAGGCATTCTTGAGGTCTAAGACCATGAAGTGAGTGGTGTTTGAGAGAATGTGTGACAGTAACCTGTAGAGATTAGGGACTACTCGATGGAGGGGAATTATTGCCTCATTGATTAGGCATAAGTCTTGTATGAGGTGATAAGCCCCTGAAGGTTTTCAAACAGGAAGGATGGGGGTATTGCAGGGAGAGTCCATGGAGATGAGTAAGCCTGGTTTAAGAGGTGAGTAATTATTGGTTTAAGGCCTCAGAAACAGACACAGTTACACATTAAACAACGACTTTAGATACACATTATGAATTAAGGAATTTAAATGAGCGCACTTTACTTGTTTCAATTAAAATTATACTAGAGGGCCTGACCTGTGGTGGCGCAGTGGATAAAGTGTCGACCTGGAATGCTGGGGTCGCCGGTTCAAAACCCCGGCCTTGCCTGGTCAAGGCACATATGGGAGTTGATGCTTCCTACTCCTTCCCCCTTCTCTCTCCTCTCTCTCTAAAAATGAATAAATTGCCTGACCTGTGGTGGCGCAGTGGATAAAGCGTCGACCTGGAAATGCTCAGGTCGCCGGTTCAAAACCCTGGGCTTGCCTGGTCAAGGCACATATGGGAGTTGATGCTTCCTGCTCCTCCCCCATCTCTCTCTTCTCTCTCTCTCTCTGTCTCCCTCTCTCTCTCCTCTCTAAAATGAATAAATAAAATTAAAAATAAAAATAAAAATGAATAAATTAAAAAAAAAATTATACTAGAGGTGTTTTTTGACAAACAGAGACAAAACAGATTATTCACTCACATAGCTCAATAGACAATTCTGTTTTTTTAAACTTTTCAAGTTGGCAGGGAGTGGTCAGCATAGAGGGGAGGAAGAGAGAAAGCAGATGGTGGACAGTGTGAGCAGCTGGATGGAAAAGAATCTGCAGGAGGAGGAGGTGGTGGTGCCACGTGGTCAGAGGAGTCAAAAAGATTTAGATCTCTGAGTAGAGGGGAGAGGACAAGGGGTAGTGGAAGGCACAGTCAGTCTCTGAGGAGAGGGGGGATGGGTCAAAGAAGAAAAAGAGACAGAGCTGCCTTTCTGTAAGGAGGGAGGATGGGTTTACAAACACAGTGGAGAAGGGAGGGGCCCCTGGCCAGCAGGGGAGGAGAAAGAGAGACTGGTATCTGCAGGTGAGTGAGAAAGAGGATTCAGCGAAGAGAGGGGAGGGAGCTTTCTGGAGGGAAGAGACTCAAGCGAAAGAGGTCCAGAGAGGGACCAGAGAAGGGTCCCAAGAGATGGGTTCCCCAGGGGTCAGGCAGGAGGGAGAGTTGGGAGTCCACGAAGAAGGAAAGATTAGGAGCGAAGGTTTTAGGTAAGGTTTCTTTGGCCAAAAAATGGCCTGCGTGTAGAACAAGTGGTACAGAAATTAAGGACAGGGTGAAGGTAGAAGGAAGCCTACATGTAAGGAATCTCTGAGACCCTCTCAGTCTGGTGGCAAAGATTATCTAGATCTCTCAGAATATTGTAATCGAATGTCCCATTTTCAGGCCAATGGGAGTCATTGTCTAGTTTATATTATGGCCAGGCAGTATGGCAAAAGAAAATGAGTAGATGACAGCCCAACGGGGTTTGGTCAGACGGCTTTGACTCTGAAGAGCCCAATGTGGAGATTAGTGATCTAGAGAGGGTGTCCTCACCTCCAATCACAATTTCAAAGGAGAAAGCTCTCCTGGGAATGTGGAGTCATCCTGCTTAGGGGTCATCACCACCTAAGAAAGAGCTCAAAGAAAATGCGGAGGGATTTGGCTAAGTGCTTAGACTTTTGGAATGTGCTGTCCCTGGGACAGAAAAATGGCAAACCCCTCTAAATGTGAGGCTGACCAGAGAAAGCCGTCCGATGATGGATTAGAGACTTATGGGTCGAATTAAAGCCAACCGGGAGAGGGAAGGGAGAAAGTCCTTACCTTTCTGATCCGGCAGGGGTTCAGGACAGGGTTAGACTGCTGGCCAATCAACCTACAACTACACATCCAAACAGAATCAGGGAGTAAGCCCGGGATGAGCTGCTGCTGCCCATTGCTTCCCTGTCTGTAAGTTTGGACGGCAAAGAGGGATCATCCAGGCAGTTAGTACCCTATCCTGGGTTTCGGCACCAAATGTTGGAATCCATGGGCGTCCAAAAAGACTAGAGTAACAGGCTTTATTGAAAGGAAGAAAGGAACCCTGCCAGACACCTCTCCGGGGGAAGGGCACCAGTACAAGCTAGGGGGATGAATTTATAGGGTAAAAGGAGAGTCTCAAGCAAGTGGGTGTTGAATCAAAAGTCCTGATATGTCCAGAATGCTCCTCCTTGGAGGGCTTGCCAGCTTCTTGGAATTCCTCTGTCTCAGGGTCAATAGTCCAGTAAGGGTGAGGTCTGACAGATAAGCGGAACATCAAAAGGGCAGTTTGGAATTCCTGGTAAATTCATGTATCTATCAGGTAGTGTTTTTCACTCCTCCCTGCCTCTGATGTTCCTCTAACCCAGCTGTTCTCAACCTGTGGGTCGTGACCCCGGCGGGGGTTGAACGACCAAAACACAGGGGTCACCTAAAGCCATCGGAAAATACATATTTCCCGATGGCTTTAGCCTCTGAGAAGCCGCGCTACCATCTGCAGCAGCGCTATTCAGCTTGAACTCACTGCCGTTATGAACGTGCGTTCCAAACTGAATGCCTGCGGTCATGCGCAGACATGATTGCATCATCCATCCGGGGCCTAAGGGGCAGGGGAAGCGGGGAGGTGGGGGGAACGTTCCACAGTCCATAGCAGCGTGGCTGCTCGTCCATAGCAGCGCATTACGTGTGTCTGGTGCTTGCTGACGTCATCAGTGGGCGGGTGCAGCAAGCACCAGAGGACAGAAGCCTAGGAGGCAGAGAGGCAAGAGGCAGAGAGCCAAGAGAGCCTGCAAGACAGCCTGCTGGTGTAAAAAAGGTTAATAATGTAAAAACAGTTCACACACCATACACACAATACTGTGTAAGTGTAAGGTGCTTTGTGTGTAATCATTACACAGTACACAAAGCAGCTTACACTTACACAAAGCACCATACATTTACACAGTGTGAACTACATCGGTCTTATACTATAAGAGACCACTATAAGATGTAGTTCACACTGTTCCCCAATGTATAATTATCTCCCACTATTTTCCCATATTCTGAATGAGGAAACTGCTGAAATCAGCGGTTTCTGGCATTGAATCTGCCTCCTATTGATTTCATTGGGAGTATGGTGGATTTTGTGGAAGAGAGCTCCCGAGAATCTTGGGTTACCACACAATCTGCCGCAGCCTCCTTTTGATTTCAATAAGAGGCCTCCGGAGAAATGACAGTTTCCAACACATTTCTTCCTCTCCTATTCAAGTCAATGGGAGGCCGCAGCAGATTCCGCTCAAATATAGAGCATGTTGCTTAATTTTTTCCACGCTAGAACTTTTCCTAGAGCAGAAAAATTCCAAAGGTGGAATACGCCACCCCCAATAGGCTGAAAGAGGCCTCACACTGAGGAATCTGCTGTGCGGATTCTGCAGTGTAAAAGATCTGCCTCCTATAGAAGGCTATTGGGGGTGGCGGATTCCACCTTTGGAATTTTTCTGCTCTAGGAAAAGTTCTAGCGTGGAAAAAATTAAGCAACATGCTCTATATTTGAGCGGAATCTGCTGCGGCCTCCCATTGACTTGAATAGGAGAGGAAGAAATGTGTCGGAACTTCATTTCTGCCGTACAGGGGATCTCTCTTCTGCAGAATCCACGGGTATCCCATTGAAGTAAATGAGATGTGGATTCCACCGCAGAAACCACTGCTTTATAGTGTGAAAGAGCCCTGAAAGATTCCATGCTGTGCAGAAACTGCAGTGTGTTCTATGACGTAGTTCACACTGTTCTATATAAAAAACTTGCCATTAATCTGGAAAAAACAGATCCATTAGTTAAGCAGCTATTTACGGAATGGTAGCCCCAATACACTAGGTAAGGAGGTCCATTAGTAATAAATATTTCTCAATATATAATTAAATATTGTTTTTGTGATTAATCACTATGTTTAAATTATGTTTGATTTGTAGCAATGAGAATACATAATGCATATCAGGTATTTATATTCCGAATCATAACTGTAGCAAAATTACAGTTATGAAGTAGCCACCAAAATTATTTTTTGGTTTGGGGTCACTGCAACATGAGGAACTGTATTGCGGGGTCATGGCATTAGAAAGGTTGAGAACCACTGCTCTAACCGGAATGCCTTTCTCTACTCCTCTATTAATCAAAACTGGACTCATCACATTTCACTTTTCTACTCATCTTCCAAAAACAACTTGAGTCACTTCTCTTCCCATTAAGCTTGTTCTCCCATCTGGTTTAAATTGCCCCGGTTGGTGCTAAGGGGGTAGTTTGTTTATTATACCTTTATTTAACACAACACAATTTGGCTTGTATTGTTGTGACTTGTGTCTGGTATCTCCCTTGCCATCTTTTATTTTCTACTTTATTTGCATTTTCTATGAAGTAAATGTTAATTTCAAAATACTTATTCAGTCTTGTGTGTTTCATGCATAAATCCATACTTAAGTTATACAGCTCTTGGAGATACAGAGCTCAGTCATGTGGGCAATTAACTTCAAGTCACAAAGTGCTATTTTGTATTAATTTGTATTTAAAAAGAGTGCAGGAATTAATTAAACATGTCTATAGATGCATGGTGCTTATTCACTGACAATGAGCTGAAATTATTACCTCATTTTAAGCCTTTCTCTGGTGATTTGTTTACTGAGAGTTGTGCTAAATAGCTGAATTGTTGTCATGACCCTTTGCCTAGATCTTTTCAAAACGGTCATTAGACTTTAATTTTACATAACAAAACACACACAAAATCACATAACCAGGAGAGAAACTGAAAACAATTCTTAGAATTTTAAGCTTGCACATGCATTTATACTGGGCTTACAGTAATGGGCATAGCCCATGATTTTGTTACTCGACAATAATTAAATCTGACCACTTGTAAGTGCTGATGTGTATATGGTTGCCAAACTGTGATTATATGTAGAATAAACTAATAACCTTAAATTAAGGAACTTGATCAATAGAGATCGTTTCAGTAAATCAGAGAATTAACCACTTTTTGCTGTTTAGGTGACTCCACAGTTTCAGGTCCCCAAGTGGGAGTAGTTCTTAAAGCAAAAGTGACAACCCCATTATCATTTGTAAATTTCCACTAACAAGCCAAGTCTGTTGGCTACTTGGACTGTGACCTTTTTTTTTTTTAGATTTTATTTATTCATTTTAGAGAGCAGAGAGAGAGAGAAAAGGGGGAAGGAGCAGGAAGCATCAACCCCCATATGTGCCTTGACCAGGCAAGCCCAGGGTTTCAAACTGGCTGTGACCTTTCTAACAGCATAGTATTTGTTGTTGTTTGGTTTATGAGCATCTGTATACACCGTGGAAGTTCTGGGGAATTTCAAAAAAAGAAAACTGAAACTAAGAAGGAAAACAAAAGCAAAAAGCCAGAAACTACTTCTTTAGACCTTTCTTTATGATTTCAGGACTTCTGGGACCTTGAAAGATTGATTTCTTCTCACTCAGGTTTCTTATAAAATTAACTTTGGCTCATACCTCTGTAATACAGTAGTTAATCTTACAAGATAAGCAGTACAGGGGAAATGTATCTGAGGGGAAAATCGAGTGCGGGAAGCTCCAGACACTTACAAGGTCACAGGACAAAGCTGGTAGGTAAAGTAGTTCTACTGTAGCCCTGCAAATAGCAAAAGGTCTGCTTTGGGTTAATTTCGTGTATCTTTCATCACATTTCACTTTTCTTCTCAGCCAGCATTAAATATAAGTGGACCTTACTGAAACCTGTTCTGTGAGAGCCTTTTGAATTGCTCAGCTGAAGAGCAATCATGAGTTAAGTTGTGAAATTTGAACTTTGTATTTTAGCATCCACTTCCCTGTAATGGTCCTGGAAACAGCACTAAGGCCACAGCAGTGTTTACAGCTACTTATTCCTAGAGACTAAATGTGCTTTCAGATAAGCACCACTGACTATCTGAACTGGAAGTAATATTACAGTCTTTTTAATTCAATCCTCTTGCTTTATACAAGGGGTCCCTGAGGCTCAGAAAGGCTCCTTAATATCAAGTAGGTTCTTTGGGAACAGACCTGGAATTAGAATCAAGTGTCTCAACTAATCTAGATTACTAATCTAGACTTCTTTATACTCTAAAGTGACTACAAACCAGAATAATTTCTCACTTATAAAGAAAGTCTCTGTGAATTAATCTTTTTATTTGAATATGTTCATCTTTTAAAAGATATAGAAGATTTACTAAACTCCAATATGTCAGCATTGGGAAAATGCACACAAATAAATTTCCCTAAAAAGTATCTTTTTTTTTTTTTTTTTTGGACAGAGACAAAGAGAGACAGACAGACAGGAAGGAAGAGAGATGAGAAGCATCAATTCTTTGTTGTGACTCTTTTGTCTCCTTAGTTCACTGATTGCTTTCTCATATGTGCCTTGACTTGGGGGGCTACAGCAGACTGAGTGACCCCTTGGTCTCAAGCCAGCGACTTTGGGCTCAAGCCAGTGACCTTTGGGCTCAAGGCAGTGACCATGGGTCATATCAATGATCCCACACTCAAGCCAGCAACCCTGCACTCAAGCTGGTGAGCCCGCGCTCAAGCCAGTGACCTCAGGGTTTTGAACCTGGGTCCTCTGTATCCCAGTCCAATGCTCTGTCCACTGCGCCACTGCCTGACAGGCCCTAAGAAGTATCTTAAAAGCCCTTACTGGGAAGCTCAGTTGAGTTAGCGCATCATCACAATATGTCATGGTTACGGGTTCAATCCCCAGTCAGGGCACATACAAGAATCAACCAATGAATGCATAAATAAATGAAACAACATCACTAAAAATTAAAGTAAAATAAAATAAAACAATCATCTCAGAGATGCCTTCTAAAACAGTTTAATGGGACCAGCCTGTAAAACTTCTCAATGATCCACAAATTATGAATCTTGAAGAGAACATTAACTAGGATTATTAAATTTCCACCCGACTATGAAAATGTTGTTTTGCTGACCTGCTTCAACAAAATTCCCATCAAATCAGTCAAATTGCTGGGGTTTCTCCCTGTTGTGCTCCAAGTCAGTGAGGCAGTGAGGCAGGCAAGTTCTAAGGCAGGGGTCCCCAAACTTTTTACACATGGGACCAGTTCACTGTCCCTCAGACCATTAGAGGGCTGGACTATAAAAAAACTATGAACAAATCCCTATGCACACTGCACATATCTTATTTTAAAGTAAAAAAAAAAAAAAAAAAAAACAACAAAAAACCGGGAACAAATACAATATTTAAAATAAAGAACAAGTAAATTTAAATCAACAAACTGACCAGTATTTCAATGGGAACTATGGGCCTACTTTTGGCTAATGAGATGGTCAATGTGCTCTCACTGACCATCAGTGAAAGAGGTGCCCCTTCCGGAAGTGCGGTGGGGGCCGCATGCGGCCCGCGGGCCGTAATTTGGGGACCCCTGTTCTAAGGGATACAGAATTCTTGAGGAACATAGGAACATTTCCTAAGTGTGTCCCTTAGAACATGAACTTGCATTAAAAAAAATGGTTTCATGGTCAAGCAAATTTAAGAAACATAATTAACCTAGTTTCTTTTATTATGCTAATTTGGTTATTATTCGTTCAGAAACTATTTGTTGAGTGCCTACTCTGAGTCAGGCACAGGAGAACAAAAAGGACACACATCTCTGCTCTGTCATAGACCTTATAGACAATATAATTTATGTAGCTTTTTCTTTCTGTTGAATGAATTAATGCCCACTTAAGTATTCATTCTTGCCTGACCAGGTGGTGGCGCAGTGGATAGAGCATCGGACTGGGATGCCGAAGACCCAGGTTCGAGACCCCGAGGTCGCCAGCTTGAGTGCGGGCTCATCTGGTTTGAGCAAAGCTCACCAGCTTGGACCCAAGGTCGCTGGCTCGAGCAAGGGGTTACTTGGTCTGCTGAAGGCCCGCGGTAAAGGCACATATGAGAAAGCAATCAATGAACAACTAAGGTGTTGCAATGCACAACGAAAAACTAATGATTGATGCTTCTCATCTCTCTGTTGCTGTCTGTCCCTATCTTTCCCTCTCTCTGACTCTCTGTCTGTAAAAAAAAGAAAAAAAAAAAGAATTCATTCTTAACTTAAATTCCCAGAAATGGGACAATGAATTACATAATTAATAACTTGCAATAATATTAAATGTTTTGAAGGAAAAACCCAAAGTGCTATGGAAAGATATAATAAGAGGATTAATTAGGGGCTTGTTACCAGAATCTCTTGGGGAGGGTTGCTCGACTTCATGAGATCCTTAATTTGGCTGTGGGTAGGGAGAACTCAGTATTTTGGAAGCCCCTCCTGATGGAAGGCCCCTTCCATAGCCCTCTCTTTCCTTTGTGAGAACCCTACCACCACAGCCTGGAGCTCCACTCCTGGGCAGAGCAAAATCCCAGCACATCCTTCCCACTGCCAGGTGTTTTAGATAATCAACCAGCAGCATTTGGCCCTGAAAGCAGGGCCAAGTGACAGAAACTTAGGAGGGAGGGATGCAAGACTCTCACTATTAAAGACTCTTAACATTTCCTTTAAACTTGGCATCTAAGCAACTTTTTCTGAAATGTGAAGAATACTTACTTTGTGTCAAAAACCACGTAGGTGTTCATACCCTTTGATTCAGCAATCCCACTGCTAGGAATTTAACTTAAGAATTCATTCACATTGTAGAATTGTGCACCTGACCCCTATATAATGTTACTAGCCAACGCCACTCCAATAAATCTAATAAAAAAAAAATAAAATAAAAGGACAAAAACAAAAAGAAAAACTAATTCAAGAGGTGGCTCTCTGGTGCACACCTATACCTTTCTTCCCTCTCAGGTATGCATTTTCACTTTTCTCTCCTAAACTCTAAGGGTTCCCATGAGACTTGCAACTAGGGAGCGAGGGTGAACCTGTCTCCAAGGCCCCTTTTCCCTGACTTCTCAGTGAGCTAACAGAAGCCCCATTGTGACTCACTTCTTTCCTGTAACGTTTCTAGAGAGCCAAAGCAAAGCACCTCCTAGGCTCTTTCCTGTTGCTTCTTCTACCCTAAGCCATTCCTTTGTTTCATTGTCTCCAGCTTTAATAAATGTAATCTCAAAATAAAAAAATTAAAAAAAAATAATTCAAAAGAAGAATAAAGCTATATACACCAAGGTAGTCATTATAATATTAAGTATAATAACAAGGAGAGAAAAGCAAACAATCTAAATATTCTACATCTGGAAAACTGTTAGATTGTGGTATATTAACATCTTAGATCCATTAATTTGCCATACGTCAACTGTGGAAAAATATACAGTCATGGCAAGTGAAGTGGCAGAATACAAAATTGTATGCGAAGGAATACAAGCTATACAAAAATGGGTATGTAAAACACAGATGACAAGGTAAAATGGAGTCAATTTACTAGGATGGTAGTACAACAGGATAAAATCCCATTATGAATTGTCTTAAGCAAAAAGGAAAACATTCAGCCTGACCAGGCACAGTGGATAGAACGTCAAACTGGGGTGCAGAGAACCCAGGTTCGAAACCCCGAGGTTGACAGCTTGAGCGCGGCCTCATCTGGTTTGAGCAAGGCTCACCAGCTTGGACCCAAGGTCGCTGGCTTGAGCAAGGAGTCACTTGCTCTGCTGTAGCCCCCACTATCCCCCCACCCCCCATCAAGGCACATATGAGAAAGCAATCAATGAACAACTAAGGTGCTGCAACAAAGAATTGATGCTTCTCATCTCTCTCATTTCCTGTCTATCTGTCCCTATCTGTCTTGTAATTGCAACACTTTAGTTGTTCATTGATTGTTTCTCATATGTGCCTTGACCTGGGGGCTCCAGCTGAGACAGTGACCCCTTGCTCAAGCCAGCGACCTTTGGGCTCAAGCCAGCAACCATGGGATCATGTTGATGATCCCACACTCAAGCTGGCAATCCCACGCTCAAGCCCAATGAGCCCGCACTCAAGCTGGCCTCGGGGTTTTAAACCTGGGACCTCAGCATCTCAGGTCAACGCTCTATTCACTGCACCACCACCAGTCAGGCTAGCAATGTTTTGCAAGAGGGACATAAATTGCCTTTAGAACTTTGCATCCTTTTTTTTTTTTTTACAGAGACAGAGTCAGAGAGAGGGATAGACAGGGACAGACAGACAGGAACAGAGAGAGATGAGAAGTATCAATTATTAGTTTTTCATTGAGCATTGCGACACCTTAGTTGTTCATTGATTGCTTTCTCATATGTGCCTTGACCGTGGGCCTTCAGCAGACCGAGTCACCCCTTTCTCGAGCCAGTGACCTTGGGTCCAAGCTGGTGAGCTTTTGCTCAAACCAGATGAGCCTGCGCTCAAGCTGGCGACCTCGGGGTCTCGAACCTGGGTCCTCTGCATCCCAGTCCAATGCTCTATCCACTGCGCCACCGCCTGGTCAGACTGCATCCCTTTATTCTTCACTTCTCTTCAGGGAAGTCTCTTTTCTCTCAACCCAGCATCTTCCAAAGATGAGATCTTCATTTTCCCAAAATGAGTTTAGATCACTCTGAACTCACATTCTTAACATTCTTATATCTTCTGACTATGGTGAAAGTATTTGCTGAGCTCCAGTTTAAGAACTATTCTGGGGAATGGTTGTGATTGACCTGGCTTCAGTCATGTGCTTATCCCCAGGTCAACAATGGCCAGACTACCATGATGGATACCCACCTCTCAACCAACCATGTGGTAAAAAGATCTAGGTTAGGAAGACTAACTTCCATTAAGATCCTGTATCTAGAGTAAGAAGTATTTATTTAAGAGGAGAGAGGTGCTGCTCCCAGTGGAAATAAATTGCCTATTGTTTTATTGAACATTTTAGAAAGATTTCTCATTTCTTTAGTGCTACTCCCAATAGCAGATTGTGATTTCGATGCAGCATGCTTTATTATAAGGTCACATGGTATAGTGAAAAAAGCACTAAATGCCAGGAAAATGGATTCTCATAGCTCTACCACAAATCAGCTGTATGTCCTTGGGTCAGTCCTTGTTGCTGTAAATGTATTGATCTGCAGAGAAGTTTTATAAGATTATTTGAGCCAAAACTGATGACATGTGCCAAGAAGCAAACTCTCAAATGCTTCAGAGAATGACAGTTTGCAGTTTCTTTTATGATTTGGAATTAAGGAGGGACTGTAAGGAAGATTACAGGAAGGTGGAAAAAAGCAAGGCAAGGATTGGATTATAGGATTGTTACCAAGATTATGTGCTTTCTGAGTAGTTATGCCTTTGAGGGGTCTGGAAAAGAGGATTGTTTTGGCATTTCAAAGTTGTGTTAACCCTGATGCACAAGAACAATGGACAGGGCTTGCTTAAGGCAAAGATAAACTTTTTACTAAAAAAGTTCTAAGCCTGACTCCTGCCCAGTTAGGATTTATGAACAGATCACTTTCTGTCACTGGACTTGCAAAACTCCTTTTGTCCACAGCCTTAAACCTCTCTAGATTTTAGTTTCTTCATCTGCCAGAATAATGTCATCTCTATGAGAGAAGGAACCAAGTCAGCATGAAATGGAGATTTGCATTGAGGAACAACTGTAGAGGATGGGGTTAGGCGGAGGAAGAAGTTGAACTATTATATGATTTTATCAGAGGCCTCAGCTGATCCCATGAGGTGCTCTGGATTTAGAACAGCCTTTCAGAGGTGTGACAAATTTCAGCAAATGAGCCTACTTTATATGCCCATTAACACTGGATGTAAGCTGCCTGACCAGGTGGTGGTGCAGTGGATAGAACATTGGCCTAGGACACTGAAGACCCAGGTCCAAAACCCCGAGGTCACTAGCTTGAGGCCAAAGGTTGCGACTTGAAGCTCAAGGTTGCTGGCTTGACCAAGGGGTCACTGGCTTGGCTGGAGTAACCCTGGTCAAGACACATATGAAAATAAAATCAATGAACAACTAAGGTGCTGCAATGAAGAACTGATGCTCTTCATTTCTCTCCCTTCCCCTCTCTCTCTCTCTCTCTCTCTCTCTCTCTCTCTCTCTCTAAAAGAATAAAGAAGAAAAAAAGAAAAGAAAGATTGGATATAAACCATAAACTTGAGCAGGGCGGTTTCCTCAGCAATTTCTGCAGAAGGGTTCACCTAAAAATGGATGGCAGTCAATAAACCAGCCACTGGTAGAATTAGTGCCTTGGCCCTGAAGAAAGAAGCCTGGGCAGCACACTACAGCATCCACTATAATCACTGTGTTCATGGCACTAATAAGTACAGTACCTGACACATGGTAGGTTCTTATTAAATATTTGTTAAATGGTGCTGGCCGGGTAGCTCAGTTGATTAAAGGGTCATGCCGATGCACCAAGTTTGCAGGTTCGATTGCAAGTTGGGTCCCACACAGGAACCAACCAATGAACACATAAATAAATTAATATTTCTGTCTGTCTGTCTCTCTCTCCTTTCCTCACTCTCTAAAAATCAATCAATAAATAAAAAAGGAAGGTGTGGATTGGATAACGCTTATCAGCAATATTACATACATCTATCTATTACCTGGATGATATGGGGAAAGGTGATGAATCAAAATCCTCACAGTTTTTGTTATTGTTTTAAAAACAAAGGGTGCTGTGGATAAAGTGTTGGCCTGGAATGCTGTAGTTGTTAGTTCAGAACCCTGGGCTTATCCAGTCAAGGCACATGAGAAGCACTATGAGTTGTTGCTCCCCACTCCTCCCTGCCCCCATCCCCGCTGCTTTTCTCTCTCTCTCTCTCTCTCTCCCCTCTCTCTAAAATAAATAAATAAATAAATAGATAGATGAATGAATAAATAAATAAATAAATAAATAAATAAATAAATAAATAAATGGAATGGGAATAGGAATAGGAGATGAATGTGTTCTAAAATTAATGCTGACTGGCCTGGCTAGAAAAAAGAAAGCATTCTCTGTGATTGAGTTAATAGTAGAAAGCACTAAGGAAGCAATTACTGTAGATCTTCTAGAGAATCAAACTTTGTTGTCCAATACAGTATTTGCTTGCCGCAGGAGGCTATTTAAACTAGTTAAAACTAAATAAATTCATAATTTATTTCTTAATTACACTAGTCACATTTCAAGTGCTCAGTAGCCATATGTGGCTAGCGGCCACCACAAGGAAGCAGTGGAAATACAGAACTTTCCCATCATCATATGAAGTTCTACTGAACAGAACTGAATACACTAAATAGTTGTGGTTTTTTTAACCTTCATTCAGTAAAAATTGAATTTACTCTCATGAATTCTGCTGCTCGTTATTATGAAAGTGCTAGAACTGTAGCCAAAAATTTAACAGGCTTGGGCAAAAAGGATTGCCTTGTATCCAAGTTTCTCTTGGAAATCCAAGTAGTACAGGATGATACTAAAATTGAATAAATATTTGTTGTCATTCCATCCTGTTTCTGCCATCTGGATCATCCGGGTAACCAAGAAGAAAGCCTGGGCTTCTGAATGTGCTCCGCTCCTGCTTTGCACAGCCAATGAGGCACAACTTCAAGCCTCAAACTGTCGAGATTTAGATATTTTACAACCAAATTTGTGTCCTTTTTTTGCCCCCCAAATTTGTGTCCTTTTAAAAATGCCTCCTAGTGCCCTAACCAGATAGCTCACTTGGTTAGAATGTCATCCCAAAGCACAGAGGTTCCCGGTTCGACCCCTGGTAAGGGCACATACAGGAACAGCATGATGTTCCTATCTCTCTCTCTCTCCCTTCCTCTCTCGCTAAAATTAATAAACTAAAAAAAAAAAAAAAATTAAAATGCCTTCTAGATTCTAGTCATTAGCTCTGAGTCTGACATATTGAAACCTGGAAGAAATGTTGTCCCTCTTTTTCTCATTAATTTTTTTTTACGTTACATTATTGAAATTTTTGAACATATACAAAAGTAACGGATTCATTTAATAAATTCCCAAATACTCACAAAGCAGTCTTAGTCATTATTAAATCAGAGTCTGCTTTGTTTCATTTCTATACCTACCCACTCTCTCTACCCAGAATTAACTTACAGCAAATTGCAGACACCATGTAATTTCATCTGTAAATATTTTCCTATGTATCACCAAAAGATAAGAATGCTTTTAAAAAATAATTTTAACCACAATGACATTATAATGGCTTTAAAAAACCAAAATAATTCCTTAATATCTTAAAATATCCACTCATCCAAATAAGGTCCATACAGTGCCAATGTTTGATGAATCTTTTTTTTAAAGATTTTATTTATGGAGCCCTGGTTTGATAGCTCGGTTGGTTAGAGTGTTGTGTCCATACACAAATGTTGTGGGTTCAATTGCTTATCAGGGAACATACAGGAACAGATTGATATTTCTCTCTCCCCCCCTCTTTCTCTCTCTCTAAAATCAATAAATAAAAAATTTAAAAAGGCACTCTATCCACTGAGCCACAACAGGCCAGGCTGATGTATCTTTCAATTGTCTTATAAGTCTTCCATTTTTCTTTTTGTTCCTCATAACGTTTGTGCCTGACCTGTGGTGGGGCAGTGGGTAAAGTGTGGACTTGGAATACCAAGGTTGCTGGTTCAAAACCCTGGGCTTGCTGGTCAAGGCACATATGGGAGTTGATGGTTCCTGCTCCTCCCCTTCTTCTCTCTCTCTCTCTCTCTCTCTCTCTCTCTCCTCTCTCTAAAATGAATTTTAAGAAATCTTTAAAAAAAACTTTTTGTAGAGGAAATTAAATCTTCTGTCCTGTAAAGTTTTCCAGAGCCTAGAGTTTTTCACTGCATCCCCATGGTATAATTTAACATGATCCTCTGTCCCCTTTATTTTCTGTCAATGGATTGTTAGACCTAGAACCTTGATTAGATTTCTATGTGCCCTTTTTTTTTTTTTTTCATTTTTCTGAAGCTGGAAACAGGGAGAGACAGTCAGACAGACTCCCGCATGCAACCGACCGGGATCCACCTGGCACGCCCACCAGGGGTGGTGCTCTGCCCCCCAGGGGGCGATGCTCTGCCCATCCTGGGCGTCGCCATATTGCGACCAGAGCCACTCTAGCGCCTGAGGCAGAGGCCACAGAGCCATGCCCAGCGCCCAGGCCATCTTTGCTCCAATGGAGCCTTGGCTGCGGGAGGGGAAGAGAGAGACAGAGAGGAAGGCGCGGTGGAGGGGTGGAGAAGCAAATGGGCGCATCTCCTATGTGCCCTGGCCGGGAATCGAACCCGGGTCCTCCGCACGCTAGGCCGACGCTCTATGTGCCCTTTTTAAAGTGTATATTGTGTTGTGTTCTTCTATTTGATTGAAGTATCAGATAATTATGTGACCAGTCATTGCTAATCACTGCCTAGATTCGTTAATTCAATTTCTTTATTTATTAGCTAGGCTATATCCATAAAAAAAAGATACTTCCTCTTATTAACTAGTCAGTTATCTAGAGTCAAACTTAATATAGAAAAGGCAGAATAAATTCTTGATTTTTTTTCTCTTTATTAACAGATGGAAAGAGCTGATTCCTTCCCATCCTCCAGAAAATTAACTGAGTTTTTATTATCTTAGCATAATTATAAGAGATAAACATATTTGATATGTTTCAATTTATTGTAGCTGTTTTTTTCTACACAAATTGCCCATCTTTGGCCATTAGTAGCATCTTCAAATTGGCTCTGGAGTCCCTTTGATTTTTATTTATTTAATTTAAATTTTTTAGAAAGAGAGAGAGAGACAGGAAGGGAGGTGAGAAACATCAACTTGAAGTTGCAGCACTTTAGTTGTTCATTGATTGCTTCTCATATGTGCCTTGACTAGGGGGCTCTAGCTGAGCCAGTGACCCCTTGCTCAAGCCAGCAACCTTGGGCTTCAAACCAGTGACCTTGGGCTTCAAACCAGCTACCTTTGGGCTCAAGCCAGCGACCATGGGATTATGTCTATAATCCCACACTCAAGCCAGCGACCCCATGCTCAAGCTGGTGAGCCTGCACTCAATTTAGATGAGCCTGCGCTCAAACCAGCAACCATGGGGTTTCAAACCTGGGTCCTCAGCATCCCAAATCAATGCTCTATCCACTGTGCTACCACTTAGGCTGGAGTCCTTTTGATATGACCTCAGTTTTCTTTCACAATTTCCTTACTACCTGGCATAACAGCATGTACCCATTTCCTAATCTGTTTGCTTTGCTATCATTCCATATTCCCACGCAAATACCCCAGCCTCTGATTGTGCAGTCTCAGAACCTGACATGTTTTGTATATATGAAAAAAGAAATGCAATTTTGTATTTTCAGTACATTTTCATTTATTTATTTAAAAGAGAGTTGCTGAGAATTGGCAATGTATCAGGCACTAGTACAAGTCTCAATTCAGCAGAAAAGACATGATAAAAAAATTACATAAATGATTATGTGTAAGTGTGCTATGAAGAAAGGACTGTAAAAGAAGAGGGTGCAATGAGAACACAACGCCTGGTCTGCCACGTAAGGAAGACTTTCCCCAGAAAGTCAATGAGAAGCCAAAATGCAAAGGGTAAGTAGAATGATTTTAGCAAAGGGGTAGAGACAGAACAGCATGTGCAAAGTCTGAAAGTGGAAAAAACTTACCACATCCAAGGAACTGAAAGGCTTGCATGAGATGGACTATGATGAGAGAAAGAAGATTCATGATGAAGATGTAAATGCATGCAGAGGTCAAATAGTGCAAGGCCTTGTGGGTCATATTAAGGATTATAGAGTTCATCTTAAAAGCGATGAAAAGCCACTGGAGTTGTTTTTGTTTTTGAGAGTATGTTTATTAAAGCAAGGGACAGTGAAACAAAGGAAGAGCTTAGCAACAGGAGAGAGCACAGGTGGGGCCACTTTGGATCTCTAAGAAATGTTATAAGAAAGAAATGAGCCTAGGCAAGGCTGCTTTTGTTCACTGGAAAGTAAGAGAAGAAGGGCCTTGGAGTGTTGTAAAGTGACCAGCGAGTTCCCCATAGACACCAAGTCCAGATGAATTTTTGAGGAGTTTATTGACCAGTGACTATAGGGGGGAGTAAGACAAACCCAAATCCTGTAGCACCAGTACAATTCAGAGCCCCCCCTCACCTTTTTTTTTTTTTTTTTTTTTTTACAGAGACAGAGAGAGAGAGAGAGAAATAGATAGGGACAGATAGACAGGAACGGGGAGAGATGAGAAGCATCAATGGTTAGTTTTTTTTTCCGTTGGGACACCTTAGTTGTTCATTGATTGCTTTCTCATATGTGCCTTGACCACGGGCCTTCAGTAGGCTGAGTAACCCCTTGCTCGAGCCAGTGACTTTGTGTCCAAGCTGGTGAGCTTTGCTCAAACCAGATGAGCCCACGCTCAAGCTGGCGACCTCGGGTCTCGAACCTGGGTCTTCCACATCCTAGTCCAATGCTCTATCCACTGCACCACCACCTGGTCAGGCCACAGGCCCCTTTTTATAGACCCAATTACACACTGGCTGGGCTTGGGAGGTGGGGGAGCATGGCATAAAAGTCATTAATCTCATTAACAAGTTCATTGAATTTTATTGTTTTGTTACAACATTTATCTATAGGATCCATCAAAAAGAGAGCATTGCTACATCCTAAATCAGGGGTCGGGAAACTTTTGGCTGAGAGAGCCATGAACGCCACATATTTTAAAATGTAATTCCATGAAAGCCATACAATGACCTGTGTACCTTATGCATTATCCAATAAAAATTTGGTGTTGTCCTGGAGGACAGCTGTGATTGGCTCCAGCCACCCGCAACCATGAACATGCACAGTAGGAAATGAATGGATTGTAATACATGAGAATGTTTTATATTTTTAATGTTTTTTTTTTATTATTAAAGATTTGTCTGCGAGCCAGATGCAGCCATCGAAAGAGCCACATCTGGCTCATAAGCCATAGGTTCCCAACCCCTGTCCCAAAGGCTTTTAAGAAAAAAGAAGTGAAGGGATTCTCAGATAAGTTCCATCTTCCTTGCTCTCTGCGGCAAGTGGCCCCAGGAACCCTTCTAGAGCAGTGGTCCCCAACCTTTTTTGGGCCACGAACCGGTTTTTTTTTTGTTGTTGTTGTTTTTTTACAGAGGCAGAGATAGACAGGGACAGACAGACAGGAACGGAGAGAGATGAGAAGCATCAATCATCAGTTTCTCATTGTGCGTTGCGACTTCTTAGTTGTTCATTGATTGCTTTCTCACATGTGCCTTGACCGCGGGCCTTCAGCAGACCGAGTAACCCCCTGCTGGAGCCAGCAACCTTGGGTCTAAGCTGGTGAGCTCTTTGCTCAAGCCAGATGAGCCCGCGCTCAAGCTGGCGACCTCGGGGTCTCGAACCTGGGTCCTTCCTCATCCCAGTCCGACGCTCTATCCACTGCGCCACCACCTGGTCAGGCAATACATGAACCGGTTTTATGTCAGAAAATATTTTCCTGGTCTGGCCTTTAGGGTGGGGCAGATAAATGTATCACGTGACCGAGACAAGTGTCAAGAGTGAGTCTTGGATGGATGTAACAGAGGGAATCTGGTCATTTTTTAAAAAATAAAACATCATTCAGACTTAAATATAAATAAAACGGAAATAATGTAAGTTATTTATTCTTTCTCTGCAGACCTGTACTGGTCTGTGGCCCGAGGATTGGGGACTACTGTTCTAGAGAATTATAGGAATTAGCTAAACTATGACTAGATGATCTAGTTGCCCTTGTAAGCCCTTCCTCCTGCATTCTTCTCTTTCCTTTCTCCACAGAAAGGAGGGGGTAAGAGGCCTGACTTTTCTTCTTTAAAATGGCAGTTGCTAATGCTAAGTTTTATAGTTTTTTGGAACCTTAACACATTCCCCACTGGTTTTATATTATGGGTCAAATCCTTGACTTATTCTTCTCTGGAGGGTGTGTAAGTACCTTGGAGGATCATTAATCTGTAGTTTGTCGCTGCACAGTGATCTCTGTCATGCTCTTTATGCTGTTCATTAGCAGTGGCAACAGACACGGAACTATCAGGCAAGTTCTTAGTAAGACTGCTCCTGTTAGGGTTTTGAACCCACCAAAGGCTGAAAAACATCCCCCCAAAAGGCTCTCGGGGTTCCATCCATACCAGACTTGCACAGGCACATGTGCCAGTTTTGTCATTTTCTTGACAAGGTCCTCAACTGCCTGGCCCTGGTCATCTATTTGCAGGCAACAATTAGTGAGATTGAATTTCCCACACACTCCTCCTTCTGCTGCTAACAGATAGTCTAGTGCCAACGTGTTTTGGTAGATGGCGTTTCTCATCTGAGTTTGCTGACATGCAGGGAGGGTTAAGGCTCTTCCAGTCTCATTGGTAATTACTTCCAAAACTGCCTGCAATTGGATAATCCGGTTTAACATGTAAATGGGGGTGCAGTATCCCCAAGATCCATTCTCTGCCCAGGTGGCAGGTTCATAGTATTGGTTTATCCACTCTGGGGGCCACTCATTATCTTTCCAGTCACCTATCCGGAGTTCTCTTTGGACCCGTTGTAAGGGTTGTGGAGCTGGATAGCCAAGTAATTCCCCTGTTTTCAGAGGCAAGAGGAAAAAGGAGGGCTTTATGGTACTTATTACACAGCTTCCTTCCCAATTCTTGGGGAGATGGGTATAAGCCCTGTTCCCACAGATCCAGTAAAGTCTACATGGTGCTATCCAGTCTCTGGCCCTGCCTGGGTCCTGCCAGGCTCCAGTTAGCTTGGGGAATCTAGCTAACAGATTTCTCTCCATCTGGTTTCCCCACCACACACTTTGCTTGGAGGTAGCATTATAATACTGTTGCCCAAGGCAAGTCAGTTCTCCAACTGATTCAGTTAGATCTCTTCCTCCTCTGGCTAAACAATATTGTCCTATGATAGCATGTTTAAAATATATTTGCTGTCATCAGAGGTGTGGGGGTTGTTACATTTAGCCTAGCCCCAGTGGGAACTAGTTCCTTGGCTTCCCATGGCCATTTGTCCCCTATTAGAGTTCGCCACATACATAGCAAGAGGTGACATTTGGGGAATGGGCTATTCCCTCAGCCATCCTGAGGAATAAGTTCTTAGTTGACTGTGGGGTGGAGGCAGGGGTTCAGTTGCTTCCCTATAAAAGGACTTATATACTTGGAAGGCTCTTGTGGGGTGGTCCAGTACCTGACCTCTAGTAACAATTGGAACAATGGGATCTAGCCCTGTCCCATCAATGTCAAGTGTTAGCACTTCTCCAGCCTTCCAACGGGGGTTTACGGGATTGGTTATGATCAGCTCTAAGGGATTAGACCCCTGGGTGGTGCAGTTTGACAGGGCTACCCCTCTTTTAAAATATACTTCTTTCCTTTAGAGGTGTCCTTTTCCCAAGTACTCCATCGGACACATGACCAATAGTAGTAACAGCTTATTCCACAGGAGTAGCTATAAGCACATATATACTTTTCATTTACACTGTAGCTTCTCTCCCAGCTGAGAGACCCACACCCCCTTTCTGTATGACTTACAGCAGCACATGCATCAAAACTTAAGGTGACTTGTTCTGGCTTTCCTTTGACCCTGGTTTGAACCATGGTTGGTCCATCATTCTATCCTCAAACTCCTCCTCCCTTTGCTATTTTTACCTCAAACACTACTTCAGTAGGAGGGTCTGTGGGGTTATAACAGATATAAGGTTGGTCATTCCCTGGGTCACATATTGAATATTCAGTCTGATTATAGGTACAGGTGCCTTTCTGAGTTCCCTGACAGTCATAGAAGCTATAGAAAAGCAAGGTGGTGGAGACCTTTGGCCTTCCTTGGGGATATGAGTACACAGTTCACAGTCCTCTGCCCTAGCTCCCCTCTCTCCCCAGAGTCAAATTATAAGGAGCCCCACAGTGAGGTTCCTTAGGCTTCGGCTATTCATGGACCAGCCAGCTCCTGGTTTGTGGCTAGAGCAGGGCATGCTGTCCTTCTCAGGGTCAACTTACAAGGGTAGGTGGGGTCAGTCTCTGCTGTCCACAAGGGCATCTCTTGCTGGGGCTGTGGGCTTCAACCGGCTGTGGTGAATCCAGGCAGGTATGCCTGCTACCTTGGCAGCAGTGGGAGTGGTCAGGATCACAGTGTGTGGACCCGTCTACATAGGAGTCAGTCCTTGGTGTACTTCTTTACCCAGACTGAGTCCCCAGGCTGGAAGGGATGTACCGGATCTCCTGGCAGTGCTGGAATCACCTCTTGGATAGTCTTTTGGACAGCCTATTGAGTAATCTGTAGACCCTGTAAGTACTTAAGGGAGGAGTGGCTACTTAACTCAGCTTTTATTTCTTCTCTGAGTTTTGGTAGTTAGGGAGGGGGTCTCCCAAACATTATTTCAAAAGGAGTGAATCCTTCCCTGTAGGGGGTGCATCTCACCCTATGGAGGACTAAGGGGAGTAAGGTGAGCTACTTTTCACCAGTTTCAAAAACAAATTTGGTTCAAGTTTCCTTTAAGATCCGATTCAGGCCTGACCTGTGGTAGCACAGTGGATAAAGCATCGACCTGGAAATGCTGAGGTCGCTGGTTTGAAACCCTGGGCTTGCCTGGTCAAGGCACATATGGGAGTTGATGCTTCCAGCTCCTCTCTCTCTGTCTCTCTCTGTCCCTCTCTAAAATGAATAAATAAAATAAAAAATTAAAAAAAAAAAAAAAAAAAGATCCGATTCATGTGCTCTACCTGCCCTGAACTTTGGGGCCTGGAGGCACAATGTAATTTCCAATTAATATTGAGTGCCTTTCCTACTAGCTGTGATATCTTGGATACAAATGCAGGCCCATCATTAGACCCAATATAAAAGGGCAAGCTAGCCTGACCTGTGGTGGTGCAGTGGATAAAGCGTCGACCTGGAAATGCTGAGGTTGCCGGTTCAAAACTCTGGGCTTGCCTGGTCAAGGCACATATGGGAGTTGATGCTTCCTGCTCCTCCCCCCTTCTCTCTCTCTGTCTCTCTCTCCTCTCTTTCCCTCTCTGTCTCTCTCCCTCTCTCTCTCCTCTCTAAAAATGAAAAAATAAAATAAAATAAAATAAAATAAAATAAAATAAAATAAAATAAATGGGCAAGCTAAGTCTGGGAATAATTTCATATAGCAATTTCTTAACAACTGTTACTGTGGTCTCATTTCTAGTAGGAAAAGCTTCTACCTATCCTAGAAAGGTGTCAATTACTTTAGTAAAATCTATTTCTAAAAAAAAAAAAATCTATTTCTAAATGTTCACCTGGGAAAGTTTCTCTCTCCCTGTTTCTCTTTATAATTTCTAAACATTCTTTGTTTTTGTTTTTTTTTGTTTTTTTTTTTTATTTTATTTATTCATTTTTAGAGAGGAGAGAGAGAGGGAGAGAGAGAGACAGAGAGAGAGAAGTGAGGAGGAGCTGAAAGCATCAACTCCCATATGTGCCTTGACCAGGCAAGCCCAGGGTTTCGAACCGGCAACCTCAGCATTTCCAGGTTGACGCTTTATCCACTGCGCCACCACAGGTCAGGCTCTCTTTATAATTTCTTTACTTTGCTAGTATTTATTTGGGCACAGACTAAACACTCGGACATTATGCTTTCTTCAATAGATTCTAAGTCTGGCTTTTCTCATTATTTTTTCTTATTCTTAGTCATCCCTCTCCTGCTGGCAAAATCTTTTTCTAATTGGTTGCAAAAAAAATCTTTGGCAACAAAGGTTCTAGTAAAGTTACTAAAATTTCCTAAAAACCCCACTGGTTTTAAGGCTACGTTATTGGTAGTATCATCAGCTGCTTGGTTTTTCTTGAGTTTCTACAGCGTTCCCTTCTTTTGGTGCCCTCGACAGTGGATGGAGGCCACTATTTCAGGGGAGCAGGCTCCTGCATTGTTGGAGTGAGGGTTTAAGCCTCACCTTTGTTAGTTCTTAAGCCTTTTCCTGATGGTCCCTCTTCTACTGTGCCTGTCTTAGGTTGTTCCTGCCTTCAGGATTCTTACCCATCTTTGGCTAACCAGACATCTTAGGAGCCAAACAGAGTTATGTGAGTGAGGGAGGAACAATGTCCCTTCCAAAATGCTTAGTTGTTGTTTGTTTGTGTTTTTTTAGCAGCTGATGTTTCTACCTTTTAAAAAACTTATAATACATTTCCATTCTAATTTCTAGAGCTGAATGCTATGTAAAGGCTAAGTTGATTGCCTTAGCATTTTCTGGTGCCTCTGGATCTAGAGGTGCATAGACTCTGTGAGCTTTCCATAGTCTAAGAAAGCTGTAGGGTCTTCTGAGGATCTTGAATAACTTCTGACACCTTAGACAAATTTATGGTTCTTTTTCTTAGTATCTTCCTTGATCCTGGCTAGCAGAAACTGGTGGAAAGTGTCCAAAATTTCCTCTCCTGCTTGGGTTTTAGGGTCCTGCTTAGGCCAGGCAACCAGAAACATTTTCTCGAGGTGGTCTCAGTTGTCCTAAGTGGGGCAGCGTATGTACAGTACAGATTCTATTGAATAACAGTCCTGTTAGGGCTTGAGGCTTCCCCAAGAAAGGGAATTCTGAACTTTCTAATTCTATAGGTCATTTGAGAAAAAAGGGATTTAAACTATGTCCTATTTCATCCATGCCTCAAATTCTAAAGATCTAGTTAAAAGCACCAACTGAAATGACCAATACTTTATGAAATAAATCTTATACTCTACTTAATCATAAATCCCTTTTACATTCTAAGAAAACATACTTTATTTAGGCTGTAACTTTATGCACTCTAACAGATAATGTCTAAAAAGCTCAAGAGAAACAGATTTCTGTTCACATCCTTTAGCCCTTTTAATCTGGGCACAAAACTTAAATGTTGCCTACTACCACAATTAGTCATCTATTTTCTCCTTTCCACCTCCTACTATATTGAGAATTCTACCGTTAAGCCAATCAATACTAATTTTTGTCACTCTGGGTTTGGTGACTTAATATTGAACAATACTGCTTCCACGGTCTACACGCTCATGAGCAGACTTGACCTTACCCCGTTAACTGCTTCAGAAATGATAATAAGCTGAACACTTATACACTGTATAAAAAGATATCATTAATAATCATTACAGCCTGACCAGATGGTGGCTCAGTGGATAGAGCGTCGAACTGGGATGCAGAGGACCCAGGTTTGAGACCCTGAGGTCGCTAGCTTGAGTGTGGGCTCATCTGGTTTGAGCAAAGCTCACCAGCTTGGACCCAAGGTCTTTGGCTCGAGCAAGGGGTTACTCGGTCTATTGTAGCTCCACGATCAGGGCACATATGGGAAAGCAATCAATGAACAACTAAGGTGTCGCAATGAAAAACTAATGTTGATGCTTCTCATCTCTCCCCATTCCTGTCTTTCTGTCCCTATCTATCCCTCTCTCTGACTCTCTCTCTATCTCTGTAAAAAAAAAAAGTAAATAAATAATCATTACATATCTTCTAATATTTAAACCAGGATTTCAACATCACAGGGCTATGAAATTGCAAATAAAAAGGAGAAGTAACAAAAGACTCTTGAAATAACATATGCATTTCTAACATAGAAAATATTTTTTCCACAACAATAGATTCTTGGTACAAAAGGAAGTCTTCATATTTGGCAGACTATACAATTTTATATGTCTCATCATTAATACAAATTTAGTACAATTTACAATAAGAGAGTTGTAACTACCACCCTGCAATGAACCACTCATTTACTGAGAAAAATGAGGAATTGTCAAAATGCACTCACTATTTCATAGCTATCCAGCTGGCATAAGAGATGCTAACCCTCTTTTTGACCTACAGTGCTTTACACCACCAAATCAATATAAGGGTTGGGGTGCCTGGGATTCCTGGTGCCTAAGGGGGAGCAGGTGCTGGGAGCTGCGTGAGGAGTCGCCACTTGGCTCTGCTCCTTGGAGCACAAGTAAGCACAGCAGGGGCCCTGAACACTATATAGGTCCTACATTGTAGGAGGCACTATCCCTGCTGCCACTTTTTCCCTTTTTCTCTTTCTTTTTGCAAACATGGCTTCTTTCTCTGCCTCTTCTCCAGCAAACATTAGCAAAACAGTGGCCCTTCCCAAGCAGGAATGTAATCCAATCCGCCACTTGCAATCAACTGCCCTGGTCTGAGGGCAAGCACACATGTGGCTGCACAGTACCATTTTTAGCAATAAAAGTAGCAAACTCAAAAAAATACAAATTTTACAAACTCATCTTCCCAACAGTGGGCTATTCTAGTTCACACGAGGTCCTCAATTTCCCCGGGGACATAGTAATCTCATAATTCCCTGAGAACCCTTTCTTACCATTCTTGACCATCATGGCTAAAGCAGTGGGTTTCCCCTGTGAACCTCCTATGCCTCCCACATCAGACAACAATTATGCCACACGAAGGAATTGGGGAAGGGTAGGAGAAATTTGGAGGGGACCCAACACTAGCTTTGGCCCTGTGTCTCATTCATTCCACACTCATTCTCTCTCACACAACTTCCCATACACCGGTGGAGGGCAACAAGTCACTACTCCTAACTTATGGAGGGTCTATGTGACTTTCTTGTCTTAGGGAGGGGAAGGGGAGAGGCAGCCAGGGGGTCTGTCCCTGATAATCCCACCCTCTATAATCCCATCATTTGTGATCCAATCACACATGATCCCATCGTGCATGATCCTATCACTCACTCTTGTTGCTGTAGCTGCAGTCAGCAAGGTCTACACCTGTGGTTAGTTATTTTCCAAACATTTCTGTCTGGCCTTGTTCCCTTTTCTTTCTTTATGATTCTTCTAAGGAAAAGTTCTAATCTTTTCTAATTTTCTTCTTAATACTATTTCTACTCTGTATCTTCCAAATGGGTAAAACTTCTTTGGGTCAGTGTAGGGCCAGGAGGCATGGCCACCATCACAGCCACCTGGCCCATGCAGGTTTGCATTGGATTTGGACAGACGGTAATGAAACAATGGAGCCAAAAACTGGTGGTCCATCATTTTTTTTAAAATTATTTTTTATTCATTTTTAGAGAGGAGAGGGAGAGAGAGAGAGAGGAGAGAGAGAGAGAGAGAGAGAGAGAGAGAGAGAGAGAGAGGAGGAAGCATCAACTCCCATATGTGCCTTGACCAGGCAAGCCCAGGGTTTCGAACCGGCAACCTCAGCATTTCCAGGTCGACGCTTTATCCACTGCGCCACCACAGGTCAGGCCTGGGCCATCATTTTTAATCCTAGCTTGCACCTGGCAGGCAAGTAAAAACACACACTGGGCTCTAAAACCCACTCATTCAGTGCTCACAAACCAACTGACTTATCCAAGTTTCCTAGAATCAAAGGTGTCTACCTCACCAGACTTATTCACCTCTGTTCCCCATCTCCTTCCTTCTCCCTGCACAAACTCTCTTTTCCTTCAGCACTCCGCCATCTTGGCTGCTTCTCCTGGCCTCCTCCACGTGGCCTTTCTCTGCTCTCTGCTGTCTCCTCTAATACTAATCTCAGGAACCAAGAGAGCAAGCTCCCGGTCTGCCCCATTTCATAGTGTAGAAACCAAAACCTTTAATCCAATATACAGACAAGGAAGTCTCTGATACAAAGTCACTTATCTGAGGCATAATGGGATTGTACCACCCCGCATCAAAAAGGGTGGGAAAGGCTTAGTCCTAAAGCCAAGCCCCAGGCTATAAGGATCCTGCCTGCCCACAGCCCACCCCCAACACATTAATATTACCTGGGCAACGGGCTTCCATGTGGGCAGTGCTATCTTTAACAAAGTGAGCATAATATATTTTATCTGCCCAACAGTCAGTATTGTGGATATCTGAAACTAGTTTCTACTCTATACTTCTTCTAGCACTCTCTTAGGTCTTTAGTTTAAGCAATATAATATTTCTATGAATTTTGCTTTGCTATTTTTTATAATTTGTGGGCTTTAGAATGGTTTTCTCAGAGTTGCCTTTCAAAAGTGACAACCATCTGCTGAGTCCACCTTTGGGTATTCACTCTCCTTAGTATAGGCCGGTCAGTATACACCCCTGACTAAGTCAGACCCAGAGATGGAAGAGGTTCCCCTCAGCTCCCAAACGGCAAATGGCCACTAAACCATATGGAGTTTACGAATTTCCCTCCACTTTTACCCTCTTGTTTTAAGCCAGAAATTTCCAATTGAAATCGCCTCTTTAAGGCTAAGTGCCTCACATAAGAGGAGAGACAGGAGCTAACAGAAAAAGCAGTTTTCTTTTTGGAAAAGTTGGACAGGGAGCCTTGTATCTAGAGGTCTTGGATCCAAGAAAAGAGATCTAGCAAGTCCGAGGAAGGTGGCTTGAACCAGAAAATGTCACGTGAGATTTCTCTGATGAACAGAGAAACTTCAGAACAGACAATTTATCATGTATATTGTATATTAACACCTGACCTTTTAGACACAATTTGACGAACAAGACGAACAAGGGACAGGGGATGCCCTGTGAGGAGCCACTCAGGTGCCCGCCTGGCAGCGTCGCTCGCAGCAGCTTAGGCATCTCGTAGCATTGGTGGAACCACAAACTGGAAACTCAGGTGCAGGCACCAAAGATCCATATGCATACTCCAATCACTCAGGGGTTTTTAGACAGAAACAATAAGAGCAAAGAATGAGATCTCAGCATAGACAGAGAACACAAACAGATGTGTCCTGGGAAGCCTGAGGCAAGACTCAGTCCCTACTAAAGTCTTCCCTGAGAACATATTATTTCTCCACCAACGTCTTGGCCCTGGAGAGCCCATTGCGTGAGTCTGTCGGCGTCCGATCCTCAGTCGCAACAGTTCCAGATTGACTAGTCCCAGAAAACCAGAATATAGTAAAGCAAAAGATCTGCTTTACTTACCTCTGGAGGTCAGAATTTACACTCCTCGATTTCTCTGCTGAATCGTTGAATTTTAGGGACTGGGGTTGTCTACCAAGAAGTTGTTCGAGACCCACAGGATAACTGGAGCCCTGGAACGTCTCAGAGGGCGCCTCTCCTACAGACCCAGTGGAGTCAGGGAACCTTCCAGAGAGGCTGACCAGTCCGGGTGTCTCAACCCAGTGACACGGAGCACCCGGGATCTCACTGGAGCTCCCAGAAATGTTGTAAAATGATCAGCGAGTTCTCCAAAAACACCAAGTCCAGATGAATTTTTGAGTTTATTGACCGGCAACTACAAGGGGGTAAGAGAAGCCCAAATCCTGCAGCATCCCTACAGTTCAGAGGCCCCTTTTTATAGACCCAATTACACACTGGGCTTGGGAGGCGGGGAGCATGGCACAAAAGTCATTAATCTCATTAACAAGCTCATTAAATTTACTGCCTTGTTACAATGTTTATCTATACCAGGGGTTGGGAAACTTTTTGGCTGAGAGAGCAATGAACGCCACATATTTTAAAATGTAATTCCGTGAGAGCCATACAATGACCCGTGCACGTTACACATTATCCAATAAAAATTTGGTGTTGTCCCGAGGACAGCTGTGATTGGCTCCAGCCACCTGCAACCATGAACATGAGCGGTAGGAAATGAATGGATTGTAATACATGAGAATGTTTTATATTTTTAATGTTATTATTATTTTTATTAAAGATTTGTTGGCCCTGGCCGGTTGGCTTGGTGGTAGAGCGTCGGCCTGGCGTGCAAGGGGTCCCGGGTTCGATTCCCGGCCAGGGAACATAGGAGAAGCGCCCATCTGCTTCTCCACCCCTCCCCCCTCCTTCCTCTCTGTCTCTCTCTTCCCCTCCCGCAGCGAGGCTCCATTGGAGCAAAGATGGCCCGGGCGCTGGGGATGGCTCCTTGGCCTCTGCCCCAGGCGCTAGAGTGGCTCTGGTCGCAACAGAGCGACACCCCAGAGGGGCAGAGCATCGCCCCCTGATGGGCAGAGCGTCGCCCCCTGGTGGGCATGCCGGGTGGATCCTGGTCGGGCGCATGCAGGAGTCTGTCTGACTGTCTCTCCCCGTTTCCAGCTTTGGAAAAATACAAAATAATAATAATAATAATAATAATAAAATGTTCCTCAGAACACATAAGGAAATATGCACAAATGGAAAGGTCAATCAGGTTCTTGGGTAAGAAGACAGAAGATGCAATCACAAAATATCAATTACCTCTACATTATACATTTAGAAACAGACATATCTTTATAATTATATTGGCAAAAGTAGTTTGCATCACCTCATAGATGAAAACAGAAGCCCTGAGATGGTAAGAGGCTGAAATGCAGAGGCTAAGTAGATAAGGTTAGCTAAGTGTCTTTTTAATGGGAGTAGAGACAGGACAATATGTGCAAAGGTCTGGGGGTGGGATATACTTGTCATATTCAAGGACTGAAAGATATACATGAGGTAGCTTGTGGTAAGTGAGGAACAAAGGGTATGGAAAGAGGCTGGAAAGGTAGGTCCAGAAGTAGTTAATAGAGAGTGTGGCAGTGAAGACCAGGGATGCAGGCAGCTCTGCAGGAAGACTGGCTGCTCAAGCAGTGGGAAAGGGTGCTAGCTACTATTCCACACCTGGCTCCCTTGAAGAGGGCAGCATATGGATTCTTCATTGCTACTTTCAAGGTATTGCTATATACACACTGGACCTTCTTGAATGCCTCCTGACATTACTGAGCTGAAGGACCTTGCCCTTTTCTAGCTCCCATGGCTCTCACTGGAAGTTGGTGACTTAGCACTTTTCCAGCCCTTCGCAGTTGTACACTGTTCTTTTCACAAGAAATTCTCACACTTGACTTAATACCAGCAGGGGATGAACCTGGCATTGCTTACCCACAACGAGATGAGTATGAAACCCTTTGCTCTCTCCAGTTTCACCCTCCCGTGGTGAAATCAGCTGTGCACAGGCCAGCTTATCACAGGGTGGTTAGGAATGGAGGAAAGCTAACCTGATGTTTGAACAAGACTCTGAACTCATTTCCCACTACCCTACGCAAGAGAGTTAAATGATGTAGCAGTGTAGACCTAAGGAATGCGAGTTAACGTACCTAACTAATGCGTGATTTCCCATTGCAGAGAAGCTTGGGCCTTGGGAAGGATGACTTGAAGTCCATTTCCTGGAACAAAGGCACACAGCAGTCCTGCTTCATGAGCTGCCAAGTAAAACTGTCAGACTCTTATAAAAAATCAGACCAGTCTGGCTGTGTTTATTGAGAATAGCCAATGTGAGACAATGAGGAAAAGAACAAAGAGGAAAAGAGTTTTCATTCAATTCATTCACCTACCATATGCCATGCTGTTCTAGGTGGTAGGTATACGTGAATGAAAAACAACTTGTTTACCTCATGTTCTTTTCTTCAATGGGAATTTCCCTAACCCTCTTACATCTGGTTTCAGGAAACAATTCTCCAACCCCCTTCATCCGGCAACAATTCCTCAACCCCATTCATCCAGCCACAAGTCCCCAACGCCCTTTATCCGGTTTCTTCAACCATTCCCCAACCCCTCAACTGGTTTCATAAAGATAACACTATCCCCACCTCCCCCTTCCTCAGACATTTAAACTAGCCAATCAGAAAAGAGTAAGATTGTATGGTCAACACCCCAGCCAATGGAGCAAGACCCAGCCTAGGACCTGCATTAGGAATAAAAGCAGAACCCACATCCCTTCTAGTGCTCTTGCTGTCCAGCTTTCACTAGTGGCAGCACCCCCTTCTGCAGAAGTTATTAAAATTGCCTTGCCGAGGCCCTGGCCGGTTGGCTCAGTGGTAGAGTGTCGGCCTGGCATGCAGAAGTCCCGGGTTTGATTTCCGGCCAGGGCACATAGGAGAAGCGCCCATTTGCTTCTCCACCCATCCCTCCTCCTTCCTCTCTGTCTCTCTCTTCCCCTCCCGCAGCCAAGGCTCCATTGGAGCAAAGATGGCCCGGGCGCTGGGGATGGCTCCTTGGCCTCTGCCCAGGTGCTAGAGTGGCTCTGGTTGCAGCAGAGCGACTCCCCGGAGGGGCAGAGCATCGCCCCTGGTGGGCATGCCGGGTCAATCCCGGTCGGGCGCATGTGGGAGTCTGTCTGACTGTCTCCCCGTTTCCAGCTTCAGAAAAATACAAAAATAAAAATAAAAAAAATTGCCTTGCCGAGTTAGTTTGTCTCCACAAGTCTTGCTTAATTGCAACTCTAACAGACAGAAATGAGCCAAGTAGACAAAACAATTGTCCTTGCAAAGCTTATGTTATAGTGTGGGGAGATAGACAAAAATAACAGACAAAATGTGTATTAGAAGGTGGTAAGTGCTAAAGCTTCAGTTAGCATAGAAAAAAAATATCTCTAGGACATTTTTAGGACACAAGTGGGTGTTGGTAGAGAGCCTAGATAAGAGGGTGTAAAGCCAGAAGCCACGGACAGGGCCACCATCAGAGCAGCCTGGCCCTTGCAGGTTCGCATTGGATTCGGACAGTCGGTAAAGAAACAGCGGAGCCAAAAACTGATGGGCCATAGTCTTTAATTCTAGCTTGCACCCAGCGGGCAAGTAAAAATACACACTGGGCTCCAAAACCCAGTCACATTCAGTGCTCACAAAGCTACTGACTTATCCGAGTTTCCTAGAATCAAAGGTTTCTAGCTCACCAGACTTATTCTCCTCTGTTCCCCAACTCCTTCCTTCTCCCCGCACAAACTCTGTATAAACTGGCTTCTCACTCAACACTCCGCCATCTTGGCTGCTTCTCCTGGCCTCCTCCACGTGGCCTTCCTCTGCTCTTCTACTCTACTTTCTCCTCTAATGTTAATCTCAGGAACCAAGAGCGCACAAGCTCCCACTTCATCCCCATTTTATAGTGTAGAAATCCAAACTCTTAATCCAATATACAAAACAGGGAAGTCTCTAATACAAAGTCACTTCTCTGAGGCATGATTGGATTGTACCGCCCCACAGCAAAAAGGGTGGGAAAGGCTTAATCCCAAAACCAAGCCCCAGGCTACAAGGATTCTCAACACACATTAATATCACCTGGGTGATGGCCTCCTCGTGGGCAGCGTAATCTTTAAAAAAGTGAGCATAATACATTTTATCTGCCCAACAGAGGGTATTGGTTATTATATTAGATATTAGATACAGTAGTCAGTGAAGAGTTTTCTGAGAAGGTGACATTTAAGCTGAATCCTGAAAGATGAGGAGCCAGCCTTGTGAAGAGTGAGGAGGAGAGAGAATGTAAAGCCAGTAGCCATGGCCACCATCACAGCCGCCTGGCCCATGCAGGTTCTCACTGGATTCGGACAGACGGTTAATGAAACAACAGAGCCACGTACTGGTGGGACATTATCTTTAATCCTAGCTTGCGCCCGGCGGGCAAGTAAAAATACACACTGGGCTCCAAAACCCACTCATTCAGTGCTCACAAAGCTACTGGCTTATCCGAGTTTCCTAGAATCAAAGGTTTCTACCTCACCAGCCTCATTCTCCTTTGTTCCCCATCTCCTTCTTTCTGCACAAACTCTCCACTAACTGGCTTCTCTTTCAGCTTTCTGCCATCTTGGCTGTTTCTTGTGGCCTTTCTCTGCTCTCCTTTCTCTGCTCTCTCCTCTAATGCTAATCTCTGGAACAGAGAGAGAGCAAACTCCCGGTCTGCCCCACTTTATAGTGTAGAAACCAAAACCTTTAATCCAATATACAAACAAGGAAGTCTCTGATACAAAGTCACTTATCTGAGGCATAATGGGATTCCTCATGAGAGTGCACCACCCCCCATCATGCAATCAGTCAAGGGTATGGGGAAAAGCTTAGTCTTAAAACTAAGCCTTAGGCTATAACAACCCTGCTTGCTTACAGCCTGTCCCCACACACAATGCAAACTATAAGCGAGCAAACATATATATCAATTAAAAAACTTATTTGACAAACAGAGAAATATTTCAAAGGCCTGAGTTAGGCAAGAACTTGGAATGTTCAAGAATAGAAAGAAGGTAGAGTTCTGCAGGGAAGAGATCCTAAACAAGGCGGGGAGGCAGGCATGTCCTGATAAAGGATGCTGGTTTTTCCTACTTCATGGTTATTATGTTCATTAAGCATAATTATCTATTCTATTATCATACTGCCCACTGAGAACTTGTTGGTTAACTAAGCTGCCTGGCCTGAGCTCAGAGAGAGGACATCTTAAAAAGTCCTGAGAACCCTGGCTGGGTAGTTCAGTTAGAGCATCATCCTGATACACTAAGATTGCAGGTTCAATCCCTGGTCAGGGCACATACAAAAAAAAAAAAAAAAAAAAATCCAGAGATTTGCCAAAACAGATGTAAGTCTATGCTCTAAAACTCGCACAGATCACTCCTCAGGGAGGAGCTTCTGAGATTTTCACTTCAGGTCATTTACTTTCATGTTAAGTACCCTTTTAGTAAACTTCCTTATCTGGCTTCCAAGCTCATAGCAGATTTACAAGCATTGGATTAGAAGGGGTGGGGGAAGGACAGCCCTCTGGTCAGTTGACCTTTTAACTAATTTTAACTAACCTTTTGAATAATTTTGCTTGGAAACCACCTTTCCCCATGACTGACCTCACCTTGTACTGCAAGGACTTCTGGATTCATCCAAACATACTTATAACATTTACATTGACTGTGCCACTATCTAATGGGAAGAACAATGATACACATTAGCCCTTGTTGGGCAGATAAAATATATTATGCTCACTTTGTTAAAGATGGCACTGCCCATGGGGAAGCCTGTCACCCAGGTGATATTAGTTGTCCTTCTTCTTGGGATGGGCATGATTATATTAATGTGTGTTGGGCAGGCTGTATGCAGGCAGGATCCTTGTATCCTGGGCCTTGGTTTTAGGACTAAGCCTTTCCCACCCTTTTTGATGTGGGGTGGTGCACTCTCATGAGGAATCCCATTATGCCTCAGATAAGTGACTTTGTATCAGAGACTTCCTTATTTGTATATTGAATTAAAAGTTTTGGTTTCTACACTATAAAGTGGGGCAGTCTGGGAGCTTGCTCTCTCTAGGTTCTAGAGCAGAGGTCTCCAAACTTTTTACACAGGGGGCCAGTTCACTGTCCCTCAGACCATTGGAGGGCTGCCAAATACAGTGGTCCTCTCACTGACCACCAGTGAAAGAGATGCCCCTTCCAGAAATGCAGTAGGGGCTGGATAAATGGCCTCAGGGGGCCGCATTGCGGCCTGTGGGCCGTAGTTTGGGGACGCCTGTATATCATTAGAGGAGAGAGCTGAGAAAGGAGAGCAGAGAAAGGCCACATGGAGGAGGCCAGGAGAAGCAGCCAAGATGGTGGAGTGCTGTGGGAGAAGCCAGTGTGTGCAGAGTTTGTGCAGGGAGAAGGAAGGAGATGGGGAACAGAGGTGAATAAATCTGGTGAGCTAGAAACCTTTGATTGTAGGAAACTCGGATAAGCCAGTAGCTTTGTGAGCACTGAATGAGTGGGTTTTGGAGCCCAGTGTGTGTTTTTACTTGCCTGCCAGGTGCAAGCTAGGATTAAAGATAATGGCCCACCATTTCATGGCTCTGTTGTTTCATTACCGTCTGTCCGAATCCAGTGAGAACCTGCATGGGCCAGGCTGCTGTGATGGTGGCCCTGGCTACTGGCTTCACAGTCCTGGATGCAAGTCCTGACTCCAACATTCATAGTGTTATGTCCCCACTAGATTGTGAATGATTTAAAGACATTGTGCCTTAGTCATTTTTGAATTCACCCATAACCTATCTTTCTATTCCAAACCATGGCTAATGCTAGTTATATGATTGTGCTTGATAAACAGATTTTGAGTAAATAAATGACACTGTGGTCTTGAATAAATTACCGTGTGAGCCTCAAGTGCATTATCTTCAGAAGGAAATAGCGTCACCCCCCCCCCCCAGGGCTTGCTTAAAATGTTAAATAATAATATATGTAGAAAGCACAATGTAAAGTAGAACATATAATTGCAAGATATTTTGCTACTTGGGGCTGATTCAGGTGTCCTTCAAGTGGTCAAAGGAACCTTTAGGTCTTTGTGTCTACGACTTGACATAGTTGCCACTAGATGGCAATGTTTTCTTAAGCCATGTTAAGCCATTTTTTAGTCCATCCTGTGGTCTTCAAACGGATTCTCATATCACTGGTAGTAAAGAATGCTTTCCAAGATGGGCTCAATTATGGATAGGTTTGAGGAATTCAATTTTCCCATCCTCAATTTTTCTGAGTCCTTTTTCCTAAAATTAATAGTCCTTCTCCAATTTTTCTAAAAGTAAAGCACCATTATTCATCCCAAATCTGATTTTATGGCACCATCAGGTCAATAATATACACCAGGATGTCAAACAAAGAGGAAGTCTCCTTCAATGATGAACAAGGAATTAGTAGTCCTTTCTTATCTTTTATATACTCTGTGAAGAGTGAAACCTGGCTGTAGAAATGGCATGTTTTGGCTCACATTGTTATGGTCTGAATAGAATATGTAGTACGATGGGCTGTGAAAATAAGGCTTCCTCCATCCCCTCAGATTATCAAAGAAAGCTTTTATCTTAAGGAAATAAAGTGTGGAGAGCATCTTTTTAAAAACAATACTAAACAGGCATTCCCTCTTGGGAGCAGGCCTGCGCCTTTTTTATTTCTCATCCCCCTCTTCTTCCTGCTCCACCAGCCCTTCATTTGCCTCTGTGACCTGTTTCGTGAGCCCACTTCTTCTACCACTCACATCTACCTCTGTGACTTTCTAAATAAACTTTGTCTTATGAAATGAACAAAAATAAATAAATAAAAATACTAAACAATAGCTTTTTTTCACAAGTTTTATCACATACTTTTTGTGTGTGTGACAGAGAGAGAGAGAGACAGAGGGACAGATAGGGACAAGCAGGAAAGGAGAGAGATGAGAAGCATCAATTCTTCCTTGCAGCTCCTTAGTTGTTCATTGATTGCTTTCTCACATGTGCCTTGATGGGGGGGGGGGGCAGTGGGGGATTGCTATAGCACAGTGAGTGACCCCTTGCTCAAGCCAGTGACCTTGGGCTCAAGCCAGCAACTTTGGGCTTTAAGCCATCGACCTTTGGGCTCAAGTCAGCGACTATAGGGTCTTGTCTATGATCCCACGCTCAAGCCAGCAACCCCTCACTCAAGCTGGTGAGCCTGTACTCAAGCCGGAGGAGCCTGTGCTCAAGCTGGCAACCTCGGGGTTTTGAACCTGGGTCCTCTGTGTCCCTGTCCGATGCTCTATCCACTGTGCCACCACCTGGTCAGGCAATCACATACTTAAATACAATTATTTTTACCTATTCTCAATACTTATCCCAAAGTCATGTCATTAGCAGGAAAGAAATATGTTAGAATGGCCAAAGCAGCTTACTATTTTATTTATGTTATTAATCTATTTTTGGTAAAATTGAAACATTTTATTGCACACATTGCCATATGGCACATTAAGTGATTACAAAGTCTTCAAGTATTCTTTTCCTTTTCTTTTCGGTTATTCTTCTAATATAATTCCATTTCGTTTGTATTTCCTTTGCATTCCACATCACCGTGTCGATTGAAGGGCAGTGGTTACCAAGCAAAAGTGATTAGTCCTTGAGTTTCTGCTTAAGACCGTGAGGCATCTATCTTGCTGAGTCACAGATGCCAGATGTGATTTCAATAAATATTTTGAATGCTTTTTCAATGGAAATGGTAATTTCTATACAAGTTATAAAATTGCTTCTTCAGAGCCTTGATTTTATACACCCTTAGCATTTAAAGCAGACCAGGCTGTGTTTGGTTATTTTAAGGATACCTTAAAATCCTCTAACTGAAATCCTTGAAACCTTAATGTACAGGATGGTATATGATAGAGTCTTGCCTTTCAGGTTAAGAGGTTTTGTTTTTAGTAAATCTATCTCTGACAGATTATATTCTCAACACTAGAGTTATTTTAATTTTTTTTATTGATTTTTTTAGAGAGAGAGGAGTGAGAGAGAGAGAGAAGGGGGAGGAGCAGGAAGCATCAACTCCCATATGTGCCTTGACCAGGCAAGCCCAAGGTTTCGAACTGGCGACCTCAGTGTTCCAGGTCGACGCTTTATCCCACTGCGCCACCACAGGTCAGGCTTATTTTAAATTTTTAATGGTGCATAGTATAATGATGTATAATTATCTTTGTGAATATTATATTTAAAGTACTTCAAGTCTGATATCTGGGCTTCCTCCAGGATGGTTTCTGCCCATTGATTTTGTTCCTTTGAATGAGCTATCCTCTCCTGTTTCTTTCTCCTGTTTCATATATATATATATATGAAACATCTATATATATATAGATATAAAAACATATATAAAAACATATATATAAAAACATATATAAAAACATATATATGTTTTTTTAGCTTTGGGGTTTTGTTTTGTTGTTTTTTTTATTTGAATATTATAATGTGGTTACTGTGGAACTCAGAGTCTCACCCTTTCCCAGGGTTCAAAGCTGTGTACTTTTCCCAACTGTTTTCACAAAGACTATATTCCTTGTCATATGCAGTCTCTGAAGTCTCTGTTTCTTCAGCTCGTGCTCCATTAATGTTTGACAGAGATTTCCTTGAATAGCAGTAGCTGGGGGGAAGGGGAGCATAGGGGGAAAAAAAGCACTTCTCCCAATCTTTGCATATTGGAAATCTTTGCATATTTCCATGTAGGAACACTCCTTTAAAATTTAGCTAGTCTTCTTCTAAGTCTTGGAAACAACCCAAGTGACAACTTATGATCTTTTCAGGTCATTCTTTTTTTAACTTAATTATTTTATTTATTTATTTATTTATTTATTTGTTTGTTTGTTTGTATTTTTCTGAAGTCGGAAACGGGGAGGCAGTCAGACAGACTCTCGCATGCGCCCGACCACGATCCACCTAGCATGCCCACCAGGGGGCGATGCTCTGCCCATCTGGGGTATCGCTCTGCCGCAACCAGAGCCATCCCAGCGCCTGAAGCAGAGGCCACAGAGCCATCCTCCGTGCCCGGGCCAACCCTGCTCCAATGGAGCCCTGGTTGCAGGAGGGGAAGAGAGAGACAGAGAGGAAGGAAAGGGCGAGGGGTGGAGAAGCAGATGGGCACTTCTCCTGTGTGCCCTGGCCGGGAATCAAACCCGGGACTCCTGCACGCCAGGCCGACGCTCTACCACTGAGCCAACCGACCAGGGCTAACTTAATTATTTTAGAAAGCGAGAAAGGGAGAAAGAGAGAGAGAGAGAGAGAGAGAGAGAGAGAGAGGAACATTGATCTGTTTCTGCATGTGCCCTGACCAGGGATCCATCCAGCAATCTTTGCATTTCGGGACAATGCTCTAAGGGTTAGAGTCTAACCAACCAAGTAAGTTATCCAGCCAGGGCTAGGGTCTTCTTGGGTCTTTGAGCATGTGTCTTGCCCTGGGCACATATGTAGCACTTTATATTAACCCCTTTTCCTGTACCTATACTCAGGTACCTTTAAATGTCCTGATTTCAGTCCTGGCCAGGTAGCTCACTTGGTTAGAACATTATCCGGATATACCAAGATTGTGGTTTCAATCCCTAGTGAGGGCACATACAGAAATCAACCAATGAATGCATAAATAAGTGAAACAACTAAATCATAGTTTCTCTCTCTCTAAAATAAATCCATTTAAAAGTAAGTTTTAATGTCCTAATTTCCCAAAGATTCTCCCCTAGCTTTTCTTCTTATGCTTTAGGCAGCAAATTACATGTCTTGACCTATAATCTTTTGCCCCAAGCATCTGTGGACCTTGCAGTATTTTTGAGCAGTGCTCATTGCTTTTCTGGCTTGAGTTTCCAGTTGGCTGAAAAAAATAGAAGTTCTTGGCATCTGTCTTTCAAGTGGCCCCCAGACAGGTTAAACAAATAGATATAGCAGTTCGCAAATCCGGTCTGCTTTGTTGTCTCTGGACCCGGGGCTCCCACTGGGCACACAGCTGAGCTGTCCCTGCTTCAGCACTCCTCGGAGGGGCAGGGCCAGTACAAAGAGGCGTGCTACAGTGTTTTCTTACCATTTCAACTTGCCTTTTGTTTGTTTGTTTTTAACTTCAGCATTTGCTTGGTTGCTGTCAATCTTTAACTATTTTCAGAATTCCTACAAAGTTGTTGCTATCGGTTTCTGCTTGACAGTTTATTATTTTAATTTTCTTCCTTTTTTTAAAAAAAATGTTTATTGTATTGGTTTTAGAGAAAGAGGAAGGGAGAGAGGGAGAGAGAGACAGGAACATCGACCTGCTCCTGTATATGCCCTGCCTGGGGTATCAAACTGGCAACCTCTGCACTTCGGGACAACGCTCTAACCGACTGAACTATCTGGCCAGGGCAGTTTATTATTTTAGATGTAACTAGAATATTTTCTAGGATCACCAAATATTTCATGACATACTAGCTAAAACAAACCAAGTTTTACATGACCCCTTTCAAATTCCATGTATCATTATATTAAAGTTGGGCAATTATTGCTTTCACTGGAAGTAATAATTACCTCTTCTTTATTATTGGGTTTTCCAGCTACCTATTACTAATTAATTCTCAAAATCTGACACTACTGTAAAATATCTTTCAATGTAGTCAAATACTGCAGGTAATGCTCCATTTTTTTCCTTGGAGACATCCTTCTGGAACCTTTTATTCTTCTGCTCTAGTCTAGGAAAGTTCTCTGTACGCGTGTTACTCATCCACCCTCCTAGGACTTCTCATCATACTTTCCTATACATTTTTTTTTGTCTTCTGTGTTCAAGCCTTTGTTTCCTGGACTCCTCCTCTTTCTTGGTTTAATTCCTTGTTTTGGTGGAACACATTCTCCAATAACTTCCTGAGAAGTAATTTAGTTGAAACTTTATATTTCTGAAAACAGCTATATTTTACCCTAAAACATGGTTAGTAGTTTAGCTAACTATAAAAGACTTCAGGCCTGACCAGGCAGTGGCGCAGTGAATAGAGCGTTGGACCGGGATTCAGAGGACCCAGGTTCAAGACTCCGAGGTCGCCAGCTTGAGCGCGGGCTCATCTGGTTTGAGCAAAGCTCAGCAGCTTGGACCCAAGGTCTTTGGCTCAAGCAAGGGGTCACTTGGTCTGCTGAAGGCCCGCAGTCAAGGCACATATGAGAAAGCAATCAATGAACAACTAAGGTGTCGCAATGAAAAACTAATGATTGATGCTTCTCATCTCTCCCCATTCCTGTCTGTCTGTCCCTATCTATCCCTCTCTCTGACTCTGTCTCTGTCACTGTAAAAATAATAATAATAATAAAATAAAATAATCTAGTAGCTTTAAAAAAAAAGTCTTCAGAATTTTGATGGCATTCTCAATTGTCATTTAGAGTCCTGTGTTACTCCTGAGATGTCAGATGTTGACCTGGTTTCCAAGCCTTTAGATCAGTAGTCCCCAACCTTTTTGGGCCACGGACCAATTTAATGTCAGAAAATATTTTCACGGACCAGCCTTTAGGGTGGGACGAATAAATGCACAAAATAAAATTATGCGACCGGCATAAAAACTGCTATTTTAAAATATAATTGTCAAACTTATGAGACAAGCGTCAAGAGTGAGTCTTAGACAGATGTAACAGAGGGAATCTGGTCATTTTTTAAAAATAAAACATCGTTCAGACTTAAATATAAATAAAATGGAAATAATGTAAGTTATTTATTCTTTCTTTGTGGACCAGTACCAAATGGCCCACGGACTGGTACCCATCCGCGGCCCGGGGGTTGGGGACCACTGCTTTAGATGTTACTTGTTTTTTCTCTATGGAAGTCCCATAGTTTCAGGGAGATGTTTCAGGATGATGGGTCTTGCTTCATTGAGCTATAATTTATGTATTATTAAATATACCAATTTCAAGTGTATAATTAGGTGAGGTTTTTTTTAATTAATTTTTTTTTTTTATCTTCTGAAGTTGGAAACAGGGAAGCAGTCAGACAGACTCCTGCATGCGCCTGACCGGGATCCACCAGGCATGCCCACCAGGGGGCGATGCTCTGCCCATCTGAGGCATTGCCCTGTTGCAACCAGAGCCATTCTAGAGCCTGAGGCAGAGGCCATGGAGCCATCCTCAGCTCCTGGGCCAACTTTGCTCCATTGGAGTCTTGGCTGCGGGAGGGGAAGAGAGAGACAGAGAGGAAGGAGAGGGGGAGGGGTGGAGAAGCAGATGGGCGCTTCTCCTGTGTGCCCTGGCCGGGAATCGAACCTGGGACTCCTGCACGCCAGGCCGATGCTCTACCACTGAGCCAACCGGTCAGGGCTTTAATTAGGTGAGTTTTGATACATATATTCAGTAATATAATCTCTACCACAGCATAATATAAAATATTTCCAGCATTCCAAGAAGGTTTCCCTTTGCAGTTAAACCCCTACTACTGACACCTGGTCCTTGGAAACCAGGTTTCTGTCACTATAGTTTTTCCTTTTTTAGAATTCCATGCCTGACCAGGTGGCGGTGTAGTGTATAGAGCATCAGCCTGAAACACTGACGACCCAAGTCTGAAACTGAGGTTACTGGCTTGAGTGCAGTCTCATCCAGCTTGAGCACGGGCTTGAGTGTGGAGTTGCTGGCTTGAGTATGGCATCATAGACATGACCCCATGGTTGCTGGCTTGAACCCAAGGTTGCTGACTTGAGCAAGATGTAACTGGCTCATTTGGTGTCCCCCAGTCAAGGCACATATGAGAAAACAATGAAAATGAACAACTAAAGTGACACACTATGAGTTGATACTTCTCATCTCTCTCCCTTCCTGTCTCTCTGTCCCTCTCTCTCCACTAAAAAAAAAAAAAAAAAAAAAAAAAAAAAAAAAAAAAAAAAAAAAAAAAAATTCATATAGAGTCATATAGTATGTAGTGGTTTTTAAAAATATTTATTCTTCTTATTATTATTTTTTGGTATTTTTCTAAAGTGAGAAGCGGGGAGGCAGAGAGACAGCCTCCCACATGCACCCGAACCAGGATCCACCTGGCAAGCCCACTAGCAACCGGAGCTATTCTAGCACCTGAGGTGGAGGCTATGGTGCCATCCTCAGCACCCACGCCAACTTTGTTCCAATGGAGTCTTGGCTGCAGGAGGGGAAGAGAGAGGTAGAGAGAAAAAAGAGGGGCAAGGGTGGAAAAGCTGATGATTGCTTCTCCTGTGTGCCCTGGCTGGGAATCAAACCTGGAACATCCACACGCCGGGCTGATGCTCTACCACCTACCACTGAGCCAATGGGCCAGGGCACAACTTACTTTAAATGTCAGAATTCACTTTAGCTTGTTTAATGGGTATAATTTATGTTATACACACACACACACACACACACACACACACATATATCTATATATATATATTGACAGAGATGGGGTGAGGGGGGGACAGACAGGAAGGGAGAGAGATGAGAAGCATCAATTCTTCATTGCAGCTCCTTAGTTGTTCATTGATTGCTTTCTCATATGTGCCTTAATGGGGGGCAGGCCACAGGAGAGCAAGTGACCCCTTGCTCAAGCCAGTGACCTTGGGCTCAAGCCAGCAACCATGATCATGACTATCTCATCCCACACTCAAGCCAGCTACCTCCCACTCAAGCTGGTGAGCCTGTACTCAAACCAGATGAGCCCGCACTCAAGCCAGTGACCTCTGGGTTTCGAACCTGGGTCCTCTGCATCCCAGTTTGACGCTCTATCCACAGCACCACTCCTGGTCAGGCCAGCTATCTATTTTAAATGAGCTTTTACTATCATTTAAAAAGATTTTCCACTCTTCAGGAACTTCCTTCAGCGCAAAAATGACCAGGCAGCTTTTTCCTTGGAAGCATGCCAAGGTGAGATTGGGGGAGGTGCAACCAAAACCTGCCTAAGGATTTAACCTCCACAACTGTCCTTCTCCTGGGAGTGTCAATTACCAATTATTTCATATGGACTGAGAACCTGAAAATGTTATTAATTTTTGATCCTGAAAATTCTGCTGCTATGAATTTCCCATGTTATCCTAAGGAGAGCGTTCCAGATACACACCAATGTGTGAGTACCAGAATACTTACTGAGACTTATTTCTCTTGTCTAAAATTATGGTAAATAAAGGGCCATAAATATAAGACTAGTTAAATCTAGTGCAGTTCATCAAGGTAATGAAATTCAGAAGTTAGAAGAATAATGAAATCAGGAAATAACTATATGTTGATAAATGAAAAGAGCAAGTCACAAAACAGTAGGTAAGGTATTAACCTTAGACTATCACAATTTGATTTTTGAAGACAAGCATACAACTGTGCCTGGAAAAGCTATTTACTAGTATATTAATAGTGCTTTTCTTTGGGATTTGGGCTTATTATAGGTTGTTTTTATTTCCTTGATTGTGCTTGCCTGAATTTTCCAAAGTTACTATAATTAACATGTTTCTCTTAAAATTAAAAAATGTTGCCACCACCCAAAGTCAATTTGGGGGTTCTATGAATACTTTAATTTGCTCCTCATTAATCTCCCATAGTAGTCTAAGGCAAATATGTAAATTTTAAATGAAAAACATCAATCCTGGTTTATGTAGAGAATTCTTCCAATCTGATTATGTACTACGAGGAAGAGGGAGGGGCAGAGGGATGGCAGATGGTCAGGAGGGAATAAAACAGTTTTAAATGGCTTTGTTACCTTTGTTACAAGTTTTCCTTCCAGGAAGAGTCATTTAATGATTTTCTAGCTAAATGAGCTATTTTATGTTTGTAGAGATGACAGACTTCACCACTCACCAAGACCATATGCTTTTTTATATTCACAAAGGCTTTGAAGCCTAAAATATATGCTGTTTAGGTATGTTAGTATAGACTAGAGAATAATAAATAGTTCTCCCTTGAATAATATATAAGTATCTTTTTATATTAGCCTGGACAGGGGAAAAATTTTAAAATAGGAGATATGGGTCAGAATCAAGTTCTATAACTTAGTACATTCCTGATAAACATTTGTGGATTTGACTGAAGTATTATTTTAGACACATTTGTGTATAGCATAAATAAAAATTAAATGTAAAACAATTTAATAATGAAAGAGTGAGTGAGTCCTAAAAGGACCAGCAGGTGGCACAAATAATTTACGTAATCAAAACTGCCAAGATGTGTATTGCAAAAGATACCTTCCCAGACCCTTCCCCCATGGGGAATGGAAGGAATCTCTTGTCTGTTTAGACCCAGATTCATGTTAAAGCATCATTAAAGAAGACTTAACTTAGTTATAAATGCAAAAACGAAAACTGCAGAAGAGATGGATCTCATAGATATCACACTGAAGTTAGATTATAAACCGTGTTCCCAACCCTATCATTACACTGAAACACTAAAGACAACATGTAATGAGAGCATCTAATCTAGATGCTCCAGCCAGTACAGTTCAGCCTCTGAAGTGGGAGGCGTGTGCTGATATCAGACTTCAGAAAATAATGTCTTCAAAAGCTAGGTGGGTGTGTACCTGCCCCAGGAAATTCCTCTGCAAGAGCAACATGAAGCCTGTCCTCCCTTCAAATACAACTGGAATATTAGTTTCAACATTCAGTCTTTGTGTGTCCTGATAAGGTCTAAGATGCCATTCTATCAGATACTTGTTAGCTGCCTTGGATCTGAGATAGGCTATTTTCTTCATTCACAAACATCTGATGAAATAGCCAAAAAGATATGTTGGTCTTCACTTGCTTTTTATTTTATTTTATTATTTATTTATTTATTCATTTTAGAGAAGAGAGACAGAGAGAGAGAAAGAAGGGTGGAGGAGCAGGAAGCATCAACTCCCATATGTGCCTTGACCAGGCAAGCCCAGGGTTTTGAACCGGCGACCTCAGCGTTCCAGGTCGACGCTTTATCCACTGCGCCACCACAGGTCAGGCTTCACTTGCTTTTTTACCTGCTCCTATGCATATAGCTCCCATCAAAGAGATATGTGCAAAGAAAGTCTGTGTAGTGGGATTGACCTCCATTGGAAGGGAGACTTTTGCCAAAGGTAGTCCTGCATATTCTTGACTATCAGTAGCATGTAGTACAGAAGTCTGTGAAGCCAACATGTCACCTGAGACCTGTAGACCTGGGACCCTCACCTGGAGGTTCAGGGACCACAGACTTACCACAATAGGTATAATCCAGATGTGTAAAATCTAGAACAAACTGTACCAAACTATTAATAATGTCTCTCTGGAAGGTGAGTTTATAAGAGATTGTCTATTTTATGCTCACTATTATATCTTTAGTGCTTAATCTAGAATCTTATACAGAACAGTGCTAAATAAATACATGTTGAATAAATGCTTTTCTGTAATGCTTAAATTTTTTGAAATGAGCATGTTAATTTTGAAATCGTAAAGAAAAGAAAGGCTTTCTGGCATTCTCCTACTCAAAAAAATAAAGAATCACTCTTCTAAGAATTTTTCCCAAATAGACACTCAGACCAATGGAACAGAATAGAAAGTCCAGAAATAAAACCACATATTTACGGTCAAATAATTTTCAATAAGGGGCCAACAACACACAATGGAGAAAAGAAAGCCTCTTCAACAAATGGTGCTGGGAAAACTGGAAAGCAACATGCAAAGGAATGAAACTCGACTACAGTTTGTCCCCTTGTACTAAAATTAATTCAAAATGGATCAAAGACCTAAATATAAGACCTGAAACAATAAAGTACATGGAAGAAAACATAGGTACTAAACTCATGGACCTTGGCCACAAAGAGCATTTTATGAATTTGATTCCAAAGGCAAGGGAAGTGAAGGCAAAGATAAATGAATGGGATTATATCAAACTAAGAAGTTTTTGCTCAGCAAGAGAAACTGACAACAAAACAGACAGCCAACTAAATGGGAGATGATATTTTCAAACAACAGCTCAGATAAGGGCCTAATATCCAAAATATACAAAGAATTCATAAAACTCAACAACAAACAAACAAACAATCCAATAAAAAAATGGGAAGAGGACATGAACAGACACTTCTCCCAGGAAGAAATACAAATGGCCAACAGATATATGAAAAGATGATCACCTTCATTAACTATTAAAGAAATGCAAATCAAAACTACAATGAGATACCATCTCACACCTGTTAGATTGGCTATTATCAACAAGACAGGTAATAACAAGTGTTGGAGAGGCTGTGGAGAAAAAGGAACCCTCATCCACTATTGGTGGGAATGTAAAGAAATACAACCATTATGGAAGGAAGTATGGTGGTACCTCAAAAAACTAAAAATAGAACTACAATATGACCCAGCAATCCCTCTACCCCCAAAACTCAAAAACATTGGTACGTAAAGCCCCATGTTCATTGCAGCATTGTTCACAGTGGCCAAGACATGAAAACAACCGAAAAGCCCTTCAATAGATAACCGGATAAAGAAGAGGTGGTACATATATACTATGGAATACTACTCAGCCATAAGAAATGATGACACCGGATCATTTACAACAACATGGATGGACCTTGATAACATTATATTGAGTGAAATAAGTAAATCAGAAAAAACTAAGAACTATATGATTCTATACATAGGTGGGACATAAAAATGAGACTCAGAGACATGGACAAGAGTGTGGTGATTACAGGGGGAGGGAAGGGGCACAAAGAAAACCAGATAGAAGGAGACAGAAGACAATTTAACTTTGGGTGATGGGTATGCAACATAATTAAATGTCAAAATAACCTGGAGATGTTTTCTCTGAACATATGATTTATTAATGTCACCCCATTAAAATAAATAAATAAATAAATAAATAATAAAATTAAAAAGAAAAGAATTTTTCCCTAGGTGAAAACCTAATTCTTTTTTCTTCTAGTCTTTATTTGAATAAATTTAATTTTTTTTTCTACAGAGACAGAGAAGGATAGATAGGGACAGACAGATAGAAACGAAGAGAGATGAGAAGCATCAATCATCAGTTTTTCATTGCAACACCTTAGTTGTTCATTGATTGCTTTCTCACATGTGCCTCGACCGCGGGCCTTCAGCAAATCAAGTAACCCCTTGCTCAAGCCAGAGACCTTGGGTCCAAGCTGGTGAGCTTTTGCTCAAACCAGGTGAGCCTGCGCTCAAGCTGGTGACCTCAGGGTCTCGAACCTGGGTCCTCTGCATCCCAGTCCGATGCTTTATCCACTGCACCACCTCCTGGTCAGGCATGAATTTAATTTTTGAGTGTAAATATTATTCAGTATATACAAGCTTGACAAAACCCATCTAATTTAGAGTGTCTATATCAGATAATGGATTCAATTATTTAAATCACCAATGATTCATTTCAGACTTTCCAGTACCTGTTTCAGTAAATAGGCTCCACTATTACTGCACTTTTGCTTTCCTGTGGAGCCTTATACACATTTTGAAGCATCGCCCCTCACAGTCTTGGTTATTTCTCCATGTTAGCCAAAAAGAAATACTGAAAGTCAGCAGCTTTTTCTCAAGTAAGACACCCACTGTGCTGCTCTGTTTCCTGCAAGCAATCCTCAGCTTGATTCCCAGCAAGGCTAAACAGTAATTGGAAGACAATTGGGGTGTAAAGATGTAAAACAAAGTTTTCTTTAAAAATTATGTTATATCCATGGCTGGATAGCTTGGTTGGTTAGAGAATTGTACTGATATGCAAAGGTTGCTGGTTCAATCCCTGGTTGGGGCACATACAGGAACGGATCAGTGTTTCTGTCTCTCTCCTTTCCTCTCTTTCTCAAATCAATAAATTTTAAAAAAATTTCTGTTATATCATGTTATAAATAATGGTGGGAATACAAGGCACCCCTCAGAAGTTGGATTTACAACTTTATAGTATAGTAGAAACCATTCAAACTTTGGTATATAGATAGCACTAACTATGTATTTGTTCAATGAATTAGTACTGATAATGGTTCTTAGCAAGAGGAATTTATAGGCAGACCAATTTCACTCGCCAGCTGCCCAGGGAGGCACCTTCTCTGCTCTTAGCATCTGGCAGCTGTTGATACCTGCAGGTACTTACAAGTTGGGTGTTGGTAATTTGGGAAATGCCTGTATTGGTGTCTTAAACAAAGAGCTTATGGTTGAAAATAACTTGAGGGGACTTACTAGAAGGGCACCAGGCTGTTGGTACTCCTACCTTTGGGTGGGGGCAGTCCTCAGAGAAGGAAAATCGTGGACTGGAAATATAAGAGGTACCTATTAGCCCTGGTGAGGTGGCTCAACAAATAAAGCGTGATCCTGGCACACTTAGGTCATGGGTTTCATCCCCAGTCAGAGCACGTAGGAGAAGGAATCAGTGAGCGCACAACTAAATGGAACTAAATGGAACACAAGTTGATGCTCTCTCTCTCTCTCTCTCTCTATCTCTCTCTCTCCCTCCCTCTCTCTCTCTCTCCATCTCAAATCAATGGAAAATCTTTTTTTTTTTTTTTTTTTAAGGAAGCGGTATCTGTTATATTTGGTGTTTTAGACCTTTAGGCCATTTTAGTTTAGACTCATTTGGTCATAAGGGATTGAGATTCAGTCATGTAGGCTAAAATGAAGAGGGTTTACTATAGGGATTGATAGCAAACGTTAATCCAAAAGGAGTCTTCACTAGGCTCCTGTGGCTAGAACAGAGGGTAGTTCTGGACTCACCGCTGCTCAGAGTCCCTCAGCTGCAGGACTCCTAGGATTCCCTACTGGTGCTCCTCCACTCATGTGCTGTGAACACACATTTGTGTTGTTCTACCTTCCTCACCGCAAGCTGGCAGAACCTATTAAACTGCTGGTTTTGACTTTATCTGTAACTGTTGCATTCTGAAGTGGGAGTAGAAGCTCTTGTGCAGGTCCCAGCTGTTCCCACTGAGTCCCTAATAATGGCTGAATCTCTCACCAGAGATGGGGTAGTTCGTCAGAAGAGAAATAGCCAAGTCCCAGATATAAGACAAGCTTAAAATGTCACATTGCACTTTTATTCATTCATTTAACAAAAGTCTTGGAATGGCAGCTGTGGCCAGGCACTGTGCCAGGTGTTGCAACTGGGTTGGGGGTGGGGCATTAAACAATTGCACAAATAATTACTTAATACAAATTATGCTGAGAGCTGGGCAGAAGCAGTATATGCTGTAGTGGGCAAGAGTAAGAGGAGAATCAAAGTCAGGTGGAGAATGGGACAGAAGTCACGAAGGGCTCTGAGGAAGCAACTTCTCAGGTGAAACTGAAGAATAAGCTCAGCTAGCTAGCTAGGGGAAGAACATTCAGGTGGAGGGGACAGCAGGTGCCAATGCCCTGGGACAGCAAAGAGCTGGACATAGTCAGGGAATTGAAAGAAGACCATGTGCAGTGTAGTGAGCAAGAGCAAGAGTGGTTCAGGACACAGCAGTTGCTCATATCTTGTCTAATCTGTTGCTTTCCTTCGGAGGAAAGCAGGAGCGTGTTAAGTGGCTCTCGTGCTACACTGTCCAATACAGGTAGCCACCAGCCACATATGAATACTGAACGCTTGAAATGTGGTCGATCCAAATCAAAATGGGCTGTAAGTATAATACACACTGGATTTTGGTGACTTGGTATTAATCATTTTTTCATTGATTACACATTGAAACTAATATTTTTGATATAGAGTTAAATAAACTATATCATTAAAATTAATTTCATGTTTTTTTTTTTTACTTTTTTAATATAGCTACTAGAAAACTCGAAATTACATATGTGGCCTACACTATATTTGTGTTGGACAAAACTACTCTAAAGTGTTTATTTAAATGTGAAGAAAAACTACTCGACCTGGAGGAAGATTGGGTAATTTAGAAAGGGAGATTTAAAGATGTCAGTCTTAGGATATCTTTAAGAACAGGGCAGCTAGCCAATTACCTATCTTGAATAACTTAAGAGCTTCATTTTCCTGGAGGCAGGGAAGAGAATAAACCATAGAGGCTCTTAAGGTCCCTTCCAAGGACAACAGAATCCACTGATTATCAGGTATTAGTAGGCGTACGAAATCATTGGAAGGGCTGGAGGAGCAGGTTCAGGTGGAGCTCCTAGAATGACCTCCAGACCCCAGAATCACACTGCTTCTCTGTGGGGGAAACTGCTGCTGCCCATCGAGCACGTTGCCTCCTTTCACATCCATGCTGGAAATACAGATGATGGTCTCCTGATTGGATTTCATTCTGAATTCAAGTCTCCCGTGGGAGCAGCTGATTGGCAGAACGTACAGTACACTCAGCTGAAAGGGATTCTGCGCCATGCAGTTTTTAGTGTTCAGCTTTTGTAACAGAGCAAGACATACTAGAAGGAAGTTGCAATGGGTATTGACTGAGCCAATCCACAGTACCTACTATAAGGGTGGGGAGAATATTTGCAAGGATACCAATGTGAAAAAAAAAAAAAGCTTAGCACATTCAGCCAGGCTGGAGTATACCAACTTAGGGAGGGAAATGAAGGTATCAGGAATAAACATGAACATAGATGAACCTTGAAAACATTATGTTGAGTAAAAGAAGCCAGTCACAGCCTGACCTGTGGTGGCGCAGTGGATAACGCATTGACCTGGAAATGCTGAGGTCGCCAGTTCGAAACCCTGGGCTTGCCTGGTCAAGGCACATATGGGAGTTGATGCTTCCAGCTCCTCCCCCCTTCTCTCTCTCTCTGTCTCTCTGTCTCTCCCTCTCTCTCTCCTCTCTAAAAATGAATAAAGAAAAAAAGAAAAAAAAATTGCCTGACCTGTGGTGGCGCAGTGGATAAAGCGTCGACCTGGAAATGCTGAGGTCACCGGTTCGAAACCCTGGGCTTGCCTGGTCAAGGCACATATGGGAGTTGATGCTTCCAGCTCCTCCCCCCTTCTCTCTCTCTGTCTCTCTCTCTCTCTGTCTCTCTCTCTTTCCCTCTCTCTCTCCTCTCTAAAAATGAATAAAGGAAAAAAAAAAGAAGCCAGTCACAAAGAAGCCAGTCACAAAGGACCACATATTGTATGATTTCATTTATATGAAACGTCCAGAACAGACAAATCTATGTATTGAGACAGAAAGTAGAGTATGATTGTCTAGGGCTGGGAAAATGATGGATAGATTGGCAGGTGCTGGCTAATGGGTACAGGGTTTCTTTTAGGATAATGAAATGTTCTAAAATTGATTATGTTGATGGGGTACACAACTCTGGGAACATAGTAAAAGCCATTGAATTGTGCACTTGAGTAAAATTGTATAATATGTTAATTATATTTTAATAAATATGTTTTTTTAAAATGGACTTACAAGCTTCTGAAATAAACAACCAAGTGGATGAAGGTACAATTTATTGAGCTAGGGGTTTCCATTTGCAGTAATATAGCAGACTATGTATTCAGACTGACCCTCTTGTTGAAAACAACTAAAATTGATGACTTAAATATCAAAACTATCTTCTTATAAGCAGCTTGCAATATAGTAAGAAAAACATCATGCTAAAACCCAAGTAAAGGCATGAACCAAAAGAGGTAACTGGAACACTAAAGCTACTTTTGAGGAAAATTACCAAACTTGAACTTCAGTTTTCATGAAGACCAAAGATCAGGACCTACCCATGATGGGTGCTGACAGGAGACCCTACGCCATAAAGTTTGGACCAGAAATAAACACATCCCTACCCCTACACCCAGTGGGCAACAAGGAAAGTTGCTTTGGTGCTGAGCAGAATGGGGTAGGGGAGTGGTGGGGGGGTCTGCCCCCAAAAGTTATAACCACAGACTAGCAACATTACTAGTGTAGATTTGCAGCCCAAATGTACATTCCTACAAACCTCAAGCCATGAATTAAGTTTAAAGGGATCCAGTACTGCCTGACCAGGCAGTGGCGCAGTGGATAAAGCATCAGACTGGGATGTAGAGGACCCAGTTTTGAAACCCCAAGGTCGCCAGCTTGGGCGCGGGCTCATCTGTGTTTGAGCACGGGCTCACCAGCTTTAGCACTGGGTCGCTGGCTTGAGCATGGGATCATAGACCATGGCCACTGGCTTAAGTCCAAAGGTTGCTGGCTTGAAGCCCAAGGTCACTGGCTTGAGCAAGGGGTCACTCACTCTGCTGTAGCCCCCCCCCCCATAAAGGCACATATGAGAAAGCAGTCAATGAACAACTAAGGTGCTACAATAAAGAATTGATGCTTCTCATCTCTCTCCCTTCCTGTCTGTCTTTCCCTATCTGTCCCTCTCTCTGACCCTGTCTCTGTCAAAAAAATAAAAATAAAGTGATCCAGTACTAATAGAAAATAGTAAAGTGACACTGCATGACTTCTGAGACTAGGTCAGAGAAGGCCATACAGCTTTCATCAGGTTCTTTTGAAATGCTCACTTTCTGCCCTGGCCGGTTGGCTCAGTGGTAGAGCGTTGGCCTAGCGTGCGGAGGACCCGGGTTCGATTCCCGGCTAGGGCACACAGGAGAAGCGCCCATTTGCTTCTCCACCCCTCTACCGCGCTTTCCTCTCTGTCTCTCTCTTCCCCTCCCGCAGCCAAGGCTCCATTGGAGCAAAGATGGCCCGGGCGCTGGGGATGGCTCTGTGGCCTCTGCCTCAGGCGCTAGAGTGGCTCTGGTCGCAACATGGCGACGCCCAGGATGGGCAGAGCATCGCCCCCTGGTGGACAGAGCGTCGCCCCTGGTGGGCGTGCCGGGTGGATCCCGGTCGGGCACATGCGGGAGTCTGTCTGACTGTCTCTCCCTGTTTCCAGCTTCAGAAAAAATGAAAAAAAAAAATGCTCACTTTCAGATCTCCTTCAGAATCCAGCTGCCTTGCTGTGAGAAGCCCAAACCACACATAGGTCCCAGGTATACCCCCAGCCTTTGAAACATTCTGGTCCATGCATTAGATATGTGAATGGTTTTAGCCTCAACCAAATGAGTCACTTTTTTTATTTATTTTTTTAATATAGAGACAGAGAGAGCGTCAGAGAGAGGGATAGGGACAGACAGACAGGAACGGAGAGAGATGAGAAGCATCAATCATTAGTTTTTCGTTGTGACACCTTAGTTGTTCATTGATTGCTTTCTCATATGTGCCTTGACCGTGGGCCTTCAGCAGACCGAGTAACCCCTTGCTCGAGCCAGCGACCTTGTGTTCAAGCTGCTGAGCTTTGCTCAAACCAGATGAGCCCACACTCAAGCTAGGGACCTCAGGGTCTCGAACCTGGGTCCTCCGCACCCCAGTCCAATGCTCTATCCACTGCGCCACCGCCTGGTCAAGCCCAAATGAGTCACTTTTGGTGTTCAAGTCTTTCTCACTGAGGACCTAGACATTGTGGAGCAGAGACAAACCCTCCCTGTTGTACTCTATCCACCTAATAAGTCAAATAAAGTAGTTATTGTTTTATGCCACCAAGTTTGAGGTAGTTTCTGATTTAGCAATTATAATCAAAATGGATTTTATTACCTGAGAATGGATGCTGCCATGAGAAAAGCCTAAAGCATTTGGGGCCAGTGGCAAGCAGAAGCTGGAAAAGGCTTTGAGATTGTCCACAGAAGCCTGACAGGGCTCTAGAAGACTGTCAAAGAGGGCTTACAGGGAAATAAGATAATTATTGGAAGCTGGAGGAAACGGAGTATTTTTACATAGTGATGGAGAGTTTAGCAAAACTGTTTCCTGCCATAACATGGAAAATAGAAGCTATATCTAATGAACTCAGTGATGTAGTTAAGGAGATTTCTGGGCAGAGTGTGGAAAGTGCCAACTGGTTTCTTTTAGCTGTGATGATAAGATTTAGACAGAAATGAGCTAAATATATATATATATATATATATATATATATACATATATATATATACATATATATATATATATACATATATATATATATAAATTTGGAAGAACTATGAAAGAGCCAGGACTTGCCAAGTTTAAAAAATAAAACAATTTCTTGCCTGACCAGTGGTGGTGCAGTGTATAGGGCATTGACCTGGGATGCTGAGGTCCCAGGTTTAAAACCTCAGGGCCGTGGGTTTGAGTGCAGGGTCACTGGTTTGAGCGTGGAATCATTGACATGACTTGAAGGTGTCTGGCTTGAGCCCAAAGGTTACTGCATTGAAGCCCAGGGTCACTGGCTTGAGCCCATGTTGCTGGCTTGAGCAAGGAGTCACTGGCTCAGTTTGAGTCAAATGACATATGAGAAGTCAAGGCACATGTGAAAAGGAATCAATGAACAACTAAAGTGCTGCAGCTACATGGTGATGCTTCTCATCTCTCTCCTTTCCTGTCTGTCTTTCTGTCTCTTGGGGGAAAAAAATAAAAAGGAATAGTCATGGGGATATAGTACAGCAATCAGGTGTTCCCAAACTACGGCCCGCGGGCCGCAATGCGGCCCCCTGAGGCCATTTATCCAGCCCCCACTGCACTTCTGGAAGGGGCACCTCTTTCATTGGTGGTCAGTGAGAGGACCACTGTATTTGGCAGCCCTCCAATGGTCTGAGGGACAGTGAACTGGCCCCCTGTGTAAAAAGTTTGGAGACCCCTGGATAGGTAATATAGTCAGTAATATTTTATCTGCCCTGGCCAGACAGCTTGGCTGATTAGAGCATTGTCCTTGTTCCAAAGTGCAGAGGTTGCCAGTTCCATCCCTGGTCAGAGCACAGATAGGCACAGATCGATGTTCTTGTCTCTTTCTTTACCCCCCCCCCCACTAAATTCAATCAACCCATAAAAAATTATTTTAAAATAATATTCTAGCCTGACCAAGTGGTAGTGCTGAGATAGTGTTGGCCTGGGATGCAGAGAACCCAGGTTCGAAACCCTGAGATTGCCAGCTTGAGTGCGGGCTCGCCAACTTGAGTGTGGGGTCACTGGCCTGAGCTCTGGGTTTATAGACATGACCCCATAATCGCTGACTTGAGCCCAAAGATCACTGGTTTGAGCCCAAGGTCACTGGCTTGAACAAGGGTCACTGGCTCGGCTGGAGCCCCCAGGTCAATACACATATGAGAAAGCAATCAATGAACAACTAGGGTGCTATAATGAAGAATTGATGCTTCCTGTCTGTCTGTCCCTCTGTCTTGCTTGCTTACAGATCATTTTAAGGCAATGATCAAAGCCAGGGTGAGCCTGTAACATCCCAACTTAAAACCTCAAAAACATCTAAGGTGGTGCCTCACAGAACTTTTCAATTAGACATAAGCCTTTTAAGGATATCACAGGTGTGCCTTGTAGATTCTGTCTGCAAAAACAAGGTTTCTAACAATAATACAGGCATTGTCTTCAGCAGGCACACAAGGGGCCAAGATAAAGACCTTCTGCAAGGTAGCTCTGCCACCACTCCATCAAGAGATGCAGCCTCATTCCTCCCACCCCCCGAATCTAAAATGGCTTATATCTCTCTTGTCACCAATAGAATGTTTCACTGCCTGACTTTTGAGTTTGGGACAAAAAAGGTCTTGCAGCTTCCACCTGGTTCTCTTGGAATGCTTGCTCTCAAGAGGCTCCCTCTTCAGCCTGACCTGTGGTGGCACAGTGGATAGAGCCTCAACCTGGAACACTGAGGATGCTAGTTCGAAATTCTGGGCTTGCCTAATCAAGGTACATACAACATGCAATCAATGAATGACTAAAGTGAAGCAACTATGAGTTGATACTTCTTGACACACACACCCCCTGCTCTGTGAAATCAATATATAAAATCTTTAAAAAAATTTTTTTTTAATGATGCTCCCTTTTGGAAGCCAGCGACCATGCTAAGAAGCCCAAGCCACATGGAGCGACCATAAGCAGGTGCTCTAATCGGTAGTCCCACTGAAGACAGCCTTTGCATTTTACCAGCTCAGGCATCAAATATGAATGATGGAGAACTTTAGATTATCATAGCCCCCAGCCATGCAGGTCACCCCCTACATGTGAGTCTTTTCAGCTGAAGACATAGTCACAAAGGAGCAGAGACAAGCATCCCTTCTGTGCCCTACTCAAATTCCTAACCCACAGAGTTTGTGAGCATGGTAAGATGGCCAATGTTTTACACCACTAAATTAGGGGTAGTCTAATATATGGCAATAGAAACCAGAATAGGGAGCATGGCACATGCAAAGAACCAAAGAAAAGTACAAAGGCTGTTAAAAGTAAGCTACTAGCCTGACCAGGCGGTGGCGCAGTGGATAGAACATCGGACTGGGATGCCAAGGACCCTGGTTTGAGACCCCGAGGTCGCCAGCTTGAGCGCGGGTTCATCTGGTTTGAACAAAAGCTCAGAAGCTTGGACCCAAGGTCGCTGGCTCGGGCAAGGGGTTACTCAGTCTGCTGAAGGCCTGTGGTCAAGGCACATATGAGAAAGCAATCAATGAACAACTAAGGTGTCACAACGTGCAACGAAAAACTAATGATTGATGCTTCTCATCTCTCTGTTCCTGTCTGTCTGTCCCTGTCTATCCCTCTCTCTGACTCTTTCTGTCTCTGTAAAAAAAAAAAAAAAAAAAAAAAAAAAAGTAAGCTACTAATAGGTATTTGAAGTAACAGTCATTGCTGTTGTTTCTACTTTGAGAAATCAAAAATCAGATAAAAGAAAAATGCAAGATCATTTGATAGAGGAATAGTTGGAAAAATTATGAGGATGTAGCTTTTACCTCAGTATAACCTCTAAAGCAAGCATTACTCATTTTCAGTCTTTCCCATTTTCTGTAGAGATAAATGCAGAAGCCTCTGGCCCTACCCAGTTTTGCTTTTACATCAGGCTTCCTTGTAGAGCAGGACCCAACTACGGTGTGTCTTAGCCCACCCAGAGCAACCCAGCAGTTGTCTCAGCTGGCCCTCCACATGTCCCTGCTCTACTCCTTGCTGACAGCAGACAGCCGCTGCAAACCCTGGGATTAGGGCTGTTCTAGCTCACCTCCAACAAAATTCGCTTTCTGTTAGTGACCTTAGTTGTTTAATCACTATAAAGAAAAAAGCAAAATAATCCACACAGTTTCTTTTGGCCCAGATACGATTCCCTTGTATCCTGAGCCATTTTCCTACAAGGCAGGTATACCCTGCATGGCTCATTCTATCCTGACGTATGTGGCTTTGCATGAGTTCTGAATCAAGAGGCATTAGATCTTTAGATCACTTGCACATGGTTTTCACTTCGGAATGCACTCAGGGCACATGGCAAATGCCTGCCGACACTATGTTTATTTTTTCAGCTGGTGATTGAAGTTCTGGTCCAGTTATAATAGAGGGAATGCCAATGCCTTTGTACATTTTCAGCTATATTGCAAATCTTTTTTTTTTTTTTTTTTTTTTTTTGTATTTTTCTGAAGCTGGAAACAGGGAGAGACAGTCAGACAGACTCCCGCATGCGCCCGACCGGGATCCACCCGGCACGCCCACCAGGGGCGACGCTCTGCCCACCAGGGGGCGATGCTCTGCCCCTCCGGGGAGTCGCTCTGCTGCGACCAGAGCCACTCTAGCGCCTGGGGCAGAAGCCAAGGAGCCATCCCCAGCGCCCGGGCCATCTTTGCTCCAATGGAGCCTTGGCTGCGGGAGGGGAAGAGAGAGACAGATAGGAAGGAGGGAGGGGTGTGGAGAAGCAAATGGGTGCTTCTCCTATGTGCCCTGGCCGGGAATCGAACCCGGGTCCCCCGCACGCCAGGCTGATGCTCTACCGCTGAGCCAACCGGCCAGGGCCTATATTGCAAGTCTTGCATTGCACAGGGGTCATAGTTCTACTCTTAGCGTGTAAAATAAAAGTAATTGTTATGTCTGTATTTCCAAAGTAAATATCCCGCCTCCACACTTTAGAACTTTTTTTCTTTTATTTTCCTATAGAACTATTTTTAAAAAAATACATGAATATGGAAAAATAACATTCTAAGCTTTGGGGGAATGTTATTAATATATGAGACTTTTTCAAATTACAAAGGCTATAAAAATATTGTGTTCTATAATCTATGGCCACTATTCTGCCCATAGTATCTTATACCTCCTCCTCAGATATTGGGGATACAAGAGTGATCAAGATGGACAAAATGGAGTCCTTGCCTTTATTGCACCTATCTTTGGGTTCAGGGACAGAGACAGTCAACAAGTAAGTAAGTAAATAAATAAATAAGGTAATTTTACATTGAGAACAATGCTTTGAAGAAAATAAGCAGGGGAGCCTGACCTGTGGTGGCACAGTGGATAAAGCGTCGACCTGGAAATGCTGAGGTTGCTGGTTCGAAACCCTGGGCTTGCCTGGTCAAGGCACATATGGGAGTTGATGCTTCCAGCTCCTCCCCCATCTTTCTCTCCTCTCTCTCTCTCTCCCCCCCCCTCCTCTCTAAAATGAATAAATAAAATAAAATTAAAAAAAAAAGAAAATAAGCAGGGGTAATAAACAACTAAGAAATTAATTTAAGTAGAGTGTTCGGGGAATGCCTCTCAAAGACCTAAAACCTATGAAAGAGCCGGCCATGCAAAGAACTCTCTAGGCAGAGGGAACAGCAAGTGTAGACCCCAAGGGTGTAAAAAGTTTGGAAGGAGTCAGAATAGAGCTGGAGAGGTAGGCAAAGGCCAGATCATGCAAGACCTTATGGGTTTCCCCATGGAGGTGATTTTTACCAAGGCAGCAACATGATATGATTTCTATTATTTAAAGTATCATAACTTACTTTGGCTGATGTGAGCAATGGATGGGAGGTGGGTCAGGGGCTAAGACAGGACACTGGAAACCAATTAGAAGACTGCAATAGTTCATAAGAAGAAGTTGCTTCTCTTGAGCATTAAGCCAAATGTATGTTTTAAATGTTTTTAAGGCAATGGTCACTGAATGCTCTAATTAATTCACATGCATTGTAACACAGTTGTCTTGTAGGTACTCAATAAATGTTATGTCCCTTCTCTTGACGTATTTGGTTCTGTGTCTCACCAGCTGAGCAACTCACCATTTCCAATTTCTGGAAATTACATAAACACATTAATGCTGCAAATGTTTTGAGCACCTGATACATGTAAGGCACTGTGTTAAGATTTGGACATTCACCCTGACTGGGCGGTGGCGCAGTGGATGAAGCGTCGGACTGGGATGTGAAGGACCCAGGTTCGAGACCCTGAGGTCGCCAGCTTGAGCGCGGGCTCATCTGGTTTGAGCAAAAGCTCACCAGCTTGGACCCAAGGTCGCTGGCTCGAGCAAGGGGTTACTCAGTCTGCTGAAGACCCGCGGTCAAGGCACATATGAGAAAGCAATCAATGAACACTAAGGTGTTGCAACGAAAAACTGATGATTGATGCTTCTCATCTCTCTCCATTCCTGTCTGTCTGTCCCTATTTATCCCTCTGTCTGACTCTTTCTGTCCCTGTAAAAAATAAAAATTTAAAAAGAAGAAGAAGAAGGAGAAGGAGAAGGAAAAGGAGAAGGAGAAGGAGAAGGAGAAGGAGAAGAAGAAGAAAAGATTTGGACATTCAGAAAAAAAATGGCACTTGGTCCTAGCTGTCCAGGAAACTAGTCTGAGAACAAGCAGACAGCCTACCATAGGCAAGCAAATCAGTAACAAGATGGTGCTTTGCTTTCTTGTGGGCGTAGAATAAACTCCTCATAGTCCTAGGAGCAGAATGACTCTGGATGGGCTGGTGAGAGAGTGAGAATCAGAAATACTTAGCGAATGTTGGAAATGAAAAGAGAATTTGCATCCTCAGCTTCATTTCGTCTCTACAGCCCTCCCTGGAGTGAAGCACCAACAACTGACTTGCCGGTATGATTTCCTTTTTACTTCTTAGTATCTAGAATGATAGAAGCCAGTGAAAAAGAGAGGGCTTCAGGCTTAAAGAAAGGTCAGAATCAGCTCACCCACAAAAAGTGATTTTTTCAATCAAACAAATATTTCCCACTATGCAATACCACGTGTCCTTCCTTTGTCAAATTTTTTTTTTTAAACTTCCACAAGCCTGACCCGGCAGTGGAGCAGTGGATAGAGCATCGAACTGGGATGAAGAGGACCGGGGTTCGAAACCCTGAGGTCGCCAGCTTGAGCGCAGGTTCATCTGGTTTGAGCAAGGCTCACAGCTTGAGCCCAAGGTCACTGGTTTGAGCAAGGAGTCACTCGATCTGCTGTAGCCACCCCACCCCCACCCCCGGTCAAGGTACATATGAGAAATCAATCAGTGGACAACTAAGGAACCGCAACGAAGAATTGATGTTTCTCATCTCTCTCCCTTCCTGTCTGTCTGTCCCTATCTATCCCTCTCTCTGACTCTCTCTGTCTTTGCCACACACAAAAAACTTCCACAAATCATGACATTTAAAAATTACTTAAATAAAAAATATGTAGAAAAGCTCCTTTAGAAAGAAGACTCCTCCTCAACACATCAGCAATCTAGAAACTGAGCTCTGCCACCCCCTTTGGTTCTCAGTACTTCCACATATGAGTTTGTAGGCAGAATTGAGCACTGCACCAGTTCTCCACCCTAGCCACACGTTGGATTACCCAAGGGGCTTTAAAAAAATTTAAAAATGATGCCTGGGTCTCAGCAGCAGCCCCAAAGATTCTTATTTAATTGATCTGAAGTATGTCCTGAGCATTGATATTTCTTAAAACCTCTTTCAAGGTGATTCTAATATGCAGCCAGGACTGGAAACTACTCATCTGCTAGCCTCTTAAAGAGTTGTATTTGGAGCCAGAGACTAAATGAGAAAGTGAGAGAGAGAGAGAGAAAGGGAAAGAGAGAGAGAGTCTGCTGGACTAATATAGTCTCCCCATTGGAATATAAAATTCATAAGGACCAGGCAATATAGCATTGGGGTTAAAAACACAAGTTCTAGAATCAATCTGCATTGGAATCACGATGCTATCAGTCACAAGCTGTGGGACCTTGGATAACTTTCTTTTTTTATTTTGGATAAATTTCTTAATCATCAATATTGTAGTTTCCTCAGCTATAAAATGGGATGGGACTGTTTCAAAACTAGAGTAGTTGTGAGATGTGTGATGCTTTTAAAATATGTTTGTACCCTCGCCGGGTAGCTCAGTTGGTTAGAGCATCATCCCAATACACCAAGGTTGTAAGTTCCATCCCGGTCAGGGTACATATAAGAATCAACTAATGAGATCCTGGCCGGTTGGCTCAGTGGTAGAGTGTCGGCCCGGCATGTGGATGTCCCAGGTTCGATTCCCAGTCAGGGCACACAGGAGAAGTGCCCATCTGCTTCTCCACGCCTCACCATCTTGCTTCTCTCTATATATCTCTCTCTTCTCTTCCACTCCTGCAGCCATGGCTCAATTGGAGCATGTTGGCCCTGGGCACTGAGGATGGCTCCATGGTCTCTACCTCAGGTGCTAAAATATTGCTCCAGTTGCAATGGAGCAAGGATCCTGAATGGGCAGAGCATCACCCCCTAGTGGGCTTGTCGGGTAGATCCCAGTTGGGGGGTGCAAGCAGGAGTCTGTCTCTGCCTCCTCTCCTCTCACTAAAAAAAGAATCAGCTAATGGATGCATAATAAGTGTAACAACAAATCAATGTTTCCCTCTGTCTCTTAATTCAATAATTTTAAAAAAATTATTAAAATATGCTTGCAAATTATTTACCACTGGTCCTCCAAAACATGCAGCTGAAGTTCTCTTCCCTTGAGTACAAGTGGATTTAGTGGCAAACAGATAGACTATGACAGAAATGATAGTGTGTTTGAGATTAGGACCTAAAAGGCATTGTGGCTTTGGATCACTTACTCTGGAAGAAGTCAGCCACCTTCTTATGAGGACACTCAATCAGCCAAAGGAGAGAGGTTCATGTGGTGAGGAACTGAGACTTCCTCCCAACAGGTCTGTGAGTAAGTCATCTTGGAAGTGAATCCTCCAGCCCCAGTAAAGCCTTCAAAAGACTGCAGTTCCTAGCAACATGCTGACCAGAAACCTCTTGAGAGACCCTTAACCAGACAGAAACAACCTGCTAAAGCATTTCAGAATTCTTTATCCACAGAAACTAAGATATCAAATGCTTGTTATTTAAACCAGTGGTTTTCAACCTATTTACACTTGGGGACCAGTGAAAATAGGAGAATTATTTCGGAAACCACTAAGACAGAAATCACCCTTAGCATAATCGAATTCGACTAAGATCGTTGGGTCTATAATCTTCATACAACATCAAAGTGATTAACTCTCGCATACTGACACGAAATTTCTGGCTGACGAGTCCATGGACCAGCAATTGAAAAACACTGATTTAAACCATTATGTTTTGGGGCAAATTTTTATCCAGAAATAGAGAACTAATATAAGGATATAATGTTAAAGCATTATAAAAATATATAGTAAGTACTCAGTAAATGTTAGTTATTACTGCTATGTTTTCCTTTGAATCCTTAGCACCTCACACACTAACATGCTGTCTAGCAGGAGTTCAATATATATAGCATGTAACTAAAGGAATAAAGAAATAGGCACACAAGTAAATGAAAGATTGAGGCACTCATCCATAGCAGTGGTTTCTGAAATTATTTGAGCAGGGACATTTTCAAACAAAATTTTACCCTGTGTTATCAGTCAGAAACCAGAAACTACTTTAGGCATTTAAAACAGAGGAAATTTAATACTAGGAATTGGTTGCATAAGCAATGGAAGAGCTAAGACGCCAAACAGGAAATAATAAGACAACCCAGAGCAGGAAGCAGCTATTATTCCTAGAGCTAGAGGGACAATGAGCAGAGGTGGTATTGCTGGAGTCCAGAAGTTGGGGCCCTCCATAATGAGACCACAGGAAGAAGGTTGTTGGACTAGAGCCATAAAATAGAAGCCTCCTGAGTCGGAGATAGAGAGGAAAAACACCTTCCTTCTTCTTGGTTTCTTTCTCTTGCCCTACAGTGTTTTACGAGTGCATCCCATTGGCCAAATCTTCCTGAGAGCTAGCAGCCTGGGAAATAAACATAGTTACCTATGAAACAGAGCAGAACAGGATAAGGGTGAGGAATGGAACTGAGAGCAAAATTTTATGTACATGATTAATATATGAAATTATATATGTGTATATGTTTATGGATGTACATATAAATATATAGATATAGAGTAGAAAATGATAAAGCAAATGAGGAAAATGACCAACACACACATACACACACACACACACACACAAAAGCATTATTTATTTTATGTCTAAATGTAAAGCATTTATATATTTTGTACAATTGATAAAAACACATTAATATATAGGTAGTCTTCAGTGTATTAAAATTTAATATGTTGCACATTTATTTTTATTTATTAATTACACTTATTTATGCATTCCACTTATTTGTACATTCACTGGTTGATTCTTTTATGTGCCCTGACTGCAACCTTGGTGTATCAGGGAGGTGCACAACTGAGCTACCCAGTTAGGGCTATAGTTTTGGGTTTTTTGTTTGTTTGTTTTTGTTTTTGTTTTTTTAGAGAGGGGGGGACAGACAGGGACAGACAGATAGGAAGGAAGAGAGAGATGAGAAGCATCAATTCTTTGTTGCAGTTCCTTAGTTGTTCATTGATTGCTTTCTTATATGTGCCTTGAACAGGGGGCTCCAGCAGAGCAACTGACCCCTTGCTCAAGCCAGTGACCTTGGACTCAACTCAGCAACCTTGGGATTCATGCCAGCAACCCTTGGGCTCAAGCCAGCAACCATGGGGTCGTGCCTACAATCCCACGCTCAAGCCAGCGACTCTGCGCTCAAGCTAGTGAGTCTGTGCTCACTAGCTTGAAACCTCAGGGTTTCAAACCTGGGTCCTCAGCATCCCAGGCCAATGTTCTATCCACTGTGCCACTGCCTGGTCAGGCTAAAGTTTTTATTTGTAATTTTTAAATAAAATTCTATATTTGAGAAACCACTAATCTAAATAATTAATCAAACAAAACACTTTTATCCAGCCTTGGGTAGATAGCTTGGTTGGTTAGAACATTGTCCCAAAACATGGGAGTTGCTGGTTTGATCCCTGGCCAGGGCACATACAGGCACAGTTCTAGTGCGGGGTCATGAGTTAGAGCATGGGATCATAGACATGCCTCCACGATCAATGGCTTGAGCCCAAAAGTCACTGGCTTGTAGCCCAAAGGTTGCTGGCTTGAGCAAGGGGTCACTGGCTCAGCTGGAGTCATCTGGTCAAGCACGTGTGAGAAAGCAATCAATGATAAACTAAGGTGCCTCAACTATGAGTTGATGCTTCTCATCTCTCTCCTCTTCCTGTCTGTCTGTCCCGCCCCCCCATCCCATTTTTTCTCTTTCATTAAAAAAAAAATCAGTTTTCAACTAGTGCCTATTTATAGGGGCTTCTAAAGGACAGAGAAAAACAACACAATTCACTTGGGATCAACAAACTTCCCTGGACCACTTATTTTCTGTCTGGGCCCCTGAGAGACCCAAGGAGGGACCTGTCCTAGGGACCCTCGGAACTGTTTCTATCCCCACAACAGCTCTCTACTCAGAAAGAAAAATTTGTTTTCCAAGTTTGATAGAAAAATCTCCATTTATACTGAACTGTAAACAGAAACCTAAGTTATTTGTACATCTTGGAAGAAAGATTCTGGGTTTCCCAAAAAAATGCTGGAAGAATTAATTCCTCAAAACCCTCCATCTGGGAAATTTAATTTCATGCTTCCAAATGAATATTATGGGTATCACCAAAGTCAGAATAAGGTCAATTGAGGCCCCAGGCGCAGAAGAAAATATTGGGCCCCTTAAAAAAAAAAGAGAGACAGGGGGCCTGACCTGTGGTGGCACAGTGGATAAAGCGTTGACCTGGAAATGCTGAGGTCGCCGGTTCGAAACCTGGGCTTGCCTGGTCAAGGCACATATGGGAGTTGATGCTTCCAGCTCCTCCCCCCTGTCTCTCTCTCCTCTCTCTCTCTCTCTCTCTCTCTGTATTTCTCTCTCCCTCTCTAAAATGAATAAATAAAAATTTTTTAAAAAGTTAAAAAAAAAAAGAGAGACAGGGAAAATAAAAATACATGTTAACCATATTTTTAAATAAATAAGAAATATTATGGGCCTGACCTGTGGTGGCGCAGTGGATAAAGCGTCGACCTGGAAATGCTGAGGTCGCCGGTTCGAAACCCTGGGCTTGCCTGGTCAAGGCACATATGGGAGTTGATGCTTCCAGCTCCTCCCTTTCTTCTCTCTCTCTGTCTCTGCTCTCTATCTCTCCCTCTCCTCTCTAAAATGAATAAATAAATAAATAAATAAAACTATAGAATAATCAACTGTCTGTGCAAACATAAAATATCTTAAAAAAAAAATATTATGTACCATTAATGTTAAAATTGCACATATAAAACCAAACTTGGTGTCATTAGAAAAAAGTGTAAAGTTGGCATTTTGTGGGGCCCTTCAGAAGTCGGGTCTCAGGGTGCATGCCCTGTGCTCCTGCCATTAAATCACCTTGTTTTGCAGATCACATAGTTGTAATTATATTGAAACAGTGCACCAAGGAAGCACATAGCAATCAACATGCAATTGGAGAGTAATTACCAGCTCCTTTCTGTTGTTTGAATCACAGCCATGCAATAAAATATTAAAATTGTAAATAATATAGCAATTAATCTGTTAACTTTTTGGGCAGTGTTTTTACTAGGTGTATGTGCCTTAGGAGAGGGAGATTTTTTATTTTTTTTTACAGAGACAGAGAGAGAGAGAGTCAGAGAGAGGGACAGACAGGGACAGATAGACAGGAACAGAGAGATGAGAAGCATCAATCATTAGTTTTTATTTTGTTGCGTGTTGCAACATCTTAGTTGTTCATTGATTGCTTTCTCATATGTGCCTTGACCGCGGGCCTTCAGCAGACCGAGAAACCCCTTACTTGAACCAGTGACCTTGGGTTCAAGCTGGTGAGCTTTTGCTCAAACCAGATGAACCCACGCTCAAGCTGGCGACCTCGAGGTCTCGAACCTGGGTCTTCCGCATCCCAATCCGACGCTCTATCCACTGCGCCACCGCCTGGTCAGGCAGGAGAGGGAGATTTTTTTTAAAAATATTTTCATTGATTTGAGAGAGGGGGATAGAAAAAGAAAGAGAGAGAGAGAAGCATCAACTCCTTCCACTTACTTATTTCATTAGTTGTGTACTCATTGGTTGCTTCTCGTGTACATGTACCCTGCCCAGGGGTCAAACCCACAACCTAGGAGCACTGGAACCACGCTCTATCCATTGAGCCATCTGACCAGGGCATAAATATTTAATTATAAAAGACTTCCAAGCCTCCTCACTCTCTCTCTCTGCAGCACACAGGACACCATTCCAGTCCCCCACTTCTTCCCCCACAGGTGAGTTTACCTTTATCCTTCTCTCTTGTAAGGTCCAAGGCCCCCTTCTTTTGCCTCTGCATCATTTCCTGAGCCCACCTCTTCTACAGCTCACTTCTCCTACCTCTGTGACTTTCTAAATAAACCTTCAATTATAGTTAAAACATACACACACACACACACACACACACGCGCGCGCGCGCACACACACACATGTCCAAGGTTCAATTTTCCCAAACAAAAGGGCTTCAAAATAAAAGAAATTTTAAAAAGAAAAGAAAAAGGAAAGAAGGAAGGAAGGAAGGAAGGAAGGAAGGAAGGAAGGAAGGAAGGAAGGAAGGAAGGAAGAGAAAAAAGGAAAAGAAGTAATGCTAAGACGCTACATAGCATCTAGCTATGAAAAAAAAAAAAAAGTGCTGAACTACCTGTTTTTGCCTTAGGAAACTGTAAAGCATTAGACATCCAGCTTTGGTGATAATGGAACCAGATGTTAGTCAACCCTGTTAATTTGCTAATTAATTCAAAATAAAAAGGATCCCAACATGTGAAATAGGATCAGTCAAAACTGACTTGACAATTGAAGTGATTAAGCCCTTGTCAGGAGCTTTATTCCTAAACTGCTTTCACATTTCTCTCAGCTTTCTAGAGATTTGTTATTTAACAAATACATATTTGCTTTAAGATCCTACTGAAGTAAGGCAATTCCTTGAGATTTTATTTGATCCCTCTAATTGATTAGTGTAGTGTTAAGCACAGAATCGAACAGACTCTTAGAACGAACCACGACAAAAAATTCTAAGATCTCTGCCGTAAATAAGTCTCATCCCCGCTGTCACAGTCACTGATTACACAACTAAGCAGTCAGTTGTTACTCTCTGAGTGTCTACCCTGGCCAAGCACTGTGGATTAATTGAGCCAACTGAGTTCGGATTAAGTCTTTTGAAATGTGAAGCTTGAAGAACCTAAAGTTTCTGTCAAAGTCAGCCTCTGATTTTGTGTCCTGGGCAGGCAGCATACATTTACAGAACACCAAACTTTACAGAAAGACCTGTACCACACCCTTGAGAGAAAGTCAAGGAACTGAAAAGCATAATTCTGATGCTGTTGGGAGGATACAGTCAAACTAAGGATTAAGAATGTTAGTGCTAAGGCCCTGGCCTGGTTACTCAGTTTACAGCATCATCCTAATACACCAAGGTTGTGGATTCGATCCCCAAGCAAGTCACACACACAGAAAGAATTTGGATGCTAAAAAGAAAAGTTAAAAAGACAAAAAAAGGAAAAAAAAATTTGGTGCAGGAAAAGACTTTAGGGATAAAGAAATCAAACTATAGAAATTTGAAATTCTATACTCTCAGGATGGCCAGTCACCACACACACACACCTTTTATCCCTTGCCAATCATATAGGGTCTGCTTACACCAGAAAGGCCACATAAATGTTCATTTCAGTTTTAAGTAAATACTTTGTGTTATTATATAGATTATGCATGTGCTAATTTTAAAAGTCAGAAAAAGATGTAGAGAGAAATATTTCTCTACCACTCTGGGTCCCCAGCCGTCCAATTCCCCAGTTCAGAAGCAACCCATGTTACAACTTCTTTACATGTAATCGAAGGGATAGTCTGTGCATCTAGGACAGGGGTCAGGAAACTTTTTGGCTGAGAGAGCCATGAACGCCACATATTTTAAAATGGAATTCTATGAGAGCCATACAACCACCCGTGTACGTTACGCATTATCCAATAAAAATTTGGTGTTGTCCCGGAGGACAGCTGTGATTGGCTCCAGCCACCTGCAACCATGAACATGAGCAGTAGGAAATGAATGGATTGTAATACATGAGAATGTTTTATATTTTTAACGTTATTATTTTTTTTATTAAAGATTTGTCTGCGAGCAAGATGCAGCCATCAAAAGAGCCACATCTGGCCCTGGCCGGTTGGCTCAGTGGTAGAGCATTGACCTGGCGTGCAGGAGTCCCGGGTTCAATTCCCGGCCAAGCACACAGGAGAAGTGCCCATCTGCTTCTCCACCTCTCCCCCTCTCCTTCCTCTCTGTCTCTCTCTTCCCCTCCCACAGCCAAGGCTCCATTGGAGCAAAGTTGGCCCGGGCTCTGAAGATGGCTCTGTGGCCTCTGCCTCAGGCGCTAGAATGGCTCTGGTCGCAACAGAGCGATGACCTGGATGGGTAGAGCATCGCCCCCTGGTGGGCGTGCTGGGTGGATCCCGGTTGGGCACATGCGGGAGTCTGACTGCCCGTTTCCAACTTCAGAAAAAAAAAAAAAAAAAAAAAGAGCCACATCTGGCTCACGAGCCATAGGTTCCCAACCCCTGATCTAGGAGTATGTGTGTGAAGAGGACTATAGATATAAGTAAGATACTGTGTTATAATTACCGTTTTGCTCCTTAATTTTTCCACTTGGAGATTATAATCTTGGAGATTCTATATCAGGATATACAGGCTTTCCTTGAATTTTGGTTATTTATTTTTAAGATTTTATTTATTTTTAGAGAGAAGGGAGAGAGAGAGAAAGGGGGGGTAGGGGCAGGAAGTATCAACGTGTGATAGTTGCTTCTCATATGTGCCTTGACCAGGCAAGCCTACAGTTTCGAACCAGCAACCTCAGCATTCCAGGTTGATGCTTTAGTCCTTCCTTGTATTTTAAATTTAATTTTCTAAGAAGAAATAAGTTTCCCTGACTGGATAGTTCAGTTGGTTAGAGCGTCATCCCAATATGCAAAGTTTGTGGGTTCGATTCCCAGTCAGGGCACATACAGGAACAGATCATTGTTCTGCCTCTCTCTCTCTCTTCCCTCCTCTCTCTCTCTAAAAAAAATAAAAAAGAAATTTGTCACGATTCAAAATGTTTTTGAAAAGTTCCTCTATCACCCGTGTCTCCAATCACAAGTTCCTAACTTATCCCCAAGAATTAACCTTTATTATTACTTCTTATATAACATATTAGAATTTCTGTATGTTGATGCTTATAAGCCAATGCATATTCTTTTTTTTTAGCCAATGCATATTCTTTTATTTCCCATATTTTTAAACAAAAGGCAAAATACTACACATACTCCTCTGCCTTTTCTCTTCATTTAAAAATATACCTTTGTAGAACTTTTCACTTAAAGTGAGAGGCAGCTCCTTAATTCTTTTGTAACAGTTCAATAGTATTGTATTACACACTGTACCACAATTTATTTGTTCTTACAAGTACAGTAGTTCCCCTTTATCCACAAGAATATGTTCTGAGATCCCCACTGAATGTCTAAACCAGGATATTACCAAATCCTAGATATACTATTTTTTCCTATACATTCAAACTTATGATAAAATTAACTTTATAAATTAGGCACAGTAAGAGATTAACAGTAACTAATTATAAAACAAAACAATGATAACAATATACTGGCCCTGGCCAGTTAGCTCAATTGGTAGAGCATAGTCCCAATATGCCAAGGTTGCAGGTTCATTCCTTGGTCAAGGCACATATAAGAATCAAGCGGGGGTGGGGGGGAGAATCAACCAATGTGTTTATGGATGGGTGAAACAACAGGATGTTTCTCTCTCAAAGCAATAACTTGTTTTTAAATTAAAAGAAAATACAGCCCGACCAGTGGTGGCACACTGGATAGAGGCATCAATCCGGAACGCTGAGGTCTCTGGTTCGAAACCCGAGGTTGCCAGGTTGAGTGCAGGCTGGTGGTTTTGAGTGACAATTGCTGGCTTGAGTGTCGGGCCATCAACATGATCCCGAGGTCACTAGCTTGAAGCCCAAGGTTGCTGGCTCGAGCCCAAGGTCACTGGCTTGGCTTGAATCCCCTGCTCAAGGCACGTATGAGAAACATTCAATGAACAACTAAAGTGAAGCAACTATGAGTTGATGCTTCTCATCTCTCTCACTTCCTGTCTCTCTCTCTCTCCTTTCTCTCTAAAACAAACAAATAAACAAAAAACAATATACTATAATAAAAGTTATGTAATGTAGCATTATTCAGTAAATAAGGATTACTTGAACACAAGCACCATGAAACTGCAAAAGTCAATATGATAAACAAGATAGCTACTAAGTAACTAACAGATGCATAGGGTTTACAGCCTGGATATGCTAGGCAAAAGGGATGGTTTTAGTCCTGGGCCAGTCAAGGCCATTGCAAGATTTAATTAAATATAAAATTTTAAACCTATGAATTATTTTCATTTAATAAATGGAATTTTTTATTTAATATTTCTGGAGCACAGTTGATCACAGGTGACTGAAACTGTGGAAAGGTAAGGGGGGGGACTGTAATGCTATAGTAAGAAAACTTGTACTTGTGTAGTTTCTTACATGTGCTACTATTATTAGATTAAATTTCCAGAAAAGAAATATAAGTCAACAGATATCTGTGTTTGTAATTTTGATTGATATTGTCAAATTGCTCTCTATATAGATTTACATTCCTACCAGAAATGTAAGAGACTATTTCCCCATCCTCTGCCAATACAGGTTTAGAGAACTTTTTTTTTCTTGTTTTCTAAGTGACAAAAGGGGAGATAGAAAGACAGACTCCTGCATGCACCCTGACCGGGATCCACCGGCTACCCCCATCTGGGGCTGATGCTCTGCCCTTCTGGGCCCATGCTTACAACTGAGCTATTTTTAGCACCTGAGGTGGAGGCTCCATGCCATTCTCAATGGCCAGGGCCCATGCAATCAAACCAATTGAGCCATGGCTGCAGGAAGGGAAGAGAGAAAGAATGAGAAGAGGAAGGGAGAGAGGTGGAGAAGCAGGTGGTCACTTCTCCTGTGCCCTGACCCGGAATCAAACCCAGGACATTCACACACTGGGCCAATGCTCTACCACTTAGCCAACTGGCCAGGGCACTACAAAACTTTGAAATACTGAGAGACAGAAAGTGGGAGGGAGAGAGAAAAAAACATAAATTTATTGTTCCACTTATTTATGCATTTACTGGTTAATTCTTGTATGTGCCCTGACCAGAGGTTGAGTTGAAACCATAACCTTGGCTTATTGGACAATGCTCTAACCAACTGAGCTAGCAAGCCAGGGCTGGCCAATACAGATTTTTATCAAACTTTGTGATCCTTATCAACTTTATAAATCAAATATGGTCATTTACTTCTAATTTTCATCTCTCTTAAAAATAAGGTTAGCATCTTTTCATTTGCGCAAGCCTGATTTCTATTTCCTTTTTTGTGAGCTGTGTTCTTTTTCATCCTTTGTTATTTTCATACTAAATTGTTGGCCTTTTGATGATGGATTTGTGAAAGTTTTTATGTATTAGAGAAATTAGCCTTCATGCATACTTTTTGCACTTTTTTCACAGTTTGTTGTTGGTCACTGTCTTTGTTATGATTTTTTTGCTGTATATTTTAATTTTCACATTGTCAAGTGTATTAACTTTTTAAGATAGTTTGAATTTCATGTTTTTGTTAGAAAGATCTTCCTGCTCTGCCTGACCTGCAGTGGCGCAGTAGATAAAGCATCAACCTGGAACGCTGAGGTCGCCAGTTCAAAGCCTCGGGCTCATCTGGTCAAGGCACATATGGGAGTTGATGCTTCCTGCTCCTTCCCTCAATCTCTCTCTCTCTCTCTCTCTCTCCTCGCTAAAAGAAAAGAAAAGAACAGAAGAGAAGAGAAAAGAAAAGAAAAGAAAAGAAAAGAAAAGAAAAGAAAAAAGAAAGACCTTCCTGCCCTAGCCGGGTAGTTCAGTAGGTTAGAGCACCTTCCTTATACACCAAGGTTGCAGGTTTCATCCCCTGTTAGGAAATATACAGGAATCAACCAATTATTGCATAAATTGGTGGAACAACAAATTAATGTTTCTCTCTCTCTAAAATCAATTTTTAAAAAAAAAAGAGAAAGATCTTACCCAATGAATAAAAGAATATCTCACACCTGACTAGGCAGTGGCGCAGTGGATAGAGCGTCGAACTGGGATGCATAGGACCCAGGTTCGAGACCCTGAGGTCTCCAACTTGAGCGCGGGCTCATCTGGTTTGAGCAAAGCTCAGCAGCTTGGACCCAAGGTCGCTGGCTCGAGCAAGGGGTTACTCGGTCTGCTGTAGCCCCACGGTCAAGGCACATATGAGAAAGCAATCAATGAACAACTAAGGTGTTGCAACGAAAAACTGATGATTGATGCTTCTCATCTCTCTCCATTCCTGTCTGCCCCTATCTATCCCTCTCTCTGACTCTCTCTCTGCCTCTGTAAAAAAAAGAAAAAAAGAAAGAAAAAATATCTCACATACTTTTCTTTGGTACTCCCAAGGTTTTATTTTTTGAATTTAAACCTTTGATCTAACTATAACTAATTCTAATATTAAAAAGTTAAATTAGGATCTATTTTACTTTTTTCTTCAGTGTTACCTGCCAGCTCTTGCCTCAGACCTTTGCATATCCCTTCCCCGCCTGGGACACACCCCTCTTCCTTCCCCATGTACTCCTCATCATTCATGGCTCTTTAAATGTCACTTATTTGGGAAACTTACCCAGATACTGTGGTAAGGTGCCAGAGAACTCTAAAACTTAGTATTGGCAATGCCATTTTAAAGAGGAAAAGTCAGACTTTCTGTCCCGTCCTTTCTTTGGAAAATGGAGGGAGAAGAATATGGAAGTCTCCTGACTTACAAGGACAACTGGGTCATTTAGCTTTAGTTTTCTGAAAGGATAAAGGTTATCTGAAGAACTTCCTTTCCCTTTCAATAAGAGACAAAGTTTACATACCACCCTACACTGATTTTAACTCTCCCTCCCTTCCTGGAATCCTGAGAGTAACATGTACCTCTAGGCAAAGAAGGAGAGATAGATACTAAAAGGTTTATGAATGTATTTTGATATGTAAAATGACATCCCCATTGTGTTACCTTGAAAGTTTTAATGTTTTTTAAAATCCCCTAGACAGCCTGACCTGTGGTGGCTCACTGGGTAAAGTGTGGGCCTGAAATGCTGAGGTCGCCGGTTCAAAACCTGGGCCTGCCTGGTCAAGGCATATATGGGAGTTGATGCTTCCTGCTCCTCCCTACCTTCTCTCTCTCTCTCTCTTCTCACTAAAATAAATAAAAATAAAATAAAAATATTAAAATCCCCTAGACAAATGTTATAATCTTGTTAATGATTGTGTCATACTGTCATGCTCCTCCCAACCTGTATGTGGCCAAACAGTCTATAACCAGCCTCTGAGATACATTTGGGACAGCATGATTTGGGCCAGATATGCCCCGTGTCAGTCATATGCAGCTGTCATATTAATAAATCTCCTTTTAATAAAACCCTTCAAAATTCATCTGGACTTGGTGTCTCTATGTAAACCTGCAGAAGTCAGGTACGGTACTGTTGATCAACTAAGTTTTTATTTTTTTTATTTTTTATTTTTAAATTTTATTTATTTATTTATTCATTTTAGAGAGGAAAGGGAGAGACAGAGGGAGAGAGAGAGGAGAGATAGAGAGAAGGGGGGAGGAGCTGGAAGCATCAACTCCCATATGTGCCTTGACCAGGTAAGCCCAGGGTTTCAAACCAGCGACCTCAGCATTTCCAGGTCGACTCTTTTATCCACTGCGCCACCACAGGTCAGGCGCAACTAAGTTTTTAAATATGATATATATGTTTGCTCGCTTATAGTTTGTATTGGGTGTCGGGGACGGGCTGTAAGCAGGCCAGGTCTTTATAGCCTAAGGCTTAGTTTTAAGACTAAGCTTTTCCCCACACTCTTGACTGATTGCATGATGTGGGTGGTGCATTCTCATGAGGAGTCCCATTATGCCTCAGATAAGTGACTTTGTATCCGAGACTTCCTTGTTTGTATATTGGATTAAAGGTTTTGATTTCTATACTATAAAGTGGGGCAGCCCAGGAGCTTGCTCTCTGGGTTCCTGCTATCACAATTGCAGGGGCCTCCCTGATCCCTTGCCCTTCATGAGAAAAGCTGGTTTTCTGCTTTTCCCTTGTCTTCTCTTGTGGTTTGCCTGTCTTGGTGAGACACCAATAAACAGAATGGCCCACCATCCTCCGACTCCACCATTTCTTTACCGTCTGCCTGAATCCAATGGGAACCTGCATGTAAATAGCCATGACAGCAGCTCCTGGACTTACAACTGGTGTAGTCGGCAGGATTCAGAGATCGTTATGGGGCTGCCACAATTGATGGGTGGGGTAGAGTACTGGTTACTGCTCTGGCTCCCCACGACTGTCCTTTTTTTTTAGTATTTTTTTTTGTATTTTTCTGAAGCTGGAAATGGGGAGAGACAGTCAGACAGACTCCCGCATGTGCCCGACCGGGATCCACCCGGCACGCCCACCAGGGGCAATGCTCTGCCCCTCTAGGGCGTCGCTTTGCCATGACCAGAGCCACTCTAGTGCCTGGGGCAGAGGCCAAGGAGCCATCCCCAGCGCCCGGGCCATCTTTGCTCCAATGGAGCCTTGGCTGCGGGAGGGGAAGAGAGATACAGAGAGGAAGGAGGGGGGTGGGGGTGGAGAAGCAAATGGGTGCTTCTCCTATGTGCCCTGGCCGAGAATCGAACCCGGGTCCCCTGCACGCCAGGCCGATGCTCTACCGCTGAGGCAACCGGCGAGGGCCCCCACGACTGTCCTTTTAGGGGCCATGAGCTATGTGTTTTTTACTCAAGAGGAAACCAGGAGTTCTGTGCGAGAAGCTGCCTGAGGTCAAAAACTTCAGTATGAATTGCAAATCCAATGGCAGAAAAGGCTGGAATTGGAGCGAGCACTGGAGAAAGAATTACGGGTTCACGAGTTGCAGTTTGCCCTGGAAGCTGAATGTTTGCACCAGCGGATTCAAGAGCTCGAGTCTCAGCTTCCAGCCAACAGGAGCCTAAACGGTCGCCAAAGGAGCAGCAGCATCCGTGCCAGTGGATTGGGTTTAAGTCAGCAAGAGCAGGCGCTTGCAACTCCTGTTCTGAGTAGGAGAAGGCTCAGGCTGAAGCTGCCATACGCACTGTTGGGCAGATAAAATGTATTATGCTCACTTTGTTAAAGTGGCGCAGCCCATGTGGAGGCCGTTGCCCAGGTGATATTAATGTGTCTCTGGGCAGGCAGAATCCTTGTAGCCTGGGGCTTGGTTTCGGGATTAAGCCTTTCCCACCCATTTTGATGTGGGGTGGTACAATCCAATCATGCCTCAGAGAAGTGACTTTGTAGTAGAGACTTCCCTATTTTGTATATTGGATTAAGGGTTTGGATAGCTACAGTATAAAATAGGGGCAGAACGGGAGCTTGCTCTCTTTGTTCCTGGGATGATTAGCATGAGAGAGCAGAGGGAGCAGAGCAGAGAGCAGAAAGAGGCCATGTGGCCAGGAGAAGCAGCCAAGATGGCGGAGTGCTGAGTGAGATGCCAGTTTGTGCAGAGTTTGTATCTGGAATAAGGAAGGAGATGGGGAACTGAGGAGAATAAGGCTGGTGAGCTAGAAACCTTTGATTCTAGGAAACTCGGATAAGTCAGTAGCTTTGTGAGCCCTGAATGTGAGTGAGTTTTGGAGCCCAGTGTGTGTTTTTACTTGCCCGCTGGGTGCAAGCTAGAATTAAAGAAAATGGCCTATCAGTTTTTGGCCCCATTGTTTCTTTACCGACTGTCCGAATCCAATGCGAACCTGCATGGACCGCGCTGCTGTGATAATGGCCGTGGCTGCTGGCCATACACGCACACTGAGAGCTCAACCAGTGGTCGCCAAGAAGGTAAAAACCCAGCAACAAAGAGTCCCTCAGGGGCAGCCACAGCCTCCTGCCCAGGTAATGGAACACTCTGTGGTCTGGCCCTAAACCCAGGCAGAGCTGATGGAGTTGGGGACACAATTTAGGCAGAAACCTACTTGTTGGGCAGATAAAATGTATTATGCTCACTTTGTTAAAGATGGCGCTGCCCACGTGGAAGCTCGTAGCCCAGGTGATATTAATGTATGTTGAGGGCAGGCAGGATCCTTGTATCCTGGGGCCTTGGTTTTAGAACTAAGCCTTTCCCACCCTTTTTGATGTGGGGTGGTGCAATCCCATCATGCCTCAGATAAGTGACTCTGTATTAGAGACTTCCCTATTTTGTATATTGGATTAAAGGTTTTGATTTCTGCACAATAAAGGGGGGCAGACCGGGAGCATCTCTCTTGGTTCCTAAAATTAACATTAGAGAGGAGAGCAGAGAAAGGCCATGTGGAGGAGGCCAGGAGAAGCAGCCAAGATGGTGGAGTGCTGAGTGAGTAGCCAGTTTGTTTAGAGTTGTGCAGGGAGAAGGAAGGAGATGGGAAACAGAGGTGAATAAGTCTGGTGAGCTAGAAACCTTTGATTCTAGGAAACTCGGATAAGTCAGTAGCTTTGTGAGCACTGAATGAGTGGGTTTTGGAGTCCAGTGTGTGTTTTTACTTCCTGCCGGGTGCAAGCTAGGATTAAAGATGATGGCCCACCAGTTATTGGCTCCATTGTTTCATTACCGTCTGTCCGAATCTAATATGAACCTGCATGGGCCAGGCTGCTGTGATGGTGGCCCCAGCTACTGGCCTTACATTTGGCGTAGTCTGTGGCAGGATTCGATACAGATGAGTATGGAGCCACCACCACCTTTGAGCGGTGGAGTAGGGGACTGACTGCTGTTATGGTTTCCCACGGCTGTCCTTTGAAGAACTGTAGGCTGGCTGACTTTTACAGCCATGCGAGAGGAAACCATGAGCTCTGTGGAAGAGGCTGCCCAGGACCTGCAAACCGAGCAGTGGAAGGAGCTGGAGCAAATGTGGGAGAAAGAGATGCCGACCCTGGAGCTGAAGCAAGCACCGTAGGAGGCCAACCAGGTTTGCGAGACTCGCCTGGAAATGGAGCAGCTGCTGGAGGAGGATTCACAGGTTCGTGAGTTGTAGATTGCCCTGGACATTGTGGAAAGCCAGCAGTGGTGGGAGGCTGGGGCTGCAAGGTCCGCAGAGCAGAAAGCATTGGTGGCCTGGGGCTTGAGCCCAGCAGGGGGAGCTGGTGTTTTCAGTTCCTCTTTGGAGGATGAGGAGAATTGGGCTGGAGTTGCAATCACAGTCTCCAGAGGGTGAGAGCCCAGCAGCAAGGAGTACCTGCTATGCCCCTGGTAGGTCTGCGATATTAGGACATAGAGGTGGATGCCATTATGCTCTCCAGAACAGAGATGGAAATGCTGACTGCCATTGCCACGTGCTCCTCCTTGGGAAAGTGTAAGACCTGCCAGGATGGCAGGAATGAGGGGGGTGGCTGATGCCCCATGTGCGTGGACTGATTCCTGGACTATGACCGGAGTGGGCATTGGCTCCTTTGTTGGATGGACTTACAGATTTTGAACAATGTGAAATACCCTGATGAGGTTGGAGGGTGGCTTTTCTGGAAGCACTCCCCTGCCCCAGGATGCCTTTCAAACAGCTAGAAAAAAGGCTGAGGACATTTTGTGCTTTTAGCAAAGTGCTCAGAGACTGATGAAATCTACCTTTGTAATTGTTGAAATTGTATGATTTATCATGTTGTTGTAATTTGTGTAATGTGCCTAATTTCCTTGCATAGGGATGCTGGTGGTGTAGATTGTAGGTAGTAAAGTGAGCATAGGGGTGAATTGTTGGGCAGATAAAATATATTATGCTCACTTTGTTAAAGATGGCGCTGCCCACATAGAAGCCCTTTGCCCAGGTGATATTAATGTATGTTGGAGGTAGGCTGTGGGCAGGCAGGATCCTTATAGCCTGGGGCTTGGTTTTAGGACTAAGCTTTTCCCACCCTTTCTGATGTGGGGTGGTGCAATCCCATCATGCCTCAGATAAGTGACTTTGTATCAGAGACTTCCTTGTCTGTATATTGGATTAAAGGTTTTGATTTCTGCACAATAAAGTGGGGCAGACCGGGAGCACCTCTCTTGGTTCCTAAAATTAACATTAGAGAGGAGAGCAGAGAAAGGTCATGTGGAGGAGGCCAGGAGAAGCAGCCAAGATGGTGGAGTGCTGAGTGAGAAGCCAGTTTGTGCAGGGAGAAGGAAGGAGATGGGGAACAGAGGTGAATAAATCTGGTGAGCTAGAAACCTTTGATTCTAGGAAACTCAGATAAGTCAGTAGGTTTGTGAGCACTGAATGAGTGGATTTTGGAGCCCAGTGTGTGTTTTTACTTGCCCGCCAGGTGCAAGCTAGGATTAAAGATGATGGCCCACCAGTTCTTGGCTCCATTGTTTCATTACCGTCTGTTCGAATCTAATGTGAACCTGCATGGGCCAGGCGGCTGTGATGATGGCTGTGTATACTGGCCATACACTACTGAGTCCCTGGTAGCCTTGTTACTATGATTATGGGACATAGGGGTTTATGGCATCATGCTCTCTGGAACAGAGATGAAGAAACTGGCCGCCATTACCACACACTCCTCCTTGAGGCAGCGTCTTCAGGACTGCCATGGCAACCCAGGAGACCATACCCTATTAGAATGGGTGATGGCCGCCATTCGTATGGTCTGGCAGAATGCTGGAGAATTGCCAGCGGCAATGAGTCAGTGGCAGCTACAGTGAGTTAGTAAAGGTCCTTCGGGAACTAGGTATGAGGAATGCTGTTTTCAACCCTGGGTCCCATGGGCCAGACGAGGAAGTGTTTATGGCAAAAATGAGGGAATTTGTCCTTGCTAGTGCCCCGTCAGCCCTTTTTGGGTCACTTGTGGCTATCTTGGGCCCCTATGTGGGGCAGCCCATCAATGCAGTTACACAGATGGTAGCAGATTTGGGAGAGCTGGAGGCCGCTCAGGATCATAAAGCAGTGAGGGCTGCTGCCTATGTTGCCCCCACCACCACCAACTAACAAGGGAAACGGGCCTATAAAGGTTACCTGAACACAGATGTGGGTAGATTTGATTGCAGCTGGAGCAGATAAGGGGAAATTGGATGGCCAGTCTAATAAAATTCTTTTGGAGCTTTGGCGGCAGCTTAAACCAGAACAGAAGTTCCAGCCACTGAGACGAAAGGCCCCAGCAGCTACCAATAAAACATTTGGTGCTTGGGCAGCTCGGTTACAAGATTATATGATAGAGACAGCTGAGGGAGAGGAGAACTCCCAAGACCCATTGTACCAGTTTGAATAGGAAAAAGGCCGAGGGACCCGTCTAACGGGGATGGGCGGGGACCGGAGGCCACATGTGGAACTGGCTATCCACTGGTCCCCTTCCAATGTACAACAGGTATTGGCCTTGGTGGATAGAGGTGCAGAATGTTCCCTTCTCTATGGAAACCCAGAGCGGTTTGCTGGGACCCCAGTGGCCATTGACAGTTATGGGGGCCAAACTGTTCAAGTGAAGCCAATAACTATTCCATTGGGGATATGAAGACTGCTTCCTAAGCCATATAAGGTGTATGTGTCTCCTATTTCTGAATATATTTTGGGGGTAGATGTCTTGCAAGGACTGTGGTTGGAAACTACAGCTGGGGAGTTCCGGCTGCGGATCAGGGTTGTGAAGGCAATATTGCGGGGACACGCATCACATTCCCCTTTGCAATTACCCGTCCCTCGGCGTGTGACTAACACCAAGCAGTACCGCCTGCCAGGTGGTTATGAAGAAGTCACAGGGACAATCCTCAAACTAGAAAAGGTGGGGATCATCCGGCCAGCACACAGTCCTTACAACTCCCCAGTATGGCCTGTGCGCAAACCAGACGGAACCTGGAGAATGACAGTAGATTACAGAGAACTTAATAAAGTTGTTCCCCCTTTGCACGCTGCTGTTCCCTCGATAGCTAACATGATGGATTGGCTAAGCCATGAGTTGGGGATTTACCACTTTGTGGCAGACTTGGCCAATGCTTTTTTCTCTATTGATATAGCTGCAGAGAGTCAAGACCAATTTGCCTTCAGTTGGGAAGGGAGACAATGGACCTTTACAGTGTTACCCCAGGGCTATTTGCATAGCCCCACCTTGTGCCATGGGCTGGTGGTGGCTGCTGACCTGGCTAAATGGAAACAGCCAGAGGTAGTTCGCATGTACAATTATATTGATGATATTATGCTAACTAGTGATTCTCTTCCAGAATTAGAGTAAGCATTTGAAAGCTATCCCATTGGAAAACATGTGGCTGGGCAGTCAACGAGAACAAATTACAAGGACCTGGGTTATCTGTTAAGTTCTTGGGAGTGTCTGGAAGGGTAAGACAAAAGTTATCCCTGACACAGTTATAGATAAGATTCAAGCATACCCTGTGCCCACTATGGTAAAACAGTTACAGGAATTCTTAGGTTTGTTGGGGTATTGGCGAATATTTATACCCTATTTGGCTCAGTTACTATGCCCCTTGTACAACCTTATTCGGAAAGGAGTTTGTTGGGATTGGACTGAGCAGGCTCAAGGTTCATTTGCAGCAAAGAGAGCTATCAAGGTGGCACAGGCCTTGAATGTGTTTGATCCTGCCAGGCCCTGTGAGCTGGATGTTCATGTAACCTCGGAGGGGTTTGGATGGGCTTGTGGCAGCAGACAGAGTGCTTAGACAACCTATTGGGTTTTGGTCCCAATTGTGGAAAGGTGCTGAACTTCATTACTCATTAGTGCAGAAGCAGCTGGCAGCTGTGTATGCTGCCCTCCTGGCCACTGAGAGTATTAACCACAACACCAGTTGCAGTCAAGACAACATACCCTATTGCAGGATGGGTGAGAGATTGGGCAACCAAACCACGTAGTGGTATGGCCCAAATGTCCACCCTGGCCAAGTGGGGTGCCTACCTGCAGCAACGCTGTGCTCTTAGCACCAGCCCGTTGAGGGCAGAACTGCAGGAAGTCTTGGGTCCAGTCACTTATGTGACCTCAGGTGCAGCTGGGGCTCAGAAGGCAGAACCTGAAGTCAGTCCCTACCAGGAGGGGCGGGTGCCCATCCCTGAGGATGCTTGGTATACTGATGGTTCCAGCAGGGGCCAACCTGCCAAATGGACGGCTATAGCCTTCCATCCGGCCACTGAGACTATTTGGATGGACACGGGTACAGGCCAAAGCAGCCAATGGGCAGAATTAAGAGCTGTTTGGCTAGTTGCCCATAATGAATCTTCACCTCTGGTGATCTGTACTGACTGCTGGGCTGTCTATCATGGACTGACCCTTTGGATTGCTACTTGGCACATTAACCAGTGGATGGTAATGTACCATCCACTATGGGGTCAGGCCATGTGGCAGGACTTATGGGAAATAGGACCTCAGAAGCAGGTGACAGTATATCATGTCATGGGGCATGCCCCTCTAGCCCATCCTGGGAATGATGAGGCAGATACGTTGGCAAGGGTGCGATGGTTGGAGACTGCACCTGCAGCTGATATGGCACAGTGGCTCCACCGGCGCCTGCTCCATGCAGGACAGAAAACTATGTGGGCTACAGTTAAGGCTTGGAACTTGCCTGTGTCCTATGCAGAGGTACTTGCAGCCTGTGAGCAATGTGCAGTGTGTTCCAAGGAGCTCCCTCGGAGACCACTGGTGTCACCTGGACAGATCCAGAGGGGTCATGTTCCACTGACACGATGGCAGATAGACATCATTGGACCCTTACCAAAGTCAGAAGGGTATCAGTATGCAGTCACCTATGTAGATACTGCCACTGGTCTTGTTGCTTACCCTGCTCGTAACCCTGACCAGAGGGCAGTCATACAGGCTCTGGACCGCCTGAGTGCTGCATACAGGCGATCACTGGTCCTTGAAAGTGACAATGGTACCCACTTCACTGGTTCAATGGTGAGGCAATGGGCTCAAGAACTGGGGGTGGACTGGAAGTACCATGTTCCCTACCACCCCCAGGCTACTGGTATCACTGAGCGATATAATGGACTCTTAAAGCAGAGACTGCAACAAGAGGGGGGCACTGGCTCCCTTACTGGATGGATACGCCGCTTATGGTAGTCCGGATTTTGAATGAGAGACCTGGACGGGGGAGCCCAGCTCCAGTGGAAGCCCTCCTGCATCGGGAAGCTGCCCCCATTCAGTTGCAGATACGCACCAAGGACATTTTACTTAAGCCAGGTTTCAGACAGCAGGGCAATGTGCTCTTGCCTGCCCCAACAGCCCTTCTTAAAGGCCAACAGCTTCGATGGACTTAGCTCTGGACTGTACAGGCCCCCCATCTGAGATGGGTGGCCTTGTTGGCACCATGGGGAAAGGGGCTAGAGGTGGACCTCCAGTTAACTCCTTGGGCAACCAGCACCTGGTCACCTAAGGTAGAAGTGTAGTATCCCTTGAGTGCTCAGGGGGACAGCATTATGAAGGGCACCTTTGTAATTTCTTTATGGCCAATAATGAGTTCTCCTATTTTACTACACATAGAACCAGCAGATGCTGGAGTATTGCCAATAAGGTTTGGTATGCCCGCTCAGGGCAGCCTCTGGTACCAGCTATGGCACTGTCTGCAGACAAAACTCTGGCCTGTATTCTGCCAGAGGGAAAAGATTTGCCTCTCTTTTTTTTTGTATTTTTCTGAAGCTAGAAACGGGGATAGACAGTCAGACAGACTCCCGCATGCGCCCGACCAGGATCCACCCGGCACGCCCACCAGAGGGCGACGCTCTGCCCACCAGGGGGCGATGCTCTTCCCATCTGGGGCATTGCTCTGTTGCAACCTGGGCCACTCTAGCGCCTGGGGCAGAGGCCAAGGAGCCATCCCCAGCGCCCGGGCCATCTTTGCTCCAATGGAGCCTTGCTGCGGGAGGGGAAGAGAGAGACAGAGAGGAAGGAGAGGGGGAGGGAGTGGAGAAGCAGATGGGCACCTCTCCTGTGTGCCCTGGCTGGGAATCGAACCCAGGACTTCTGCACGCCAGGCCGACGCTCTACCACTGAGCCAACCGGCCAGGGTGATTTGCATCTCTTGATGCCACTGACAGCTCTCTCATTTCACCTATAGCTTTTGATTTGTTAATCCTATTGCTGTAGTTGGTACTGTTTCTGTTTATGCAATGTATCCCACTCCTTGCACAGTGACCATCATGGAAGATACCTGTGGTTTAGACTGTGAAGCGAACAAAAGGGGTGGAATGTTGGTCAACTAAGTTTTTAAATATGATATATATGTTTGCTCGCTTATAGTTTGTATTAGGTGTGGGAACAAGCTGTAAGCAGGCCAGGTTGTTATAACCTAAGGCTTAGTTTGAAGACTAAACTTTTCCCCACACCCTTGACTGATTGCATGATGTGGGTGGTACATTCCCATGAGGAGTCCCATTATGCCACAGATAAGTGACTTTGTATCAAAGACTTCCTTGTTTGTATATTGGATTAAAGGTTTTGATTTCTATACTATAAAGTGGGGCAGCCCAGAGCTTGCTCTCTGGGTTCCTGCTATCACGATTGCAGGAGCCTCCCTGATCCCTTGCCCTTCATGAGAAAAGCTGGTTTTCTGCTTTTTCCTTGTCTTCTCTTGTGGTTTGCCTGTCTTGGTGAGACACCAATAAACAGAATGGCCCACCATCCTCTGACTCTGCCATTTCTTTACCGATTGTCCAAATCCAATGGGAACCTGCATGTGAATGGCCACGATGGCGACTCCTGGCCTTACAGGTACTTTACAACAATACCACATCTAAAGGAGATTGTCCCTGCTTGGTTCTATTCTGCTCACAAAAATTAGAGGATATTCATGACTTCCTATTCATTTTGAAATATCCTCTAATTTTTTTTTTTCAGGGACAGAGAGAGAGTCAGAGATAGGGACAGATACACAGAAATGGAGAGAGATGAGAAGCATCAATCATCAGTTTTTGTTGCAATACCTTAGTGTTCATTGATTGCTTTCTCATATGTGCCTTGACCGTGGGGCTACAGCAGAGCAAGTAACCCCTTGCTCGAGCCAGCAACCTTGGGTCTAAGGTGGTGAGCTTTTTTTGCTCAAGCCAGATGAGCCCGCGCTCAAGCTGGCAACCTCAGGGTCTCAAACCTGGGTCCTCCACATCCCAGTCCAATGCTCTATCCACTGTGCGACCACCTGGTCAGGCTCCTTTAATTTTTGTAAGCAATATATATCATAACCTGTTGGGCAGATAAAATATATTATGCTCACTTTGTTAAAGATGGCACTGCCCACATGGAAGCCATCGCCCAGGTGATATTAATGTGTGTTGGGGGCGGGCTGTGGGCAGGCAGGATCCTTGCAGCCTGGAGCTTGATTTTAGGACTAAGCTTTTCCCACCCTTTTTGATGTGGGGTGGTGCAATCCCATCATGCCTCAGATAAGTGATTTTGTATTAGAAACTTCCCTATTTTGTATATTGGATTAAAGGTTTTGGTTTCTACACTATAAAGTGGGGCAGACCAGGAGCTTACTCTCTAGGTTCCTGAGCATTAGAGAGGAGGCCAGGAGAAGCAGCCAAGATGGTGGAGTGCTGAAGGAAAAGCCAGTTTGTGTGGAGTTTGTGCAGGGAGAAGAAAGGAGATGGGAAACAAAGGTGTATAAGTCTGGTGAGCTAGAAACCTTTGATTCTAGGAAACTCGGATAAGTCAGTAGGTTTGTGAGCACCGAATGAGTGGGTTTTGGAGCCCAGTGTGTGTTTTTACTTGCCTGCCGGGTACAAGCTAGGATTAAAGATGATGGCTCACCAGTTTTTGGCTTCATTGTTTTATTACTGTCTGTCCAAATCCAATGCGAACCTGCATGGGCCTGGCGACTGTGATGGTGGCCATGGATACTGGCTTTACATAGATAAAATATATTATGCTCACTTTGTAAAAGATGGTGCTGCCCATGTGGAAGCCCTTTGCCCAGGTGATAATATTATTTGCCCTTCTTGCTTGGGATGGGTGTGATTATATTAATGTGTGATGGGGGAGGGCTTTCGCACCAAAAGTTTTTTGTTTTTTGTCTTTTTTTATAAAAATTTAAATTCTGCAGCCCAAGCCCGGGCATTCCGGACTGTGAGACACTCGTGGGTGGTACACGGGATGACGGGGCTGGGAGAAGTGACAGGCTGAGGGGCCGCGAACCCGGGAGAGATCCAGAAGACTGTGATTCCTCTTCTGTCTGCATGAAACAGTCCGAGGTGCAGCCACGCCTTCACTGAGAGGCTGAGGATTGTACCTCATTCAGAGAGTCCTTGGAGCCATGGAAGGTTGTGAACAGAGAGGGTCACCGCCTGCATTATGAAGGGTTTTTTTGTTTTTGTTTTTTGTATTTTTCTGAAGTTGGAAACAGGGAGGTAGTCAGACAGACTCCCGCATGCACCCAACCGGGATCCACCCGGCACACCCACCAGGGGACGATGCTCTACCCATCCGGGGCATCGCTCTGTTGTGACCAGAGCCATTCTAGCACCTGAGGCAGAGGCCACAGAGCCATCTTCAGAACCCGGGCCAACTTTGCTCCAATGGAACCTTGGCTGCATGAAGGGAAGAGAGAGACAGAGAGGAAGGAGAGGGGGAGGGGTGGAGAAGCAGATGGGTGCTTCTTCTGTGTGCCCTGGCCGGGAATTGAACCCAGGACTCCTGCACGCCAGGCCAATGCTCTACCAGTGAGCCAACTGGCCAGGGCCCCTAAAGGTTTTAAAAGGAAGAAAGATCACATTGTTCCAGAAGAACAGTGATTACATTCTAGGAAGAGCCCATGGAAGAAGAGCAAAGAAAGGCCACGTGGAAGAGGCCAGGAGAAGCAGCCAAGATGGTGGAGTGCTGAAGGAGAAGCCAGTTTGTGCAGAGTTTCTGCAGGGAGAAAGAGATGGGAAACAGAGGTGAATAAGGCTGGTGAGGTAGAACCTTTGATTCTAGGAAGCTTGGATAAGTCAGTGACTTGGGGAGCCCTGAATGGAAAGGGAAGTGTTTTCCCACTGTGTGTATTATTTGCCCGCTGGGTGCAAGCTAGGATGAAAGCTAATGGTCCACCAGTTCTTGGCTCCATTGTTTCATTACCATCTGTCCAAATCCAATGCAAACCTGCATGGGCCAGGCGGCTGTGATGGTGGCCATGGCTACTGGCTTTACACAACCCTTTGTTTCCTTCATCACAGGTATCACAATTCTTTAAGTTTTAAAAAAATTTTCCAGTGACGTCACGGAAATGGCGCTGTGAGCAGCGCGTCCGACAGATATCCCCAAAATCACAACAAATTTATCAACTAGAAACAGAAAAATTTATCCTCGGAGCATTCCGGAGTTCCACACAAACTGAAAGTGAAAAGACTGTTATCATTTGAATCTGAGAGATGAGGGTGTGGAGGAAGCTAACTACCGCAGGGATGTTCATTCAAGCCGCTGAGGGAGTGCGCCTGTGTGCTATCAACAAGACCACCCTCAGATGCCAATAAGAAAGAGGAAATCGAATATTATGGATACAAAAGAAAGAGAGGTAACACAAATAGATGTGGAAAAATCTATGGAGAAAAGACAACATATTGGAAGCCTTGGAGCTAAATGACAGAGAATTTAAAATAGAAATCTTAAAAATACTCAGAGATATACAAGAAAACACAGAAAGGCAATTTAGGGAGATCAGAAAACAACTCAATGAACACAAAGAATATATTACCAAGGAAATTGAAACTATAAAAACAAATCAAACAGAAATGAAAAACTCAATTCACGAGCTGAAAAAATGAGGTAACAAGCTTAGCTAACAGAACAGCCCAGATAGAAGATAGGATTAGTGAAATAGAAGACAAACAACTTGAGGCACAACAGAGAGAAGAAGAAAGAGACTCAAAAATAATAAAAAACGAGAAAGCCCTACAGGAATTGTCTGACTCCATCAGAAAGAATAACATAAGAATAATAGGTATATCAGAGGGAGAAGAGAAAGAAAATGGAATGGAGAATATACTCAAACAAATAATAGACGAGAACTTCCCAAGCCTGTGGAAAGAACTAAAGCCTCAAATTCAAGAAGCAAACAGAACACCAAGTTTTCTTAACCCCAACAAACCCACTCCAAGGCACATCATAATAAAGATGACACAAACCAATGACAAAGAAAAAATTCTCAAGGCAGCCAGGGAAAAGAAGAGTACAACATATAAAGGAAAGCCTATTAGATTATCATCAGATTTCTCAGCAGAAACTCTACAAGCTAGAAGAGAGTGGACCCCAATATTTAAAGCCCTGAAAGAGAGGAACTTTCAGCCAAGAATACTATACCCATCAAAGCTATCCTTCAAGTACGAAGGAGATATAAAAACATTCACAAATACAGAAAAGATGAGAGAATTTATCAGCAGAAAGCCCCCACTCCAGAAAATACTAAAGGGGGTTTTCCAACCAGATTCAAAGAACAAAAGAAAACAACACCACAAGTAACAGCTCCACCAAGAACACAATAAAACCAAACTTAAACTGTGACAACAAAGGAAAAAAAGGGGGGAGAAGATGGAGATTAACAGTAGCAAAGGACGATGAAGTGCAGAAATACTCATAAGATAGGGTACTACAATGAATATGGTAGGTACCCTTTTCATTACTTAATGGTAACCACCCTTGAAAAAACCACCACAAAAACACTTGACTTAAAAAAGGTAGCAACAGAGGAAAGAAGTATGGAACACAAACAAACAAAAACAAATGATAGAAAAACAAAAGAGAAGAATCAAACTAGATACAAAACTAACAGAAAGCAATTTATAAAATGGCAGTAGGGAACCCACAAGTGTCAATAATTACACTAAATGTAAATGGATTAAACTTACCAATAAAAAGACACAGAGTAGCAGAATGGATTAAAAAAGAAAATCCAACTATATGCTGCCTACAAGAAACACATCTAAGCAACAAGGATAAAAACAAATTCAAAGTGAAAGGCTGGAAAACAATACTCCAAGCAAACAACACCCAAAAAAAAGCAGGTGTAGCAATACTCATATCAAATAATGCTGACTACAAGACAGAAAAAGTACTCAGAGACAAAAATGGTCATTTCATAATGATTAAGGGGAAGTTGAATCAAGAAGACATAACAATCCTTAATATATATGCACCAAACCAAGGAGCACCAAAATATATAAGACAGCTACTTATTGACCTTAAAACAAAAACTAACAAAAATACAATCATACTTGGAGACCTCAATACACCGCTGACGGCTCTAGATCGGTCATCCAAACAGAGAATCAATAAAGATATAGTGGCCTTAAATGAAATACTGGAACACCTGGATATGATAGACATCTACAGGACACTTCATCCCAAAGCGACAGAGTATACATTTTTCTCTAGTGTACATGGAACATTCTCAAGAATTGACCATATGTTGGGCCACAAAGACAATATCAGCAAATTTAGAAAAATTGAAATTGTACCAAGCATATTTTCTGATCATAAAGCCTTGAAACTAGAATTCAACTGCAAAAAAGAGGGGGAAAAACCCACAAAAATGTGGAAACTAAACAACATACTTCTAAAAAATGAATGGGTCAAAGAAGAAATAAGCGCAGAGATCAGAAGATATATACAGACAAATGAAAATGAAAATACGACATATCAGAATCTCTGGGATGCAGCAAAAGCAGTAATAAGAGGAAAGTTCATATCACTTCAGGCCTATATGAACAAACAAGAGAGAGCCGAAGTAAACCACTTAACTTCACACCTTAAGGAACTAGAAAAAGAAGAACAAAGACAACCCAAACCAGCCGAAGAAAGGAGATAATAAAAATCAGAGCAGAAATAAATGAAATAGAGAACAGAAAAACTATAGAAAAAATCAATAAAACAAGGAGCTGGTTCTTTGAAAAGATCAACAAAATTGACAAACCCTTGGCAAGACTCACCAAGGAAAAAAGGCACAGGACTCAAATAAATAAAATCCAAAATGAAAGAGGAGAGATCACCACAGACATCATAGATATACAAAGAATTATTGTAGAATACTATGAAAAATTATATGCCACCAAATACAACAATCTAGAAGAAATGGATAAATTCCTAGAACAATACAACCTTCCTAGACTGAGTCATGAAGAAGCAGAAAGCCTAAACAGACCAATCAGCAGGGAGAAAATAGAAAAAACTATTAAAAACCTCCCCAAAAATAAAAGTCCAGGCCCAGACGGTTATACTAGTGAATTCTATCAAACATTCAAAGAAGACTTGGTTCCTATTCTACTCAAAGTCTTCCAAAACATTGAAGAAGAAGCAATACTTCCAAACACATTTTATGAGGCCAACATAACCCTCATACCAAAACCTGGCAAGGATGGCACAAAGAAAGAAAACTACAGACCAATATCTCTAATGAATACAGATGCTAAAATACTAAACAAAATACTGGCAAACCGAATACAACATATTAAAAAAATAATACATCATGATCAAGTGGGATTCATCCCAGAATCTCAAGGATGGTTCAACATACGCAAAACGGTTAACGTAATACACCATATCAACAAAACAAAGAACAAAAACCACATGATCTTATCAATAGACGCAGAAAAGGCTTTTGATAAAATACAACACAATTTTATGTTTAAGACTCTCAACAAAATGGGTATAGAAGAAAAATATCTCAACATGATAAAGGCCATATATGAAAAACCATCAGCCAACATCATATTAAATGGTATAAAACTGAGGACTTTCTACCTTAAATCAGGAACAAGACAGGGTTGTCCACTCTCTCCACTCTTATTTAACGTGGTGCTAGAAGTTCTGGCCAGAGCAATCAGACAAGACAAAGAAATAAAAGGCATCCATATCGGAAAAGAAGAAGTAAAGGTATCACTTTTTGCTGATGATATGATCCTATACATCGAAAACCCGAAGGACTCCACAAAAAGATTAATAGAAACAATAAACCAATACAGTAAGGTCGCAGGATACAAAATTAACATACAAAAGTCCATAGCCTTTCTATATGCCAACAATGAAATATTAGAAAACGAACTCAAGAAAATAATCCCCTTCACGAGTGCAACAAAAAAAATAAAATACCTAGGAATAAACATAACAAAGAATGTAAAGGACCTATATAACGAAAACTACAAGGCATTATTAAGAGAAATAGAGAAAGACACAATGAGATGGAAAAATATTCCTTGTTCTTGGATAGGAAGAATAAATATAATTAAAATGGCCATATTACCCAAAGCAATATATAAATTTAATGCAATTCCCATCAAAATTCCTATGAGATTTTTTAAAGAAATGGAACAAAAAATCATCAGATTTATATCGAACTATAAAAAACCCCGAATAGAAACAATCCTAAGGAAAAAGAATGAAGCTGGGGGCATTACAATACCTGACTTTAAACTATATTATAGGGCCACGATAATCAAAACAGCATGGTATTGGCAAAAAAATAGACACTCAGACCAATGGAACAGAATAGAAAGCCCAGAAATAAAACCACATATATATGGTCAAATAATCTTTGATAAAGGGGCCAACAACACACAATGGAGCAAAGAAAGCCTCTTCAACAAATGGTGTTGGGAAAACTGGAAAGCCACATGCAAAAGAATGAAACTTGACTACAGCCTGTCCCCATGTACTAAAATTAATTCAAAATGGATCAAAGACCTAAATATAAGACCTGAAACAATAAAGTACATAGAAGAAGACATAGGTACTAAAATCATGGACCTGGGTTTTAAAGAACATTTTATGAACTTGACTCCAATGGCAAGAGAAGTGAAGGCAAAGATAAATGAATGGGACTACATCAGAATAAAAAGTTTTTGCTCAGCAAGAGAAACTGATATCAAAATAAACAGACAGCCAACTAAATGGGAAATGATATTTTCAAACAACAGCTCAGATAAGGGCCTAATATCCAAAATTTACAAAGAACTCATAAAACTCAACAACAAACAAACAAACAATCCAATAAAAAAATGGGAAGAGGACATGAACAGACACTTCTCCCAGGAAGAGATACAAATGGCCAACAGATATATGAAAAGATGCTCAGCTTCATTAGTTATTAGAGAAATGCAAATCAAAACTACAATGAGATACCACCTCACCCCTGTTAGATTAGCTATTATCAACAAGACGGGTAATAGCAAATGTTGGAGAGGCTGCGTAGAAAAGGGAACTCTCATCCACTGTTGGTGGGACTGTAAAGTAGTACAACCATTATGGAGGAAAGTATGATGGTTCCTCAAAAAACTGCAAATAGAACTACCTTATGACCAGCAATCCCTCTACTGGGTATATACCCCAAAACCTCAGAAACATTGATACGTAAAGACACATGTAGCCCCATGTTCATTGCAGCACTGTTCACAGTGGCCAAGACATGGAAACAACCAAAAAGCCCTTCAATAGAAGACTGGATAAAGAAGATGTGGCACATATACACTATGGAATACTACTCAGCCATAAGAAATGATGACATCAGATCATTTACAGCAAAATGGTGGGATCTTGATAACATTATACGGAGTGAAATAAGTAAATCAGAAAAAAACAAGAACTACATGATTCCATACATTGGTGGAATATAAAAACGAGACTAAGAGACATGGACAAGAGTGTGGTGGCTACCAGGGGTGGGGGGAGGGAGGACATGGGAGGGAAGGAGGGAGAGAGTTAGGGGGAGGGGGAGGGGCACAGAGAACTAGATAGAGGGAGGCGGAGGACAATCTGACTTTGGGCGAGGGATATGCAACATAATTTAATGACAAAATAACCTAGACATGTTTTCTTTGAATATATGTACCCTGATTTATTAATGTCATCCCATTATCATTAATAAAAATTTATTTTTAAAAAAAATTTCCATTGATTTGAGAGAGAGAAAGGGAGGAGGGAAGGGTGAGAGAAGCATCAAGTCAATGTTCCACTTAGTTGTTTGATTTAGTTGTGCACTCATTGGTTGCTTCACTTATGTGCCCTGACCGGGATCAAACCCATGACTTCAGTGCCCCAGGACAACACTTTCTCCTCTGAGGCACCCTGTCATGGCTGGTATCATGATTCCTAATTATTATATCTGTTAGTCTTTCAACTTTTCTTTTCTTTGTATCTGCCTTAGCTTGGGAGCTTCACATGGGCAAGCCCTTTTGGTCTTGGTCACAACTGTATCCTCTTCTTCAAGCACCTGGACTCTCACACTGCCTAGCACATAATAGAGGTTTGTTGGTCAAATAAGTTTATAAATATGATATATAGGTGTGCTCGCTTATAGTTTACATTGGGTGTGGGGGACAGGCTGTAAGCAGGCAGGGTTGTTATACCCTAAGTCACTTTCCCACCCTAAGTGACTTTGTATCAGAGACTTCCTTGTTTGTATATTGGATTAAAGGTTTTGATTTCTACACTATGAAATGGGGTAGACTGGGAGCTTGCTCTCTCTTGCTTCCTGAGATTAGCATTAGAGAGGACAGCAGAGAAAGGCCATGTGGAGGAGAGGAGAAGCAGCCAGGATGGTGGAGTGCTGAAGGAGAAGCCAGTTTGTGCAGAGGGAAGAGATGGGGGGCAGAGGTGAATACTGCTGGTGAGGTAGAAACCTTTGATTCTAGGAAACTCGGATAAGTCAGTAGCTTTGGGAGCCCTGAATAGAAAGAAAAGTGTTTTCCCACTGTGTGTATCTCTTGCCCGCTGGGTGCAAGCTAGGATTAAAGCTAATGGCCCACCAGTTCTTGGCTTTGTTGTTTCATTGCTATCTGTCCAAATAAAATGCGAACCTGCATGGGCCAGGCGGCTGTGATGGTGGCCGTGGCTACTGGCTTTACAAGGTTCAATAAATAACCATTAAAAGAGTAAGTTCATAGACTCCCAAACAGGTCATGCATTTCCATTTCTTTTTATCTTTACTCAACCTCCTCTTTCCCCACTACCTCTTTTGTTGCCCAAATCCTACTTATCCTTCAAGGTCCAGTTCAAAGTACAGCTTCCCCAGGGCCCTTCCCTGATGACTTGTTTACTATACATTCCTGTTCCCACCTTCATGCTAGCTGAAAAACTTTCCACATACCTAGTCAGCAATTTTTTCCAGTCCCTGACACAACTATTCTTTTTTTTTTTTTTAAAGAGACAGAAAGAGAGTCAGAGAGAGGGATAGACAGGGACAGACAGACAGGAATGGAGAGATGAGAAGCATCAATCATTAGTTTTTCATTGCGCATTGAGACACCTTAGTTGTTCATTGATTGCTTTCTCATATGTGCCTTGACCGCGGGCCTTCAGCAGACCGAGTAACCCCTTGCTTAAGCCAGCGACCTTGGGTTTAAGCTGGTATGCTTTTGCTCAAACCAGATGAGCCTGCGCTCAAGCTGGCGACCTTGGGGTCTCGAACCTGGGTCCTCAGCATCCCAGTTCAACGCTCTATCCACTGTGCAACCGCCTGGTCAGGTGAGACAACTATTCTTACCTTTCACGAGTCCTTCAGGCTCACAACCCTATCCCCCAAGGGAAGGACTTCTCACCTCACTTAGAGATTAGAGGCCTTGCCTGACCTGTGGTGGCGCAGTGGATAAAGCGTCAACCTGGAATGCTGAGGTCGCCGGTTCGAAACCCTGGGCTTGCCCGGTCAAGGCACATATGGGAGTTGAATCGTCCTGCTCCTCCCCCCTTCTCTCTCTCTCTCTCTCTCTCTCTCTCTCCCCTCTAAAATAAATAAATAAATAAATAAATAAATAAATAAATAAAAATATTAGAGGCCTTAGGGCAAGGTCCTCTGAGTACAGCAGTTTCCTTCCAATATATAAATTTTTAAGTCTCTTCCATTATCAAGACATGCAGGCAAATGCATAAACAAATCCTCTTCCTCAATTCACTTTCCCCTTTTTCATGAGTTATTTACTGCTGTGTGTAAAGCCAGAAGCCAGGGCCAGGGCCACCATCAGAGCAGCCTGGCCCATGCAGGTTCACATTGGATTCGGACAGTCGGTAAAGAAACCATGGAGCCAAAAACTGGTGGGCCATAGCCTTTAATCCTAGCTTGCACCCGGCGGGCAAGTAAAAAATACACACTGGGCTCCAAAACCCAGTCACATTCAGTGCTCACAAAGCCACTGACTTATCCGAGTTTCCTAGAATCAAAGGTTTCTAGTTCACCAGCCTTATTCTCCTCAGTTCCCCATCTCCTTCCTTATCCCATATACAAACTCTGTACAAACTGGCATCTCACTCAGCTCTCCGCCATCTTGGCTGCTTTTCCTGGCCTCCTCCACATGGCCTCCTTCCGCTGCTGGCTCTACTCTCTCTGCTCTCTCATGCTAACCTCAGGAACCAAGAGCCCAAACTCTCGTTCCGCCCCCATTTTATATTGTAGCTTCACAACCTTTAATCCAATATACAAAATAGGGAAGTCTCTACTACAAAGTCACTTCTCTGAGGTATGATTGGATTGTACCGCCCCACAGCAAAAATCCCAAAACCAAGCCTCAGGCTACAATGATTCTCAACACACATTAATATCACCTTTGCAACGGCCTCCTTGTGTTATCTTTAACAAAGTGAGCATAATACATTTTATCTGCCCAACATGTGTAACAAACTACCCCAAATTTCCTTCACTTAAAAACAATTATTTATTTTGCTCACAACTCTGCAATTTATTTATTTATTTATTTATTTATTTTTCCTGAAGTTGGAAACAGGGAGGCAGTCAGACAGACTCCCGTATGCACCCGGCCAGGATCCACCTGGCATGCACAACCAGGGGGCGATGCTCTGCCCATCTGGGCCATTGCTCTGTTGCAACCTGGGCCATTCTAGCACCTGAGGCAGAGGCCATGGAGCCATCCTCAGCGCCCGGGCCAACTTTGCTCCAATGGAGCCTTGGCTGAGGGAGGGGAAGAGAGAGACAGAGAAGAAGGAGAGGGGGAGGGGTGGAGAAGCAAATGGGCACCTCTCCTGTGTGCCCTGGCTGGGAATCAAACCCAGGACTCCTGCACACCAGGCTGACGCTCTACCACTGAGCCAACCAGCCAGGGCTCACAACTCTGCAATTTAGACAGTTCAACAGGGAAGGTCCTTTCTGCTCCCTGTGGCATCAACTAGGCCAGCTCAGCTTGGGGACTGGAGGTTCCACTTCAGGTTGGCAAGTTAATTCTGGCTGTCAGCTGGGGCTAGGAGTTAGCTCAGTTCTCGCCACATAGGCCTCCCCACAGGCTGCTTGGACTTCTTCTCAACATTGTGGTTTCGTTCAAGAGTATCTGAGACAGAAAATAGAAGGTAGCAGTTTCTTAAGGTGTGAGCTCAGAAACTAGTACAACATCATTTCTACTATGTTCTAACAGTTTAAGATGTAAGGGAATGGAATTGTTATAAGGTACCAAAAAGCTGCAAAATTAATGTTGATATTCTAGGAGGAAAAGGTCAGGTTTCCTGTCTTTTCTTTGGAAAATAGAGGGAAAAGAATATAGAAATCTCCTTACAAGGTCGACTAGGGTCATTTGGTTTTAAGTTCTCTGAAAGGATTAAGGTTATCTGAGGAACTCCCTTTTGATTTCAATAAGAGACAAAATTTACATACTCCCCTACACTAATCTTGGCTCTCCCTCCCTTCCTGGAATCCTGAGATTAACATGTACCTCTAGGCAAAGGAGGAGAGATAGATACTAAAAGGATTTGTGAATGTCTTTGATTGTATTACCTTGAAAGTTTTAACGGTTTTTGTAAATCCCCTAGACAGATGTTATAATCTTGTAATAATTGTGTCATGCTGTCATGCCCCCTCAACCTGTATGTAGTCAAAGGGTATATAACCAGCCCCTGAAGTATACTTGGCGTGCATGATTTGGGCCTGCATATGCCCCGTGTCAGCCATATGTGGCCGGCATATTTAACAAATCTCCTCCTTCAATAAAACTCTTCAAACTTATCTGGACTTGGTGTCTCTATATAAACCCGATGAAGTGAGGTACAGTACTTTGCAGAATTTGGGGTGTAGTACTTTACAACAGAATATAATCCTACCTTTTGATGGGCTCTACCAATCAAGGCTCTGCAGGACTTCCAAGTACCTTAACCTTAGGTTTGTATGTCTGTTTCCGAGATCAGACGAAATTGGGCGCGTTCAGGGTGGTATGGCCGTAGACTGTATGTCTGTTAATAACACGAAAGCTAACCCAACAGTGTAACTAGACATCTATCTTATTGATATACAAAACTGTGGGAAAATATGTATCTTTAAGAATATTCATTGCACCTGACCAGGTGGTGACACAATAGATACAGCAGGGGTCAGAAACGTATGGCTCGTGAGCCAGATGTGGCTCTTTTGATGGCTGCATCTGGCTCGCAGACAAATCTTTAATTAAAAAAATAATAACGTTAAAAATATAAAACATTCTCATGTATTAAAATCTATTCATTTCCTACCGCTCATGTTCATGGTTGCAGGTGGCTGGAGCCAATTGCAGCTGTCCTCCAGGACAACAACAAATTTTTTTTTTTTTTAACAACAAATTTTTATTGGATAATATGTAACGTACACGGGTCATTGTGAGGTCAGGAAGTAAACTTCCCTTCTTTTAATCAAGTAGTCAGCTAGCTAATTGCAGAAACCCTTTTCGTTGTGGACCATAAATGGCAAAAAGCCTTTGTAGATTCGAGGCTTAGCAAAAGGCTGAGTTCTCCCCCTCCACCTCCATACTGGCTATGAAGCTGAGTATTTACACCTACTTCACTTGCTTCCTTAAATTGCTGAAAGGAATTTACATGCACTTCCGCTTACTCTTTCTTTGTTTAGATGTTGGTTGATTTCATTTATGTATGGTAGGGGGATTCCTGTTTATGCCTTGGGAGAGTTCCTGCTTTAGCGTCAGATGTGTAACTTTGTAACAAGGACTTCCTTGATTTGCATATGGCTATATAATAAAGCAAACTGGGGCTATGGGGCACTCGGATATTGCCATCAGCATTTGAAGAGTCCTCCTGGTCCCGTTTTTTCTTTTTTTTTTTTTAACTTTATGTTGGGCAGATAAAATATATTATGCTCACTTTGTTAAAGACGGCACTGCCCACGTGAGGCCATCGCCCAGGTGATATTAATGTGTGTTGAGAATCCTTGTAACCTGGGGCTTGGTTTTGGGATTAAGCCTTTCCCTCCCTTTTTGATGTGGGGTGGTACAATCCAATCATGCCTCAGAGAAGTGACTGTATTAGAGACTTCCCTGTTTTGTATATTGGATTAGAGATTGTGAAGCTACAATATAAAATGGGGATGGAACGAGAGTTTGGGCTCTTGGTTCCTGAGATTATCATTAGAAGAGAGAGCAGAGGAGAGCAGAGAAAGGCCACGTGGAGGAGGCCAGGAGAAGCAGCCAAGATGGTGGAGTGCTGAGTGAGATGCCAGTTTGTGTAGAGTTTGTATCTGGGATAAGGAAGGAGATGGGGAACAGAGATGAATAAGTCTGGTGAGCTAGAAACCTTTGATTCTAGGAAACTCAGATAAGTTAGTAGCTTTGTGAGCACTGAATGTGAGTGGGTTTTGGAGCCCAGTGTGTATTTTTACTTGCCCTCTGGGTGCAAGCTAGAATTAAAGACTATGGCCCATCAGTTTTTGGCTCCGCTGTTTCTTTACCGACTGTCCGAATCCAATGCGAACCTGCATGGGCTGGGCTGCTGTGATAGCTGCCCTGGCCGTGGCTTCTGGCTTTACACTTTAAAAAAAAAATTTTTTTTTTACTTTTATTAATTTTTAGAGAGGAGAGAGAGTGAAAGAGAGAGAGAGAGAGAGAGAAGGGGGAGGGAGGAGCAGGAAACATCAACTCCCATGTGTGCCTTGACCAGGCAAGCCCAGGGTTTTGAACCAGTGACCTCAACATTCCAGGTCGACATTTATCCACTGCGCCACCACAGGTCAGGCCCCGTTTTTTCTTAATAAGTGTGTTTCCTTAATTCCACACTGTTATTAGGAGCCATGCTGGTCCACGGCAATTTTGATGAAGAAGATGGCTAAAAGAAAAAAAGATGAGGAGTATCGTACCTTTCAGCAGGAATGAACAGAGAAATTTGCCTTTGTGAATAGAGCAGGTTCCGCAGTGTGTCTAATATGCAATGATAAAATTGCATCAATGAAACGGTCAAATATAAAGCGGCACTTCGACACACGCCATACTACATTTGCATCGAAATATCCAGCGGGGGACAGCAGGAAGAAAGCATGTCAAGAGCTACTGTGCAGAGTGCAAGCTAGTCAGCAGCAACTCCATGTTTGGACCCAACAAGGTGACTGGAATGCGGCTAGCTTTGCTGGTGCTTTAGCAATTGTGAGAAACGGAAAGCCATTCACAGATGGGGAGTATGCCAAAACATTCATGCTTGATGTTTCCGATGAACTTTTTTTTTTGTATTTTTCTGAAGCTGGAAATGGGGAGAGACAGTCAGACAGACTCCCGCTTGCACCCGACCGGGATCCACCAGGCACGCCCACCAGGGGCGACGCTCTGCCCACCAGGGGGCGATGCTCTGCCCCTCCAGGGCGTTGCTGTGTTGCAACCAGAGCCACTCTAGCGCCTGAGGCAGAGGCCAAGGAGCCATCCCCAGCGCCCGGGCCATCTTTGCTCCAATGGAGCCTTGGCTGCGGGAGGGGAAGAGAGAGACAGAGAGGAAGGAGGGGGTGGGGGTTGGAGAAGCAAATGGGCGCTTCTCCTATGTGCCCTGGCCGGGAATCGAACCCGGGTCCCCCGCACGCCAGGCCGACGCTCTACCGCTGAGCCAACCGGCCAGGGCTCGGATGAACTTTTTGACGACTTTTCAGATAAAGACAAGATAATCAAATGAATAAAAGACACGCCTCTGTCTGCAAGAACTGTTCATGATCATACCATCAAGATGGCAAATCAAATTGAGGCAACACAAGTGAAGGACATAAATGCAGCAGCATTCTTTTCTCTCGCTTTGGATGAGTCAACAGACATAAGTCATTTATTCCAGTTCAGCGTGATTGCAAGGTATGCTGTCAGTGACACATTATCACACTATGTGAGGAAAGTCTTGCTGTTTTGCCTATGAAAGAGACAACAAGAGGGGAGGATTTATTCAAGTCTTTCACTGAGTTCGCTAAAGAAAAAAATCTACCGATGGATAAACTTATTTCGGTGTGTACTGATGGTGGGGAAAAACAGAGGATTCCTAGCGCTTCTTCATGAACATGAAAAGAGACCCATCCTAAGTTTTCACTGCATCCTACATCAGGAGGCGCTTTGTGCTCAGTTATGTGGCGAGCAGCTTGGTGAGGTGATGTCGCTGGTCATTCGGGTGGTCAACTTTATTGTTGCCCGAGCTTTAAATGATTGCCAGTTTAAAACACTGCTGGATGAAGTTGGGAATAATTATCCTGGTCTGCTTCTGCACAGCAATGTGCGTTGGTTGTCAAGAGGGAAGGTGCTCAGCCATTTCGCAGCTTGTCTGAGCGAAATCCGGATTTTTTTTTTATTTATTTTTTTGTATTTACAGAGACAGAGAGAGAGTCAGAGAGAGGGACAGAGAGACAGGAATGAAGAGAGATGAGAAGCATCAATCATTAGTTTTTCATTGTGACATCTTAGTTGTTCATTGATTGCTTTCTCATATGCGCCTTGACCGTGGGGCTACAGCAGAGCAAGTAACCCCTTGCTTGAGCCAGCGACCTTGGGTCCAAGCTGGTGAGCTCAGCTCAAACCAGATGAGCCCGCACTCAAGCTGGTGACCTCGGGGTCTCGAACCTGGGTCCTCCACATCCCAGTCCAACACTCTATCCACTGTGCCACCGCCTAGTCAGGCGAAATCCGGACTTTTCTTGAAATGGAAAACATCGAGCATCCTGAGTTAGCTAACACTGAGTGGCTCCTGAAGTTCTACTATCTTGTGGACATGACTGAACATCTGAACCATCTCAATGTGAAAATGCAAGGCGTTGGAAATACAGTCTTATCCCTTCAACAAGCAGTGGTTGCTTTTGAAAACAAGCTGGAACTCTTCATCATGGACATTGAAACAGGTCATTTACCGCACTTGAAAAACTAGGAGAGTTTAAAGATTCATGCACCACAAGTGACCCTGTTTAACATCTCGATCTCCAGCAGCTAGCGTGCTTCACATCTAATCTCCTGCAGTCATTCAAAGTGCACTTTGGAGAATTTCATGAGCGCGCTCGTCTTTTTAAGCTCATCACCCATCCACACGAGTGTGCAGTGGACAGCACCGACCTGAGTTACATCTCCGGGGTCTCTGTCAGAGATTTTGAACTACAAGCTGCTGACCTGAAGGCCTCAGATATGTTGGTGAATGAGTTCAAGTCACTGAATGAAGATTTTGAAAGACTTGCACAACAGCAAGCAGAGTTGGCGAGCAAACACAAGTGGGGAGAAATGAAAAAACTTCAACCCACGGACCAGCTGATTGTCAAAACTTGAAATGTGCCTGACCTGTGGTGGCACAGTGGATAAAGCATCAACCTGGAAACGCTGAGGTTGCTGGTTCAAAACCCTGGGCTTGCCTGGTCAAGGCACATATGGGAGTTGATGCTTCCTGCTCATCCCCCCTTCTCTCTCTCTTTCTCTCTCTCTCCCCCCTCTCTATAATGAATAAATAAAATCTTTTTTAAAAAACAAACTAAAACTTGGAACGCGCTTCCCATCACATACCACACACTATAGCGTGTGAGTATTGCTGTACTGACAATGTTTGGCTCTACATATGCATGTGAGCAGTCTTTCTCACATCTAAAGAACATTAAGACCAACCTACAATCATGTTTAACAGATGGAAGTCTCAATGCCTGCATGAAGCTTAACCTCACCACGTATCAACCAGACTACAAAGCCATCAGCAAAACCGTGCAGCACCAGAAGTCGCATTATTGGTAAGAAGTACTTTATTCATCATTGGTTAGCAACAGCATAACAACGTTATTAAAAAGAATTCAGAGACTTATTGTACTTTAAAAGTGTTGGTCTTACAAAAAATGCACACATTTACTTGTATTTAGTGTTAAACATATTGTATGGCTCTCACAGAATTACATTTTAAAATATGTGGTGTTCATGGCTCTCTCAGCCAAAAATGTTCCTGACCCCTGAGATAGAGCATTGACCTAGAATGCTGAGAACCGAGGTTCAAAACCTCAAGGTCACTGGTTTGAACACAGGCTCACCAGCTTGAGTGCGGGGTTGCCAGGTAGAATGTGGGATCATAGACGTGACCTCATGGTCACTGGCTTAAGCCCAAAGATTGCTGGCTTGAGCCCAAGGGCTCTGGCTTAGCAAGGAGTCACTGGCTCAGCTGGAGTCCCCCGGTCAAGGCACATATGAGAAAGTAATCAATGAACAACTAAAGTGCAGCTTATCCAGCTTGAGTGTGGGCTCACCACTTGAACGTGGGGTCATGAGTTTAGAGCATGGGATCATAAACATGACCTCATGGTCAATGGCTTGAGCCCAAAGGTCGCTGTCTTGAGCAAGGGGCCACTGGCTCAGCTGGAGCCCCCTGGTCAAGGCATGTTTGAGAAAGCAATCAATCAACAATTAAAGTGTGCTGCAACTATGAGTTGAGAGTTTATGCTATTCATCTCTCTCCCTTTCTTTCTGTCTGTTCTTGCCTGCCACCCTAATATATATATATATGTATATATATTATATAAAATATTCATTGCGATATTATTTATATTAACAAAAGATTAGATGCATGTGTTCATCAGAGGGAAACCAGTGAAATAAATTATGTTCCATTATATAATGGAAAATCATGCAGCCTTGAAAAAGGAACAAGAGCCCTGGTCTGGTGGTTCAGTGGATAAAGTGTTGACCCAGCATGCCAGAGGTCATGGGTTGGACCCCAGGGTGGCATACACCAGAAGCAGTCAATAAGTACACAACTAAATGGAACAACTAAGTGAAACAAATTGATACTTCTATCTCTTCGCACCCCTTCCTCCCTCTCTTTCTCTCTCAATCAATGGAAAATTTAAAAAATATTTTTTTAAGTAAAACAAAGTAGTTTATCCTTCTAAGGAAGATTCATAATATATTATAAAGTGAAAAAGGCAAGCAATTTTAAAAACAGGTGGTGAGAGGTTAGGGGATAACAGGAAAGGAGAAGAAAATATATACCTGTTTATTTGTATACTAGTAGACTATCTCTGAAAAGCAACACAAGAAATTTTTAACGTTGGTTGCGTCTGAGATGGAGAACTGTTGGCTGGGGACAGGTGGTGAAGACTTTTATACATTTTGCATTTTGAAGTTTTGTGAACTTAGAAAATTTTAAAAATTAATTTTATTATATACTTATTTATTTATTCAGAGAATTGAGAACTAGTAGAGATCTCAAAAAATTTGGCACCAGATAAATCTGCAACCTTGATATAGTAGTACAATGCTCTAACCAACTGAGCTACCCAACCAGGGCCCTCAACGGCCCTAATTCTTAATCCCTACTCAAATACTAATTTAGTTACTATTCAACTATTGTGGCTTCTCTGTGCTATTCAAATTTTTCTTTAAATGCAGATTTCCAATTAGCTTATGATATTTTTCTTTCTTTCCTTATTTTTTTAATTTATTTTTTATTATTTTGGCTTATGCTATTTTAGGAAGGATCAAACCTATATGGAAGGATTATTGACCAGGTTTTCATATTCCCTTCCATTAACACTTTCCTATGTTAGCTTTTGAAAGAAAATACTCCTTTCTTTCCAGAGAGAGCATGGAATTGAGAAAAGAGAAGCAAGTTTCAAACCAGGAGACTTGACCTTTGAATTTCCACTTTTACCATTTACTGACTGAGTGGTCTTTCATATATTCATCTATTCAAAAAAATATTTGTTGCGCCTACTCTGTACCAGGCACTGTCCTTTGCACTGGGGATAGAATAGTGAGCAAAACAAAGCTCCTACTCTTATGGAGTTTATATTCTGGTTTTTTTGTTTGTTTGTTTTGTGACAGAGACAGAGAGACAGATAGCGACAGACACACAGGAAGAGAGAGAGATGAGAAGCATCAATTCTTTGTTGTGGCTCCTTAGTTGCTCGTTGATTGCTTTCTCATATTTGCCTTGACCAGGGGGATACAGCAGAGCGAGTGACACCTTGCTCAAGCCAGCAACCTTGGGCTTCAAGCCAGTGACTTTTGGGCTCAAGCCAGTGACCATGAAGTCATGTCTATGATCTCACACTCAAGCCAGTGACCCAGCTCTCAAGCTGGTGAGCCTGCACTCAAGCCAGATGAGCCTGTGCTCAAGTCGGCAACCTGGGGGTTTCGAACCTGGGTCCTCTGCATCCCAGTTTGATGCTCTATCCACTGTACCACCACCTGGTCAGGCATGGAGTTTATATTCGAATGGGGAGAGACCATCAATAAACAAAATGAATAAGTATTGTATATGTCATCTTAAATGGTCATAAGTGCTATGGAGAAAAACAAAGAAGGATATGGAGTATGGGAACAGGGGGTACAATTTTATTTTACTATTATTTTTTTATAACCCTACCTCTGCAGCACGCCCAGGTAGCATAATTTTAAATAGAATCAAGAACATCTCTCTTGACAAGGCCACATTGTAACGGTGACAGTTGAGGCAAGACTCTAAGGATATAAGTGAGTAGTTACATGAATTTCTGGGAAAGAGGAAACAGCAAGTGCAAATGCTCTGAGGTGATGAGTGGCCTTGATGAAGAGCAGCCAGGAGCTCGATGGGCTGAAGGGGAGTAAACAGGAGAGCAGAGCAGAGAGTTCAGAGAGGGGAGTAGGTCAGCCAGAGAGAAGGCTGGACAGTGACCTGTGACTGAGTGAATTGATTTCTGACAATTATAACACTAGGTTTAAATAATGTAACATAGATGGAAAGTGCCTGCCAAAAATTATGATCTGAACAGATGGAAGTAAGTTTAATTGTCTGCAAGTCTTTGTGGCTGTTTTTCAGTTAGGGGAATTATTTTTACCTAATGATTTACTCCCTATGATTAGAGAGATGTCTGTTCTGAATCATCTTTACAAAGACAAAAAAACATGTAGCTATTGTCAAGTAAGGTGTTGGCCCATATCCCAGAGTTGATTTTTTTATATCTAAAAGGTATCTGCAGCCTGTCCTGTGGTGGCGCAGTGGATAAAGCATTGACCTGGAATGCTGAGGTCGCTGGTTCGAAACCCTGGGCTTGCCCAGTCAAGGCACATATGGGAGTTGAAGCTTCCTGCTCCTCCCCCCTTCTCTCTCTCTCTCTCTCAATCTCTCTCTCTCTCCTCTAAAATGAATAAATAAATAAATAAAATAAAAATAAATAAAAGGCATCTGCAGATTATAAACTTAGACATCTGTGGCAGAGAGAAGCTGCTGGGACACTCCCCTGTAATAGAAGCTAAAGGTGAAGAGGTGAGAGGAACAGCGGCTGGAGGTCACTGGGGAGTGACACAGACTGATTTAGTTGATTCAGCAGAACATTTAATCAATTTGAACATCTGATAGATTAATTCTCTGCAGCATGGGCTGAACACCTTATCTAAGACCAAAGTTTCCAAACTATAGCATTGCATAGCCAAAACGGGTTTTTCTCTACCAGTCTTCCTATTTATTTACTGAGAGCTATCAGTTTTAGTTCAAGTAAAGGGACTGAGGCAACCTGACCCTTCAGAAGCCAATCAAGAGACATCTGTCTGAGAACAAAGGTGAAAGAAAACCAATGCAGAAGCCTGTTCCCAACTCCAGATTCTAAAGGTCACACCACTGCTTCCAGTTGCTTCCTCCAGAAGCCCTTTTTTCCTGGCTTACAGTAGAGCCTTGCTGTTTGTTCTAGCAACTGATAGAAACCCAGGTGGATTGAATTTATTTTGCTATCATCAATCCATCAATTTCAGGTCTGTTAAATATTAATGCCTCAGTCCAAGATGACCTAAGGTTCTCTAAGAAGTATCCAGGTAACACAATTCAACTACATCAGCAACTAGAACTAACCTAACACACACACACTCACACAGAGCTATACTGACAGAGGATAAACTAAAATTATAGTTGTGTTAGGGTTATGAGATTATTTTATCCTGTTTTTCAAAATATCGCTTTTAAAATTTAAGAAATTCATATGGGGTTTTAGCAAACATGGATTACCAAGAAGTACTGTGTGATTAATTTTTGTTTTCAAACTCCAAAAAACCTATTCTATAAAGGAGATTAATTTTTTTAAAAAATTCAGTGTGTCAACATAATGCAGCCATTAAGATATGTTATTGAAGGCCCTGGGATCAGTTAGTTCAGTTGGTTAGAGTGTCATCCAGAAACAACAAGGTTGCAGGTTCGATCCCGGTCAAGGCACATATGGGAAGTAACCAAAGAATGCACAACTGAGTAGAACATCAAATGAATGATTCCCCCTCTCTCTGTCTCTCTCCTTACCTCTCTGTTTCTATAAAAATCAATCAATTAAGCCTGACCAGGCAGTGGCGCAGTGGATAGAGCGTTGGACTGGGATGCAAAGGACCCAGGTTCGAGACCCTGAGGTCGCCAGCATAAGCGCAGGCTTATCTGGTTTGACCAAACCTCACCAGCTTGAGCCCAAGGTCGCTGGCTTGAGCAAGGGGTTACTTGGTCTGCTGTAGCCCCACGGTCAAGGCACATATGAGAAAGCAATCAATGAACAACTAAGGTGTCGCAATGAAAAACTGATGATTGATGCTTCTCATCTCTCTCCGTTCCTGTCTGTCTGTCCCTCTCTCTGTATCTGTAAAAAAAATAAATAAATAAAATCAATCAATTGAAAAAGAAGAAGAAAAAAAAGATAGGTTTTAGAAGACCAGTGAATAATTGAGAGAATGTTCACGATATAGTATGAAGTAATTTCATGATATAAATGTGAAGTAAAGCCCTGGCCAGATAGGTCGGTTGGTTAAAGCGTCATCCCAAAGCGCAGAAGTTGCCAGTTGAATCCCTAGTCAGGGATCTCTGTCTCTGTCTCTCTCACGCAAAAGAAAAAAAAGAAAAAGAATCAACCAATGAATGCATAAATAAGTGGAACAACAAATCATCAATGTTTCTCTCTCTCCCTTCTCTTCTTTCTAAAATCAGTAAGTAAATTTTAAAAAAATTTTAAATGAGTACTGTACAATGCCATTAAATAAATATTTTTATACATACCAAATATATATGAAAATGACTAACATAGTAACATTATTTATTCTTAGAAGATTAAATTATAGCTGGTTTTAATTTTCTTTGCACTGATTTACATTTACAAAAATTTTTATTTCAATTTTGTATTAATTAAAATTATTTTAATTTTGTATTAATTAAAATTCAGCTGCCTAATATTTCTAAAAATCAAATTAATTTTCCAATTATAAACACAAATAAAGCAAGTGAGCTATCTTCTTTCTCTCCTTCAGAAAATGGCTTGAGAAAAGCACACAACCATGAAGATTTTGTGCCACTGCAATTTAATAATGGTGAGCATTTCCTCTGTGCTATGTACTGTGTCAGTATTTTGCCTGTATCACCTCACCTAATCTGTACAACCCTCTGAGGAAGTTCCCATTAGGGGGCTCATGTTAGAGATGAGGAAACTGAGGAGCAGAGAAGGTAAGTAAACTGACCAAGACCACAAAGTTGGGAAGAGGCACAGACTTGGGCTGTGGGGTTCCAAAACCTGAGGTCTCACTACTATCGGATACCTCACTACTGGTCTCTATATCTGGGCAGCCCTGGTCACCTCCTCATCCATCGCCTTCAGTAGCTGTGGTAAGTTCTCGTTCTATCCTCAAAACTCACTCTTAGCAGCTGACCTGATTTCAGAGAAAAGGAGAACCCTTTCAGCTTCCTGCATCCTTCTTTGACTTATCCACTCTCTCTTAAAAGGAGGAGCCTTATATGATTGCAATATTTGGGATATACTTCTACTAACAAAGTTATTTTTTATCTAAAATTCAAATGTCCTATCTTGGGCATCCTTACTTAGAGAAGACTCTCAGTTATCTTTCATCCTAAGAAAACATACCAAAATAATCATGATTGCTCATCCCTTGCCAACAAGAAATCACCTTGCCGAAGATGCCTATTATGCCTACCTATACTCCCTCCCAAGGAAAACTGTGTGACAACAAGACCTCCATCTGCTGGCCTGGCCTGTGGGGGCGCAGTAAATACAGCACAGACCTTGAACACTGAGGTCACCAGTTTGCAAACCCTGGGCTTGTCTGGTCAAGGCACATAAGACAAAAAAATCAATGAACATCTAAAGTGAAGCAACTGTGAGCCTCTCACCTCCCCTCTCTCTGAAAAACCAATAAATAAAATCATTAGAAAAAATACATCTCCTATTGTCCTTGATTGTTTTTGAACCTGTCAGGATCTGGCCTCCATAGCTGATTGGAGACGGGTCTGTGCAATTACTATAACCTCCACTTCTGACCTCAGAACCTGTCCACAGCCTGACTAGTGATGGTGCAGTGGATAGAGCATCAACCTGGGATGCTAAGGTCCCAGGTATGAAACTCAGAGATTGCTGGCCTGAGAGTGGGCTTACCAACTTATGTGTAGGATCATAGGCATGATCCCGTGGTCACTGGCTTGAGCCCAAGGTGAATGGTTTGAGCAAGGGGTCACTGGCTCAACTGGAGTCCCTCCCCTACCCCCCAGTCAAGGCACCTATGAGAAGCAATCAATGAAAAATTAAAGTGATGCAACTACGAGTTGATGCTTCTCATCTCTCTCCCTCCCTGTCTCTCTCTCTTGCTTAAAAAAAAAAAGAAAAGAAGAAGAAGAAGAAAGAAATAAACTGTTCACTTCTGGAAAGAAACCCAAAACACTAATTCAAAAGAATATATGCTCCCTTATGTTCATTGCAGCATTATTTACAATAGCCAAAATTTGGAACCAGCCCAAGTGCCCATCAGTAGATGAGTGGATAAACAAAAATTGTGGTGAGCCCTGGCCGGTTGGCTCAGTGGTAGAGTGTCGGCCTGGTGTGCAGGAGTCCTGGGTTCAATTTCCGGCCAGGGCACACAGGAGAAGCGCCCATCTGCTTCTCCACCCCTCCCTCTCTCCTCCCTCTCTGTCTCTTTCTTCCCCTCCCATAGCCAAGGCTCCATTGGAGCAAAGCTGGTTTGGGCTCTGGGGATGGCTCTATGGCCTCTGCCTCAGGAGCTAGAATGGCTCTGGTTGCAACAGAGCTACGCCCCAGATGGGCAGAGCATCGCCCCCTGGTGGGCATGCCGGGTGGATCTGGTCAGGCGCATGCAGGAGTCTGTCTGACTGCCTCCCCATTTCCAACTTCAGAAAATACAAAAAAAAAAATTGTGGTGCATTTACCCAATAGAATATTACTCAGCTATCAAAAAGAAGGCATTCTTACCTTGACAGAATGGATGGATCTGAAGATTATTATGCTAAGTGAAATAAACCAGTCAGAGAAAGACAAGTACCATATGATTTCACTCATGTGTGGAATCTACTGAACAAAATAAACTAACAAACAAAATAGAAACACACTCATAGATATAGAGAATAGACTGACAGCTGTTAGGGGGGAGGGGGCTTGAGAGGCTAAATGAGAAAAAATGAAGGGAGTAAGGAAAAGAAAACACCTCAGACACATTCAACAGTATGGTGATTACCAGAGGAAAAAGGGGGGTAGGGGCAGGTAGAAGAGGGTAAAGGTGGATAAATGATGGGGTGGTGAACACACATTATGATACACAGAAAATATAGAATTATACACATAAAACATAATTTTTTTAACCACTATCACCCCAATAAATTCAATTTTTAAAAATTTAAAAAATATTTTAAATCTACAGGTCTCAGGATTTAAGCTCTTATTAAAATTGGCTCAAAAAATAAAATATTTTCCTTTTCAGAGGGCACTATTTTACTATTTGCTCTTATGATACTCATACAGCAATGTAACAGAAACAATATCTATTCAACAGAAAACAAAGGGACCATCTAGCCATGGCCTTGTTGGTTGGAACAATAAAGATGAGAAGCATGTATTTTTATTCCACCAGATAATCCCTCTTGTCTCTTTGCATTTTACATTTATTTATTTATTTAATTTTAGAGAGAGAGGAAGGGAGAGAGAGAAACATCAATTTGCTGTTCCACCCATTTATACATTTATTGGTTGATTCTTTGTATGTTCCCTGATTGGTGATCGAATCCACAACCTTAGCATTTCAGGACAACGCTCTAACCAACTGTGCTACCCAGCCAGGGTGCATTTTATATTTGAATTTAGACTGTACTTAAATGTTAGCCTGATTCAACAACTACAGTCTCATAGATCCATCTGAATCTCTCTCAAGAATATGTTTTTATCACAATCCTTCTTAAAGCTTTGGTGGCTTCTGGCTGCCTAATCCAAATTCCTCAACCCTATGGATTTATATAGCAGCTGATTCCAATCTGTTTTTCTGATTTTATCTTTCAGTAATCTCTTCTACTGTAACTGAATTTGCCTCTGGTATTTTATTCACAGAAATGCTTAATTCAAGCCCTACTTTCTTTGGCAAACTCCTCAGGTCTTTCCTATCAGAAAAGAGTTTTGGATCTCTCCTCCAAATTTCTTTGAATGACATTAACACTCTGCATCTTTCTTTGGCCCTTATCATTTTCTAGCTTGTATTATTAACACCCTTTATGTTTGTGTGCAGAATCAAACCCACAACCTTGGTTTATCTGGACACACTAACCAACTGAGCTACCCAGGTAGAGCCAATAGAGTTGTATCTTATTGGTCACACCACATAAGAAGGTTGTGTCTGATTGGTTAATTCTTGGTATCAGAACTCCTTATGTGCAAGTAGAGGCACCAGATTTTTAAAGAGTCACTTTGGAGTGCTCACTCGGGCCACACATATACTAAAATAGAAATGATACAGAGAAGATTACCATGGACCCGGAGCAAGGATGACATTCAAATCTGTGAAGTGGTCCTTATTTATTTACTTATTTATTTTGAAGCTGTTAGGCAGATAAAATATATTGTGCTCACTTTGTTAAAGATGGCGCTGCCCACGTGGAAGCCCAGGTGATATTAGTTGCCCTTCTTGCTTGAGATGGGCATGATTATATTAATGTGTGTTGGGGGAGGGCTTTCGCGCCAAAAGATTTTAAAAGGAGAGATCACGTTGTTCCGGGGGAAGTCGGATTACTTTCTAGAAGAAGAGCAGAGAGGAGAGCAGATAAAGGCCACGTGGAGGGGAAGAAAGGCAGCCAACATGGCAGAGTGCTGAGGGAGAAGCCAGTTTGTGCAGAGTTTGTGCAGGGAGAAGGAGATGGGGAACAGAGGTGAATAAGGCTGGTGAGCTAGAAACCTTTGATTCTAGGAAACTCGGATAAGTCAGTAGCTTTGTGAGCACTGCATGAGTAGGTTTTGGAGCCCAGTATGTGTTTTTACTTGCCCGCCAGGTGCAAGCTAGGATTAAAGGTAATGGCCCACCAGTTCCTGGCTCCGTTGTTTCATTACCATCTGTCCAAATCTAATGCTAACCTGCATCAGGTGGCTGTGATGGTGGCCATGGCTACTGGTTTTACAGAAGCATTCCATTTTTTTTTTTAAAAAGTCACTTTGGAGGAAAAACAGTAGCTAATTACTATTTTTATTATTGTTGATGTAAGTCTAAATTATACCAGCCTAGCCATATATTGATAGCTCAGTTTGTTAGGGCGTTGTCCGAGGCACAGAAGTTGCCAATTCTGTTCCCTGTCAGGGTACATGCAGGAACAGACCAGTGTTCCTTTGCTCTACCATTCTCTCTCTCTAAAATCAATAAATAAAAATAAAAAATTATAGCTATTTTTGTCAGATCAGCAAAAATTTTTTTTTGCTGTGCTGCAGAATTTTAATGATTAATTTATGTGTGCCATCAGATGAAAAAGGTTGAAAACTGCTGCTCCAAGGGACTGAAATCATGTTAACCAAAAGCTCCCAAGGATGATTTATTTCGCAGTGGGAGTGACCATAGTGTAGGCTGTTTTCCTTCTGATGAAAACTAAATTATGGATGAGAAATTTCTGTCAATGTAAGAAACTCTGAAACCTGTAGAGAATTTTATTAAGAGTTTATTTGAGCCAAACTGATGATATATGTGGGGAACAAGATCTCAAATGCTCCCAAGAATAACAGTTTTACATTTTTTTAAAATATATTTGAAATTAAAGAGCAAATATAAGGAAGATTACATGGAGATGGGAGGAAGTCAGGTGGAGATTGGATAACAGGATAGTTAACAAGATTATGTGCTCTCTTGAGGATGGCTTCTTTCATTCATTCATTTTTTGTTTCTTTATCTTAACTTGAATTTATGGGCTTATTTTACAAGTATGTTAACTTAGATGTCCAGTAACAATAGACAAGGCTTATTAAAAGCCAAAATAAATCTTTTACTAAAGAAGTTATATGTCACCTGACCAGGCAGTGGTGAAGTGGATAGAGCATTGCCCTGGGACACAGAGAACCCAGGCTCGAAACCCCGAGGTCGCCAGCTTGAGCCCTGGTCATCCAGCTTGAGCGTGGGCTCACCAGATTGAGCACGGAGTCGCTGGCTTGAGCATGTGATCATAAACATGATCCCAAGGTTGCTAGCTTGAGCCCAAGGTTGCTGGCTTGAACAAGGGGTCTCTGGCTCAGCTGCAGTCACCCAGTCAAGGCACATATGAGAAAGCAATCAATAAATAACTAAGGTGCCTCAAAGAAGAATTGATGCTTCTCATCTCTCTCCCTTCCTATCTGTCCCTCTCTCTGTCTCACTAAAAAAAAATTAAATTTAAATTTAAAAAAAAGGTCACCCTGTGAGGTTACTTTCCATAGAACCCGTTTTTTTTTTTTTTCATCCACAGTTCCTAGTAAGCAGAAACAAGGGGAAAAAGAGGAGGAAGGGGATGAACTCTATATCCATGTATTCATGTTCTATTGCTGTTATAACACATTACCACAAACTGTGATTAGCAGCAACACAGACTTACTATTTTATAATTCTATAGGTTAGAAATGTGACACAGGACTCACAGGAGGACTAAAACCAAGATGTTGGGTGCATGGTTCAGTAGCACATGTACATACAAAAGAAAGAAAAGAAAAGATGTCGGCAGGGCTCTATTCCCCTTTGGAGACTCTAGGGGAGAATCTGTCTGCCTTTGCTATCTTCTAGAGGTGACTATTTCTGGTGTCCTGGTCCCCTTCTTTCATCTTCAAAGCCAGAAATGTCAGGTTTAATCTCCCTCTCCCACTTTAAAAAATTCTTGTGATTATGTTGAACTCACCCAAATAAATTCAGGATAATCTTCACATCTTGAGGTTCTTAAACACATCTGCAAAGCATTTTTGCCATGTAAATGAACATATCTGCACATGTTGGGATTAGGACATAAAAGCTTTGGGAGGTCATTATTCTCCCTGTCACAATCAAATTTCTGAAAAGATAACATTTGAAACATATATTAGGTGTACATTTTAACATTTGTGTAAAATAGGTAATGGGTTTTTTATTCCCAAATTTTGACTCTCATCAGATTATAATATTGCAGGAATCGAAGGAGGACAAAAAAACACCCAGACAACTTAATGAAGGCAGTGGGACAGGGGTCGGGAAGCTTTTTGGCTGAGAGAGCCATGAACACCACATATTTTAAAATGCAATTCCCTGAGAGCCATACAACGACCTGTGTACCTTATGCATTATCCAATAAAAATTTGCTGTTGAACCAGAGGTCAACTGTGATTGGCTCCAGCCACCCGTAACCATGAACATGAGTGGTAGGAAATGAATGGATTGTGATATATGAGAATGTTTTATATTTTTAACGTTATTATTTTTTTTTAAAGATTTGTCTGTGAGCCTGATGCAGCCATCAAAAGAGCCACATCTGGCTCACGAGCCATAGGTTCCTGACCCCTGCAGTAGGATTTATTAAAGCCAACGGGGCATGTGGGACTTGTAGCTCCAAAACACGGGCTCCCCGAAATTGTTTTTCTTACAGGTTATATCTAAACAATGGGCATGTGATTTCTTTGCTTAAGGTTTCCCAGGACTCAAGGATAGGGGAGGGAAAGTTTCAGTGGAGTCAGCAAGGGGGGAGGAGTTTCTAGATCACTGGCCATAGTTACATACAGATCCTGCTATTCTTGCTTTGTACTGTAACTATGGGATATAGTTAATTTATTGCTGGCTGACTTGGTCACCCCTACTGGCTCCTTTCCCTTGTATTCTTTTTGTTTCTTCCTTCTCAAGTAAGAGGGGTCTGCCCCTCTTTCCTCAATAAAGTGATGGGAAACTAATTAACAATCATTGGTGGCCCTGGCCAGTTGGCTCAGTGGTAGAGCATTGGCCCGGCAGTGGAAGTCCCGGGTTCAATTCCCAGTCAGGGTACACAGGAGAAGTGCCCATCTGCTTCTCCATCTCTTACCCTTCTCTTTCTCACACTCTCTCTCTCTCTCTCTCTCTCTTCCCCTCCTGCTACCATGGCTCAATTTGAGCAAGTTGACCCCAAGCATTGAGGATGGCTTCATGGCCTTGCCTCAGGCACTGAAATAGCTTGGTTGCTGAGCAATGGAGCAGCAGCCCCAGATGGACAGTGCATCACCCTGTAGGGGGCTTGCCAGGTGGGTCCCAGTAGGGGAGCATGCGGGAGTCTATCGTTCTGCCTCCCGGCCTCTAAGTAAAAAAAAGAATAAAAAAAAAACCTTCATGAGGGCGCCTTCTGTGGTACCCATAATATCACAAAAATCTTGTTCTCGGGCCATGTGGCCTCTCCTAATGTACAATGACATTGTGCTCTGTTGGAGTTTGGGCATTTCTGCCCAGGCAGGTCACCTTGGGATCTAGTCACTCTAGATGGCCCAAAACACTCTGAGGTCTTGACCCCTCCCTGGGCTCCCAAATAATTAATAAAGTTCCTGGTACTCCAGAACTCTCCACTGTCTAGGAGTATCTCCACTGTTCCCCACCCTTACTCCATTACTCTCTCAGTCTTCTCTATCTTTCTTCCCTCCTCTAGACTGGGCTTACACTTTCCTCACTTTATTGAGGAAAGAGGGGCAGACCCCTCTTACTTGAGAAGGAAGAAACAAAAAGAATACAACGGAAAGGAGCCAGTAGGGGTGACCAAGTCAGCCAGCAATAAATTAACTATATCCCATAGTTACAGTACAAAGCAAGAATAACAGGATCTGTATGTAACTATGGCCAGTGATCTAGAAACTCCTCCCCCCTTGCTGACTCCACTGAAACTTTCCCTCCCCTATCCTTGAGTCCTGGGAAACCTTAAGCAAAGAGATCACATGCCCATTGTTTAGATATAACCTGAAGAGCATTTGGCTTTAAACTGCTTTTGGCTTTCTCTCTTGCAAAAAATCCCAAGAAAGGAATTACAAAAGACTTCGACACAAAAGACCTGTGTAGTGAACATACTCTCAAAATCACCTGGGCTCATGCTGTGAAATTTTTCCTCTACGAAGTCAAGAACTCTCACATTACCGACTGGCCCTAGGCAGACCAGAGGACCAGGTCCCCTGTCCAGTAACCCAAACATTATTACAATCTAGTTCTAGAACTTCCATCACCCCAAATGAAAGTCCTATAGCCATTATCTATAAAAAGAAGAGTTTATTTGAGCCAAATTGCTGACATGTGCCAGGGAGCAAGAGCTTAAATGCTCCATAAAACAACAGTTTTGCAGGTTTTTTTACACATTTGAAATTAAGGAGGAGAGGCCCTGGCCAGTCTGGGCACATACAGGAAGAGATTGATGTGTCTATCTCTCCCTTCCCCTCTCCCTAAAATCAATAAAATTTTTAAAAAGAAAATTATGGAGAAATAAGGAAGATTTTAGGAATGTAGAAGAAAGTAAGGTGGATTGCACAAAATAGATTATACAGAATAGTCAACAAGATTATGTGCTTTCTTAAAAGTGTCAATGCCTTCTGGGGAGGGGTGTTATTTTTGACATTTCAAAGGTGTTTTAACCTAGATGCAAAAGAACAATGGATAAAGCTGGCTTAAAACCTTTCACTAAAGAATTATAGGCCTGGGACATGACTACCCACCATGAGCTAACCAGTTAGGAATTTATGGTCAGATCACACTGAGAGGTTAATTTCCATAAAATCTTATTTTTTTATTCACATTATTTTTTTCTTTTTATAGTCCACATTATTAAACAGTCACTTTCTACTCCACCTCCCAATCCTTTATTTGTATAGTTTTTATATTAATTTTTTTACTAATATAATGTATTTATAAAAAATTGAAAATACATAAGCAATATAGAAAATATAAAGATAAAAATCTCTTTCCCACTTCATCTTATCTGTTTCTCTGAAGTATTCTTTCAGAATTTCTATACATATAAATAATTTTTTCCTCATTTTTACACAGAATGTACCATTCTATAAATAGTTCTGTCCCTGGCCTTTTTTTTTTATTTATTTTTTATTCATTTTAGAGAGAGAGAAGGGGGGGAGGAGCTGGAAGCATCAACTCCCATATGTGCCTTGACCAGGCAAGCCCAGGGTTTTGAACCAGCGACCTCAGCATTCCAGGTCGACACTTTATCCACTGCGCCACCACAGGTCAGGCCCCTGGCCTTTTTTTTTTAAGTTAAAAATATATCTTTATAAGTCATTGTAGAAACTAATATGTAGGACAGGGGTCCCCAAACTTTTTACACAGGGGGCCAGTTCACTGTCCCTCAGACCGTTGGAGGGCCGGACTATAAAAAAAAAAACTATGAACAAATCCCTATGCACACTGCACATATCTTATTTTAAAGTAAAAAAACAAAACGGGAACAAATACAATATTTAAAATAAAGAACAAGTAAATTTAAGTCAATAAACTGACCAGTATTTCAATGGGAACTATGGGCCTGCTTTTGGCTAATGAGATGGTCAATGTGCTCCTCTCACTGACCACCAATGAAAGAGATGCCCCTTCCTGAAGTGCAGCGGGGGCCGGATAAATGGCCTCAGGGGGCCGCATGCGGCCCACGGGCCGTAGTTTGGGGACCCCTGATGTAGGATAACCATAAATCCTGTTTTGTTTGGGACAGTCCCTGGTATGCCAGGTGTTGGAATGATAACTTGTATCTTCACTCTACTTATCTGGAGTCTATAGCCTATTTACTTATTTATTTATTTATTTACTTATTATTTTTATTTAGAGGAGGGAGTGAGATGAGAATCACCAACTCATAATGTGTCACTTTAGTTGTTCATTGATTGATTCTTTTTATACATACATTGACTTGGGGAGGGCCTCAGGCTGAGCCTGTGACCCCTTGCTCAAACCAGCAACCTTGTGCTTTAAGCCAGTGATTTGGGATCATGTTGATGACCCTGCGCTCATGACAGTGACCCCACACTCATGCCAACGACCTCGAGGTTTCACACCTGGGACCTCAGCATCCCAGGTTGACGCTCCTTCTGCTACACCACCATTGGTCAGGCTGTAGCCCCCTTTTTTTTTTTTTACACAGAGACAGAGAGAGAGGGATAGATAGGGACAGACAGACAGGAACAGAGAGAGATGAGAAGCATCAATCATCAGTTTTTCATGGCGACACCTTAGTTGTTCATTGATTGCTTTCTCATATGTGCCTTGGCCACGGGCCTTCAGCAGACCAAGTAACCTCTTGCTTGAGCCAGAGACCTCGGGTCCAAGCTGGTGAGCTTAAGCTTAAACCAGATGAGCCCACACTCAAGCTGGCAACCTCGGGATCTCGAATCTGGGTCCTCGGCATCCCAGTCCGATGCTCTATCCACTGCACCACCGCCTGGTCAGGTTGTAGCCCACTTTTTACCAAAAAACAAATTATAAACAATTTGAAAGCCAGGTCCACAATTGGCAAGTTAATATACATTTGTTGATTGGTTTACTATGGGTCCTGGGTGATTCCTTTTTTTTTTTTTTTTTTTTTTTTTTCCACTGACTGAATTTTAGAGAGATGGAGAGGGGAAGGGAGAAAAAGGGGAGGAGGAAGGGAAGCATTCATTTGCTGTTCCATTCAGCTGTGCATTGGTTGTTTCCCGTGTGTGCCCTGACTGGGGGGAGCAAACCCTCGACATTGCCGTTTCGTGATGACACTCTACCTGACTGAGCTAACTAGCCAGAGCCTTCGGTGATTCTTAAACAAAACTTTGAAAATGATATTCTTGTGATATATATAAGGTACAAATAAGTGATCTTTAATCTGCCATTAATCTTGAAAATTAACCTATTTATCTACCTCACAGAGGGGCTCAAAACACAACAAATAAATGTTCAATTATATTTGAAGATGCTACTTTGTTTTGGAAACTACACTGATTGTATGTATGACAATATTAAATGTACATACCCTCTAATATTGGAATTCCTCTTCTAGAAAGTTATTGCATATAAATATATATATGTGCAATAATTGAAAACCCTGACAACACCAAATGTTTACAGGGATATGGAGCAACAGGAATGAGAATTCATTGCTGATGGGAATGCAAAAAGGTACAGGTATGTTGGAAGACAATTTGGCAGCTTCTTACAAAAATAAATATAATCTTGCCATACATACCATATATATATACCCAGATATTCAAATACGGTTGTTAGGTAATATTTATTGTAACAGTTAACTGGAAACAATCTACATGCCCATTAAGAGGGAAATGGTTGAATAATTTAAGGTACTTAATGAAATGTTATGCAGCTATTAAAAACAGTGTGGCATCACCAGAGGAGGCAGTGGGGCAGTGGATAGAGAGTCAGCCTGGGACATAGAAGACCCAGGTTCAAAACCCTGAGGACTCTGACTTAAGTGCAGGCTCAACCAGTTTGAGCATGGGCTCACCAGCTGGAGAATGGGTTCACTGGCTTGAGCATGGAATTATGGACATGATTCCATGGTTGCTGGCTTGAGCCCAAGAGTCACTGGCTTGAAGCCCAAGGTTGCTGGTTTGAGTAAGGGATCACTGGCTTAGCTGGAGCCCCCTGGTCAAGGTGCCTCTGGGAAAGCAATCAGTGAACAGTTAGAGTGCCACAACAAAGAATTGATTTTTCTCATCTCTCTCCTTTCCTGTCTGTTTGTCCCTATCTGTCTCTCTCTCTGTGTCTCTCTTGCTAGGAAAAAAAGAAAGAAAGAAAGAAAAAGGGTGTGGCATTGGCCTGACCTGTGGTGGTGCAATGGTTAAGCATCGACCTGGAATGCTGAGATCACCGGTTCAAAGCCCTGGGCTTGCCTGGTCAAGGCACCTATGGGAGTTGATGCTTCCTGCCCCCCCCCATGCTTTCTCTCTCTCCTTTCTCTCTAAAAATGAATAAATAAAATCTAAAATAAAATTGAAAAGAGTGAATTTTTTAAAAAAAGAAAAAAGGGTGTGGCATCAAGGGAATGAGAAGAAAAGCCACAAACTAGGAGAAAATACTTGGCAAAAGTCACATCTAATAAAGGACTGTTATTCAGAATAGACATACATTTCTTAAAATTCAACAATATGAAAATGAACAACCCAATTTAAAAAATAGTCTAAAGACCTGAACAGATACCTAACCAAAGAAGATATATAAAGAAAGAACACACACACACACACACACACAAAGAAGATATACAAATGGCAGGTAAGCATATAAAAAGATAAAAGTGTCATTAGAAAGTTGCAACTAAAACAAAGAGATATCACTATACACCTATTAGAATGGCTGAAATTGAAAACACTGACAACACCAAATGTTTACAGGGATATGGAGCAACAGGAATGAGAATTCATTGCTGATGGGAATGCAAAAAGGTGCAGGCATGTTGGAAGACAATTTGGCAGCTTCTTACAAAAATAAATATACTCTTACCATACATACCATTCAGAAATCACATTGCTTGGTATTTATCCAAATGAGTTGAAAACTGATGTTCACACAAAAACCTGCACATGGATGTTTATAACAGCTTGATTCATAATTGTCAAAACTTGGAAGCAACCAAGATGTAGGTGAAAAGATAAACTGTGGTATATCCAGGCGATGCAATATTATTTAACACTAAAAAGAAATGAGCTATTGTTAGAGTTGCAGTTAAGCAAAGACTCGTGGAGACAAAATACCTCAGCAGGGCAACTTTAATAACTTTGCAGAAGGGTGTGCTGCCACTAGTGAAAGCCAGCCAGCAAGTGCATGGGCAGGGGATTGGGTTCTGTTTTTGTTCCTAACAGGCCCTAGGCTGGGTCTTGCCCCATTGACACTCTGGAAAAGGCAAAAGACAGTAAAAAAGATCTGTGGTAGCCAAAGGTTGGGAGAGGGGTGAGGGATGAATAGGCAGAACTCAGAGAACTTTTAGGGCCGTGAAACTGTTTTGTATTCTATAATTGTGAATACATGGCATTATACATTTGCCCAAACCCATAGAATGTACAACATCAAGAGTGAACCCTAATGTAAATTATTGACTTTGGGTGATAATGGTGTGTTGATACAAGTTCATTGTTTATAACAAATGTACTACCCTGGTTTGGATTTCCTGTGGGAGAGTGTCAGGCAGATAAGTTAGTTTATGCTCAGTCTTATTGTTAAAGATGGCCACTGCTTTCATGCAGTGATGCTCTCACATGATACAGCTAATTGCCCTTCTTGCTTGGGAAGGGGCTTGGTTATGCTGATGTGTACTGAAGGAGGGGTTTTCGCACCAAATGTTTTATTTTTTGTTTTTGTTTTTTTAAAAGACTTTATTCAATTTTCAGAGAGGAGAGAGAGGGAAAGAAGGAGAGAGAGAGAGAGAGAAGGGGGAGGAGCAGGAAGCATCAACTCCCATATGGGTCTTTTTTTTTTTTTTTTTTTTTTTTTTCTTTTTGTATTTTTCTGAAGCTGGAAACGGGGAGAGACAGTCAGACAGACTCCCGCATGCGCCCGACCGGGATCCACCCGGCACGCCCACCATGGGGCGATGCTCTGCCCACCAGGGGGCGATGCTCTGCCCATCCTGGGCGTCGCCATGCTGCGACCAGAGCCACTCTAGCGCCTGGGGCAGAGGCCAAGGAGCCATCCCCAGCGCCCGGGCCATCTTTGCTCCAATGGAGCCTTGGCTGCGGAAGGGGAAGAGAGAGACAGAGAGGAAGGAGGGGGTGGGGGTGGAGAAGCAAATGGGTGCTTCCCCTATGTGCCCTGGCCGGGAATCGAACCCGGGTCCCCCGCACGCCAGGCCGACGCTCTACCGCTGAGCCAACCGGCCAGGGCCCCATATGGGTCTTGACCAGGTAAGCCTGGGGTTTCAAACCAGTGACCTCAGTGTTCCAAATCTATGCTTTATCCACTGCGCCACCACAGGTCAGGCTCACACCAAATGTTTTAAAAAGAGGAACTAGGAGGCCATTTTGCAGAGTAGACCCGCTGTGGTAGGGATTAGGAGCCCATGTTGTAGCAGGGCAGGGAGGCCACATGGAGGAGGCAGCCAAAATACTGGAATGCTGAAGGAGAAGCCAGTTTGTGCAGGAGAAAGAGATGGGGAACAGAGGTGAATAATACTGAGTGAGGCTATTAGACCTTTGATTCTAGGAAAACTAGAAAGATTCTCCTGCTTCCGGAACTGGAGGAATATGTGAGTGGGTTTTGGTGCCCTGTGTGTTTGATTTTTACTTGTTGGCCGGTATAAGTCTAGAATAAAGAAAAATGTCCCACCAGTTTTTGGCTCCACTGTTTCTTTACGATCTGTCCAGATTAAATGTGAACCTGCGTTGGCCAGGCGGCGGTGATGGTGGCCACGGCTACTGGCTTTAAAGAGAGGCTGTGTGCGTATGGGAACAGGGAATATCTGAGACTCTCTGTACTTTCCACTCAATTTTGCTGTGAATCTAAAACTGCTCTATAAAAGAAAGTTTATTAATTTTTAAAAATTGAGTTTGGCATATTTCTAAGAGCTATTTTACTCAAGATATACATAGTTGAGTGACTAAAGGAAGTTCAGAAACATTTTATGATTCTATTTTGCATAGAAAAAAATACGGAGAAGCGGATATGTTTAAATATGCTCAGAACATTAATGGAAAGACATTAAAAAACTTGCTAATGGGTTTCTCTTGGGGAATGGGTTGGGGAATCAGGAATAAGGGACTTTTATTTCCTTCAGTACATAGATTAAAATTTTAATATGAGCATGTAGTTCTTCTGGTTTTTCTATTATTACTTACTTTATTTATGTAATAAGTGGATACGTTTCTCTGCAAAATATTCTAGCAATTCAGATATAATAAAAGTGTTCTTGACCTCCCTCCACACAGTCCCACCCCCTCCCAGGAGATATCCTCTGCTGGCAGTTTATTTGTATCCTTCTTTTATGATTTTAAAGAGTATACGTAAGTCTCTTTGAGCTGCTTGAATATCTTGTTTATTATTAGTTGTAAAAGTCCCCAGTGACCGCAGAAATACTCCTTACTGGGAAAGGGAAGTTTTAAAATAGGAGAGCAGCAGTATTTGTCATAAACTAGCCCAGCAGCAGGGAAAACCCCAGGCCTTTTTTAGATCTCTGAAGGATGGCTTAAGGTGACTGGCCAGAGGCTGGGAGTGGACACAGAAAGGAAGTGGAGAACAATAGGGTCACTCCACCTCTGCCTTTCTGGAGGTGGGGCAACTGCAGTAAGTGTGGAGTCGGCCTAATCTATGTAATTTAGGGATTAGAAAGTCATCAGAGTTAAAATTTTAAGCCATTCCTTTGAATCCTAAAATAGGGTATGGTGAGAAGAGTGGAAAAGTCTGTCGGCAGCTTCTTTGGATCTAAACACCGCACTAGAGTTAGAAAGGGATACAGAAGATGGGGCCACTTAAGTTATTTTGTTGCTTTAAAATTGTTACAGGGATTAAAAACACAAGAGTGTTATAGAATTTTTTTTATTAAAAAAGTTGCTTTCTGTGTCGTTTTGGGGTTAACAAGCTATTTTCCCCAGATAGTAATTCATTTTCCTGATCATTAAAATATGTATAATATATACTGAATTTTAGCCTGTTCAGTCCAGAAGATTTATCTGGAGTGCAGGGAAATTCCTAATCTGATTTAATTGGAAAAGCCCAGGACTGGGACTCAAGTCCTTACTAACTGGAGTCCTTGAGTCCTTACTGTGTGATCTCTCACTTAATTGCTTGGTGCTTCATTTGTTTCATCTGTAAAATGAGACTGTTGGTACAAACAATTTCTATATTCCTATGGCTCAAAAATCTTTTAGTTGAACTCGTCTAGTTAATGTAAGACTGTCAGACTGGATCATACATTTAAAATGAAGTAGAGAGCTGGATCAATTATATGGATCTTTCTGGGGGGAAAAGAAAAGAAACTGGACCTCAATTAGATCTATTTCAGGCCAAATTGTTTATTTTATTTTATTTTTCTGAGACTGTGAAACCAGAATTCTACCTGATGGACAAATGTAACTCACTGGTTCTCAACTCCATTTCACCTAGGTGGGTCCCACAGAGATTCAAATATTTACACTTAAAAATGCCACGCATAGTTTTACTCTATATGTGTTAGAAAAACAAAGAGGTTCTTTCAACCTCGGTGCAAACCGGATCTCACACATAGTGTCTACCATCATTTAGTTAACCAGCCCCTCTCAGACTTTATCTAGTGCCTGAAGTCTAAAGACCTGATCGTCTTTTAAGATGCAGATCCTGATCCAGCAGGGCTAAGTAAGGCTCCTGAATCTGCGTTTCTAACAAGCTCCCAGGCAATGCTGTGCTGCTTGTCTGTGTTCTACTCCTGAACTAGCCAGGAACTGAACCAGACGCCCCTCACTGTCTTTTGCAATCCTTTTCTTTCAAATGCAAGTTATTTTTGATGAAAAATAACTAACTACCTGAAAAAAACGAGTGCTTCTTTCAGATAGTATTTATGACGTAAAGCCAGAATTAAGGTCATTCCTAAAATAAATGAGTTGAGTCTGAATGCATAACACTGCTAATAGGTTAGGAAACTTACAAGTATGTTCCTTTTTCTTTCAATCTATAGATATCTTAGATAGCAGCAAAGACTTATTAACATATAGTATATAAATCCCTTGCTCCCTCCCCCCAAAAAATGATTCAAGGCAGTAGCTTATGTGGATAAATAAAATAATTTATGTGAAAACCATTAGCCTCAAGCATAGTACTTAGAAAATACCTTACCAAAAGATATATTACCAAGTAAGGCAAAAGATACGAAGGAGCATTTCATAGACGGGAAATCTTGAATGGTCAATAAACATTTGAAAAGATGTGCATCCTCATTAGTGATCAGAGAACTGAACATTCATACCACAGTGAGACACCACTTTTTAACCTCCAGAGTAGCAAAAAAGTAAAAAAAAAAAAAATCATATAATAGCACTTGCTGATGAGGATACATTATATGCTGCTTGTAGGATTTCATTTGGTGCAATTACTGGAAAACAATTAGGCATAATTCAAGAAAGTTGAAGGATATGAATATCCTACTACCTAGTAATTCAAATCATAGCAACAAACTCTAGATAAACTCTTGCACAATATACCAGTGAAAGTGCACAAAGAAGCTCATGATATTACTGTTTATAAGAACAAAAAAATGAAAACAATCCAAATGCTTATGCATAGTAGAATGGAAAAGTGGTTCATATGCATGTGATGGAATATTATATAACTAAAATGAATGTACTATAGTCATATCATCATAGATGAATCTTACAAATTTAATGTTGGGAGAAAGAAAAGGGAGAGAATAATACATGTAATATGAAAAATACAATGAAAACAAGATTTATTTAAGAACATATATGCATCAAAAAACTGAAAGAAAATAAGAGAATGACAAGTACAAAAATCAGCATAATTATTACTATGTTGGGTTAAGGTGGGAGACATAACTGAGGTTGGGCACCACAAGGAGTTTTAAATGTACTGACAGTGACAACAGATACAATAGTAAAATTATTATCTACATTCTTTCCTATTGTCCCAAGCTGGGACACATTATATCAGTTTCTTACTTGACCTCTCTTAAGAACGTCCTTAATTCTGTCACCCATATCAGAAATGTGAAGTCATCTTTGGTTTCCCATCTCTGTATCAATTATCAGTACTAATTATCAAGTTCTTTTATCTAACCATTTCTCAGATTTCTACCTTCATTTCCAACCCCATCTCCACTAATATATGTTAATTCTTAAATCTTGGACTATTAGAATCACTTTTAATTTTTCTTCCATCTCTAATCTCTCCCTCCAATCTTTCCCTCTATCCTCTTCTGCAGCCAATAATCTTTCTAAAATGAAATCTCATGTTGTTCCTTCCCTAGACATCTTGAACGGCACCCTGTTATTTTCACGATAAAAAGCACACTCTTTGTCATAGAAGAACCCATTTTAACGTTATAATTAATACCTTTTTTGTTTTTTAAAGAGACAAACAGACACAGGAAGGCAGAGAGATGAGAAGCATCAACTCGTAGTCATGGAACTTTTTCATTGTTTGTTAATTACTTTTCATACATGCCTTGTGTGGGGTGCTTCAGCCAAGCTAACAACCTTGGGCTTCAAGCCAGTGACTTTTGGGCTTAAACCAGCAACCATGGAATCATTTCGATGATCCCGCACTCAAGCCAACGACCTCATGCTCAAGCTGGTGAGCCTGTGCTCAAGCCAGCAACCTCGGGGTTTCAAACCTAGGACCTCAGCATTCTAGGTCAATGCTCTATCCACTGTGTCACCACCCACCAGTCAGGCAATAATTAATACTTTAAAGTAACATTTAGTCAGCACTTACTGCAGGTTAGGCATCATTCAAAATGCTTTACATTTATTAACTTGTCCTCACAACAACCCTATTAGCTGGTGTTATTGTTATGTGTGTGGCCCACAGTGAGTGATCAACAAATGCTGCTGAACAAATGCATTTCTCTTTTACAGATGAGGAAACAAGGCTTAGCATATTAAGTCACCAAGGTTTTCATAGCTAGTCAATGGTAAATTGTATACACAGGGCAGTCTGACTCCAGGGCCTATAAATGTGATCCATTATGCCTCACGTCCCTTTAAAAGTGGGCCCTACCCTACCCTATTTTTCTAGCCTCATTTCTGGATACTTCTTAGTGCTTTTTTCCACCTTATTGACTGTTCTCTGGATTTATGGAGCTGGTTCATACTTGCCCATCTTTATTTAGGCTCTTGGCTCTGGAATGCCTTCCTCTACTCCCCTCTTGGTCAAGGTAGATTCTCAACGTTCAGTATCCAACTTTCTTATGGCTAGGTCTGAGAAGCCCTTCTTTACCCTAAGGCTGAATTACTCTCTCCCTCTCCCTGTGCTCCCACAATACTGTATTCATGCCTTTAATTACAGACACTCTAACACTGTGTTATGATTTATTTATGTGTCAGCATCTTCCTAGGTTGTGTTCTCCTTCAGGGCAGGGATTGGGTTTCATTCATGTTTGTATCCTGGCATGTAATCAGGATTCAATAAATATTTGTTAAGTAAATGAATAAATGGATGTCTTTGATTTGACTTTGCAAAGGATATAGGGAATATTTCTTTGAAAGGACATTTCTTATAATCACCTTTCTATAGAAGCAAAGGGATAAGATTAAATCTTAATTTAGCAAAGGCCCTTGGCAGGAAACTATTTCAGTATCAACAAGGTATCTTGCTTTCTGACACTACTTAATACAAGGGTGTCAAGGAATAGTTTGTTACAAAGACAAATCATAAATGCACTTCAATGGAAGAGGCTGAACAAATAAATATGAAAGGTTTGCTGATACTCACTATCTGGGGAATGAAAACTAAAGAACTTAAAAACCAAAAAAGCCTCAAATATCTTCATTTATCTTTTAATTTTTTTAATTGATTGGTTTTGGAGAGAGAGAAACATTGATTTGTTGTTCCACTTATTTATGCATTCATTGGTTGACTTCTGTATGTGCCCTGACTGGGGATTGAACTTGCAACTTTGGTGTATTGGGACAATGTTCTAACCAACTGAGCTACCTGGCCAGGATGTATCTTTTAAATTTTAGATAGGGGAGTTGGGAATAGAGGGGGAAAAAATCCCAGGAACTCTGTGCTAAGACTGTTTTTATGACTTTTAATCCAAATGCCTTGTCAAAAACGTTAAGGACGTTAGGTCCCTTACTGTGTATTATGAGTCATCTCTTCTTTGTCTGTGAGATGCAGCTAGCAGAAGTTTGGTTTCTGAGACCAGTCATTGGTATGATATTTGGATCTTTGGATCTCTGAAAATTGTTAATTCCTGCCAACCTGTCTCAACAACTACCAGATTCTGAAGAGATGCGTCTGACTCACCAACAGATTCAGAAGTTGGGCCATCCTCTTTATTGTTATCCTGGTTTAATACTTGACAATTATTCCAATATTATTTCCAGTAATTTGGTCCTTTCCACCTTGTCCCTTTTTACCTTTTCCTGTGTAACCAAAAATATCAGTTGAAAAAATTAGGTAAGCTAGAGAAAACAAAATGTTATTAAGAAAACATAAGAGAAAATACATTTATAGTATTTATTGAAAAAAAATCTGCATTTAAGTGGACTTGCTCAGTTCAAAGCCAGGTTGTACAAGGGTCAAGTATATATGCATACAGATTTCATCTAGCTATTTGTCACTACTTCTTTGGAAAATTTAAGCTGCTTGCCAAAATAAGTCAGGATAACAAGAACATTTGGGGTCTATGGGCACAGGAGCATTGCAGAAGTGCCTATAAATAAACAGGAGGAGACTTCATGCTGATTCTATCAAATTGGTGAGTTATAACTGACCAAGTTAAAGACTAGGGAGCCAGAGAGATTCAAGATTCAGAGAAAGAGGATGATTAATAGTGCAGAGCTCTAGAGAACAGGGTGGTGTGTGTGATCCACAACATAGATGGAAAAAATAGACTAAATAGGTGGAAAGGAGGGGTGTTATTTTGGAGGCAGGAAGTCGGGGAGTTCCTTTTAAAGTCTCTATTCTCCTTAAAGAAAGAGGTGAGGTCATTCTTGGAGGGTGAGGTGGGAGGTCAGAGATTTGTGGAGGTTTAAAAAGGCTGTCGTGGCTAATAGTAAACACTTGTTCTAGTCTTGCAGTCCTGTGGGCCCCTTTGCAGGTAGAACTACAGAAAGGCAAAGGAATATGGGGTCAACATAAAGGACCAAGAGTTGCCGGCTACAGAAGGAAGAAATGAACACAGAAGGAACTCAGCCCAAAGTGAGAGAGAGAGAAGAGGTCATAGGACTTGGGTCTGAGGAGGGATTGAGGAAAGGACAGGGTGAGGTGGGGAAAGTGGTCAGAGAATGGGGTTGTCCAAATTATCAATTTAAATATAAAAAACAGTATCAGCTTGAAACAAAATGAAATACACTGCAATTTTGTAATCTTGCACTTGAGCATTGGTTTTATTTGTAGATTGTGATTTTTCAAACTTTTTAAGTGAAAATTTATGTAGACTATGTGGGGAAAGCCGCTGTGTCAGGCTTGCTCGCTGACTTGCTTGCTGCAAGCACTTTGCTTAATTAGTGCATGAGCACGTGGCAATGCCACATGTGAAGAGTCTATGTAAGGCTATTGGTGCTTGCACTCAGGGTGGATTGTGGATGGTGGGTTGTGGATTGCCCGCCTGCCCACCCGCCACTGTGAGGAATCATTTTGCTGTTTGTTTGCCTGCTGCCATGAGAAGAGGTTTTCCCCTGCCTGTTTGCTCATCCACCATTGCAAGAATCTATTAAAAGGTAATAGCTCAATGCTTCCTGACTCCGCAGTTTCTCTACTGTCTGCCAGAATCCAGTGTGGACCTGCCTGGTCTCAGCCACCAGCATTACAACCTACCTGGTTGGATCCAGAGTGGGTGATCCATCTGCCCTCTGCCAGCTTTACACCCCCACCGCAACCCCGGGGGCACTTCATTATACCCCAGGACTCTACAGAACACACATCACTGCTACTCAAGTTTTGAGACTGAAAACAGTTGTATATCCAGTGAACACACTTCTGGCCTTGTTTGATAAGATGCTGGATCACATATTTACTGTCAAAGTCATGATATCATCTCAAGAGCACATTTCTATATTTCCCACATTTTCCATGGTGGACATGGTATTACATTTACAATGTGTTCTAACTGGAGTCACAAATGAATGCAGTTGATCCTGGATTCAGTTTGATAATGCATCAAGAACCACCAAAGGAGCCAGCACTTGAGAAATCCTAAGGACAGATCTCCCCACCTGTAGAAAGAAGCAAGTTTTCTGTACTTTTAGGGCTAAGTTAGTTTTCTGTCCTGTTTGTTTGTTTAACATTTGGTAGAAAATAACATTAGAACTCTACCTCCTAGATTCCAAATGCTGAAATATATTCTGTATAGTGTAAAGATTTAGATATAAAAAGTTACAATATGTACTTAGAAGGAAAAACTCATATAAACTTGTAAAAGAAAGGCAACTTATAAACTTTTATCAGAGAGGGAAAGGCAACTTGGGAAACTCAGAAGCCCAAATTAAAAAGAGTAGACTTCTATGCATACACAAAAAGATAAACAATGGCAATGGAAAGGCATAAAAGCCATAATCAAAATCATGACTGCTAAAAATATCTGCAACACATATGACAGGCCAACAGTTAATATCGTTACAAACTGATGAGAAAAAGACAAGCAAACCAAAAGAGCAAGGAGCGTGAGGACCATGAACAGGCAATCCACAGGAGAAATCCAAGTTGCCAACAAACATATGAAAATAGTAGCCAGGAAAATAAAAATTATAATAATTATCAAATAGCATACTGTGCTGGAAAAAAACTGTACAAATGGGCACTCTCAAATTTATAGTGTATGTGTGTGTGTTACTACAACCTTTTTGAACAATAATGTAGCAACATCTATAGAATTTTTAAAATAAGATTAAAATTTAAGTAAACATGCACTTTACCTTCTAATTTTATATTTAAAAAATTTTCAAATCTATAGCAGAGTTACAAAAATAGTACAATGAACAACCATATATCTTTTACCTAGTCACCAATTGTTGATATTTTATTATATTTACTTTATCTCTTGATATAAAATATATAAATACTTTTTCTATTAAAGAATAAAAATTTTTAAATTATTTATTGATTTTAGAGAGCGGAAGGTGGGAGGAGCAGGAAGCATCAACTCCTAGTAGTAGTTGCTTCTCATATGTGCCTTGACCAGGCAAGCCCGGGGTTATCAACCAGCGACCTCAGCATTCCAGGTCACTGCTTTATCCACTGTGCCACCATAGGTCAGGCTAAAAAAAATTTATGTATTGATTTGAGAGAGAGAGAGAGGAGAAGGGATCCCTGCCCAGGGATCAAACTGGCAACCTCTGTGCATCAGGACAAATAAGTAAAATTTTTTTAAAAAGAGAAAAGTTTAAAAACAACTAAATAAATAAAATTGTAAAGATACAGAAAAAATTAGCATGGCCCCTGCTCAAAGATGACATGCAAATTCATGAAACATCCCATGCTTTTAAAAAAAATGGTAATTGTTCTAAGTTTGTTCATTTATCATTTATTTAGTCATCATTCATTCCCCAAACATTTACTGAGCACAGTTCCATTCCCAGCAAGATATCTGCTGTGCCTCTGAATTAGAACAACAAAGACACAGTAGTGAGGTGGGGAAACAAACAAGTAAACAACTAAAATATTCTGATGAATTTAACATAACTACAAGGTATTATGAACACACAGATGTTGAGAAATTAAACTAGCTTTATCAGTTAGGAAAGGCTACTTAAGGGAGGTAATATTTATGTTGCTCTTTAAGGATGAGTAGAAATTAGGTGAATGGCATTCCAGTAAGAGGAAGCAATAGTCATTCATTTATATTTATTCCAACATTACAGTGCTTCTGGGTGCCAGTCCATAGGCTTTGGAGAGGTAGCAGTGAACAAGATAGGAAAGTCTACGCCCTCCTGTGGGGAGAGATAATAAATACACAAGTAAACAACAACAACAAAAATATATAAATGACAAAAATGATAGAGAATAAGAGAGGGTCTGGGGTGGTGTGTGCCATTTTAGATAAGATAGTCACGGGAACAACCCACAAAGGAGATGATATTTGAGCAGAGACTTGTGTGAAGTAAGGGAGGCACTGTGGAAGGAAGAGTAATAAGTGCAAAGGCCCTGAGGTGGCTAGTAAAGCTAGAACTGAGGGAGTGAGTGAGAGAGCAATGCAGCAGGTTATAAAATCAGAGAGGGATGAGTGGGAGATCATGTAGAGCCTAGCGCTCAGCAGTTTTTGACTTTTGATGTGATCACCAAGGAAATAAAAGGGATTAGAAAAAAAGTCTTACAAGTGAGCTTGGAAATACCAATATTTAGAGGTCTGGAAAAAGATAAAGATCCAGGAAAGGAAATTAAAATAGAAGGAAAACCAGGCATAAACCATGTTCTAGAAGCCTATTGGGTAAATGTTTTAAGATAAAGAAGTTATTTACTATACCAAAATGTAGAGAAGAAAGCCTAGACCAGGGGTCCCCAAACGTTTTACACAGGGGGCCAGTTCACTGCCCCTCAGACAGTTGGAGGGCCAGACTATAAAAAAAAAAACTATAAACAAATCCTTCTGCACACTGCACATATCTTATTTTAAAGTAAAAAAACAAAACGGGAACAAATATAATATTTAAAATAAAGAACAAATAAATTTAAATCAACAAACTGACCAGTATTTCAATGGGAACTATAGGCCAGCTTTTGGCTAATGAGATGGTCAATGGGCTCCTCTCACTGACCACCAATGAAAGAGGTGCCCCTTCCTGAAGTGCAGCAGGGGCCAGATAAATGGCCTCAGGGGGCCTCATGCGGCCCACAGGCCATAATTTGGGGACCCCTGGCCTAGACTGTTATGTAGGGAATAGTAGGTTGATTCAGGATAGAAAGACAGACTCTGGGTAGAGTGATGGCAGGAGAGGATGGTCACAAAGAACTTTTTTAGTTATATAACTTGACAACAATATTGACATGAAGGCCTTAAACATAAAGAGAGGCAATTATAGAACACCTTATCTTTTAAAAATTACTTTCACATACACCAGCTCAGTTGACTCTCTAAGCTAGCAATTTTCAACTGGTGTGCCAGAAGAATTTTTTAAATTAATTAATTTATCTTTAATTGAATTTACTGAGATGACATTGGTTAATAAAATTATATGGCTTTCAAAAAAATCTTTTTAATTATATAGGTTTCAGGGTACCATTCTACTACAAGAATTTTTAAAGATTTTTATTTATTGATTTTAGAGAGAGAAAGGCAGGGGAGAAGAGCAGGAAGCACAAACTCGTAGAAGTTGCTTCTCGTGTGTGCCCTGACCGGGCAAGCCCAGGGTTTCAAACCAGCGACCTCAGCATCCTAAGGTGGACATTTTATCCACTGCACCATCACAGGACAGGCACTGCAAGAATTTTTAAAACATGCAATAATTGACAATTTGGTCATGGACACTGACCTCTTTTCCCTTAGACTGTCAAATAAAAGAAAAAATGACAACAGCCAACACAACAAAATCATCAGGTGTGAATGAATCAAAATTATACTTTTTTTTGGTCAGATCAGCAAAAAATAAATTTTTTGGAGTGCTGCAGAATTTTAGTAGTTTATGTGCACCATGAGATGAAAAAGTTTGAAAATTGCTGCTCTAATCCATCCAGCACAGGACAGCCTTAATTCATTGATAAGGAATCTGGAGCTCAAAGGTGAGGTCATGATTATTTAAAAGACACACACTGACCAATAACACAGTTAGGTCACCCTTTCTCTGACTGCACTTCAAGTGCTTTTTCTAGTACCTCTGCTGCTTTGTCTTCATGTGAGGACAGCTTTCAAACAGGCCTAAACCTGATGAAGAACTTATTATTTTGGGGTTTTTTTTTCTCATAAAAGTTTGCTTTAAAAAACTACAGTTAAGAAATCCAGGCCTGACCTGTGGTGGTGCAGTGGATAAAGTGTCGACCTGGAAATGCTGAGGTCGTCGGTTTGAAACCCTGGGCTTGCCTGGTCAAGGCACATACAGGAGTTGATGCTTCCGGCTCCTCCCCCTTCTCTCTCTCTGTCTCTCTCTCCTCTCTCTCCCTCACTCTCTCTCTCCTCTTTAAAAATGAATAAATAAAATAAAAATAAATAAAAAATAAATAAATAAAAATTAAAAAAAAGAAATCCACCCATAAACTTTCTGATATAGGTAAAAATGAAGGAGATGAATCTGTCACCTCGAGTCCATATTCATAGCAAATAACTAGGATCAAAACCTAACAGATTCAGCAGCTGGAGCTTTCTGTCTCTCTGATGTAATGGAGGTTCAGCATCTTTTTTCAATGGATCTTTTATCATTTACCTTTGCTGATTTATTGAATGTTTTGTCAGTTAGATACTGTTTTTAGAGACTTAAAAAACATGAATTTGATGTTCCTACATATTTCATTTATTAAAAATTCCATTCCACAACTGAATAAATGTTCTAAATATATTTTTTTATTTCAGATTTTAACTAATACCCAAACTCACGCCTGAGATATTTAACAAAACTATGAGTATATTACTGATAGGTTGGAGTTACTATTTCAGCTTTGTAAAATGACTTGCTACATATTCTTATGAGAAACAAGGAATGGCAGGGGTGTGTGATAAATATGTGTAGAAATTTAAAAAAATAAACCAAAATTGCTGATAGACTTTGTTTACTAAAATAGTTTTTATATATAGTTTACTTAAAGTCTAGGTTGACTAGCTTATTCCATTTTTCTTTTTTGACAAACTATTCAATTCTATCAGCTGAACAGCCTGCTGTTTTTAATAATTTTCATACACCTGAGAATTTATATGTACACTGGTCCAAATTATTTTAATTTGTAAGACTTATTTTGTTCATTTTTACTCAGAGTGAAAAGTAGGAGATTAATAATGAAGACAGATAGCATTTTTAAGGAAGGTAGACAGATCATTAATGCCTGAAATGGGAATGAGAAGAAAGAATAGATACTATATTATTTCTACTGGCTAAACAAAGTGAGAAGTAATTTATGCATAACAACACATTTTTAAAAATTAAAAATATCTTATTTGTTCAATTATAAAAGGATTTATAATTATAAAAGACTTCAAACCACACAGAAATGTAGAAAGCAAAGGAAAAGAATTACATGAGAGAGGTTTATGAGATTCTATAGTGGACTTTCAAATATGCATTATTATAGGATATTTGCCTATATTTTATTCTTTTCTTTTTACAAATTGGCAATTAGTTGTCCAAATTACAAATTATTAAGATCACAGGCTCTGGAGCCAAATTGCCTGGTTTTAAGGCCTGCCTGCCATTTTCCAGCTCTATGTATGACCTTAAACAAGTTACTAACACTCCTGTGGCTTAATTTCCTCATCAGTTAAGTAGCATCTATCTCATAGGATTGAAGAAAGGATTAATTAAATTGACATACATACATACATATACATTGCAATAAGTATTAGTTCTTAGTAGAACTATAATATTTTCCACAACTATGTTGTGTGCCTTTTGTTATTACATATCATCTTATTTGCAATTGGGTGTATATCTGCTCTACTGATTCATCTGTTTAATTTTGCATTCATACCATACCGTTTTAATATTATTGTTGCTTTATAATATATCTGAACATCTGTTAGAGTAAAATCTATCCTCATGATTCTCCTTTTTAGAATTAGAATATATGTATATGATTATATCCATGATTTTTTATTTTTATATGTAAACTTTCTCAAATTTAAATTATTTCATCTTGTTTTAATAGCATTAACTTATAAAATAATTTAATAAGTGACTTCTTTCAAATGTGTAATTTCCTAATCTAATAATCTAGACTTGAATAATGTTTTATATATATTTTTCATATAGGATTCTTTCCTTATCAAAATTACTTCTAGATACTTTTTCTATTTATTGTTTTAGAGAGAGAAAAAGGGAGAGAGACAGAGAGCAACATCGATCCATTGTTCCACTTATTATGCCATCACTGGTTGCTTCTTGCATGTCTCTTGACCAGGGATCAAACTGGCAACCTCAGCATTTTGGAACAGCACTCCAACCAACTGAACTACCGGCCTGGGCCTAGGTACTTGATATTTTTTGTAGTTATTATAAACAAAGTCTCATTTTTTTTTATTTTCTTATTCCTAGTATATAGAAGTGGTCTTAATGTGTGTATATTATTATCACATACCTTCTTGTTTGACTCAGCACTATTTTTCATTTCCTTTATCTGGAGGTATTCAATTAACTTTATTAATTTGAATCAATTTTTAAAGTTATCAAGCTATATAACCATGTTCAAATAATGATCATTTGTCTTTGTCTTTTGAATATTTTTATATCATATCTCATACATGTTTTGTTACACTGGCTAGAATTCTAACACAATATTATAGGAAAGGGGCTGCAATTTATATCATAAACAGATTTTACTCCCAAATCAATAAATAAAAACTAAAAAATGTTCAACCTGACTTGTAATGAGAAAAACGCTGTGGTGCTATTTTTCAACCCTTAGATTGGCAAATAACCAGAAGTTAACACCATGTGTTGAGAAGCTATGGGAAAATAGGTGTTCTCATTTACTGCTGGTGGGAATATAAATTGATTTAATCCCTATAGAGAGTGATTTAGCAGTATCTATCTAAATAACAAATGCATATGTCCTCTGATCTAGCAATGCCAATCCTAGGCATTTATTCTTTGGATATACTTGCACACGTGTTAATTGACCCATGTACAAGATTATTCATTGCAGCATTGTTTGTAATAGCAAAAAAGAAAAAGGAAACAATACAAATGTCTATCAATAAGGAACTGATTAAATAAATTGTAATATATCCATGAAATGGAATACTATGCTCTGAAGAAAGAATGATGAACTAATGATACAAAAATATCAAGATAATTATATCACTAACTGAAAAAAACAAGGTACAGAACAGTGCATGGTATAGGTATGCTACCATTTGTAGAGAAAAAAGGGGACAATTAGACATATTTTTACTTGCACATATTCATAAAGAAATTCTGGAATAATGCATAAAGTACTTATAACAGGGATTGCCTGTGGTAGTCCGGGTGTGAGCTAATGGGATATAAGAGTAGGAAAATTTAACAGAACCTGCTTATTTTTATATTTTCCATTTAAATTTTTTCTCATTTATTGATTTTAGAGGGAGAGAGGAAGGAGGAGAGAGAGAAACATTAATTTGTTGTTCCACATATTTATGCATTCATTGGTTGATTCTTAATTTTTTTTTTTTTATGTGCCTTGACCACGGGCCTTCAGCAGACCAAGTAACCCTTTGCTTGAGCCAGCGACGTTGGGCTCAAGCTGGTGAACTTTTTTGCTCAAACCAGGTGAGCCCTCGCTCAAGCTGGCGACCTCGGGGTCTCGAACCTGAGTCTTCCGCATCCCAGTCTGATGATCTATCCACTGCGCCACCGCCTGGTCAAGCTCATTGGTTGATTCTTTTTTTTTTTTTTTTAGAGGCAGAGATAGACAGGGACAGACAGACAGGAACAGAGAGAGATGAGAAGCATCAATCATCAGTTTCTCGTTGCGCCTTGCGACTTCTTAGTTGTTCATTGATTGCTTTCTCACACGTGCCTTGACCACGGGCCTTCAGCAGACCGAGTAACCCCCTGCTGGAGCCAGCGACCTTGGGTCCAAGCTGGCAAGCTCTTTGCTCAAGCCAGATGAGCCCGCGCGCGACCTCTGGGGTCTCGAACCTGGGTACTTCCGCATCCCAGTCCGACGCTCTATCCACTGCGCCACCGCCTGGTCAGGCTCATTGGTTGATTCTTATATGTGCCCTACGCGGGCAGGGATCGAACCCACAACCTTGGTGTATCCAGACTCTGCTCTAACCAAATGAGCTACCCAGTCAAGGCTTCCTGCTTATTTTTTAAATGTTTGAACTGTGAGAAAACAGACTGTGGTTGCAGAGGGAAGGGGCATTGGGAGGGGTGCTGGGTGAAAAAAGTGAAGAGATTAAGAATTATAAATGGGGCCCTGGCCAGTTGGCTCAGTGGTAGAGCGTTGGCCCAGCGTGTGGAAGTCCTAGGTTAGATTCCTGGTCAGGGCACACAGGAGAAGCACCCATCTGCTTCTCCACCCTTTCTGCTCTCCTTCCTCTCTGTCTCTCTCTTCCCCTCCCACAGCCGAGGCTCTGTTGGAGCAAAGTTGGCCTGGGCGCTGAGCATGGCTCCATAGCTTCTGCCTCAGGCGTTAGAATGGCTCTGGTTGCAACAGAACAATGACCCCGATGGGCAGAGCATCACTCCTCTAGTGGGTTTGCCGGATGGATCCTGGTTGGGCACATACAGGAGTTTGTCTCTCTGCCTCTCTGCTTCTCAATTCAGAATAATGCAAAAAAAAAGAAAAAAGAAAAAAAAAGAAAAAAAATTCTAAGTTGGTAGTTATAGAATAGTCATGGGGATGTAAAGTACAGCATAGGGAATATAGTCAATAATATTGTAAGCCCTGGCTGGGTAGTGCAGTTGGTTAGAGTATTGTCCTGATAACATCCTGCAGGTTCAACTGAACCAAAGAATGTATAAATGGAAAAACAAATCAATGTTTTCCTTTATCCTTTCCTCTTTCTCTCTAAAATCTACTTTTAAAAACTAAATTTAAAAAGTTAAAGAAAATTTTAAATAATAGAAAAGTAAGCATTTGGCCTGACCTATGGTGATGGCACAGTGAGTAAAACAGGGACCTGGAATGCTAAGGTTGCTTGTTTGAAACTCTGGGCTTGCCCCAGTCAAGGCACATAAGACAAGCAATCAATGAACAACTATAGTGAAGCAACTACAAGTTGATACTTCTTGTTCCCCCCACCTTTTTCTCTCTCCTCTCTCTGGAAAATCAATAAATAAAATCTTTAAAAAAGAAAGTAAATGTTTGAACTGTGAGAATGCAGTATCTGTTGAAAAAGAAATACAGGGAAAACATGTAAAGAGTTACACACTTAACATTTTAAAATTTTAAATCAATTTTTTTTTTTAATGAGAGGAAGGGAAGCAGAGACAGACTCCCACATGCGCCCAGACCAGGATCCACTGGCAAGTACTCTAGGGGCCAATGCTCTGCCCATCTCCAGCCATTGCTTTGTTGCTCAGCAATGGAGCTATTTTTTTTTATTATTTTTTTAGCGCCTGAGGCAGAGGTAGATTAAGGTCGGCTGAGGCCCTGGGTGCAGAAGAAAATATTGGGCCCCTTAAAAGAAAGAGAGACAGGGAAAATAAAAATACATGTTAATCATATTTTTAAATAAATAAAAAATATTATGTACTATTAATGTTAAAATTGCACATATGAAACCAAACTTGGGGTCATTAGAATAAAGTGTAAAGTTATGGTTTTGTGGAGTCCTTCAGAAGTCAGGGCCCAGGGCACACACCCAGTGCACACGCCATTAAAGCCACCTCTCGTCCAAGGTCATCTCACTCGAACCAATTGAGCCATGCTGTGGGAGGGAAAGAGAAAGAGAGAGGGGAGGGCAACAGGTGGAGAAGCAGATAGTTGCTCTCCTTTGTGCCCTGACCAGGAATCCAACACAGGTCATCCACACGCCAGGCCAATGCTCTCTCTACCAGTAAGCCAACCAGCCAGGGCCTAAAAATTTAAATCAATTTTTAAATTGGCTATTTTGGGCCCCTTTTAAATTGCTAACAGGGCATGGTGAAGTTCACAGGACTCATTGTCTTCAACTGTTGTGTGTACATATATATATGTAGCTTTCTGTTTGGAGCTAGAAGACCTAGACAGGCTAGATTTTGTAACAGGCTGTGGCCTTACCCAAGCTCCTTAACTATCACGTGGAGTGGTCATGTGGACTGAATGAAGGAGATAATGTATAGGTTTTAGTTCAGAGCCTGGCATGTACCAAGTAGAAAAGCTTGTTTTCCTATTTTGAGTGTTGATACTTGCTTCTCCCTCTTCCCAAAGCACATATACCCTCTTTCCTTCAAAGCTGTTATGCTCTGTGGTAGCAGTTTGTTTACAAGTTGGTCCCTTAAAGGCAGACACCATCTTACAGCTGTCTCCCTCATAATGCCCAACATATTGCCTGGCATGTAGACTGTAGTGGACACACAATAAACGTGTGTTCTTTCATTAAACAAAGATATGGAGCACCTACAATTCTGCGAGGTCCTGTGCTTGCTGCTGAGCATTAAAGAGACATGCGGTCCTGTTGACAGTTCCTGGGAAGATATTTGATTGCAGTGGGATAAGTGAGAAGAAGGAAAAGTATCTGAAATACAATGAGACCCTGTAGGGAGGGGCTAATCTGGGAGTCTCCTTTAGGAACTGACTTTCAGATAATTGAAAATAAATTGAATTTGGCCCTGGCTGGTTGACTCAGTGGTAGAGCATTGGCCTGGCGTGCAGAAGTCCTGGGTTCGATTCCCTGCCAGGGCACACAGGAGAAGTGCCCATCTGCTTCTCCACCCTTCCCCCTCTCCTTCCTCTCTGTCTCTCTCCCCCCCCCCCCCCCCCCCCCCCCGCAGCCAAGGCTCCATTGGAGCAAAGATGGCCCAGGAGCTGGGGATGGCTCCTTGGCTTCTGCCCCAGGCGCTAGAATGGCTCTGGTCGCAACAGAGCGACGCCCCGGAGGGGCAGAGCATCGCCCCCTGGTGGGCGTGCCGGGTGGATCCCGGTCGGGTGCATGCGGGAGTCTGTCTGACTGTCTCTCCCTGTTTCCAGCTTCAGAAAAAAAATAAAATAAATAAATAAAAAATAAATTGAATTTGCCAATATTATGAAGAAAACATTTCAGGCAGAAGAAACTGCCTCCCCAAAGAAAGGGTTTTATGCCCTTGGGGGAGCCAAAAGGCGAGCAGGCCTTTGGGGAGTGAGGAGGAGAGAAATCTCCACAGTGGCCCTGAAAGTATTCTTAATAAAACTTAACACTCCTGTGCTTGATACTTGTAAGGGGCTGGCTAAAAAAGGTAAAGGGATTAAGGAGTACAAATTGGCAGTTAGAGAAATAGTCATGGGGATATAAGGTACAGCATAAGGAATATAGTCAATAATATTATAATTATGTTCAAGAGACTCAAATACAAATTTACTTGGTCTGCATATTCCTTTATATTCAACTGAGACTGTATCCTCTTTATTTTTTTTTTGGTGATGGGCTCCTTTATTTATTTATTTACATTTTTATTTTTTGAGAGAGAGAGAGAGAGACAGAAGCATCAAGCTGCTCCAGTATGTGCCCTGACTCGGGAACTAAACCTGCAACCTCTGTGCTCCGGGATGACACTCCAACCAACTGAGCTATTCCTCTTTACTTTAGATCTAGGAATTCGCAGATCTCTTCAAGCTACAGTTTTTACTCATTTTTAGGATGGTTACCCCTACGGATAAGTCCTATGGCCTGCTGGTATAATTTTACTGTAGAGGGAAATAAAATCTTGAAACTATGAGGAGACCTCATCTGCCCCCACATGTGGTAGGCTACACAACCTTCATTCTACCATACCCAACTGCCCAATACCACTCCCTGCTGCCATGTCACACAGTTATTCTACGTAGGAGAAGCTTCAAAGAACTTTCTAAGAAAAATAAGCAAGTGCATAGTTCTGGCAGAGGAGCAAAAGCAAGTATGGAAACTAAAGAATATCAAACAAAGGAAAGCTAGTTTCTATCTAATTTGTGTGATTTTTACAGTAACTCTTTGGCTGCTTTAATCATCTAGAAATCAGTTTAGATAACAGTTCAGAAAGTGTTACTCTTAGAATTGTAGTGTCATTAGGGAGTTTCTAATAGCTATCTAATACAGTGGTCCCCAACCTTTTTTGGGCCACGGACCGGTTTAAGGTCAGAAAATATTTTCACAGACCGGCCTTTAAGGTGGGACGGATAAATGTATCACGTGACTGAGACTAGCGTCAAGAGTGAGTCTTAGACGGATGTAACAGAAGGAATCTGGTCATTTTTAAAAAATAAAACATTGTTCAGACTTAAATATAAATAAAACAGAAATAATGTAAGTTATTTATTCTTTCTCTGCGAACCAGTACCAAATGGCCCACGGACCGGTATGGGTCTGTGGCCCAGGGGTTGGGGATGGACCACTGATCTAGTAAACTTGGCCAAAGCTAATAGAATTCAAACAATGTACCGAAAGATTCTATTTGTCTTATCAAAATAAAAATAACAACATTAATAAACAATTTAAAACTCTAGAATTACCTTTATACTGTTCTTCATCTTGTAAAGAATTTGACATTATTGTTGATACAGGTGCTAAATAATAAAATTCTGAATGTCTGTTTAGAAGATTATGATTTTAGGGGAAAGTGTCTTTTTTTTCTCTTCCTGTGATATTCTACAAAAGTAGGGGGGAGGCACTGTTTGATAATATAATTAACACTGTAGATATCAAATGAGATGCTTCAAGCTGTATGAATCTGAATGAGTAAAAATTCTAAAGACAACAATCAAGATTTTAAATGTCTTATTGAACACATTTTCTCACCAGAGGGTAAGACTGTAAGTACCGTCTGAAAATGAATTTCAGCGCTGGAAAGAATGACTTGATGACTTTGGTAAGCACACTCTGTGACAAAATTATTCTTCGACTCTGAGGCGTAGCTATTTGGTAATTATATAGAAGTTATTATTTTTTTAACCTAGGGAAATACTTTATTTTGATGAAGTAACGAATATTACATCTCATTAATCTATAAAAGCCAATTTGTCATGGTTATAATTTATCAATTGAATAAAAGATGAGTCAAGAGAGCAAGTGTGTCTCTGGAATGCCTGAGAGTGCCTGGTACCATGGACTGAACATAGATTCATAAAACACCTGGTGAGTGATTAGTAATAATGATGATGATCATAATAATATGTATGGAGTGCTTATCATGTAGTAGGGACTTTGAAACGAGCTTTACAAGTATTACATGTATTACTACCAATTCTCACAATGACCCTACGAAATAGGTCCTGTTGTTATCTTCACTTTACAAAGGGGGAGGCTGGATCACAAAGAGGGTGGGGAACTGGAACAAAATCACAGAGCCAGGAAATAGTGGAGCTGGGATTTGAAATCAAAGATCTGCCCCTAGAGTCTTTAATCAATGTTGTTTCTTAAATATAGGATGATGAAAGTTGAGGTTTTCAAGCAACAGGTCATAGCCCATCACTTTAATGGCTCTTTAAAAAATTAAATGGAATAGAATGGAACAGAAAATATCAAAGTGCAGAGCAGTTTAAAAGGTAAATAAAGTTTCATAGAACTACTTTTATGTAGACACATAAACAGTCCATTGCACAGTATCAAATGAAAAAGTATGTTACACAGCCTGATTGTCACATATATAAAAACTAACAGAATAAGTTTTCCAAAAAAGGAAACTATTACAGCTATTTCTTTTTCCTGCATAATTAAACCTTTTTATTAATCAGTTCAACTTTTTTTTCTCTGATGTAAAACAGCACACATTTATCTTAAAGTTTATGTGGGTCAACAGATTAGTCACTTATGTATAGACAAACATATGAGAATTGGGTCACAATGTAATGTGTATTTTTTTAATTTTAGATTTTATTTATTCATTTTTAGAGAGAGAAAGAGGGGGAGAGGAAGCATCAACTCCCATATGTACCTTGACTAGGCAAGCCCAGGGGTTCAAACCAGTGACCTCAGCATTCCAGGTCAACATTTTATCCACTGTGCCACCACAGATCATGCCTGTATTTTTTTTTTTTAAGCTAGAGTAGGGGAGATACAGAGACAGACTCCTGCATGCACCCTACCGGGATCCATGCTGTAACCCCCATCTGGGGCCTCTCGCAATATTTAGAGCCTGAGGCAGAGGTTTGACAGAGCCATCCTTAGTGCCCAGGGCCCCAGAGCTTGAATCAATAGAGCCAAATCTGCAGGAGGGGAAGAAAGAGAAAGAGGAGGAGGAGGAGAAGGAGATGGTCACCTCTCCTGTGTGTCCTGATGGGAGACTTCCTCACACTGGTTGACACTGTACTACTGAGCTAACTGGCCAGGGCCTGAAATGTATTTTTTAAATTAATTTTGATATTGAAACAAATATTTTAAAATGTTTATTGATTTGAGAGAGAGAAAGGGAGAGAGGGAGAGAAAGACAAGAACATCAATCTGTTCCTGTATGTACCATGAGCAGGGATTGAACTGGCAACCTCTGTGCTTCAAAACAATGCTCTAGCCCTGGCCGGTTGGCTCAGCGGTAGAGCGTCGGCCTAGCGTGCCGAGGACCCGGGTTCGATTCCGGCCAGGGCACACAGGAGAAGCGCCCATTTGCTTCTCCACCCCTCCGCCGCGCTTTCCTCTCTGTCTCTCTCCTCCCCTCCCGCAGCCGAGGCTCCATTGGAGCAAAGATGGCCCGGGCGCTGGGGATGGCTCTGTGGCCTCTGCCTCAGGCGCTAGAGTGGCTCTGGTCGCAACATGGCGACGCCCAGGATGGGCAGAGCATCGCCCCCTGGTGGGCAGAGCGTCGCCCCTGGTGGGCGTGCCGGGTGGATCCCGGTCGGGCGCATGCGGGAGTCTGTCTGACTGTCTCTCCCTGTTTCCAGCTTCAGAAAAATGAAAAAAAAAAAAACACAAAACAAAAAAAAAAAACAAAAAAAAAAAACAATGCTCTAACCCAGTGGTACCCAATCTTTTTTGGGCCATGGACTGGTTTAATGTCAGAAAATATTTTCATGGACCGGCCTTTAGGGTGGGAGAGATAAATGTATCACGTGACCGAGACAAGCAGCAAGAGTGAGTCTTAGACAGATGTAACAGAGGGAATCTGGTCATTTTTTAAATGACCAGACTTAAATATAAATAAAACGGAAATAATGTAAGTTATTTATTCTTTCTCTGCGGACAGGTAACAAATGGCTCACGGACCGGTAGCGGTCCATGGCCTGGGGGTTGGGGACCACTGCTCTAACCAGTTGAGCTATCTGGTCAGGGCAAAATGTATTTTTTACTGAGTGAGGTTAAAAATAAGTCTTTGCCAGCCCACTAAGTGCAAATATGGTTGATATGTTTTTTTGTTTGTTTGTTTGTTGTTGTTTTTTGTGGCAGAGACAGAGAGAGTCAGAGAGAGGGACAGACAGACAGGAAGGGAGAGATGAGAAACATCAATTCTTCGTTGTGGCTCCTTAGTTGTTCATTGACTGATTTCTCATATGTGCCTTGACCCGGGGGTGGGGGTCTACAACAGACTGAGTGACCCCTTGCTCGAGCCAGCAACCTTCGGCTCAAGCTGGTGAGCCTTGCTCAAACCAGATGAGCCTGCTCTCAAGCTGGCGACCTCGTTGCCCAGGCACATGTAGTACTTCTCAATAGTGACGCTGGCTACCTTCTTCAAGGACATGGTGCTAACTGGCCCATCTTGGCAGGTCCCTAGTAAAAGAGCTGTTTTCATGTTTTAAAAAATAATCTCTGCATCCCATCCCAGTTTATTATAAAGAGTTATGCAAATAGAAAAGTTGAATCAGCCTTTGTGACACTGTTTTTTATTTGTGTGTATGAGTAATTATGACCTTGTATTAAAATATCTCAAACCTGGGTCTTCTGCGTCCCAATTTGACGCTCTATCCACTGCGCCACCGCCTGGTCAGGCGATATGGTTTTTTTAATTATCAAAAGCAACAACATTGAATTGATTAGTCCTTAAGTTCTCTTTACTAGATAACTATATTGTAAGAATTTTGAGAAAGAGCATTTAAATTTTATCTGTTGTTTAAAAAGTTGACCGACTAAAAGTTGAAGAAAAAAACCTTAGAATTTGAAGTAGACAAAAATTTAAGACCATAAAATTAATAATTTGAGATCACATACAATGAAACATTTATTTTTTCAATTAAAATTTTAACATCATAGTTCAAACTATTCCTGTCTTTGATCCTTTCTTTTTTTTCTTTGCTTTTCAATATTTTCAAGCAAGTAAAGTTGGACTGATGCATTTTAGGTTCAATTTTTCAGGTAAAATAAGATAGGTGTGATATTTTCCCTTTTTGGAAAACTGATCTATTAGTTTCATATCTGTGAATCAGGATTTGTAGTGTGCGGTTATTTTTTAATATTGTGTGGTAGATTGTTTTTTTTTTTAAAAGATTGTTTATGATTTATTGATAATATTACAGCACAGTAGAAAGATTAAAATGGCTCCATGGGGTGTTTTGAAATTCATCCCAATTGTAGGCTGAGTGACGTGCAGTTTGAACAGACTGCCAAAGTCCAACAACTTCAGCATTTCCTTAATGTCAGGATCAACCTCAATGATCTCCTGATGCAGGTCTGAGACCTTAGGAACCTAATTCTCTCTCCGCTCTCTCTCCTCTTCCAGAAGCCTGATAGCGACACCTCTCACAGGGCCTCTCTGAGTCTGCTTCATCAGAGGTGTGACTTAGCGCACTATCCTGTTTTGGAACTTCTTGCTGGGGATAATGGCAATCTCTTCACACACATGCTTGTTGGTGTGGAAGTCGTTGCCCAGGCACATGTAGTACTTCTCAATGGTGACCCTGGCTACCTTCTTCAAGGACGTGGTGCTAACTGGCCCATCTTGGCAGGTCCCTAGTAAAAGAGCTGTTTTCATGTTTTAAAAAAATAATCTCTGCATCCCAGTTTATCATCAAGAGTTATACAAATAGAAAAGTTGAATCAGCCTTTGTGACACTGTTTTTTATTTGTGTGTACGAGTAATTATGACCTTGTTTTAAAATGTCTTTGACAGGATACTGAACTTTGAAATTTAAAGTTTTGTCATCACTTCTTTGATTGTGGAAATAATTAAATAAAGGTTGAAGAATGATTCAAAGCCTTCACTATGTAGACTAAATGTGTTTATTATGTTAACTGTTAAGATTATTGCTGATTTCCAGTAATGGACTATTGATTAACTATAATGACCTTCTTCACCATCTCCACACATCTTTTTGTGGGTTGGTTTGCCTTGTAACTTCATGAATCATAATTCAATATTTTATGAGTTACAAGAAGATTTCCAAAGGGAATCTGACAAGTATACAGGATTTTTTTTTCTTTATGGAAAGCACAGAGAATATTGTTTTTGATATGTCCAGCATTTTACATGACAAGATTTCTCCCAACAGATGTAGCATATAATAGTATACGATATGCTTTTACATTGTTTTGAACAAGAGATCCCTATGTGATATCATTCTAAGTGGCTGGTTGCACAGACTTTTCTCATTGTATAGATTGTGTAAAATTAGATCCTTTTAAGCATTTGCTTTTAGAGTCTCCTTCATTCCAGTAAGAAATTTAAAAATATTTTTAAAATTTTTTTATTTTAGAAAGGAAGAGAAGACCTGGCCGCTTAGCTCAGTGGTAGAGCATCGGCCCAGCGTGTGGAAGTCCCAGGTTTGATTCCCAGTAAGAGCACACAGGAGAAGCACCCATCTGCTTCTCCACCCCTCCCCCTCTCACTTCTCTCTCTCTCTCTCTCTCTCTCTCTCTCCTCTCCTCTCCTCTCCTGCAGCCATGGCTTGATTGGAGCAAGTTGGCTCCAGGCGCTGAGGATGGCTCCCTGGCTTCTGCCTCAGGCACTAAAAAATGAGTCCAGGTGCAACAGAGCAAGAGCCCCAGATGAGCACAGCATCACCCCATAGTGGGCTGGCCGGGTGGATCCCAGTCAGAGCATATTCAGAAGTCTGTCTCTGCCTCCCCTTTTCTCACTAAAAAAAAAAAAAAAAAAAGGATGAAAGAGAGAAAAACATTGAATTGATTTGTTGCTCCACTTATTTATGCATTCATTGGTTGATTGTTATATGTGTCCTGATGGGGATCAAATCTGCGACCTTTGTGTATCAGGACAAAGCTCTAACCAACTGACCTACCCAGCTAGGTCTCTAGTAGGAAATTTTATAAATTGCTTATTTTTGCCTTTTTTGACAATAGGAGCATTCCACCAAGTTATCCTTGGTCTATCCTCTTTCAGACCTAATGTGACTACCTTAAAAAGAGTCTTTTGTGAGTTGAAATTGTGAGTTTGATGTTTGTTTTGTTTTTCTAAGTGAGAGGAGGGGACACAGAAAGACAGACTCCTGCATGCACTCCAATCAGGATCCACCCAGCAACCCCTGTCTAGGGCCGATGCTAGCATCAGCCAAGCTATCCTCAGTGCCCGGGCCACTGCAAGGGGGGAAGAGAAGCAGATGGTTACTTCTCCTGGGTGCCCTGACTGGGAATAGAACCCAGGATGTCCATATGCCAGGTTGATGCTCTATCTACTGAGCCACAGATCAGGGCCTGTATAAGTTCATTATAAATTTTGGATATTAACTCCTTATGAAATATATCATTGGCAAATATGTTCTCTCATTCATTGGGTTATATTTTCATTTTGTTGATGGTTGCCTTTGCTGTGCAAAAACTTTTTAGTTGATGTAGTCTCAGTTGTTTATTTTTTCTTTTGTTTCCCTTACCCAAAGAGATATATCAGAAAAAAATATTGCAATGAGCCTGGCCAGGCAGTGGCTTAGTGGATAGAGCATCAGCCTGGGATATAGAAGACCCAGGTTTGAAACCCTGAGGTCACCAGGTTGGAGAGCAGGCTCACCAGCTTGAGCTTGGGGTCACTGGCTTGAGCATGGGATCATAGACATGACCCTATGATCACTGGCTTGAGCCCAAAGGTCACTGGCTTGAAGCCCAAGGTCACTGACTTGAGCCCAAAGTTGATGGCTTGAGCAAGGAGTCACTGGCTCAGTTGTAACCCCTTGTGCCCTCATCAAGGCACATATGAGAAAGCAGTCAATGAACAACTAAGGTGCTGCAATGAAGAATTGATGCTTCTCATCTCTTTCCCTTCCTGTCTATCCCTCTATCTCTTGCTAAAAAAACAAAAAACAAACAAACAAACAAAAAAACAAAGCAATAAGAAATGTCCGAGATTTTACTGCCTGTGGTTTCAAGTCTAACATTTAAGTCTTTAATCCATTTTGAGTTTATTTTTATTTTATTTTATTTTTTTAATTTTTTTATTTTTTACAGAGACAGAGAGTGGGATAGATAGGGACAGACAGACAGGAACGGAGAGAGATGAGCATCAATCATCAGTTTTTTGTTGTGACACTTTATTTGTTCATTGATTGCTTTCTCATATGTGCCTTGACCATGGGCCTTCAGCAGACCGAGAAACCCCTTGCTGGAGCCAGCTACCTTGGGTCCAAGCTGGTGAGCTTTTTGCTCAAGCCAGATGAGCCCGCGCTCAAGCTGGCGACCTCAGGGTCTCGAACCTGGGTCCTCTGCATCCCAGTTCGATGCTCTATCCACTGCGCGACCGCCTGGTCAGGCAAGTTTATTTTTATATATGGTGTAAGAAGGTGGTCTAGTTTCTTTTCTTTTTTTTTTTTTTTTTTTTTTTGCATATATCTGCTCAATTTTCTGAATAGTCTATCTTTCCCCCATTGCATGTTTTTGCCTCCACTGTCAAGTATTAATTGACCATAAAGGCATGGGCTTATTTCTGGGCTCCCTATTCTGCTCCATTGATCCATATGTCTGTTTTTATGCCAGTACCATGCTGTTTTCATTACTATGGCCTTGTAGCATAATTTGAAATCAGAAAGTGTGCTTCCTCTAATTTTGTTCTTCTTTCTTAAGATTGCTGTGGTGGACCTGGCCGGTTGGCTCGGTGGTAGAGCATTGGCCTGACGTGCGGAAATCCCGGGTTCGATTCCCGACCAGGGCACACAGGAGAGGCGCCCATCTGCTTCTCCACCCCTCCCCCTCTCTTTCCTCTCTGTCTCTCTCTTCCCCTCCTGCTGCCAAGGCTCCACTGGAGCAAAAGATGGCCCAGGCGCTGGGGATGGCTCCTTGGCCTCTGCCCCAGGTGCTAGAGTGGCTCTGGTCGCGTCAGAGCGACGCCCCGGATGGGCAGAGCATCGCCCCCTGGTGGGCATGCCGGGTGGATCCCGGTCGGGTGCATGCGGGAGTCTGTCTGATTGCCTCCCCATTTCCAGCTTCAGAAAAATACAAAAAAAAAAAAAAAAGATTGCTGTGGCTATTTGCGGTCTTTTGTGGTTCCATATAAATTTTTGGAATATTTGTTTTGGTTCTGTGAAGTATGCCATTAGTATCTTGATAGGAATTGCATTGACTCTATAAATTGCTTTGGGTAGTATGGACATTTAAATGATGTTAATTCTTATTAATCATAAACATGGTATATGCTTATTTGTATCTTCTTTAATTTCTTTCTGCAGAATCTTAAAATTTTCTGAGTGCAGGTCATTTACATACTTGATTAAATTTATTTTTAGGTGTGTGTTTTTTAAGCAATTGTAAATGGAATTATTTCTTAGTTTTCTTTAAAATTTATTTTTTAGTTTTCTTTTCTTATAATTTATTACTGGTGTATAAAAATGCAACTGGCCTGATCGGTGGTGGCACAGTGTCTAGAGTGTCAGCCTGGCCTGACCTGTGGTGGCGTAGTGGATAAAGTATCGACCTGGAATCTGGCTGAGATTGCCGGATTTGAAAGCCTACACTTGTCTGGTCAAGGCATATATGGGAGTTGATGCTTCCTGCTCCTCCCTCCTTTCTCTCTCTCTTTCTCTCTCTCATTCTCTCTCCTCTCTAAACTGAATAAATAAATAAATAAAATAGACTGTCAGCCTGGGATGCTGGGGACCCAGGTTCAAAACCCTGAGGTTGCTGGCTTGAGCGTGGGCTCATTGGTCTTGAGCACATGCTTGCCAGCTTGAGTGTGGGATCATCAGAATAATCTCATGGTTGCTGGCTTGAGCCCAAAGGTCCCTGGCTTGAGCCAAAGGTCGCTGGCTTTAACCCAATGTTGCTGGCTTGAGCCTCACCCCTCCCCATGAAGGCACATATGAAAAGCAATCAATGAACAACAAAAGTGAGGCAACTACAAGTTGATGCTTCTCATCTCTCTCCTTTTCTGTCTGTCTGTCTGTCTCTCTCTCTGACACTAAAATAAATGCAACTGATTTATTGATATTTATTAGTATCTTGCTGCTTTGCTGAATTCATTTTATCAGTTCTAGTAGTTTTTTGATAAAATCTTTAGGGTTCTTTATATACAGTATCATGTCATCTGTGAATAATGACAGTTTTATTTCTTCTTTCTAATTCGGATGCCTTTTGCCTGACCTGTGGTGGCGCAGTGGATACAGCGTCGACCTGGAAATGCTGAGGTCGCCGGTTCGAAACCCTGAGCTTGCCCGGTCAAGGCACATATGGGAGTTGATGCTTCCAGCTCCTCCCCCGTCTCTCTCTCCTCTCTCTGTCTCTCTCTCTCCTCTCTAAAATGAATAAATAAAATAAAAATTAAATAATTCAGATGCCTTTTATTTTTCCTTTTTGCCCTATTGTTGTGGCCAGGACTTCTAGTACTATGTTGAATGAGAGTGAGGAAAGCAAACATCCCTGTCTTGTTCCTGATATTAAGGAAAATGCTTTTAGTTTTGCCCATAGAGTATGATGTTGACAGTGGGTTTGGCATTTATGGCCTTTATTACATTGAGGTATGTATCCTCTATCTTTTCTTTGCTGAGAATTTTTATCATAAATGGGTGCTGGATTCTATCAAATACTTTTTCTGAATCTATTGGTATGATTGTGTGATTTTTATTCTTTATTTTGTTTATGTGGTATATCACACTTATTGATTTGTGAATATTATGTCAACCTTGCATCTCTGGAATAAAAGCCACTTGATCATGTGTATGATCTTGTTAATTATTGCCAGATCTCATTTGCTAATATTTTGTTGAGGATTTGAGCATCTATGTTCATCAGGGATGTTGGTCTATAATTTTCTTTCTGTGTATTGTCTTTATTTGATTTTGCAATTAGGTTAATGCTGACTTTATAAAATGAGCTTTGGAGTCTTCCCTCCTCTTGAATTTTTTGGAATAGTTTGAGAAGGATAGGTGTTCATTCTTCTTTGAATGTTTGATACAATTCAACTGTGAAGCCATCTCGTCCAAGACTTGTGTGTTGGGAGTTTTTTTTATTACAGCCTCAAGTTCACTATTTGTAATATTTCAGTTCAGAGTTTCTGATTCTTTCTCATTTAGTTTTGAAAGAGTCTATGTTTCTAGGAATTTGTCCACTTTATCCAGTTTGTCCAATTTGTTGGCATATAGTTGTTCATACTATTTTCTTACAACCCTTTGTATTTCTTTGGTGTCAGTTGTTACTCCTCCTCTTTCATTTCTGATTTTATTTATTTGGGTCGTCTCTCTTTTTTTTTTCTTGATGAGTCTGGTTATAGGTTTATCAATCTTGTTTATCTTTTTTAGAGGACCAGCTCTTGGTTTCATTGATCTTTTATATTTTTTAACACCATATTTCACTTATTTCTGCTTTGATATTTATTTCCTTCCTTCTACTCACTTTGCGTTTGTTGATCTTTTTCTAGTTCCTTTAAGTGTAAAGTTAGATTGTTCATTTGAGATTTTTTCTTATTGCTTGATGTAGGCCTGTAATACTCTGAATTTCCCTCTTAGGACTGCTTTCTTTGTGTCCCATAGATTTGTGGGTTGTGTTCTCATTTTTATTTGTTTCAAAGTATCTTTTGATTTGTTCCTTGATCTCATTGTTAACCCATTTATTGTTTAATAATAATGTTATTTAGCCTCCATGTCTTTCTGTGTTTTTAAGTTTCTTTCTTGTGTTGATTTCTAGTTTCATACCATTATGGTCAGAGAAAATGCTTGATATAATTTCAAACCTCTTAAATTTATTGAGACTTGTTTTGTTTCCTAACATGTGGTCTATCCTAGAAAATGTTCTATGTGCACTTGAAAATAATGTATATTCTGCTGCTTTGGGGTGAAATGTTCTAAAGATAGCAATTAAATCCATGTGACCTAGTGTATCATTTAAGGCCACCATTTCCTTGTTGATTTTCTGTCAGTAAGATCTATCCAGCCTGACCAGTGGTGGTGCAGTGGATAGAGTGTAGGACTGGGATGTAGAGGACCTAGGTTTGAGACCTCAAGGTCGCCAGCTTAAGTGCAGGCTCATCTGGTTTGAGCAAAGCTCACGAGCTTGGACCCAAGGTCGCTGGTTCGAGCATGGGATTACTCGATCTGCTGAAGGCCCACGGTCAAGGCACATATGAGAAAGCAATCAATGAACAATTTAGGTGTTATAACACGCAACAAAAAACTAATGATTGATGCTTCTCATCTTTCTCCGTTCCTGTCTGTCTGTCCCTGTCTATCCCTCTCTCTGACTCTATCTCTGTCTCTGTAAAAAAAAGATCTATCCAATGATGTCAATGGGGTGTGAAAATTCCCTACTATAATTGTATTACTGTCAGCCTCCCCTTTATGTCCATCAAGACTTGCTTTATATATTTAGGTGCTCCTATGTTGGGTGCATAAATGTTTACAAGGGTTATATCCTCTTGTTGGGTTGCTTCCTTTATCATTATTTAGTGTCCTTCTTTGTCTCTTACTATAGTTTTATTTTAAAGTCTGTTTTGTCATATATAAGTATTGCTATCCCAGCTTTTCCTTCCTTTCCATTTGCATGAAATATCTTTTTCCATCCCTTTATTATTAGTCTACGTGTATCTTTTGTTAGGAGATGGATACTTGTAGACAGCATGTATCTTGGTCTTGTTTCCTTATCCATTCAGCTATCCTATGTCTTCTTTATTTTAAAAAAAAGACTATTTATTGATTTTTGCAGGAAAAAGAGAAAGAGGGAGGGAGGGGGAATGAGAAGTTTCAACTCATTGTTGCTTCATTTTAGTTGCTTATTGCTTGTTTTATGTGCCTTAACTGGGCAAGCCCATGGTTTTGAAACCGCAACCTCAGCATTCAGGTTGGCGCTTTATCCACTGTGCCACCACAAGCCAGGCATAAGCTATCCTATATCTTTTGATTGAATCATTTAAAGTGATTATTGATAGTTATGTATTTATTGCCATTTTATTAAGTATGTTCTTCTGTTTTCTTTTGCTTCTACTCTTCTTCTTAAAGAAGATTCTTTAAATTTTCTTGTAGTACTGGTTTGGTAGTAACAAACCTTTTTAGCTTTTTCTTGTCTGGGAAGGTCTTTATTCCTACTTTAATTTTAAATGATAATCTCCTTCAATTTTAAATGATAGGTGTGGGCCTCTTTTGTTTCATCTTGTTTGGGACTCTCTGCAATTCTGGGACTTGTGTGTCATTTCTCTCTTTTTTTTTCTTTTTTAATATGGAATGCTTTATGAATTTGTGTGCTATATTTGCACAGGGGCCATGCTAATCTTCTCTGCATCGTTCTAATTTTAGTTTATGTACTACCAAAGTGAGCAACATGTGTCTTTTTCTTTCACCAGATTAGAGAATTTATCCATCATTATTTCTTCAAATAGGTTCTTGATCCCTTGCTCTCTTTCTCTTGTTTCTGGCACCCTTATGATGTTGTTAAGCTTCATGTTATCTCAAAGGTTCCTTAAACTAACCTCATTCTTTAAAATTATTTTTTATTTTTGCTGCTCTGATTGGGTAATTTTTTCTACTTTGTCTTTCAAATCACCAATTTGATCCTCTGTTTCATCCAATCTACAGTTTATTTCTTCTAATGTATTCATCATTTCAGATATTGTATTCTTCATTTCTGATTCTTTTTTATGGTTTCTATATCCTTTTTCATTCTGTTGAACATCCTTATAACATTACTTTGAACTCTATATCTGATCAATTACTTGCCTCCATTTCATTTAGTTCTTTTTCTGAGGATTCCTCTTATTCTTTCATTTTGGGCATGTTTTTTTGTCTCCCCATTTTGGCTGCCTTTTTGTGTTTGTTTCTATGTATGAAGTAGATCTGCTAAGACTCCCAATCTTTGTGGGGTGACCTTGTATAATAGGTATCCTGTGGGGTTCAGTGGTGCAGTCTCCTTCATCACCTAAGTTGGGTGCTCCAAAAATGTCCCTTGTGCGGGTTATGTAGGCTCATCTCTTGATTGCTTATTGGCCCATTCATGAATGGGATCAACGCTCTGGCTGGCTGACTGTGAGGCTTGACCCTGACGATGACATGTGAGCTGCTGTGCAGGTAATGACCACAAGAAGTGGAATTTACCTCAGCAACTGAGCTACCCAACCAGGGCTTACTCCCTGGTATTTATTTATTTATAAGAGGACGTTTATTTAGAAAGTCCAGAGGTACAAGAAATGGGATTTAGGAAACAAGTTACAGAGGAAAAGAAGGACACTTGGAGCTTAGGAGAAAGAGAAAGGCAAGAAAAACAAGCTGAGTGCCTGACCGGGAGGTGGCGCAGTGGATAGAGCATCGGACTGGGATGCGGAAGACCCAGGTTCAAGACCCCGAAGTCTCCAGCTTGAGCGAGGGCTTATCTGGTTTGAACAAAAGCTCACCAGCTTGAGCCCAAGGTCGCTGTCTGAGCAAGGGGTTACTCCGTCTGCTGAAGGCCCGTGGTCAAGGCACGTATGAGAAGGCAATCAATGAACAATTAAGGTGTTGCAATGCACAACGAAAAACTAATGATTGATGCTTCTCATCTCTCCATCCCTGTCTATCCCTCTCTCTGACTCTCTCTCTGTCTCTGTAAAAAAATAAAATAAAATAAAAAATAAAATAAATTTTAAAAAAATAAAATAAAATAAAAAGAAAAGAAAAACAAGCTGAGTGTAGGGGGGAAGAAAAAGGGAAAGACAAGGAGGGAAAGGCAATGGCTTGCTTCAGGGAAGAACACCACTCCCTAGTATTTTTAAAAAGTCAATAATAGCCCTGGCCAGGTAGTTCAGTTAGTTAAAGCTTTGTCATGACATGCCAAGGTTACAAGTAAAATCCTTAGTCAGGGCACATAAAAGAAGCAACAAATGGATGCATGAATAAGTGGAACAACAAATCTGTTTCTCTCTCTCTTTCTTCTTCTCTCTAAATTTATTTTTTATTTAGTGAGAGAGACAGACAGAAAGGGAGAGAGTTAAGAAGCATCAATTCTTCGTTGCAGTACTTGCCTGACCAGGCGGTGGCACAGTGGATAGAGCATCGGACTGGGATGCGGAAGACCCAGGTTCGAGACCCCAAGGTCACCAGCTTGAGCGCGGGCTCATCTGGTTTGAGCAAAAGCCCACCAGCTTGAACCAAAAGTCGCTGGCTCCAGCAAGGGGTTGCTCAGTCTGCTGAGGGCCCACGGTCAAGGCACATATGAGAAAGCAATCAATGAACAACTAGGGTGTTGCAACGCGCAACGAAAAACTAATGATTGATGCTTCTCATCTCTCTCCGTTCCTGTCTGTCTGTCCCTGTCTATCCCTCTCTCTGTCCCTGTAAAAATAAATAAATAAATAAAATTTGAATTAAAAAAAAAAAGAGCATAAAATAAAAAAAATAAATAAATAATTCTTCATTGCAGTACTTTAGTTGTTCATTGATTGCTCTTCTCATACATGCCTTGACTGGAGAGGGGGGTGGCTCCAGCTGAGCCAGTGACCCCTTGCTCAAGCCAGCCACCTTTGGACTCAAGCCAGTGATCATGGGCTCATGTCTAGGATCCCACGCTCAAGCCAGCAACCCCGCACGTAAGCCGGCAACCTCGGGGCTTTGAACCTGGGTCCCCAGTGTCTCAGGTCGATGCTCTAGCCACTGCACCATGGCCTGGTTAGGCACTCTAAAATCAATTTTTAAATATTTGCTTTGTCCTGGCTTGTGGTGGCACAGTAGATAGCATGTTGACCTGGAATGCCGAGGTCAACAGTTCAAAACCCTGGGCTTGCCCAGTCAAGACACATACAACAAGCAATCAATAAACAACTAAAGTGAAACAAGTATGAGGAGTAACTGATACTTACTCCTTGTTCCCCTGCCCCTCTGTAAAATCAATTAATAAAAATTTTAAAAATTTGCTTTGGGTGGGTAGCTCAGTTGTTTAGAGCATTGTCTAGGTATGCCAAGGTTGCAGGTTCAATACCTGGTCAGGGCACATACAAGAAGCAACTAATGAATGCATAAATAGTGGAATGACAAATAAATGTTTTTCTCTGTCTCTTCCCTTTTCTCTCTCTCTCAAATCAGTAAATAAATAATAAAAAGAAATTAAAGTCAACAATGTAACTAAATTAACCCCCAATTGTTAAAGATAACATATTCAAGCCTGACCTGTGGTGGCACAGTGGATAGTATGTTGACTTGGGGTTTTTTTTGTTTTGTTTTATTTTTTGTATTTTTCTGAACCTGGAAACGGGGAGGCAGTCAGACAGACTCTCGCATGCGCCCGACCGGGATCCACCCGGCATGCCCACCAGGGGGCAATGCTCTGCCCATCTGGGGCATTGCTCTGTTGCAACCAGAGCCATTCTAGCGCCTGAGGCAGAGGCCACAGAGCCATCCTCAGTGCCCGGGCCAACTTTGCTCCAATGGAGCCTTGGCTGCGGCAGGGGAAGAGAGAGACAGAGAGGAAGGAGAGGGGGAGAGGTGGAGAAGCAGATGGGCGCTTCTCCTGTGTGCCCTGGCCGGGAATCAAACCTGGGACTCCTGCACGCCAGGTCGATGCTCTACCACTGAGCCATCCGGCCAGGGCCATATGTTGACTTGGAATGCTGGAGTTGCCAGTTCAACACCCTGGGCTTGCCCAGTCAAAGCACATATGACAAAAAATTAATGAACATCTAAAATTAAGCAACTGTGAGTTAATACTTTTTGTTCCCCCTTCTCTCCATGAAATCAATAAATAAAATCTTTTTAAAAAACATTCAAATTATGAATCTGTGTGATTACTCAGAAACTATTGTAGATCCAACTATAGGAAAAATCACCTCTGAAGAAAATATACTGCTTACAAAAATTAGGGAATATGAAACGATAAAATATCTTCTAATATTTGTGAGCAGTGTGTTTTTATCATTTGGTCTTTTTCTGTCAAGGGAAGTAAAAGATTTTTCTCATCATCGTATCCCCAGCCCAAGTACAGTACATGTCACATGGTGGGACTCAAAGTATTAAATAAATAAATATTTGAATAAATATAGAGGATGCTTTTTTTTTTTTTTTCATTTTTCTGAAGCTGGAAACGGGAAGAGACAGTCAGACAGACTCCCGCAGGCGCCCGACCGGGATCCACCCGGCACGCCCACCAGGGGGCGATGCTCTGCCCACCAGGGGGTGATGCTCTGCCCATCCTGGGCGTCGCCATATTGCGACCAGAGCCACTCTAGCGCCTGAGGCAGAGGCCACAGAGCCATCCCCAGCGCCCGGGCCATCTTTGCTCCAATGGAGCCTTGGCTGCGGGAGGGGAAGAGAGAGACAGAGAGGAAAGCGCGGCGGAGGGGTGGAGAAGCAAATGGGCGCTTCTCCTGTGTGCCCTGGCCGGGAATCGAACCCGGGTCCTCCGCACGCTAGGCCGACGCTCTACCACTGAGCCAACCGGCCAGGGCTTAGAGGATGCTTTCTTAAGGCAAATGTAATGACAAAATCTCTAATAAAAAAAATTTCTGTGCTTCTATTATCTACTCTAATCTTCAAGAACAAAGGAACACACTGAATACTGAAGTTCAGTATTGTCGGAAAGAATCTTAGGAACCCTTTTATTTTATTGATTGCTTTTAGAGAGACAGAGAGAGAAAGGGGGAGAGAGAGAGAAGCATTCATTTGTTGTTCCACTGAATTGTGCCTTAGTTGTGCATTCATTGTTCGCTTCCTGTCTGTGCTCTGACAGGAGATTGAATCCACAACATGGGTGTCCTGGGACAGTGCTCTAACTAACTGAACTGACAGGACGGGGCTTTATTTATATTTTGTTTTATGACTTTTTTTTTAAGGTTTAACTTTTAAGAAATTTATTTAGTGATTTTAGAGAGAGAAAGAAGGGTGGGAGGGTGGGAGGGGGAGAGAGAGAGAGCTTAGGAAGCTCTTTAACAGTTAATCACTTCATAGGTAAAAAAGATCTCTGCTTAAAGGCAAGAATAAGAGGAGGATCCAAATCTCCTGATTTCAGATATTTTTCACTGTCCCATTCTGCAACTTAATTTTTTTAAAAAAAGTAGCAACACTTATAAGAATATTATGTAATTCTATGAAACTCACTTTTTTTGTACAGCTCAAATTATCTCTCTCCACTGCAAAGTTACTACAGAGCCATATCTCCTGTAGAAGCAGAATTTGGAATATAGGTGTGGATTCATAAATGAAGGCGTTTTTGTCCTTCAAGTAAACCTTGTATGTTTTTCTGTATTCCAGTTATTTCCACAGTATAAGTTGTTTGGCAGCAGTCTTCAACAACCAATGAAGTGTATGTTGTACACTAGACCTTGGGGATTTCATGTTCGCTGGGGCCAATGAAAGCAAATTCTCTCATGCCCTCCTACCAAGAACCTCATTATGATATTCTGCCAGATGCCTTCTCAGATCTGCATGAGTTTCTACTTCCCTCTCTAAATTCCAGGACAGGCAAAGTTCATCTTTAAAGCCCCATTTACTTTGTCTTCCCTCACTGGTCCTTTTTCTGTTCTCATTAGGTCCCTTTTGTGGTCCTCTTTTCTTCCCTTAGCCACCCTGATCTCATAAGAAATATGCTGGAGAGTTCTTACTCCCACTAAAACAATAGTGCCTGAAACCATTCTCCCCAACCACCTTCTTCATCTGTGAGAAAAACCAAAAGGGATAAATAACACTTGCCCCTGTCTGCAGTTCTGGGTCTCTAAAAGTGGTGAGCAGGAGGCAATTCTAGGAGTGTCCCAATGGTCTTGGGACTGCCTCCAGTCTTTTGGGTTCTCTCTAAAGAGGCCTTACTAGAAAGGAAAAGGAAACACTGCTCTTCTCTTCTTTGTCCCAGGCTATGGAAGGGAACTCACATCTGCCTTGAGAGTTCAGAGGGTCCAGGTGGCCTGACTGAGCTCCTTAACAGGAGCATTTAAGAGGCTGGGAGCTAAACACACTGCAGCCTACATTCTCAACAAGGTGTGCAGGATAGATGAGCTCCTGATAGAAAGATGGTCAGATGCTGTGTGAACTTCCACCTGTACCCTGGCTTCTCTATTATAGGTTTACTTACTTTGAGAACTATGTTTTGTGGTTTTGTTTTTTTGTTTTGTTTTGTTGTTGTTTTTTTTTTTACAGAGGCAGAGATAGACAGGGACAGACAGACAGGAACAGAGAGAGATGAGAAGCATCAATCATCAGTTTCTCATTGCGCGTTGCGACTTCTTAGTTGTTCATTGATTGCTTTCTCACATGTGCCTTGACCATGGGCCTTCAGCAGACCGAGTAACCCCTTGCTGGAGCCAGCGACCTTGGGTCCAAGCTGGCGAGCTCTTTGCTCAAGCCAGATGAGCCCGCGTGTGACCTCGAAGTCTCGAACCTGGGTACTTCCGCATCCCAGTCCGACGCTCTATCCACTGCGCCACCGCCTGGTCAGGCTGTTTTGTGGTTTTGTATCTTCCTCTAGCACCAGAAATGATGCTACTAAAAGACAAGACTAGACAAATTCCTCTTTTATTATTATTTTTTTATTGTTGTTGATTTGAGGGAGCAAGAGAGGGAGATAGGAGGGAAAGAGAGAGAAACATCAACTTGTTGTTCTACTTAGTTGTTCCATTTAGTTGTGCACTCATTGGTTGCTTCTTATATATGCCCCGACCCAGGATAAACCCATAATCCTTGTGTGCCAGGACAATGCTCTGTTCACTGAGCAACCCTCCACGGAGTTACTCGGCCAGGGTCTGGACAAATTTTGACACAACTGAGTGATGAACTTTATTGACTTGCCTCCAGTCTCTTCTAGCTATGGCAGTGAAAGCATGAACTTAGAAAAACATAGGCCCTGGATTTTGAAAATGCTGTATATAATAGCCACAGGGTCTTGGGGGCTCTCCAAAACCCTTAACTAATCTGTGTGTAGCACAGATTTCTTAGTCTCCTAACCTACTCTCTTTCTAATTAGAAAACTGGAACCTTTGCACAAAATAGGGAGATTTGTATTCTGGTGAGGCAGCAAAAAACTGGAACTGTTTACACTCATCTCATTCACAAGCCCTCCTTTGTCCTTCTCCATACCTTCCTCGGGTTGAATTTATTGGTTTATCATAAAGATGATGCCTCTGTCTGGAAGGGGGTAAATTGCCACCTGGGTAATTATTACAAATCTGTGATTTTCACTATCTCCTACCTCACTGCCTTTGAAGGCCAACCTGACACTGTTTTCTAATTCCTTAGTCTGGCGAGTGGGTGGGCTTGTTTTGACACAGCCTCCTGGATAGCATATGGTTTCTGCTAAACCGGCACCTCCCAGCCTTACGATTACATACCCTAAGCCCCCCGACCAGCTGCTGCGGTGGCCGGTTGTCCAGTGCTGCCACTCTGTTGCAGCCTCAGTTTTGCTGACCCTTGCCCATTTTATTGGCTCACCCTGTGTTCTTCATCTCTTCCCAAATTCACTGCAAAACCCCTAATAGGGAATCCTTTTGTTACCTAGTAATGAAAGATGTTTTTCTTGTCATGATGTAAACACAATCTGGGAAGAAAAGTCTATGTAATGCATTAATGATGAGCACAGAAATTATGTTTAGGTTCTACACAAAACTTTTAGTGGAAGTATCAGGCAAATTACTTTCAGTGTGTCCTTTGGAACATAATTTGACTTATGTAGCAAAGACTTAAATATTTTCAAATACTTCAGCTTTCATAAACAGCAGAATAGGTTAAACTTAAAATGTTGAAACACATTAAAATACTTTTTACAGAGTATGTTCAAAAAGCTGAATATATGATATATTTTTTTAATTTTTAATTAATTTTTTTTTTTATGAGAGGAGGCAGACCCTGCATGTGCCCCAACTGGGATCTACTGGCAACCCTGTCTGGGGCCCATGCCCAAGTACTGAGCTATTTTTAGCTCCTGAGGTTGCCTTGTTCCTACCAACCAAGCTATCCTCAGTGCTCAGGGCCACACTCGGAACAATCGAGCTGCTGCTGTATGTCCTGACGGGGAATCGAACCAGAATATTCATACAACAGGCAGACACTCTATCCACTGAGCCACTGGCCAGGGCCAATAAGCTGAATCATTACAGGCAAAGAAAAGTATTGTGAAATAATTATCTGTATAAATCAGAAACAAAATCATTTTAGTTTGAATTTATATCATCATACATTTTCTGGGTTCATGGTGTTATTTCACTGTATGTAAGAATTTTTTAAATCTTGACTTTTATTTTCTTACACAATCAAAATTTAGAATCTTGAATCTGGTTTGGTTCATTTCTGATTTATTTATGCCTGTCTACATATACAAAACATCTAGCAAATACCCTGACCTGTGATAGTACAGTGAATAAAATGTCGACCTGGGCCCTGGCTAGTGGCTCAGTGGATAGAGCGTTGGCCTGACATCTGGATGTCCTGTGTTTGATTTCCAGTCAGGGAACATAGGAGAAGTGACCATCTGCTTCTCCCCACCCTGCCCCCTTCTCTTCTTCTTCCCCTCCCACAGCCAGTGGCTGGATTGGTTGGAGCATGGCCCTAGGTGCTGAGGATAGCTTGGTTGGTCCAAGCATGTCAGCCTCAGGTGCTAAAAGTAGCTTGGTACCCAGCATCAGCCCCAGACTGGATTGCCAGGTGGATCCCAGTCAGGGCATATGAGGGTGTCTGCCTTACTATCTCCCCTCCTCTCACCTAAAAAAAAAAAAAAAAAGTCAAACTGGAAAGATGAGATTTCTGGTTCAAAACCCTGGGCTTGCCTGGTGAAGGCACATAGGAATAGGAGTTGATGCTTCCCATTCTTCCCTGCCCCCTTTCTCTCTCTCTAAAATCAATAAAATCTTTTTTTTAATCTGGCAAATAGTACATACTGATAAATTTACCAGGCAATTTTCTTACAAACAAATCTACTATTTGATTTCCAGCAGATTAATCCAACTGGAGAAAATGAGTGTCCAAAATTCAGACCTTTGTAATAAAAACCCTTTGCAAATTCCAAGTGTACTAGGGAAATTTGCTTTCTTGTTTTTGTTTTTTAGAAAGTGTTGAATGAGAATTTTCTTTTTCTCTCTTTTTTTTAACTTTTTTTTTTCCTGAAATGAGGAGCGGGGAGGCAGAGAGACAGATTCCCGCATGTGCCCAACCGGGATCCATACGGCAAGCCCACCCAGGCAATGCTCTGCCCATCTGGGACCTGCTCCATTGCAACCAGAGCCATTCTAGCGCCTGAGGTGGAGGCCATGGAGCCATCCTCAGCACCTAGGCCAACCCTGCTCCAATAGAGCCTTGGCTGTGGGAGGGGAAGAGAGAGAGAGGAAGGAGAGAGGCAAGGGTGGAGAAACAGGTGGGCGCTTCTCCTGTGTACCCTGGCCGGGAATCAAAGCCTGCCGAGACTTCCACATATCAGGTAGACAGTCTACCACTGAGCCTGCTGGCCAGGGCCTCTTTTTTTTTTTTTTTTAACTTTTATTAGTATTTATTTTATGCTGAATTTACTCACAGGCCATAAGTTTTTGTTTCTTCAGTTTCTTCTGTGACATCGTTTTTTTCTTTCTGCACAACCTCTTTTTCTGGTTCAGGAACAATCTGCTGTTTTGTTTTGGGTTTTTTTATAAATAAATTTTTATTTTAATGGGGTGACATCAATAAATCAGGGTACATACATTCAAAGAAAACATTTCCAGGTTATCTTGTCATTTAGTTCTGTTGCATACCCATCACCTGAAGAGAGATCATCCTCCTCCACCCTCCATCCAGTTCTCTCTGTACCCCTCCCCCTCCCCCTCTCCCTCCTTCCCTCCCCCCACCCCCATAGCCACCACACTCCTGTCCATGTCTCTTAGTCTCGCTTTTATGTCCCATCAATGTATGGAATCCTGCAGTTCCTGTTTTTTTCTGATTTGCTTATTTCACCCCGCACAATGCTACCAAGACTCCACCATTCCTCTATAAGTGATCCGATGTCACCATTTCTCCTAGCTGAATAATATACCATGGTGTATATGTGCCCCATCTTCTTCATCCAGTCCTCTATTTTTTTTACAGTGATTAAAAGCCTTTAAGCAAACTCTTGGCCAATACAGCAAGAATCCCTAAAAGAGTAGTGTCCTTAACATGTTCCCCAAGTCCAAGTTGGCCAAATCCCTGAAAAATGCAACCCAACCACAGTTCAGTTTGTTAGGAGCTGTCACAGGGAGCAGGAGTCCAGGAAAGTTCCTCACAGGAAAAGTCCGCATGGCACTGGAATTGTTGTCACCATTCTATACTTTGCAGCTCATGTCCAAGTCCCAATGACCGCTGCTTCTAGCTGGTAATGATTCAGGTAGACTGGAAAAGCTCATCTGCAGCATGTATGGAGATGGAGCTTCTGTTCTCCTCTGCCTGGAGAGTTGAGACCAGGTTGCTTTTCCCTGGAGCTCTGCGACTGTGGCCTGGTAAAGAGAACCTTGGGATACACTAAGTTCCCGCCACGCGAGTCTCTCCCTGCTGCCGTTGGCTCCGAGAAGCTGGGCAGCCCTCTCCACGTTTCCGCGTTTCCACTTTTCCTACCAGTCTTTGTGTGGCTTCTTCAGCATTCCTTGATTGAAGAGTCCTTTTAGTTTAGTCCAAAGTTGGTTTTTCCAGCTGATAGTTCATAAAATTAGTTTGTAATCCACTTTGGTTCTGGGAGGTAGATGCTGGTACGTCCGCCTACTCCAGCACCATCTTGTCTGTCCCAATCTGCTGTTTTTGAGTAGAATCATCTCAATGAGATAGGGAGAGTTCTTATATAAGTTATTAATCTGCCAGTGAGACTAAATTCTGTACCACTTCTTGAGAGCTTTGTTCACATAGATGTGCTCAAAGACCAGAGAATCTACATCTAAACCCTTATGTTCAACATTATCCTCTGCAATTTTAAGCATGTGCAGGAAAAATTCAGCCACTGGCCCTATGCCTTGTCTGGCCAGGGCATATCTACCAACTCCACCATTAAGATGATGAAATGGCACACACTGCTTCTGTAAAGTGGTATTCTTCAGATATTTGGTGGGTTTTTGAATACGCATGCCCTTGATGGCCTGGGCAGTTTTATAAGAGTCCTCAAAATAAACACAAAAATTTGAATCTCTTATACTGATTGATTGATTGATTTTAGAGAGAGAGGAAGGGGGAGAGAAACATCAATTTGTTGTTCCACTTATTTATGCATTCATTGGTTAATGCTTAAATGTGCCCTGACCAGGGATTGAACCTGAAAACTTCGTGCATCAAGACGACCGACGCTCTATCCAATGGAGCTACCCCACCAGGACTGAATCTCTTAATTTTCATGATTTTTTTGGAATTTTCTGGGTCAAGTGAATAGTAAACCATTTTCAGAGGTCATCTCAGGCCACTTAAGTTAAGAAAAAGAAGAAATTTTTTATTGGACTTCTTCAATTCCATGAGCAAACCCCCCCTTTTTTTTTACTCCAAACAAAAATTTTAATACTTCTGTGCAATTGACAATTACTATAACAGGAATTTGTAGAAAAGGATTTATGATCTCATGCTTATACATATATATTGCTTTCCACATTTATTTCTTAGGTAAATGGTATAATGCCTCATCTATAAAGGATTAGAATTACTAAAATTATGAGTATAAAGGCCCATGTAATTATTATTATTATTTTTTTTTTTTTTTTGGAGAGAGAGGCAGGAAGGGAGAGAGATGAGAAGCATCAACTCATAGTTGTATCACTTATGTTGTTCATTGATTGTTTTTCATATATGCCTTGGGAGGGGGCAGCTCAAACTAGGCCAGTGACCCCCTTGCTCAAGCAGTGACCTTGGAATCATGTTAATAATCACGTTCTCAAGTCGATGACCCCACACTCGGGCTGGCAACCTCGGGGTTTCAAACCTGGGACCCTAGCATCTCCGGTCTATACTCTATCCACTATGCCATCATCAGTCAGGCTTAAAGGCCCATATAGTTATGTAATATTTACATTGCTTTTCATGTGAAAAATGATTTACATATTATTCACCTGAAAATCTTCAGAGTCTAGTTACATTATAAATAAAGAGTTTTACTGGTAAATCATGCTAGACTATTCCTTTTTTTAATTTTTATTTATTGATTTTAGTGTGAGAGAGAAAGAGAAAGAGAATCAGGAACATTGAACTGTCCCTGTATGTATCCTAACCAGAGATCAACCCAGCAATCTCTGCACTTCAAGCCGATGCTCTAACCCAGTGGTAGTCAACCTGGTCTCTACCACCCACTAGTGAGCATTCCAGCTTTCATGGTGGGCGGTAGCTGAGCAACCAAAGTATAAATAAAAAGATAGATTTAACTATAGTAAGTTGTTTTATAAAGATTTATTCTGCCTGACCAGGTGATGGCGCAGTGGATAGAGTGTCGGACTGGGATGCCGAGGACCCAGGTTCGAGACCCTGAGGTCACCAGCTTGAGCGCAGGCTCATCTAGTTTGAACAAAAGCTCACCAGCTTGGACCCAAGGTCGCTGGCTCCAGCAAGGGGTTACTCGGTCTGCTGAAGGCCCACGGTCAAGGCACATATGAGAAAGCAATCAATGAACAACTAAGGTGTCTCAATGCGCAACGAAAAACTAATGATTGATGCTTCTCATCTCTCCGTTCCTGTCTGTCTGTCCCTATCTATCCCTCTCTCTGACTCTCTCTCTGTCTCTGTAAAAACAAAACAAAACAAAAGATTTATTCTACCAAACTTAGCAAAAATCTGACATAAAGTATTTGGTAAGTAATTATTATTATATGCTTTAACTTGCTGTAACTCTGCTTTATAAATTTTATAAAGTAAAGTTACTTCCCTACTTTATAAATCACCATTACTGTGGAACCAGTGGGCGGTTAGAAAATTTTACTACTAACAGAGATACAAAAGGGGGCAGTAGGTATAAAAAAGTTTGACTACTCTTGCTCTAACCAACTGAATTATTCAGCCAGGGTCAGGCTTTTGTTTTCTTTTTCCTTTTCTTCTTCTTTTTCTTTTTCTTTTTTTAAGTAAGAGGAGTGGAGATAAAGAGACAGACTCCTGCATGCGTCCCTACCGGGATCTACCCGACAACCTCCATTTGGGGTTGATGCTCAAATCAACTGAGCTATCTTTGGTGCCTGGGGCTGATGCTCGGACCAATCGAGCCACTGGTTGTGAGAGTAAGGGGAGTGGGAGGGGAAGAGATAGTTGCTTCTCATGTGTGCCCTGATGGGGGATTGAACCCAGAGCTTCCACATGCCAGGCTGACGCTCCATCCACTGGGATAACTGGCCAGGGCTAACTGGCCAGGGCCTCATACTATTGTAGATCATTCTTAAGAAAATATTTGCTTGATTTGTGATGGCACAGTGGATAAAGCATCAACCTAGAATGATGAGATTGTGCATTGAAAACCTTGGGCTTGCCTGGTCAATCCACATATGAGCAGGAGTTTATGCTTCCCACTCTTCACCCCTTCTGTCTCTGTCTCTCTCTCTCCTCTCTAAAATCAATAAATAAAATCTTTTTTTAAAAGTCCATGAATTGTGGCAACTTTCAAAATGCCTGAGAAAATGTAACTGTTATTAAAATAAATCTTTTGATTTTGGAGTATTTCTCAGGGTAAAGATAATAACTCTTTTTCTTTGGGATTTTGCCTATAGCTCTAAAATACATTTCTTAAAAAGAATACATTTGGGCCTGACCAGGCGGTGGCGCAGTGGATAGAGCGTTGGACTGGGATGCGGAAGACCCAGGTTCGAGACCCGGAGGTCACCAGCTTGAGCGTGAGCTCATCTGGTTTGAGCAAAACTCACCAGCTTGGACCCAAGGTCGCTGGCTCCAGCAAGGGGTTACTCGGTCTGCTGAAGGCCCGCGGTCAAGGCACGTATGAGAAAGCAATCAATGAACAACTAAGGTGTTGCAATGCGCAATGAAAAACTAATGATTGATGCTTCTCATCTCTCCGTTCCTGTCTGTCTGTCTCTGTCTATCCCTCACTCTGACTCCCTCTCTGTCTCTGTAAAAAAATTAATAATAATAAAAAAAAAGAATACATTTGGAAGTTTCTAATTTAGTCAAATTAAAATAAAGCTCTTTTTTTTTTTTTTACAGTGACAGAGAGAAAGAGTCAGAGAGAGGGATAGATAGGGACAGACAGACAGGAATGGAGAGAGATGAGAAGCATCAATCATCAGTTTTTCGTTGTGACATCTTAGTTGTTCATTGATTGCTTTCTCATATGTGCCTTGACCATAGGCCCTCAGCAGACCAAGTAACCCTTTGCTCGAGCCAGCAACCTTGGGTCCAAGCTGGTGAGCTTTGCTCAAACCAGATGAGCCCGCGCTCAAGCTGGCGACCTCAGGGTCTCAAACCTGGGTCCTCCGCATCCCAGTCCAACGCTGTATCCGCTGTGCCACTGCCTGGTCAGGCGAATAAAGCTCTTTTTAAAAAACACTTCATTACCTCTACTTGTTCTAGTCCTTCCAGGTGATAGTATTTCTCTTTCTTTTCTATTACTCAATGTTTTTAAATTTACATCCAAACAGAAAGAAATAAACAACCAAAAAAGTATATTTTTTTCAGGAAATATCATACTTTGCTCATTCATTCACTCTTTCATTTTTTAATGAGGTATACGTGCATACTCTATGCTTATTTTCAAATACCTTAACTTTCTGTTTTCATTTCCCCATTTTAAAATGGCAATAGTAATAATTCCTACCTCATTGGGTTTTTGTGAACATTAAATGAATAAATATCATAAAGTGCTTAGAAAAGTTCCTAGAACATAGTAAATGCTCAACAAATGTTAGACATTATTAAACTTATTTTTATTATTACCTTCACCTTTTGATCTATCTAGGTTTATCATTATCTGCTGTTTCTGACATTCTTAGTAAGTATGTAAAAATCTGTTTGAAATTATTTAAACACAGTACCACTTGATGGCAGGGTGAGATACTTAAAATTTTCTTTTCTTTTTTCATTATTATTAGGTGGGAGGCAGAGAGACAGACTACCACATGCGCCCTGACCAGGATCCATCCTGGCAAGCCCCCTACTGGGTAATGCTCTGCCCATCTGGGGCCATTGCTCTGTTGCTTAACAACTGAGCTATTTTTATCACTTGAGGTAAGGCCATGGAGCCATCCTCAGCATCAGGTCCAACTTGCTCTGAACCAATCAAGCCATAGCTGCAGGAGGGGAAGAGAAAAAAAAAGAGGGGGAGGGGGGAGTGGAGAAGCAGATGGTTGCTTCTCCTGTGGACACTGACCAGGAGATAAACCCTGACTTCCATACGCTAGGTTGATGCTCTACCACCGAGCCAACTAGAAATTGGCTAGAATTTTCTACTAATGTATTTACGATGCTAATCTGATCGCTTTAGAGAAGAATGTTTTCTGCTCTAGAAATACATTTTAAAACTTTTCCTAGAAGGAAAAAAATTGCAAAATAAAGAGTACCTAAAAATAACATTTTTTTATGAGCTTGGTACAAACTTGTACATATCATGTCCCAAACATTATTTTTTGAGCCTTCTCAATACAAATTCTTAAGGAATCCTTGTACCCCAAGAGGCACCACAGTGACATAATCTAGGGCCTTATTACTCAAAGTGCGGCCCATCGACTATCAGATTCAGCATCTCTTAGGAGTTTGTTAGAAATACAGAATTTCAGGCTCTTCTCCAGACCTACTGAAGCAATCTGCAGTTCAATTGGCACCCCAGGTGATTCAAATGTACAGTAAAGTTTGAGAAACACTGGTCTTGTTGAGGTTCAGCTTTTTTTCCTAGTGAGCCTGGATGACTTCAAATATTTTTTAATAGATCAAGTTCCTCAACCTCCACATTATTGATATTTGGAGCTATAATTCTTTGTTGTGGGGGCCTGTCCTAAAAACTGAGAATGTTTAGTAACATCTCTGGCTGCTACCCACTGAATACTAGCTAGTATCCCCAGTTGTGACAACCAACTATGTTTTTGTTATTATTATATTTGTTTTTATTATTACCTTTACCTTCTGATCTACCTGGGCTTATACTGTGTTATGGGGAAAACAGCTGTGTTAGGCTTGCTCACTGGTTTACCAGCTGCAAGCACTTGCCTGAGGAGTGTGTCTGTGTAAGGCTTTCCCTCAGGGGTGATTCTCCCAGATCGTTCTCCTGCCACTGCTAGGTGAGGTTTTCCTGATCCCTTGGCCTTTCACTGCAAAAAGTAGGTTTTCCTTGGTTTATTCCCTGACCAGTCTTTCTGAGCCTCCAATAAACAGGTAATGACCTGCCGCAGTTCCTCTATCGCAGGGGTTGGGAACCTAGGGCTCGCGAGCCAGGTGTGGCTCTTTTGATGGCTGCATCTGGCTCGCAGACAAATCTTTAATAAAAAAAAATAATGTTAAAAATATAAAACATTCTCATGTATTACAATCCATTCATTTCCTACCACTCATGTTCATGGTTGTGGGTGGCTGGAGCCAATCATAGCTGTCCTCTGGGACAACACCAAATTTTTATTGGATAATGCTTAACATACAGGGGTTGTTGTGAGGTCAGGAAGTAAACTTCCCTCCTTTTAATCAAATTGTCAGCTAGCTAATTGCAGAAACCCTTTTGATGAAGAAGATGGCTAAAAGAAAAAAAATGAGGAGTATTGTACTTTTAAGCAGGAATGGACAGAGGAATTTGCCTTTGTGGAGAGAGCAGGTTCAGCAGTGTGTCTAATATGCAACGATAAAATTGCATCAATGAAACGGTCAAACACACGCCATACTACATTTGAATTGAAATATCCAGCGGGGGACAGCAGGAAGAAAGCATGTCAAGAGCTACTGTGCAGAGTGCAAGCTAGTCAGCAGAAACTCTGTGTTTGGACCAAACAAGGTGACTGGAATTTGGCTAGCTTTGCTGGTGCTTTAGCAATTGTGAGAAAGAGAAAGCCATTCACAGATGGGGAGTATAACAAAACATTCATGCTTGATGTTGCCAATGAACTTTTTGACGACTTTTCAGATAAAGACAAGATAATCAAATAAAAGACACGCCTCTGTCGGCAAGAACTGTTCACGATCGTACCATCATGATGGCAAATCAAATTGAGGCGACACAAGTGAAGGACATAAATGAGCACCATTCTTTTCTCTTGCTTTGGATGAGTCAACAGACTAAGCCATTTATCCCAGTTCAGCGTGATTGCAAGGTATGCTGTCAGTGACACATTAGGTGAGGAAAGTCTTGCTGTTTTGCCTATGAAAGAGACAAGAGGGAAGGATTTATTCAAGTCTTTCACTGAGTTCGCTAAAGAAAAAAATCTACCAATGGATAAACTTATATCAGTGTGTACTGATAGTGCTCCGTGCATGGTGGGTAAAAACAGAGGATTCATACGGCTTCTTCGTGAACATGAAAGAGACCCATCCTAAGTTTTCACTGCATTAGGAGGCGCTTTGTGCTCAGATGTGTGGCAAGCAGCTTGGTGAGGTGATATTGCTGGTCATTCGGGTGGTCAACTTTATTGTTGCCTGAGCTTTAAATGATCGCCAGTTTAAAACACTGCTGGATGAAGTTGGGAATAATTATCCTGGTCTGCTTCTGCACAGCAACATTGGTTGTCCAGAGGGAAGGTGCTCAGCCATTTCACGGCTTGTCTGAGCAAAATCCGAACTTTTCTTGAAATGAAAAACATTGAGCATCCTGAGTTAGCTAACACTGAGTGGCTCCTGAAGTTCTGCTATCTTGTGGACATGACTGAACATCTGAACCAGCTCAATGTGAAAATGCACGGCATTGGAAATACAGTCTTATCCCTTCAACAAGCAGTGTTTGCATTTGAAAACAAGCTGGAACTCTTCATCTCGGACATTGAAACGTCATTTACTACACTTTGAAAAACTGGGAGAGTTTAAAGATGCATGTACAGCAAGTGACCCTGCTCAACATCTTAATTTCCAGCAGCTAGCGGACTTCACATCTAATCTCCTGCACGCTTTGGAGAATTTCGTGAGCACACTCGTCTTTTTAAGCTCATCACCCATCCACACGAGTGTGCAGTGGACAGCGCTGATCTGAGTTACATCCCCGGTATCTCTGTCAGAGATTTTGAACTACAAGCTGCTGACCTAAAGGCCTCAGATATGTTGGTGAATAAGTTTAAGTCACTGAATGAAGATTTGGAAAGACTTGCACGACAGCAAGCAGAGTTGGCGAGCAAATACAGGTGGGGAGAAATAGAAAAACTTCAACCCGAGGACCAGCTGATTGTCAAAACTTGGAACACACTTCCCGTCACATACCACACACTGCAGCACGTGAATATTGCTGTACTGACAATGTTTGGCTCTACATATGCATGTGAGCAGTCTTTCTCACATCTAAAGAACCAACCTACGATCATGTTTAATGGATGGAAGTCTCAACGCCTGCATGAAGCTTAACCCCACCACGTACCAACCAGACTACAAAGCCATCAGCAAAACCATGCAGCACCAGAAATTGCATTAATGGTAAAAAGTACTTTATTCATCATTGGTTAGCAACAGCATAACAACGTTATTAAAAAGAATTCAGAGACTTATTGTACTTTAAAAGTGTTGGTCTTGGCCCTGGCCGGTTGGCTCAGCGGTAGAGCGTCGGCCTGGCGTGCAGGAGTCCGGGGTTCGATTCCCGGCCAGGGCACACAGGAGAGGCACCCATTTGCTTCTCCACCCCTCCCCCTCTCCTTCCTCTCTGTCTCTCTCTTCTCCTCCCGCAGCAAGGCTCCATTGGAGCAAAGATGGCCCGGGTGCTGGGGATGGCTCTGTGGCCTCTGCCTCAGGCGCTAGAATGGCTCTGGACGCAACAGAGCAACCCCCCAGATGGGCAAAGCATCGCCCCCTTGTGGGCATGCTGGGTGGATCCCGGTCGGGCTCATGCGGGAGTCTGTCTGACTGCCTCCCCGTTTCCAGCTTCGGAAAAATGAAAAAAAAAAAGTGTTGGTCTTACATAAAATGCACACATTTACTTGTATTTAGTGTTAAACATATTGTATGGCTCTCATAGAATTACATTTTAAAATATTTGGCATTCATGGCTCTCTCAGCCAAAAACGTTCCCGACCCCTGCTCTATCATGCCCAAATTCAATGCAAACTTGCATGGCCTCAAGCACCAACATTACATGTGTTCTGTTTAATTCTGACATTGCTAACAATGTTGTTTTGTGAGAAAATGTTTCATTGCTAAATATCTCCTTGGGTACAAAATTGCCCCTAGTTGAGAATCACTGAAATAGATCCACTAACTTTGCTAGGTTCTTCATTTCTTCTAAAGTAAAAGCATGTGATAAAACATATTTTACTGTTCTTAGAATTTATTTTGTCTAGGTTATTATAAGAGAATAAGGCTTTGAAATATAAATTTGATAAAGTACTTATTCTGTCTGCTTTTAAGTTTTTCGCTAATGGTGATAATACCTGAATCACTTCTTGTGATGAGACAACTAGAATACCAGGCAGGCAGAGCAAAGAGACAGACCTACTAAGGAGTAAAAATTGAAAGAAGTAAAATAGGCCTAGTTTGGAATGGCATATAGTTACTTTTCTCCTTTTGTTCAGAGTCATAGAGTCACAGAATTTCACGTCTTGTACCATCTTTTTATCAATATTGATTTTCAGGACTTCTTTGAATACAAAAGTCAAAAAAGATTAACTTTGTGAATCTAACAAATACTTGTTCTATCTGGCACACCTCTGTACCTCCACACCAACATGGTACTGCCTCAGAGCCTTTATTTTTCCATCTGCCTGGAGAGCTCTTCTCCCTAATAATTACAAAGACTTCTTCCTCCTCCTTCAGGTCTTTTCTTGAATGTTATCTTAGGTGACACTTTCCCTAGACACTCTTATCTAAAATTGTACCACCCCCAACTATTCCAACCTATTCCAATACCATTATTCACTTTTAACCTTAGCACTTATCAAAATACAAAACACCATTTTTTTCTGAGTTATTTACCAGTGTTATCTATTAAACTAAAAACTTAATTAAAGCAGGGATTTTTGTAGGATTTGTTCCTTTTTGAATCCTTAGCACTTAGAACAGTGACCAGCAAATAATAGGCTCTTAAAATAACATTTATTGAATGAATGGATTAGTGTCACCTTTTCACTTCCTTTTACTTTACTCCTTTTTCAATGATCCTTATGCCTAAAAGATAATGGTTTATGTGTGAAAGAAATGGCATATCTTTATAATCTACAGGTATAAATTTTAGCTTTCTTAGCTTGTTCTTTTTTTCTTAGTATGCAGGGTAGGGCAAAAGTAGGTTTACAGCTGTATGTGAAACACGAAGTTTATTCTTGTATTATTATTTAATTATTGTATCACTTTTCGTATGAACAACTGCAAACCTACTTTTGCCCCACTATGTATATGTAGACCTTAAGCCCCTGTTCATTATTTTTATTTTTGGCTTAGAACTACTTCAGCATAATCCTAGTTAGATGGTACTTCATTTCTCACTTCTCCATGAGTAAAAGACCCATTGTTGTAGTTCACCTAAGAGAACTGTATACATTTCTCAGACTGTCAAACTATAACTCCTAGACTTAGCAGCCTCATCAGATGCTTTTTCACTATGCTCTCAAAAAGGCAGTAACTCACTTTCAGATAATTGCTGATTCTAAGGTGACCAATTGTCCTCCTTTAGGGAGGACAGTTTTTCTTCTGTAATTTCCGTCCTCCCTCAAAAAGTGTCCTCCTACATGTCCTCCTTTTTGATATTGAAAGACTAATCTGGGCCCTGGCCAGTTGGCTCAGTGGTAGAGCGTCGACCTGGCGTGCGGGGGACCCGGGTTCGATTCCCGGCCAGGGCACATAGGAGAAGTGCCCATTTGCTTCTCCACCCCCACCCCCTTCTTCCTCTCTGTCTCTCTCTTCCCCTCCCGCAGCCAAGGCTCCATTGGAGCAAAGATGGCCCGGGCGCTGGGGATGGCTCCTTGGCCTCTGCCCCAGGCGCTAGAGTGGCTCTGGTCGCGGCAGAGCGATGCCCCGGAGGGGCAGAGCATCGCCCCCTGGTGGGCAGAGCGTCGCCCCTGGTGGGCGTGCCGGGTGGATCCCGGTCGGGCGCATGCGGGAGTCTGTCTGACTGTCTCTCCCCGTTTCCAGCTTCAGAAAAATACAAAAAAAAAAAAAAAAAAGACTAATCTGTAAATGTCTGTATTCGGTATTCGATCAATGCAGAGTCGATCCATTGTGTGTGATGTGACGTATTTGTATCTAAATGAGTACTTTTTTCTTACAATTATTATTAAAAATTAATAGGCATGTAAGCATAATTACAATATAAAATATTACAAATGTTTTTATTATGCATTTATCATATTATAGTGTATTATTGTTGCAATGAATAAAATGTTTCTTTTATTTACAATATTGTTTTCTTCAATTTATTTTTGTCCTCCTTTTCATTGTAAAAAAGTCACCCTAGCTGATTCTGCTCTTGACTGATGTGAGGTTTCATAGATTCCATATAGATTACTATATACTGAGGTCTTGGACACAGAGGAGTTTAGTTCCATAGATAGAATAGTCATAATTTTCTGTAAACATTCTCAACACTGTAATTCAGGTTGATAGAAATAAATTTGCAACCTGAACTACACATTCTTAGGTCAATTATTTCTTGAAAAGAGTATCTGTAGGGAGCATGCAGGAGTCTGTCACTTAATCTCCCCTCCTCTCACTTATAAAAAAAGTGTATCTGTTCTTTCCCACCTGCATGCCTCAGCATCATAACACAATGTTACTCTTGTCCATTTACACTGGTAATTTTTTTTTTTTTTTACAGAGACAGAGAGAGAGAGTCAGAGAGAGGGATAGACAGACAGGAATGGAGAGAGATGAGAAGCGTCAATCATCAGGTTTTTGTTGTGACACCTTAGTTGTTCATTGATTGCTTTCTCATATGTGCCTTGACCACGGGCCTTCAGCAGACCGAGTAACCCCTTGCTCGAGCCAGCGACCTTGGGCCCAAGCTGGCAAGCCTTTGCTCAAACCAAATGAGCATGCACTCAAGCTGGCGACCTCAGGGTCTCCAACCTGGGTCCTCCGCATCCCAGTCCGACGCTCTATCCACTGCGCCACCGCCTGGTCAGGCTACACCTGTAATATTTTTGAAATCTAAGGATGTGATGTGATGTGATGTAATATACTGTTTTATGGAGCTTTTTTAAAAAGCAAATAGAAAAATAACTTTGTATAAGATATGCACAAAGAAATTCTTCTCCCATTGCTTTCTTTCAAGATTTTCAAAGTCACAAACATGTCCTCAAGATTCACTGGAAGAAAAAGCCCATGGAATTGTGAATTTGTGCTAAATTCATGAATACACCCAGTGAGTCAGATTCATGATATGTTCAGTCCAAGTGCTCATTTTTTATGACTGGTAGGAAGAAGTGCATGTTGGAGGGTCACTGCTGTTGTATCTCTGAGAGCAAAGTGGTATCACTTTTCTCAAAAAAATTGAAATAGGTCCTGGCCGGTTGGCTCAGCGGTAGAGCATTGGCCTGGCGTGCGGGGGACCCGGGTTCAATTCCCGGCCAGGGCACATAGGAGAAGTGCCCATTTGCTTCTCCACCCCCCCCCTTCCTCTCTGTCTCTCTCTTCCCCTCCCGCAGCCAAGGCTCCATTGGAGCAAAGATGGCCCAGGCGCTGGGGATGGCTCCTTGGCCTCTGCCCCAGGCGCTAGAGTGGCTCTGGTCGCGGCAGAGCGACGCCCCTGAGGGGCAGAGCATCGCCCCCTGGTGGGCAGAGCGTCGCCCCTGGTGGGCGTGCCGGGTGGATCCCGGTCGGGCGCATGCAGGAGTCTGTCTGACTGTCTCTTCCCGTTTCCAGCTTCAGAAAAATACAAAAGAAAAAAAAATTGAAATAACCAATTTCATTATTAAAATAATAGATTTATTGTATATCCTTACTTTAAAAATATTTTTTACATTATATAGGCATTAATATTTCTTGAATACCTCAAAGTCAGGGAAGATTGTCTTCAGAGCCAAAAGCTCAAATTAAAATACAAATATTTCTCATTTGATTCTGGTGTGACCTTAATAGCAAATACATATAGCTTTGGTAAGGAACAAACAGGCACTTTTTACATCAGGGGTCCCCAAACGTTTTACACAGGGGGCCAGTTCACTGTCCCTCAGACCGTTGGAGGGCCAGACTATAAAAAAAACTATGAACAAATCCTTCTGCACACTGCACATATCTTATTTTAAAGTAAAAAAACGGGAACAAATACAATATTTAAAATAAAGAACAAGTAAATTTAAATCAACAAACTGACCAGTATTTCAATGGGAACTATGCTCCTCTCACTGACCACCAATGAAAGAGGTGCCCCTTCTGGAAGTGTGGCAGGGGTGGATAAATGGCCTCAGGGGGCCGCATGCAGCCCATGGGCCGTAGTTTGGGGACCCTTGGTTTACAGATTATGGTGGGTAAATTGACATAATCATTGTAGGGGACAGCTTAGCAAAACCTATCACAATAATATGTATGGCCTTTGATGAAGTAATTACAAATATTGATCGACTTACGACCTATGCAACTTACGACCATTCAACTTTCAACCACAATTGCTAGCCACAACTGCTCCACATCTGGTAGCGCAAGCGTTGCCCAGCTGGGCATACAACAGTGCGGACCAGCTTCCGGCAGCACTACCATCTCCGCGTGCATCATTTCAACCGTTATCCCAGACTCAGTACAGCAATTTGTATTCTGTGTCTTGGATATTTTTCATCAAACCCCTCCCAAGATGTCTACCAAGAGGAAATTGTCTTTGCAAATATTAAACCAGTTGTACTGGTAATGCAGTGTTTTACTTAAACCTGACGAATGTAAAAATAAGAAACAAAATGGTGTAGAGATGATACAAATGGCATAAAATGAACAAAGAAAATTATGATAAAATATGACTTAAAGATTTTTATAACATCATTTCACAGTACTGTACATATAGCCTACTCAACTTACAACCAAATTGTGTTACGACAGGTCTATCGGAACCAATCGTGGTCGTAAGTCAAGCACTAGCTGTACACATTTAGGGTGAAATTTAGCAGGCAGACAATAGTTTACTTATATTTCCTTATTCATACCCCACTCCAAGGTTTGAAATCTGATTCCAACAAATGTAGTTAATGAAAAAAGTATTAAGACACATGTCAGACCCGTGTTCTGAATTTGATTCTGATAATTCAGTGATCAAACATAATTATCTGCCCTGTTACTTCTTTTTGCACTTGTTAATAACAAGTTTATAATGAATACTCCATTTTGGCTAATCTAGGCAAGAAAAAGATGGGCTAAATATTTGCATTTGATTCACTATGGTCACACAGATGTGACCTCCTGAGGAATCTGATTTAAAGATGGAATGAAAGAAGTCAAAGAAAAGGACAGCAAACTGAGACTATTTGAATTTTAAAATCTATAAAGTGCTTTATGGATTCCAGCCCCTTCACAACCATTTGATCCTTACCCATATGAGACAGACATAGATGATATCAGCCTCGTTAGGTTATAGTCCTAGGGAAGCCAGGTCTCACTCCTAGTCAGTTTCTATTCCTATTGTCTGTCATCTAAAAAATCAGTGGCCTGGTCAAAGAGCTGAAAATGTGGAGGAAAAACCTTTTTAAAACACAAGACAGGCCTTAACCAGATAGCACAGTTGGTTAGAGCACTGTCCTGATATGCAAAGGTTGCTGGTTTGATCTCTGGTCAGAGCACATGCAGGAACAGATCAATGTTCCTGTCTCTCTCTCTCTCTCTCTCAAAAAAAAAAAAAAAATCAGTGAAATAAAAATAAAACACAGGACAGCCCTAGTTTTTCTGGTAATAGAATGTAAGTATTCCAAATGATCAGTATACAACATATACAACTGCTCACAAAAATTAGGGGATGTTTTGCCTGACCAGGTGATGGCAGTGGCTAAAGTATGGGACTGGGAAGCGGAGGACCCAGGTTCAAAACCCTGAGCTCGTGGGCTTGAGCGCGGGCTCATCTGGTTTGAGCAAGGCTCACCAGCTTGAGCCCAAGGTTGCTGGTTTGAACAAGGGGTCATTGGCTCTGCTGTAGCCCCCTGGTCAAGGCACATATGAGAAAGAAAACAATGGAAAACTAGGGTGCCGAAACAAAGAATAGATGCTTCTCATCTCCCTTCCTGTCTGTCTCTGACACACACACACACACACACACAATTAGGGGATATTTCAAAATGAGTATGAAGCTATAAAATATCCACTAATTTTTGAGCAGTATATTATATATTATGGTTTGTTATTATTTGGTTACGTAAACGAATTAAAATCTTAGGTCTGGAAATTATCCAATATAATTTTAGTAAATCTAGGCATTAATTAAGTTAATTAGGTTTTTCTTCATTGGAAGCTGAGAAAATTAGTTTTAAAAAAATACATATAGGCCCTGGCCAGTTGGCTCAGCGGTAGAGCGTCGGCCTGGCGTGCGGGGGACCCGGGTTCGATTCCCGGCCAGGGCACATAGGAGAAGCGCCCATTTGCTTCTCCACCCCCACCCCCTCCTTCCTCTCTGTCTTTCTCTTCCCCTCCCGCAGCCAAGGCTCCATTGGAGCAAAGATGGCCTGGGTGCTGGGGATGGCTTCTTGGCCTCTGCCCCAGGCGCTGGAGTGGCTCTAGTCGCGGCAGAGCGACGCCCCAGAGGGGCAGAGCATCGCCCCCTGGTGGGCAGAGCATCGCCCCTGGTGGGCGTGCTGGGTGGATCCCGGTGGGGCGCATGCGGGAGTCTGTCTGACTGTCTCTCCCCGTTTCCAGCTTCAGGAAAAAAAAAAAATACATATAGCCTGACCAGGCAGTGGCACAGTGGATAGAGCGTCGGACTGGGATGCAGAGGGCCCAGGTTCGAGACCCCAAGGTCACCAGCTTGAGCGCGGGCTCATCTGGTTTGAGCAAAAGCTCACCAGCTTGGACCCAAGGTCGCTAGCTCGAGCAAGGGGTTACTCGGTCTGCTGAAGGCCCGTGGTCAAGGCACATATGAGAAAGCAATCAATGAACAACTAAGGTGTCGCAACACTCAACAAAAAACTAATGATTGCTTTTCACCTCTCCGTTCCTGTCTGTCCCTGTCTATCCCTCTCTCTCACTGTCTCTGAAAAAATAAATAAAATAAAATACATATATTTAATTTTTAATTGCAATTTATTGGAATGACTGGTTAATAAAATATTTCAGGTGTACATTTTTATAATACATCATTTGTATATTGTATTATGTGTTCACACCAAGTCAAGTCTCCTTCCATCACCATTTATCCCTCTTTACCCACTTTTACCTGTCCCTACCTGAGGGAGTTATTAAGGGTGCTTTGGTGTTAGACATTGTTCCATTTGAGTGAAGATTTGCTGAAGAAAATAGTGATTTAATAAAGCACTTATCAACCTCTTGGTGGCACAATGGGCCCATAAAATTTGGGTGGGCTGCTTGCTGTTTCTTAAGCAAGTTAGTAAAGCCGATTTGGAGGACACTTGGGGACAAACTAGAGGCAACCATGTGAAAGGCCACGTGCGTGGAACTTTCAAAGAAAATACCATTTGGTGATGAAGTACATGGACAGCTATGCTGAAAAGAAAAACTCGGGCCAGATCATGGACACCTGGTGGGAAGCACTTGCTATGCATGCTTACCTAGCAAAAATACGTTATATTACACAGCGATTTCAGTGCTTTAGTTTTGGGGAACGGTTGGTTGTTGAAGTAGCTAAATTCCAGTCTGGGAAGACACTGAGTGAAAATTTTAAAATTTGCCCAAGAACTATTTTAGTATCTTTTCCAGGTATCCGAAACCACAAGACCCCAAGAACTAACGCCCCCTACACCTCACCGCAACTTCCTCCACGGTCACTCTCCCCCTCAACTCCCAGGCCCCAAATCCAGAGCTTTAAAACAGATTAGAGAGGTCTGGGGCCTACAGTTGGCTTAGGCATGTTCTTTTCGCTTTCCCACCTCCTCCCCGATAAAAAAAACAACTGGGTGTGCCCTCCCTTTTCGCAGAGCAGCCCCACTCGAGGGGCGGGTGTTCATCACCGCGGGCTCAGGCCCCGCAAGTTGGCGGGAGCTGCCGAGGGCGGGCCGCCGCGGGTCCGGGTAAGCCAAAAAGATGTTGCGCGCCGCACTCAAACTCGCGCCACCACCAGCTCACGAGCGGCTCCCCACCCTCTCCGTCACCAAAGGCGCCCAGCCAATGAGTGGGTCTGAAAGGCCAAGCCTGCAGGCTAAGCACTGGGAGGGGGAGAGGCGGGAGGGAAACGGGAAGTCGAGGGCGGGCTGTGTTTGATTGACAGCTGTTTGGACCAATCCTCCTTGCGGCTCCTCTTCGCTCTCTTCTCTGCTTGACTCAGCCCTTGTCCCTCCTCCTCCTCCTCCCCCCTCCCCCTTCTCGCTCTTTTTCGACCCGCCTCACTTCCCTTCCCCCACTCTGCGGGCAAATCGCTGCTAGAAAGAGGCGGGGGGCCGAAGCGGCGGGCTCGTGTGGAGACTTGAGGTAGGATTGACGGGCGAACTGGCCAATAAGGGGTTGGATGATGGCGCGGCTGTGGCTGCAACTGGCCAATAGGAGGCCGGGCTGGGGGCGGAGGCCCAGGTTCCAAACGCTCCGCGGCGCCATGGGCTGAAAACTCAACCGAGATGGAATCTCCCAGTCTGAACCGGTTTCAACCGGTTCCGAGTTTGAGGCACTAGGAGGAGGGGGAGAAGCGGCTGCAGCGGCCGCGGCAGGAGCAGCGGGAGCTACAGCATCAGCAAGAGCAACAGTAGCTACAGCCCCGGCGGTGGTGCCTGTTCCAGTCTTTGCTGCAGCAGTCCGTGCAACCATCCAGAGGGGGAGGGGGGAACCACCAGTCGCTGAGGAGCAGGAGAAGGGGGGAAAGTTTAGGCGAGCCGGGGTGGGGGGGGGCCAGCGCCGGAGCCGCGTGAGAGAGGGAGCCGTATTTTGGTAGGGGTAGTCGGACTGCAACTGGCAGCAGAGCGTCCCCCGACCGTGTGGACTCTACACCCCTACTCCTGCCGCTCCTGCTGCCGCCTGTAGCTGGAGGGTCCCCCTGGGGCTGAATCTTTGGGACTTGACCCCGTTCCCCTCCCCCCTTCCCTTACTCCCCAACCAGGCGGGAGCATTTATCCCTCATATTAATTCCCCTTTTTTTGGGGGGGGGCGGGTGTGTGTGTGTGTGTGTCGGGGTGAAGTGTCCGTGAATAGTAAATATTGTTGAGCTTTTTTTCCTTTTTTGCCCTTATCTTTTTTAAATTTCCTATTTTAAGGTGGGAAAACTGTGAAACCCACCTTGATTTCTCCCCCTTTTCCCCTTTCCCCACCTTCCCTTTCCCTAATCCCCCGACAAGGAAGAAAGAAGCAGTTGGTTTAATTTCTGGGTAAGTCGACTGTGTCTTCGGGGCCGGGGACCGGGAGGCGGCGCGGCCGGCCGGGCGGGAGGACGCCAGTGGGGCGCGGCGGGCTGCCGCGGGAAGCGAGCCGGGAGGCGGCGGCGGGCCCACAGCCGAGCCTGCGATTGAATGGAGCCGCTTCTGACACTGGGAGATGAAGGCGGGAGGCGACCGCGGGAGGAGAGCGCTTGCTAGGTCCTTCGCGTGTGCGGATGACGGTGGAGGAAAGCGAGGAGCGTGCTAGTGAAGCAGGGCCCCGGCCCAGGAGTGGAAAGGCTTCCCCAGACCCTTGGATTGGGGAGAAGTTGCGGCGATTTCAGGAACATCTCTGTAAATTATTAGGAGTGGAAGTTTCCAGAAATATTTAGTGCAGCAGCATTGAAACGTCCGCCTGCATCACGTGGTCGCTCGGTGGAGAGCTTGGGATCGGAGAAGGGAGGGGCTGCCGAGTCCCTGGTCCTACTGCAGGGAAATTCAAAAAAGATTTTTATTTTATTTTTTGCAGAGTAGGATTAGAAGTAGGAAAGGTTATTTAATTTTTCAAGGATCTGCAAATGGGGTTTCATGCTGTAGTTTTCCGCGGCTTGAGTGTGTTGTGATCTAATTTTTACTGCTGGTTTTGTATAGTGGATGATGCCCTGACTCTCCTTGATTCCGTTGCCTCTGAGTTTGGCTTGGGAGGGAGGAAGTGGTATAGTAGAGGAAGCTTTAAAGATTTGCCCACCGCGGACCTCCTCTGATCACGCAGAGGCCATGCTGCATTCAGAATGGGGCGGTGAACTTCGGCGTCTGGTTTTGCCTCCTCCGAGTATGGGCGGGGTGAGTGCGTGCTCCTGTATGCTATAGTTAGAAGTGCTGCACATCAGTTCGGGTGGGAAGCGAGGGGAGGGCGGGCCTTAGTGAGGTGTGTTTCGACTGAATGAAACGAGCACTTGCCCACACGCCTAATGTAGCAGTCTGTCGCCCTATAGCGACTTGTTTTTCATTTTTTATTTTCTAACCTACTATGTAGTTATCATTAACCAACGGTTATGCTTTTGTTGTTTTTGGATGGAAGCTGGCAGTAGGTAGCCTGCCTGTTGCGTTTGAAGTGGTGATGAAGGTATTTTCGTAGTTACTTGTAGAGGCACCACAGTGCTGGATAATTCCTTGTGCATGCTATCCAGTGAGTGGATTTTAGGATTGTTTCAAGGAAGAAAAAGCATTTTGTGGTTTCACCTCTCTGGCTATGGCTGTTATCTGCCTGGTGTGTATTGTAAGTGTGTGAAACTGCTGTTAGTGGAAAGAATGTTTTGGAAGCAATTTGATTTGGGGAACTAAGTGTGCTTGGCATTAACAGGAAAGCAGCCATTTCTGTACCATGTTCAAGAGTAGGTAAATTATTACTAGTTCTAAAGACGGCAAACTGAAATATTTAACAAAAGTGTCTATCAAGACCTGATATTTTGTAAGAATTTAGCTTAAAGAACTCAAGACAACGTATTTGACAATGAAAATTGTTAGTGTCACTTTTTTTGTTTTGGCTGTTAAATTATATTGTAATAGGTAGGGCTGAACAGGAAAGTTCATTCAATATTTAACCCCCTAAAAAGTCGAAAACTTGGTATGTGGCTCTTGGTACCTTGTGGACATTACTTAGCCTAAACTTTTGATTATTCTGATCTTTTAAAATTGGCGCTTGGAGGAAATTTACACATATATATGGAATATAATCCCTTTATATTAGTATTTAGGTGAAAGATCTTTTTTATTGTGTATGCCAAGTATTCTGTATTATAGACATTTTTGGTAACCACTATAAAAGATTTTGAAATCTCATCAGTTTTTTTGTCATTAATGGATCAAAAGACTTCCTAGGAATAAAGGAATAAAAATCCTTCAACTCAGTATCTTGATCTTTACATTATGTCTGACTTGACCAACTTATCTTTTGACACTTATTATATAAAACATTTTAGTTCATTGAAGTTGCTGCCATTAAGATCATCTTTAAATGCTACAAAATAGCCAGAAAAATATAACGCCTTTTTCGTATCAAGCTAGTTGTCCAAACATAAGTTGGCCACCTATTTCCTGATCCTGGAAGGTTTTTAAGAGGAGGAGAAGTGGAGATAACCATTGACCTTGTTGGGTCTAAGTAACAGTAAAACCAAGAGTTTCATGCCTGTCTTTCAAAGTGTCCTGAATCTTCAGTAATTGTATACAAACTTGTGAACTTCTTAATTTGGTAAGAGCTATCATGATCTCTCATTGTAAGGCATCTTGACCCAAAAATGTTAAGGAATACTGATAGAGCCAGTCAGACTTGAGTAGTACTAGCTTTGAAGAAGCAGCAGAGGGAAGATTTCTATAATACTAGGCAACAAAAATGGGGATGTGTGCCAGCATCTTGGAGGGGAATCCTCTTAAAAGGATAACATTGCATATGAACCAGTAGGTTTTAGCCAGCATTTTTGTGGTGAAGCACATTTTTCTGTTATGATAGCATTTGTTTTTATTTGGAAAATTGTTGGTAAGCTTTAAAGTTTTTACCTTGCTATTGAATACCTGGAAATTTGGAGGTGTAAAACAGGTTAGGAAAACTTTATGTAAATGTTAGTGGAGAACGTACAATTTTTATGGTGTCTAGAAAAGTTGAATGGACTCTAATAACTAATATGGTTATAGAGTAGCTAAATAACTTCAGCTTTTATTTGCTTTACTATTTCAGTTTTTAGGTGATATCTTTAAATACTCATTAAAATATTTATGTGAACATGGTTGAAGTAAAATAACTTGAGTAGAAAATTTTGACTGGAAATAACAAAGCTTCATAGGCACCTTAAATTTTTTTTCTTTACTTTCAGTAATCTATGCCAGCAATTATGACAATGTTAGCAGACCATGCAGCTCGTCAGCTGCTCGATTTCAGCCAAAAACTGGATATCAACCTTTTAGACAATGTGGTGAATTGCTTATACCATGGAGAAGGAACCCAGGTAAAGTAGTTGATCAAAACTTTTTAACATTATTGCAGTGTAACAGAGTTGTTGGATTTTTGAATAAAGTTTTAAATTACCACCTTTTTAAAAAGTATTCCATAGTTTTTATTACTTGATATGAGATATAAACTAACAAAATGTCTGGAGAAATACTAGATTATATTTTGACATAATATTTTTATACTTATTCTGTTATTCTTAAACATTAGCTCCATTTAATAAAAGAGTGCAATATATGTTTTGTAGATATTAAAGGTTGTATGTACCTTATATATATTTAAAACATTTGGAGTTAATATTCTTTTATCTGAAACATTTAAATGACAAGTACTTCACACATTGAAACTTGTTTTAAAACTTTAACAGTACTAAACATCTTTATGTTGTTTGAATTTTAGCACCTATAAAAGTGGTACTGTTAATGTAGGGAATTATCTTACATATAATCCGTTTTCCCCCCACATAATCTGTTTTTTATTTTTAACACCCAATAGAAAGATAGATGAGGCGAGTTTTTATGTGTGTGTTTCAAGAAACTGGACAATCTTGAAACTTCATCCTGTGAAAGTAATCTCAAGAGTTTTATATGAGTAAAAGTTTCTTTTCTGATGGATAAAAAAATCTTGTTAATACAAGAGAATTTTAAAGGAAAGGAGGTTGTGGAAGTTCTATGAGTGGACAGAAATATTTTGCAGTGATTTTGTAAGCTTGTTAGTCTAGTTTTATACTCCAAGGGGTTATTGATCAGAGTTCTTGTCTCCAAAAGTATCCCTGAAAAAGTTACTCCATCTGTATTTATCACACATGTCATGTAATTGTTTTTCTTGTGCCCTACATTCAACATGGGGCTTTAAGCTTCGTTTCACTTTAAAATATATGTATGTAAAGAAGCTGCTTTTGGGAGAAAGTATGAAAGTACGGTTGAAGTGCATGAAGTTAAAGTTGGGCTAACTTTAAATATATTAGAAGCACAGTCTGTAGCCATTAGGAAGATGAGCATTTAATTTTTTCATGTCATTCAGCTGCTACTGCTGTTTAATCTTTGTTGTTTTTTTAACTTGGTTTACAACATCAAAAAGTATTATGAATAAATGAATAGACCAGTGTTCTAGGCTTATAAGTAAGAATTAGTAATTTTTACCATGAAAAATATGTTGTAATACTGCTTTTAGTAATGTTTAACAGTAGTGAGTTTTAGTGATTTGTTTTAAATTTGACTTCTTAATAAACAATAGGTTTAGAAAAGTATAAATGTTTTCCATTTATAAGAGCAAAATTAACTTTCCCAAAAGTAAGGATTTTACATTTAGATCTCATGTGACAAATCAGTTGCGGAAAGATAATCAGTAAACTGATACTTGTTATACATAAGGAGGCTGAGGTTTAGAGCTTAAAGTCAGTAAAGAAACCCTTTTATTTATTTATTTATTATTCATTAGAGAGGGCGGGGGAGGAGCAAGAAGCATCAACTCCCATATGTGCCTTGACCAGGCAAACCCAGGGTTTTGAACCAGCAAGAAACCCTTTTCTAAAACCATGTCTAAACTTCTAGTTCACTCTATTTTACTTAACCACCTTTCTGGAGGACTTATATTCAGTGAAAGGGGAAAAGATGTAGTGGGAAACATGTTTTTTAGTGTTAGTTGTCCCTAATTTTATCCCAATAAATTTTCTAGTCATTGCTCTAAAGCAGTAGTAGTCAACCTGGTCCCTACTGCCCACTAGTGGGCATTCCAGCTTTCATGGTGGGCGGTAGCTGAGCAGCCAAAGTATAAATAAAAAGATAGATTTAACTATAGTAAGTTGTTTTATAAAGATTTATTCTGCCAAACAGCGAAAATCCGACATAAGGTACTTGGTAAGTAATTATTATACGCTTTAACTTGCTGTAACTCTGCTTTATAAATTTTATAAAGTAAAGTTACTTCCCTACTTTATAAACCACCATTACTGTAGAACCAGTGGGAAGTTAGAAAATTTTACTAACAGATACAAAAGTGGGCAGTAGGTATAAAAAGGTTGACTACCCCTGCTCTAGAGTCTTGTCTTCAAACTTGTTACCTACCTTGCAAGAGATAAGAGATTGGAGGATTTGTTATAATGAGGTTTGTAAAGCACCTGTTATACTGCCGAATACTTAGAAGGAACTCTGGTTAAAGAATACTTGGGAATATGAAGATTTAGCATATCTGATGTAAAGCCATTATTTGAAAATACGGTATATATTTTTTTTCTTAATCTCATAAAATATGTGCTAAAAATGGCAACTAGAAATAATGCTAATTAAACAAATTCAACTGTAGATAGTTTAACTCAGGGGTCCCCAAACTGCGGCCCCCTGAGGCCGTTTATCCGCCCGCACTTCCGGAAGGGCGCCTCTTTCATTGGTGATCAGTGGCGGGTGCATCCTGTGCTCCTGGAGTACTGTGTGTGGTGGCGTCGCTCATGTACAGCACTACTTCTGGTGACACGGGACGCACACGTCAGGGCTCCAGAAGCACGTTATATCACTTGTTACGGCTAGCAGTGACAAATATGGAACGGGACATTGACCATCTCAGCCAAAAGCAAGCCGATAGTTCCCATTGAAATACTGGTCAGTTTGTTGATTTAAATTTACTTGTTCTTTATTTTAAATATTGTATTTGGTCTCGTTTTTTTACTTTAAAATATGTGCAGTGTGCATAGGGATTTGTTCATAGTTTTTTTTATAGTCCAGCCCTCCAATGGTCTGAGGGACAGTAAACTAGCCCCCCTGTGTAAAAAGTTTGGGGACCCCTGGCTTAACTTTTAATAAGGGATGGCATAACTTTGGAGGAGAAGAAATTATTAGAAGGGTGGCTTTTTAAATCTTTAGAAAGAACTGTTCCCTAGATGGGTTGAGTATTATAGGATATTTAGCACTGTAACATTAGGACTACTTTTTATTAAAAAACATTTTTCTATTTTTAGCCAAGTAGGCAGCCAGGGGGAAAAGATATGGAAGAGTTGGGTATTTCCTTCAATATCGTGTTAAGTGTCTTGAGATCTCTTGATATTGCTTAGCAACTAGAATACTTTCACCATTCAGTTAGTAATAACAGGGAGATGCCAGGTTTTCATGTTCTTTAGCTCTTTTGTGTCTTTTTAACCTCTGGAATTTTAAGTTAATAAAAGATATATAAGTATAGTGGGATTAGGACACAAATACTAGAATTAACTTTGGAGAGTAAAATTACAACTATAAGAACAAATAAAGGGAAACATGTTATGCAGAGATTGAAATGAATGGTGACCTTACCCAGGTGGTGTTGTGGTGGATAAGAGTGTAGACCAGGGACACTGAGGACCCAGGTTTGAAACCCCGTGGTCACTGACCTGGAGCATGGGATGGATAATAGACATGACACCATGGTTTGCTGGCTTTAGTAAGGGGTCATTGGGTGAGCTGGAGGCCCTCCCCACCAAGGCAAATATGCGAAAGCCATCAGTGAACAGCTAAGGTGTCGCTACTCTGAGTTGATGCTTCTCATCTCTTTCCCTTCCAATCTGTCTGTCCCTCTTTATCCTTCCCTCTCTCTTGCTCAGGGGCGCTCTCTTGTATTCGCTTAAAAAAAGAAAGAAATGAATGGTGATAGTATGGGAAGTATTCACTTCTATGTAGAATGCTCATTACTTCAAAAGAGCTGACAGTAGTATCTTGACCAAATAACTTTTCCTAGACAGGTTTAAAAAAAGCACCAAGTTAAAGATTACAAGGCATCTGTATCAAGAGATGGTTAAAATAAGAAAGCTTCTCTTGCCTGGCCTGTGGTGGGTCATTGACCTGAAATGTTGAGGTCACCCGTTCCAGACCCCCAGCTTGCCTGGTCAAGACAGGTTAGAAGCAACTATGAGTTGATGCTTCCTGCAGTTCCCGCCTCCCTGCTTTTCTCTCTCTTTCCTGTCTCTAAAAGGTCAATAAATAAAATATTTTTTAAAATAAAAAAAACCTCCAAAAACAATGCTTTGGCCTGACCTGTGATGGCGCAGTGGATAAAGCGTCAACCTGGAACACTGAGGTTGCCAGTTCGAAACCCTGGGCTTCCTGGTCAAGGCACATAGGGGAGTTGATGCTTCCTGCTCCTCTCCCCTTCTCTCTCTCTCTCTCTCTCTCTCTCTTTCTCCTCTTTCTAGAAATGAATAAATAAAATCTAAAAAATATATATATATTAAAAAAAATTTAAAAAAAACTGCTTTGTTGTCCCCTCCCTACTTGTGACTCTTGTTTTCTAATCATAGATTGAAACCCTTGATCAAGTAAATTAGTCTTATAGAAGGATAATTGACAAATTTAAAAACCATCAAACTTTTGGCTGATAGCATTTGATAGAAATAGGTAAAATAATTTGGGAGGATCCAGCTGAGCTACAAACAGCCTTTAAAAGGTACAAAGATTAAACTGCTGGTTGGGAGGGCATTAATAGGATTAACAGACTTGGATCATATATGGAAAAATATAATGGTTTTAAAAAGTAGATAGTGTCAACATGGCTAGATCTTTAAAACTGTCCATTGCAATCATACCTCAGTAAAGCTGAGGGGGGGAGATTATTTCAGATGGAAAGATCAAATTGCAGAAGAATTTCTATATATTGTAATATACTATTTATATAAAATTTAGTAGCTATACAACTATTTTTTATGAAATTCATACACATGCTCTAAAAGTGTGGAAAGGCATGGACAAAATTCATGAAAGTGATTAAAGAAGGAATAAAGAATGGAAATGAGAAATTGATAAAAGGTGACTTCTGTAAGTTTTAGATCTTTTAGTTTATAAAAAAACATTCTAGATAATGGTTACATAGCTTTAATATTATTTCTTGGTTTGCAGTTTTAAAACTCTAAAAAGGAAAAAATTTTAAATAAGCTATACTTTAATATAAACTCAGAACATTCAGAGAATGGAAAAAAGTAAATTTAAGACCATAAAAGTTTTGCAGGTCTTACTGTTCTATATGTATAACTTAAACATAGTTTATACTTCCTGTGTATTACATTTTTATAGATTAATTTTGTTAGAGATATCTTGGTGACTCTTGTAAAGCAGAGTTTATATACTATTATACAATTTCTCAAAGTAGGTAAATTTTTCTATGTTGCTTTTGGTTGATTATAAATGCTGTGAACTTACTTATGTCAGAATAGACCTTTGTTAGCATTGGTTGACTGTAAGTTCAATTTTGAGAATACCAAATAAAGCAAATTACCCCAAAAAAGCTTTTTTGTTCCAAAGGAATAAATATTCCTATTTTTAAAGATTATATTTATTGATTTTACAAAGAGTGGGGTGGAGCGAGAAGTTATCAATTCGCAACTTCACTTCAGTTGTTCAAGGATTGCTTGTTGTAATGTTCCTTGACTGGGTTAGCCGTCCAGGGTTTTGAACCGGCAACTGCACTCAACATTCCAAGTTGTTGTTTTATCCACTGTGCCACCACAATAAGCCTGGCTATATTCCCATTTTTAATTGAAGTTTAAGAGTGATAATGAACATGTTTTTATATCTGTAAAGACTATTTCTTGAGTGTTTCTGAAAGTTGGTAGAATCAGTGTCTTACTAGGATTTATACCTTGCTTAATGCCATTTTAATATGATTTAAAAGAAAAAGTGAGTTTAAAGTTCTTTTGTAATATTTTAGCAAAGAATGGCTCAAGAAGTACTGACACATTTAAAGGAACATCCTGATGCATGGACAAGAGTCGACACAATTTTGGAATTTTCACAGAATATGAACACGAAAGTAAGCAAGTGGTGGTTTTAAAATCCATTTATTTCTTTTCTTCCAGTCATATACTTTGAGGAAGGTATCTCGTTTTTAGTATGGGCATTATCTCAAATCATTTAATATTGTTAACTTACTTCAAAATTTAGTAACATACAATTCTTGCACAGAGTCCTAAGAATTACGAAGCTTTGTGATTGGGACTAGTATGCAAGGTGGCGTTTTTTGTGTTTGTTTTTTGGGGGTGGGGTTTGTTTTGTTTTTCTTTTTAGAATATGTGTACAGATCGAAGTAGAATAAATTCTGAACTTTATTCAGAGATGAAACATCAGGAATTATTCTGGGCAAGTAATCAATATAATAAAGGTTAGGCACCTCCAAAACCAAGTTGTATGGACAGCGTAAAACCCTACTGTGTGTTACCAATGCTTTTAATGGGACAGCACTCAGTTTTTATTTGCAATTGAAAATGTTATAATTTGGGAACTTTTTTCTTAAGTTTGAACAGAAGAGTTGATCAAAATGTGTTTTGACTGTTTTAGGCTTAATGATTCACACTTCTCTTTAAACTGCCTTAACGTAGTAAAATACTGTGCATGGCATTCTGTTTAATATACACAAGGTTTCCATTTGGTATACATTGTGTTAAAACAGAAAATAGCCGTGTTCACATGTTTCTGAAATCAGACCGTGTTAATTAACAGTTTTAAAATATTAGTTTTGACATCTTGTAAATTTTAGGGCAAAAATACAGTTCAGAACTTCCTCAAAGTGCTAACCTTAAGTAACATAACAGTGTTTGCCTGTTTGCTTGCCTGGTAAATTTTGCTTTTTATACTGACAGACATTACTAATGTTTAAGTTGATTTATCAACAGTATTTTTAAAAACTCAAATTTGTCTTGTGAAAAATGAGATGATTAGAGGAACAGAAAGAAAGCAACAGGTAAAGAATTCTTCAATTTACATAAATTACAAATGATTTGGTGCCAAATTTATGCACTATGACATTTGGCTTTTATGCAGTCATTTTTTTTTTCTTTAAAGATGTTAACACTACCTGATATTAATCATAATGTTCCATTATGTTGATTGCTTGTAATAGGAAGAAAAGGGGTGTCTTCCTGTGCAACTGACACAGCTAGGCTTTGACGGCAGGCCTCCACAAGGTCTACCCTTTTGATTCCCTTTAACTGAATTCTGTTCATCAATTGTTTTTGTTTCATTGGGTGGTGGGAGGGGAAAGGGGAATTCAATGCATAAAATAAGTATTTCTAAGGGCTCAGAAATTTCTACCATAGGGATCATTCCATGCATTTATTATTTTCATTTAGTCTTTGCTGTTATCTGTCCCTCTTCTTAACTCAGCAGTGGATTTCTCAAATCCTGAGATGCAAAGCAGAAATGCAATTGTTTAGAATAATTGGATTATTTGTGGATATTTGCAAAGCGGTCATTTATCATGGCCTTCAGATTTGGCTGGTACTTAAGATTTTTGAATCGAAATACTCTTTTTCAGAGGTATGTGAGTTCTCTCCATGTATAGAGTCTTAATGTCTAGGAGAGATTGGGTTTTAGGATATTATGATGGTGATCTTTGTATTTCTTCAACATGACATGTGAAAAGCTTTTTGGGGGCTTCCTGCCTCAGTACCCTTGTCAGGAAATACATATACAAGTTGTATTTTCTGCAAACTTGTGCTACCTTTTTACAGTTAGAGAAATGACTAGAGGTTAGTAAATACGTAATTTAGGTAACAAAGTGTAAACATAAAGGAAGAGGTAAATGTAATAAGGGAAGGGGAGAAAAAGTTTAAGCTGAAAAAGCATTGGCCAGACATGGTAATATTAAAAATTATTACTATTTACTGGTGTATTTATGGTGGGTTTTGTTTCATAATTTTTTAAAGTTCTGTTTAATTAGTTGAAAATTAACAAGAGGATATATTCCACGTAGTAAAAAGTACATTGTTTTGACTTACTAAAACTTGTCAGTCTGATTTCATAGCTATAAAATTAAAGTTTTTAGAGTATTATGTTTTTTAAATTTAACAGCGTTTTGGTCAATCAGAAACTTCCTTTTTTGCTTTTATTTACATTTTCTGAGACCTAGACTGTAAAGAGGTGGAGGTATAAATGAACAGGATAGGAAGTTTCACTATTTACTGCTGATTATGAAACCCTTTACTGGCATCAAATTTATATTTTCAGAATTTTGTTTTGGCCTTGTTTTTATTTTGGAAGTCTTTTTAAGGAATGTTTTGCAAATGTAGGGTTTCAGTGGTAAATTTCCCTGAAAAGTTAAAATGAAAGAGAACAGCAAAAACATTTACTGTTAGAGCACAATGTAGTTTGGGACAGTCTATATTGTGCTTTGGATAAAATGAGCATTCACATGATCCCTTTGGTTGAAATACTAATGCTCCTATTTTATTGTGTGATGACTAACCATTTTAAAGATGAACTCTTATTCTCAGCCAAAACTTGCAATCTGAGGTTATATGTCTATATATGAGTGAGTTTACCTTTCAGGTATTATAGCTGATTCTTCCCTAATTCTACTAGTTCAAACATACCACAACAATTTTGTCCTTTTTCTTCCTCCTGTCTGTCCATACTAACTGGTCATGAAAATAATTTTGGGTATTTAATTCCTGTAGCATTATATATTGTTATGAGCATTCTTGACTATTTAGAGTGCGTAATCAGCAGGAGGAACAAAATGGCTTGAAAGTGGTATCCATTTATTAACTTTTACGTTTTTAGTTATAACTCTTGTTTTTAGGAAGGAATACCTGAAAGGTAGATGCAGATTGCAACATGCATTTGTGTATTATTTTTGACTGTGCACAAAAGTTTATCTTTAAATTAGTAGAAATAGCAACTATAAGGGAGGGTTAAAATTTAAAATTATACCCATGGGTTGTCTTGCTGCTCCTTAAATAACACACCAGTGATGTCTGTAAACACTTTTTATAGAAAATATCTGTGACAATACTTTAATCCTTGACCAAGAGCTTACAACTCCTAGAAGATGGTAGGAAGCTTGAGAGCATCCAAGCTGCTAAATTCTTAGGAGCCTGGTCGTGTTAAAATACGTGATTTTATGAGCAGTCATTTATGCTGTGAATTCATATCTGGCTGCTATTTTTCCTTCTACAGATAAGCCCATTTGGCTGCAAAAGGGCTTTTATTTGGTTCTTCTTCCTGGTGTGAGCATGTATAAACAGCAGGACATTAAATAGAGTAGTAAACAATAAAATGAGGAAAATGCATGAAAACTCAGTATATGGGTGAATAGATCCTTGTTTAATATATGTAATTAAACTTGGTAGCATTGTTTTTGAAACTTTAGATGTAAATGTGTAAATGTCTGTCTGTTTGTGAATCCTGCAAGTTGCTAGTCTTCAGCAATATGTTCACATGCTTCTGTTATCCAATTTTCAGTATTATGGACTACAAATTTTGGAAAATGTGATAAAAACAAGGTGGAAGATTCTTCCGCGGAACCAGTGTGAAGGTAGGAAAATGTTTTTACAAAATTGTAAATTCAGAGAAATTTTATTAATCCTGGCATTTTTATTTACAGTTAAGGATTTGGGTGTCAGGTGTATTGAATCTAGTTAATTATGGAGATAGTTCTGATTTAATCATGTGGCAATGCAGTTAGTTTATGAGGTTCTCTTTTAGGGAAAAGAGGAGACCAAACTGTTCGAACTTTCTGCAGTAGATATTGTGATGAAAAATATGTAACACCTCATAGTTACTCTGAAACTATGACTGAAGTAAATGAAATTTAAATACATGCTCTAATATGTCATTTTAAATTCACTAAATAGTAACTGACCAGTAATGAATATTACAATACATGGAATAATACACAAATTTAAAAGTAAAGGGAAAGGAGAGGAAGAGGGTGGGGGGAGGTAGAGAAGTTAAAGGTTCTCATTACTGAAAGACCATGTAAAGTGACTCCCAGAGAATGTCAGTGAACCATAGATTTAGATACGCAACTAAGCCTGACCTATGGTGGCGCAGTGGATAAAGCATCAACCTGGAATGCTGAGGTCACTGGTTTGAAACCTTGGGCTTGCCCAGTCAAGTTACAGACAGGAAGCAACTATTAGAAGTTGATAATTCCTGCTTCTCTGTCTCTCTCTCTCTCTCTCTTTCTCTCTCTCTCTCTTTCCTCCCCCCAACCCCTCTCTTCCTCTCCCCCTTCTACCTCTCTCTAAAAGTTAATTAAAAAAAAGATTCTCAACCACAACTTTGCATGATGAATTTAATGATTCACATTCTTGTTTAAGGTAATTGCTCTCATTTGTAAACACTGGAAAATAAATTCATATCATATTTATTTCATAATTCTTTTTTTAACAATGTCAGTTTTGGGAGGTTTCTCCAGGCTTAAGATTTTGTGGTTCACTAAATATGCTAACATTTCTGAACGTTAATTTTCCTTCATCTTTAAATAACTTTGGTATTGGGAATGGATGGGTATAACCCCCCAAATACTGTACATTACATTTTCCTTAGCATATATATTTATATATGTGGAGGTATATATATTATTGTATATCTGTTTCATTCAAAACACTGTTAGGAATTAAGATTATACAGTGTGTCCGTAAAGTCATGGTGCACTTTGACCAGTCACAGGAGAGCAACAAAAGATGATAGAAATGTGAAATCTGCACCAAGTAAAAGGAAAACTCTCCCAGTTTCATACCTATTCAGTGCAGTTTGATGTGGGCTCATGCACAGATATTTTAGGGCTCCTTGGGTAGCTATCCCGTATAGCCTCTACAGACTCATCACTGTCTGATGGCCTACCAGAATGGGGTTTCTCCACCAAACTGCTGGTTTTCTTCAACTGCTTATCCCACCAAATAATGTTATTCCTATGTGGTGGCGCTTTGTTATAAACTCGCCGATATTCACATTGCACTTTGGTCACGGATTCGAATTTAACAAGCCACAGAACACATTGAACTTTCCTCTGTACCATCCACATCTCGACTAGCATAGCCATGGGCTGCTTCGCTGTGTACGCGGTGTTACGTCATTGCATGCGCACATGCTGCCACCTCATCCTACGTAAACTGGGAGGGTTTTCCTTTTATGGTGCAGATTTCACATTTCTGTTGTCTTTTGTTGCTTTCCTGTGACCGGTCAAAAGTGCACCATGACTTTATACAGACACACTGTATAAGTATATACACTTACATCCAAGTACTGTGGGCCAGAAGATAAAATATGTATGTAAAAAATGAACACTATGTAGACATTAAGTTAGATACATGTAATGAGTTATAAATGTGCTAAAAGAAAGGAATAATGATTAGGTTAGGCCCTTTAGACAAGCTCATTTACACCAGTTGCAATGCTTCTTGTATTTTAAGGAAGAATAGGTTTAGCTATACAAAGAGCAAGCCAAAATAAATTTTGTACAATTTTTTTTTCAGTCTAGCAATTTTTAAAATCAGATTTTAGGTGATTGTTGTAAGCATGTGTTAATTTTCACATATTCTTTTAGGTAATAGCATTTTAAATTTAGGCCATTTGTCTAAAGCACGTGAAAATCTCTTAAATTCTAGTCTGGGTTAGATGTCTTTTGCTATGAGTTCCCTTCGTATATCCTGAATCAAGTTGATCGCAGAGGAGCAAAAGACACACAGGTAGTAATTACCCAAGTAAGAACATTTTAGAAAACATAGTTAGTCCTGGCCAGTTGCTTCAGTTGGTTGGAGCATTATCCCTATGCCCCAAGGTTGTGGGTTTGATTCCCAATTAGTACACATACAAAAGAAATAACCAATGAATGTACCACCAAGTGGAAGAACAAATCAATGTTTATCCCCGTCCAGTTGCCCAGTTGCCCCACTGCCCCATCAATAAGTAAAAATTTCTTTTTTTTTATTTTATTTTTCTGAAGCTGGAAACGGAGAGACAGTCAGACAGACTCCCGCCTGCGCCCGACCGGGATCTACCCGGCACGCCCACCAGGGGCGATGCTCTGCCCCTCGGGGTGTGGCTCTGCCGCAACCAGAGCCACTCTAGCGCCTGGGGCAGAGGCCAAGGAGCCATCCCCAGCGCCCGGGCCATCTTTGCTCCAATGGAGCCTTGGCTGCGGGAGGGGAAGAGAGAGACAGAGAGGAAGGAGAGGGGAGGGGTGGAGAAGCAGATGGGTGCTTCTCCTATGTGCCCTGGCCGGAAATTGAACCTGGGTCCCCTGCACGCCAGGCCGACGCTCTACCGCTGAGCCAACCGGCCAGGGCCTCAAAAAATTTTTAACAAAATTAAAACATTAGTCTGACCAGACAGTGGCGCAATGGATGGAGCGCCAGACATGGAGGACCCAGGTTCAAAACCCCGAGGTTGCTGGCTTGAGCGCAGCCTCATCTGGTTTGAGCAGGGGTCACAGAAAAGTGCCCATTTGCTTCTCCATCCTTTCCCCTCTCCGTCTCTCTCTTCCCCTCGCACAGCCAAGGCTTCATTGGAGCAAAGTTGGCCCAGGTGCTGAGGATGGCTCCAGTTGTAACGGAGTAAGGCCCCAGATGAGCAGAACATTGCCCCCTATTGGGCATGCCAGCTGTAGCGCCCTGGTCAAGGTACATATGAGAAAGCAATCAATGAATAAGGTGCTGCCACGAAGAAGTAATGTTTCTCATCTCTCTCCCTTCCTCTCTGTCACTGTCAGTCCTTCTGTCTTTCTCTGTCACAAAAAAAAATTTAATTAAAAGACATTTTAATTTTAAATGCTCAAGGAAAATACAATCGTAATAGAACATTTTAATTTAGATTTAGGTAATACAAAATATATTGCATTGATATGGATTTTATCACTTTTTATTTTGGCCAGGAAAAAAAAATACTATTTGTTGGAGGTCTTCTTCTCCCCCGCACACGATAACATCATTTATCACACTTGGCTGTCATTGTTTGTATCACTCATTCCCCAAAATGTTAGCTTAATGATGTCAGGGATTAGCAAATGTCTTGATTGTTTTCTTGCTTGGCATACAGGTGTCAGTATATAATTATTTAATTAACAAATTACATATTATTAAGTTTGTGTTCCCCGATTTACTTTATTCCTCTACTTTAAGTACTTAATAATAGCTTTCCCAGTATTTTTGCTCTTATAAATTATGTGTGTGTGTATAGTTGATGTCTTTGAGGTTAAATTTTGAAGTGAATATTTGCATAGATAAGTTATAAATCAGACTTTTTTTTTTAAGAGTATGTTTATTTTATTTTTTTTTATTTTATTTTATTATTTTTTTTTTTTTTTGGTATTTTTCTGAAGCTGGAAACGGGGAGAGACAGTCAGACTCCCGCATGTGCCCCACCGGGATCCACCCGGCACGCCCACCAGGGGCGATGCTCTGCCGCGACCAGAGCCACTCTAGGGCCTGGGGCAGAGGCCGAGGAGCCATTCCCAGCGCCCGGGCCATCTTTGCTCCAATGGAGCCTTGGCTGCGGGAGGGCAAGAGAGAGACAGAGAGGAAGGAGGGGGTGGGGGTGGAGAAGCAAATGGGCGCTTCTCCTATGTGCCCTGGCTGGGAATCGAACCCGGGTCCCCCGCACGCCAGGCCAACGCTCTACCGCTGAGCCAACCGGCCAAGGCCAAGAGTATGTTTATTAAAGTGAAACAAAGAACGCTAAGGACAGAAGAAGCAACAGGAGGGAGCTTAAGCAGTGGAGAGAGCTTAGGCAGTACTGCTTTTACTCACTGAGAAGTCACAGTGAAAGAAGTGAGCCAAGGCGGGCTACTATTAGTTCAGTAGACAGAGAAAAGGGGGCCTTGCAGACAGGTTCAGGGGTTAGGATGAGCAGCCACTGCCCATTGCTCCCCTGGCTACAAGTTTTGTGATATTCCTTAGAGTCGAGTGAGGTGATGCATGCTGTGGGGAAAGAACAAGGAGAGGGAAAGGTGCAGGTATTCTTCTAGGGAGGTAGAACACCAAAGACTTAAGTATTTTAGACTTACGAAAGGTGAAGGATAAATTTTAATATGTGAAGTACAATGGTTTCTAGATAGAGGGAGTGTTTGCTAGTCACTGATGTAATTAAAGCTAAACTAGGATTTTCAGGGATGTTGAATCTATTATCTTGGCTGCACATCAACTTTTCATTTTAAAAATAATTTTTTGCCTAATTAGTAATGATCTAGAGCTGGGATGCCGAGGACCCAGGTTCAAAACCCCAAGATTGCTGACTTGAACGTGGGATCATAGAGATACGATCCTATGGTTGCAGGCTTGTATTGTCTCTCTCTCAAAAAAAAAAAAAAAAAAATATGTATGGCCTGACCAGGCGGTGACCCAGTGAATAGAGCATCAGACTGGGATGCAGAGGACCCAGGTTTGAGACCCCGAGGTCGCCAGCTTGTGCGCAGGCTCATCTGGTTTGAGCAAAGCTCACCAGCTTGGACCCAAGGTCTCTGGCTCGAGCAAGGGGTTACTCAGTGTGCTGAGGGCCCACGGTCAAGGTACATATGAGAAAGCAATCAATGAACAACTAAGGTGTCGCAGTGAAAAACTAATGATTGATGCTGCTCCTCTCTCTTCATTCCTGTCTCTCTATCCCTGTCTATCCCTCTCCTTGACACACACACACACATTCTCTCTCTCTCTCTCTCTGTAAAAAGAACAAAACAATGTATGTACTGGTTTAGAAATTTTAAACTGTAAAGCAGGAGTCCCCAAACTTTTTACACAGGGGGCCAGTTCATTGTCCCTCGCACCGTTGGAGGGCCGGACTTTAAAAAAAAACTATGTACAAATCCCTATGCACACTGCACACATCTTATTTTAAAGTAAAAAAACAAAACAGAAACAAATACAATATTTAAAATGAAGAACAAGTAAATTTAAATCAACAAACTGACCAGTATTTCAATGGGAACTATGCTCCTCTCACTGACCACCAATGAAAGAGGTGCCCCTTCCGGAAGTGTAGCGGGGGCGAATAAATGGCCTCAGGGGGCCGCAGTTTGGGGACCCCTGCTGTAAAGGGTGGGGTGGGGGAAAGACACTAAAAGACTCCTTTATTCCTCCCTGAAATAATTATATGTATAAATGTATCTGCATTTTTATTTTTTGTATTTTTCTGAAGTGAGAAGCAGGGAGACAGAGACAGACCTTGGCATGAGCTTGACTGGGGTCCACTGGCACATCCACCAGGGGGCAATATTCTGCCCATCTGGGGCCTTACTCCGTTACAACGGGAGCCATTCTAGCACTTGAGGTGGAGGTTATGGAGCCATCCTCAGCACCTGGGCCAACTTTGCTCCAGTGGAGCCTTGGCTTTGGGAAGGGAAGAGAGAGATGGAGAGGGGGAAGGATGGAGAAGCAAATGGGCGCTTTTCCTGTGTACCCTGGCTGGGAATCCATCCCAGGGCTCCTACATGCTGCGCTGACACTACCGCTGAGCTAGCCATCCAGGGCTTGTATCTGCATTTTTTAAAATTTAAACCAAAGGCTTGTTTTTTCTTTTTTGAGAGGTGAGAGAAGTTGAGAGAGATGAGAAGTATTGACACTTAGTTGCATCACTGTAGTTGTGCTTTGATTCCTTCTCATACTTTGTGTGACTAGGGGATTCCAGCTGGGACAGGGACCCCTTGCTCAAGCCAGGAACTTTGGGGTTTCAAACCTATGCCCCCACTGATCAGGCTTTATCTATTGATTTTACAGAGAAGACTGGTGGGGAAGAGAAGTATCAACTCATAGTTACTTCACTTGTTCATTGATTGCTTTGTCCCTTGTGCCGTGACTGGGCAAGCTTAGGGTTTTGAACTGGCGTCTTCAGCTTTCCAGGTTGATGCTCTGTCCAGTGTGTCCCCATAGGCCAGGCTAAAGGCTCATGTTTTAATCTATGAAGGCATATGGATTATAAATGATGTGAAATAGACACAAGTTTGCTGGCATTGAAAGGAGTGATGAATTAATGAAATAAACAGTCCAAAAAAATAAGATCATAATTGGATGTTTTGGAGGTTTGGTCGCTTAAAGATAGTTGGGTAGTTACTGAGTTGTGCAGTTCTGTGTTATAATTCAGGAAGTTGACAGACCAAAGCTAATTACTCAAGGTGTACAATGCTTTCGTTTAGAATTAGGCACATGATAATATCTTTTTGAATCTTGATTATCTTGCAGGGTTATTGGGATATAAGAGGTGTAATGTATGTAAAGCCTTCTGTACTTCTAGGTGCTGATTATGAAAAACACAGCTTGTTTGTTGGGGTCTTTTCTTCCACAAAAATATCTTCATTTCTTTTAGTTTCACTAAATAACCATATAGTAGTCTCAAGTTAACCTTAAAAAAAGTTTCTGCAATAGCTTCCTAATGGGGCTCCTTAATACTCACTTTTGTGTGTTATAATCTAGTCACCACAAAGGATTTGGCATGATATTTTTAAAATAGAACTAATTGGGTCACTCTCATGCTTAAGACTTCCCATTGTGCCTGACCTGGAAAGCTGAGGTCACTGGTTCAAAACCCTTGGCTTGCCTGGTCAAGGCACATATGAGCGTTGATGCTTACTGCTCCTCCCCCTTCTCTCTCTCTCTCTCCCTCCCCCCTCCCCCCTTTCTAAAATGAATAAATTTTTTAAAAGAACTCCTATTGTACTGAAGTTCACAACTTCATTATGTTGCCTTAAGTGATACTGACTTTTAAAAATGATTTGCATTTGATTTTTTCTTTTGTTTTCTTGTGGTATAATTTGGCATACACAATAAACTGTACAATTTGATATGTTTTGATTTATGCCTATACCCGTGGAAGCACCACTCTTCATCTTGTGATTACCATCTTCCCCCCCCCAAATTGCTTTCTATCACCCACTTGATTAACTAGTAGTAGAATGGCTGCATCATATGGTGTTGTATGTTTAATGGCCTATCCAGCTGATTTTCCAAAATGGTTGTATCATTTTACTTTCTCACTAGCAGTATGTAAATATGCTTTACATCCTCACTGAAGCTTGGTATGATGTTTTTGTTCTAACCATTATAGTACATATAATAGCCTCTCCTGGTTTTAATTTGCATTTCCCTAAGGAATAATGCTGTTGAGCATTCATTCATATCATCTGTGTGTATGTGTGTCTGTTACTATAAGTTGATACTGTTATTCTCTGTTGAACACAGATGATGGTTGTTTTCCTTTGTGTGTAATTTGGAGAGAAAATTTAAGTTTTAGAGCTCTTAAGCTCTTGTGTATAAAGCAGATTCATGAGAAATCCCTTTATTTTTTTGTTTCACAGAATGTAATGTTTGAAACATCAGTCTAATCTCAAATTTGACAGATGCAGCTATTTGTTTCTTTTTACCAGTTTTCTACCATGCTGGTATAATAAGAAAATACTGATTAAATATATATATTATATCTTAAAAAACAAGGCAGTATTTTCAAAATGTCCTGTTATATTTCAATATCATATATATTTGACATAAAATAATTTCCTACCACTTCTGTTAAAGTAGCACTTTGTCCTTAAAGTTATGTGTACCTTCTATAAGAAATGTTTACTTCCTTAAGACCTAACAATACCTAATACTTCACTTGTATCCCCATAGCAATAGGAGACTTACACATAGACTTTATTAAAGGAAGATAGATATTAATAAATTTGATTTTTTGTTTTAGAAAAATTAAATCTTTAATAAAATATGTAATAAAATATATATAGCATTTACCATTTTATGTCTGTAATTTAGTGTTGGTAAATTCACAATACAATATTGTGATGTACATTGTCACTGTACATCTCCAGAATTTTTTCATCATCCCAATTTGAAATTACCCATTAATCTTTTTTTTTTTTTTTTGACTGACACTGGTGAACAGAATTATACAGGTTTCACTTGCACAATTTTTCAAATCATCTATATACTAAATTGTGTGTTACCCCGGCAATCACCATAAGTTGTTCATATCAATGAGTTGTTTTGGTTTTTACCCAATGAACGCTAACAATTTCCACTCTTACCTTAGTTTTCTAGTCCTTTTAACCACTATTACACTTTCTGTCTTTATGAGTTTGCCTATTTTAGTCATCAAATATATGTGCAATCATGCCATATTTGGAAAAGGGGGTTCCCTGCCTGAAAGTTGCTTATGGGACATGCTCTGTCACTATGCCAGCCTCTGGCCCCAAAGTCCATCCATGCCTGAAGCCCAGCTCTGGTGGTTGGTATGAGACCAGGGAGACCGATAAAGATGTGCATGGTAGTAAATCACATTACAAAAAGAATACTTAATTTATACATTTATGACTAGATACTCTAGTTTATTACCTTATTTATTTCACTTAGCACGTGTTTCCAAGGTTTCTCTGTGTTTTAACATGTATCAGAATTTTATTCCTTTTTAAGGCCAAATATTCCTGTGTGTGTGTGTGCATGCACACACCACACTGTTTATCCATTCATTTATGTGGATATTTGGGTGGTTTTCACCTTTTGGCTGTTAAAAATGATGTATGAAGCCTGACCTGTGATGGCGCAGTGGATAAAGCATCGACCTGGAAATGCTGAGGTCGCCGGTTTGAAACCCTGGGCTTGCCTGGTCAAGGCACATATGGGAGTTGATGCTTCCAGCTCCTCCCCCTTCTCTCTCTCTGTCTCTCCTCTCTCTCTCTCTGTCTCTCCTTTCTAAAATGAATAAAAATAAAAAAAATAAAAAAAAATGATGTATGAAGTCTATAAAATTTTAATTTCTGCATTATCTTTTAGAGTTCTTGTTCAGTATCTGTTTAAGGCCATAAACCAGTCTGGGGCTCTGATGGTCAAATCAACCAAGCTAACCTCAGTGCCTGAGGCCAACACTGGAACCAGGCAAGCTACTGGTTGCAAGAGTGGGAGAGGAGGGAAAGAGAAGCAGATGGTCAATTCTCATGAGTTCCCTGACTGGGGATCGAACCTGGGATGTCTGCACACTAGGCTGCTGCTGTATCCACTGAGCCAACTGGCCAGGGGTTACTGCATTTTTTCACTATCTTTATTTTATTTATTTATTCTAATTAAGTGATAGGCGGAGAGGCAGAGACAGACTCCTACATATGCGCCCTAACCAGGGTCTGGCCAGTCGGCTCCCTACCAGGCTCTGCTCTGCCCATCTGGGCAGCTACTCTGTTGCTCAGAGACTGAGCTATTTTAAGTACCTGGGACAGGGCTGGGGAGCCATTCTCGGCACCAGGGGCCTGCTTGGCTCAAACAATTTGAACCAAGACTGTGAGAGGGGTGAGGAAGCAGATGGTTGCTTCTCCTGTGTGTCCTGACCAGGAATTGAACCCGGGACTTGCACAGACTGGGCTGATGGGCAACACTCTACCACTGAGCCAGTCAGCCAGGGCAACTGCTTTTTTTAATAACCGTATCATTACCTAGTATTTAAAAGCTGCTATTGGGAAATAAGATTATTAATACGCTTTGTAAACAACTTGCAATATATACAGATTCTAGGTCAAAATGGAATTTACTTAAAACTCACTCTTTTGGGTAGCTGAAGTTGATACTTTCCACTTATTTATATTGACTCTTTGGCATTGCTGTTTTAATTGGAAATGAGACTGTCAATTATTTTTTTCTTGACATAGAGAAAATAGGGTATAGATGATATAGATTCATAAACTCTTAGATTTGGAAAAATTTACATCATATCTGCCTTCTAATGACTAGTTAGGCATTTTTAAAGTAGTCTTTTTGTTTGTTAAAAACCAGCACTTCAATAAATTGATTACTGGTAAGTTTAAAATTTTGGGAGGTTTTGTTTTTTTGTCGGGTTTTTGTTGTTGTTTTGACAGAGGAACTGACAGATAGGGAGAGAGATGAGAAGCATCAGTTCATTGCAGCACCTTAGTTGTTCACTGATTGCTATTTTTAATATGTGCTTTGACTGGGGAAGAGGGGGATGGAATACAGCTAAGCAGCTGACCCCTTGCTCAAGACAGCCACCATGGGGTCATGTCTATGATCCTATGCTCAAGTGGATGAGCCCACGCTTAAGATGGTGACCACGGGTTTTGAACCTGGGTCCTCTGCATCCCAGTCCAATGCTCTTTTCCACCGTGTCACCGCCTGGTCAGGCTCATTGGTTGATTCTTGTATGGGCCAAGACTGGAGATCGAATTTGCAACCTTGGCATATCAGGAAGAGACTCTAACCAACTGTGCTACTGACCAGGGCTAGAGTTGTCTTAATTGAGCTGCTTTTAAAAAATTGCTGGGTAAACTATAGGAAGGAATTTGGGAAGGAGTTAATGATACTTGAGCAAATAAGCTCTGGTATCTTACAGTAGGAGATTCTAGACAGACATTAAAAAGACCAAAATACTTAATCAAAACAATGTTATTTACATATAGTTCCAGTCTATTGAAGGAACAGAATTTCTGATCATGGTAGAGTCACATTAAATTGGGACTTAATTGTTGGTGAGAACTTTCTAGCTTTTTGGGCTATTTTCATCTTTTACCATTTTTTAACTCTACAGAAAATTTTGGAGGCCTCTGAAAAAAGGGAGAATTAATGATTATTCAGTAACAGAAGAGTGGCAGGATCTACTTTATATCCAATCCTGTTTTGTATTCTCTGAGGCTGAGAAAAGCCACAAAATCTTAAATACTCCCAACTAGAGGCAACACTAGTAGTTATGGACATTGTCTTGTTCTTTTTGACAGATTTAAAAGAAAACTACAGAATTTCTTATTTCATGCTATTATTGTCAGTCTTTTAATCAGAACAGGCTGTGTTTTTCTATTTTTAAACTTTTATAACCTGGATTAAGAGGTTTCAGAGAAATGCTTTTTATTTTATTTATTTTAATTGCTCTTTTTTATTTTGGAGGGATTTAATGATAGTAATTTATATGTAAATAGAAAGGTTGATGTCAGAATTATATTTTGACTAGCTCTAGTGGTTATCAAGATCATGTGAGATTGTTGTGTGATACATAAAGATTTTTATTTTAAAAATCATCTTATTAAAACTAGGCCTTATTTTGTTTGCCCACAAAGCCACTTAAGATTTGAAAATAATTTTAGACTGTACAGTGGTACCTTGAGATATGAGCAGACCAACATATGAATTTTTTAAGATACAAGCTGCGACTCGGTTCATATTTTTATTCGAGATCCAAGCGAAATTCCGAGATATGAGTCATGATTCAGGAAGCTGCTGCTAATTGGCGCACGGGTCCAGTATCAGCAGCACAACACCAGCATCTCGTTCTTTCTCACTTGTTACCTGCAGAATCAAGTCGAATCTTGTGCACTGTACTCATTCTTGCATCGTTTTTCACTTTTTACTAACTTTTTTTGTGTGCTAACATGGGGCCGAAGAAAGTGAGCGTAAAGGACAGTGGTGAGAAGAAGAGAATGATGTCCATAGAAGTAAAGCAAGAAATAATAGAAAAAGGTGAGCATGGTGTACAAATGATTGAACTGGCAAGGCTGTACGACTGCAATACATCTACAATAAACAAAAGGATGCCATCAAAAGTGCAAATTGAGCAAAAAGGAACTATAATTCTGTCCCAATTAAGGACAAATATCCATGGAGAAATGGAGAAGCTTCTGCTGGTGTGGGTGAAAAAAAGGCTGGCAGGAGATAACAGTGACGGAGACGGTAATATGCGAAAAGGCACGTATTATTTACAGCAACTTGAAGACAACCATCAACCTCAAAAGAAGCAGCAGAAGATACGTTTAAAGCAAGTCACAGCTGGTTTGAAAATTTCAAGAAGAGATCTGGCATCCACTTGCTGGTGAGCCATGGTAAAGCTGCAAGTGCTGACATTAAGTCAGCAGAGGAATACATCTCACGTTTTGCTGCGCTTATCTTAAAGGAAGGCTACATCCCTCAACAAGTGTTCAGCTATGACAAAACAGGATTGTTTTGGGAAAAAATGTCCCGGAGGACTTTCATCACCTCAGAGGAAGAGAAGCTGCCAGGCCATAAACCCATGAAGGATTGTCTGATCCTTGCATTGTGTGCAAATGCTAGTGGTGACTGTAAAGTAAAGCCACTGCTAGTGTATCATTCCGAAAATCCTTGAGCCTTTAAGACTCACAAGATTCTTAAAGAAAAACTGCAGGTTATGTGGCACCCCAATGCTAAGGCATGGGTTACGTGGCAGTTTTTTATTGAATGGGTAAATCTTGTCTTTGGTACTGCAGTGAAGAAATATCTTCAAGAAAAAGTCCCGATGAAAGCATTACTAATCCTTGATAAGGCTCCAGCCCACCCACCTGGTCTTGAAGATGACATTCTCCAACTTTAAAAAGCTTTACACAAAGCACTTGTTCCGCCCCTGCTTGAGGTGACTGAGAATACAATTCTAACCCTTTTGAGAGTTTTGGAAAAATCACTACAACATCATGATATGTTTACGCATTACTGACTTGGCACAGCAAGAGGTTACAAGAAGAACCTTGAACTTGGCATGGAAAAAGATATGGCATGGTGGTGTTGCAGACAGGGACTTCAAAGGATTTGAACTCTAGAGACCAAGGTAGAAGCGTTGGAGGAGATTGTGTCCCTCAGAAAGTCAATGGGTCTGGAGGTAGATGAGGGTGATGTAAACAAGCTCGTCGAGGAACATGAGGAGGAACTCTCAACTGAGGAGTTGAAGAAGCTACAGATGATGCAACATACGGAGCTTCTGCAAGAGATTAGTAGTGAGGAGGAGGTAGAGTCCGAGGAAGTGATTTCTACAAGTGAAATTAAATACATGCTGGCAATGTGGGAGAAGCTTTCAAGTTTCATTGAAAAGTTTCAGCTGGTCGAGCTTCAGCACTTTTTAATGACACTTGTTTGTCACATTTCCACAACATTTGAAAAGGCAGGCAAAAGCAAACCTCTTTGGATAGATTTTTATTCAAAAGTCCTGCAAGTGAAAGTGCAGCCAAAAAGGCAAAAACAGGTGATGATTAAATGAAAAATATGTAATGTTAGGCTTAGGTTAAGTTTAAAGTTAAGAAAGTGCATTTTTTTACAATTAAGTTTTTGTGGTTTCATTTTAAGTAAAGAAAGTGAAGTTTTAGTTTTCTTTAAAGAAAATGCAGTTTAGTTTATATTTAGTGTTAAGAAAGTGCAGTTTTAGTTTATGTGTCTACAGTGCCTGCATCCCTTCCTCCCTCCACCATTCACCTTCGTGAGCCGCATTCGTCTGTCTCCAAGGTAAGAATACAGTACTTAATAACACTTTTTCTTTTATTTCATATATTTTGTTATACATTTGGAAAGTAGTATACATGTGTGTTTCTTAATTAGAACATGTCTTTTTTTATATAATATAGGATGTTTTGGGGATGTTTCACAGGGCTAGAACGGATTAAATCTATTTCAGTTATTTTAAATGGGAGAAATTTGTTTGATACATGAGTTGACTGACTTACGAGCTCGGTTACAGAACAAATTAAACTCGTATCTCAAGGTACCACTGTATACAAAACAATGCATTCATGCCATATATTAGTTTGCCCTGATAGTAACTATTTATACAATCATAATAAAATGATCAAACCAAAAGTTAACATTGGTTCAGTAGTATTAACTGAGCTATAGACCTTAATTCAAATTTCACAAGTTTTCTCTTTAATGTCCTTTTTCTGGTTCTGTTTTTTGTGACCAAGAGACAGAGAGAAGGACAGACAGGCATGAAGGGAGAGAGATAAGCATCAATTCTTTGTTGGGGCACCTTAATTGTTAATTTGATTGCTTTCTTTGTTCCTTGACCAAAGGGCTATAGCAAAGCAGGTGACCCATTTGCTCAAGCCAGGGACCTATGCTCAAGCTAGGGACCTTGAGGTTTCAAGCCTGGGTCCTCTTGTGTCCCAGTCCAGTGCTCTGTTCACTGTGCCACTGCCTAGTCAGGCTCTTTCTGTTCAACAGTTCATTTGTGGCTGTGTGTCTTAGTCTCTTAATCTGTGACAGTTCTTAATTCTTGATTCTAGGCCTGACACTTGATGAATTCTGGTCAGTTATTTTGTATAGTGTATTTCTGTTTTAGGTTGTTTCAGGATTGTTTTTGTTTTTTGTTTTTAAGCTAGAGTAAGTATCACATGTGATGTCTCCTCTGTCCACCAATTCAGGGGGTACATAATGTCAATCAGTATGTCTAATTCACTAGTTACTAAAATTTATCAGTTGTTTACGGCAGTACCTGCTAGTTTTCTATTTATAAAATTAACAGTTTTTCACTTTGAAAGCAATAAATATCTTGGGAAGATAATTCGAGGCTGTGCAGATATTCCATTTCTCCTGAAGATTTGTGAATTCATTTTAGTGTTATTTGGTGGGTCTTGTCTGCAACGGTTACTATGGTGTCTTTGCATAATGAGGAACGGACTTTAAAATGTAAAGAACATAATTTCCATTACATTGCGTATGTGTGAACTGTTTAAGAAGTTTTCTTAAAAACAGGCAGTATTAGCCCTGGCCGGTTGGCTCAGCGGTAGAGCGTCGGCCTAGCGTGCGGAGGACCCGGGTTCGATTCCCGGCCAGGGCACACAGGAGAAGCGCCCATTTGCTTCTCCACCCCTCCGCTGCGCTTTCCTCTCTGTCTCTCTCTTCCCCTCTGTCTCTCTCTTCCCCTCCCGCAGCCAAGGCTCCACTGGAGCAAAGATGGCCCGGGCGCTGGGGATGGCTCTGTGGCCTCTGCCTCAGGCGCTAGAGTGGCTCTGGTCGCAACATGGCGACGCCCAGGATGGGCAGAGCGTCGCCCCTGGTGGGCGTGCCGGGTGGATCCCGGTCGGGCGCATGCGGGAGTCTGTCTGACTGTCTCTCCCTGTTTCCAGCTTCAGAAAAAAAAAAAAACAGGCAGTATTGGCCCTGGCCTGTTGGCTGAGTGGTAGAGCGTCAGCCTGGCGTGCAAGAGTCCCGGCTTTGGCCTGACCTGTGGTGGCGCAGTGGATAAAGCAAAGCACTGAGGTTGCCGGTTCAAGGCACATATGGGAGTTGATGCTTCCTGCTTCTCCCCCTTCTCTCTCTCTTTCTCTCTCTCTCTCTCTCCTCCCTCTCCTCTCTAAAAAAAATAAATTTAAAAAAAAAAAGTCCCGGCTTTGATTCCCAGCCAGGGCACACAGGAGAAGTGCCCATCTGCTTCACCCCTCCCCCTCTCCTTCCTCTCTGTCTCTCTCTCCCCCTCCCAAAGCCAAGGCTCCATTGGAGCAAAGTTGGCCCGGGTGCTGAGGATGGCTCTGTGGCCTCTGCCTCAGGCACTAGAATGGCTCTGATTGCAACAGAGCGACACCCCGGATGGGCAGAGCATCGCCCCCTGGTTGGCATGCCGGGTGGATCCCGGTCAGGCACATGTGGGAGTCTGTCTGCCTGCCTCCCGGTTTCCAGCTTCAGAAAAATACAAAACACACACACACACACACAAGCAGTATTTTTAAATGTTCTACCATAATGTTGACACTACTTAACATTTTCTGTTTATTCTGCGATATATTTTACTTTATTGTACTAATAAAATTTTCCAACAATTTGGAAAGTTATTTTTATATTCTTTTTTGAAAGTTTTTAATTGGGACGTTAAAGTAAATGGCTAGTTTTGCTATAATTGATAAAAATTATTTTCAGTAAAAGAAGGTATTTTCAAGTACCAATGAAAGGGAGCCATATATAAAACAGTGAATTTAATACTTAAGCTTATGAAGAGCTAGTTTCATAATCATGTAAGAATTTTGTTTTCACTTTGATTATATTTTCTGCTAATTATTATAGGTAAATTCTCAGCAAATTCTTAAAAGAAAATTAGAATCTAGTATTCTAATTTGTTAGATAAGGGTTTGGGCAAGCTGTTTCACCAACTCATCTGTAGTTCCAAAGTTCAGAGAGCTCTGAAATTTGAAAATCTTTGTAAGTAATTTGGCAAGCAAAAACTAAAATAATGTAGTCTTTACATAGTGGGGAAATGAAAATTTTTTCAATTGGGGTTCCTGCCTCAGACACTTCAGGTATGGTATGATAATGTAGTTGTAACACATTATTTTAAAATCTAAAGGAACCTATAGAGAATGCACTGTAAATTCTGAATGATGCAAATTAAAATCGAAAGTATGGAGTCATAACTATTTAAAGAATCTTGGTTTATAGTCTTTTCATTGATTTGAGAGACAGAAGAAGGGGTAAAGAGAGGGAGAGAGTAGTATCAACTTATTTCACTTAGTTCCATTTAGTTGTGCACTCAATGGTTGCTTCTCTTATGTGCCTCTTGAACTCTTTCTATACTGTAGTGGGGGGAAAGTTAAAACTACATTTCCGAGATGAATGTTATAATATGTTGAGAAAGAATAAAAATACCTGACCTTGATTTATGAATATTTTGCATAAACTTCTTTATTGCTTTTAATGATCTTCAGAGTTTTTGCAGTTTTAACCAACCAAAATAAGTTGATGTATTTATTTAAATGAACAATATATATTAATCGTGTATTTTTTTCATTCAAAATCTAAGATGTGGTTGGTGTATTTAACAAGTATATCATTAGAGAATATCTTAGAAGTTAATTGTTACTGTTTATATTTTGTAAAGGTTAACAATGAAACCTAAAAATGTAAAGAAGTGTACACTAAAATGCCAACATGGTGATGGTATTGGGCATGTTATCTGACAGTTCTGCCTTCTTCCTCTAATTTTTTCTTAAGATTTATTAGCGTGCTATAAAAGTATTGGGGTTCTTTCTCCCCGTAGGAATAAAAAAATACGTTGTTGGCCTCATTATCAAGACGTCATCTGACCCAACTTGTGTGGAGGTAAGAGTTTTTTGTTTTGTTTTGTTTTGTTTTAAGATTATTGTGGCAATGTAAAATTACTTAAATATTGAATCTTCAGCCTTAATCCTTCTGTGTCACAGATCTGCAGAGACATGCACAATCATTTTCAATAGTTACACAATTATTTTTCTCTCAGGTTTCCTTTGCTTATGTTCTTTCTATACCTATTTTAGACCCTCTTTTAATTTAAACATTTTTCTTTTTTTAGAAGGAAAAGGTATATATTGGGAAATTGAATATGATTCTTGTTCAGGTAAGCTTTTACTTGATTCACTGTTTTCTCAAGATAAATGCTTCAGTTAGGATGATTACTTGAACAAAATATTTGAACCTACTTTATTAAAAAATGGAACTATGAAACTAACATCTTGCAGAAGTAGTGATGTCTTTATAATGACTATCATTGTTAACCTACTGTCTAGTGTTTGAAATTATTAATTTGCTGTGGTAGAAAACACGCAATACTGTAAACCCATCACTTTTGTGGATCCAGTATGGATTGGACTTGTTTAAAATGTTGTCATTTGCTTTGTACTGTGCATGTTAACTTTTCGTGTCGTTTATGTCACTTAATTCATAAATCATTGCCCTTGAATTTAGCATCCCTTTAATTGATCTCGATATTTAGCTTTTTCAACTTTCTGTATCATCTAACTTTTGAGATTTTATATTTACCTATATTTTGTGTCAAAATTTTTTTCTGAGATTAATTGGTGTATGATAGAGATAAATTTTTCTATTTAATAAAATTTGGAAACTTGTTTTTTTAAAACATTTGTGTTTTCATTAAGTTAAACTGGCTTTTATACTAAGGACTTTTTGTTAGTAGCTTATCTCTGAATGAGGAGAAAGAACAGTGCAAAGAAGATGGTTACTTAACTCTTATAGGTGCTATAACAGAATACCTGGTTGGGAAATCTCTAGTATACAACAGTCTATTAGGCTTTTGTTCAAAGATAATTTCATCCCTAATTGTAATGCCTTCTTTGAAATTGATGTATCCAAACTCCACTATATAACAAGGGCTGATTCCAAGCAAAGTGATTTTCCCCTGCATATCACCTTTTTATTGCTTTGTCTCCTATAATTTGTACCTATCTGGCAAATACTGATATACATACACATTAGAGCCAGATTAGACCAGTTGAGATAATTAAGAAGAATCAATGGGCATTAGACACAGAGGACTTGATCTATATTGTACTTTCTATCCAGTATATTTGGGGGGGCACATTTTCTATTTTAATAAAAGTAGAAAATCGAAAGTGGTTTAATACTTTTAGTGTGACATTTCATTGACAGGTGAAGTGAAATTGGTATTTTTTTACTTATTTTAGATACTGAAACAAGAATGGCCAAAACATTGGCCAACTTTTATCAGTGATATTGTTGGAGCAAGTAGGACCAGTGAAAGTCTCTGTCAGAATAATATGGTGATTCTTAAACTCTTGAGTGAAGAAGTATTTGATTTCTCCAGTGGACAGATAACTCAAGTAAAAGCTAAGCATTTAAAAGACAGGCAAGTATTTTGTATTAGAAGTTTAAGTAATTTCTCAAACTATTTAAAGGAATTTGTAGGTAGATTATAATATGTTAGGTTACTTTTAATCGTTTTTGTGTGCAAACTTACTAATTTTAGAGAGACAGAAAGAAACATCGATTTATTATTTCACTTATGCATTAATTGGGGTGTTTTTTGTTTGTGTTTTGGCGAAAGACAGGAAGGAAGAGAGATGAGAAGTATCAATTCGTAGTTGTGTTGTTTTATTTCTTTAGTTCATTCATTGCTTCTCATATATGCCTTGCATAAGGGGCTCGAATCAGCAACCTCAGGTTTGAACCTGAAACCTCAGCATCACAGGTCACTGCTGTATCCCTTGCGCCACCATTGATCAGGCAGTTGGTTGATTCTTGCATATACCCTTAATAGGGATCGAACTCACAACCTTGGCATTTGGGGACAGTGCTCTAACAAACTGAGCTTACCTGACCAGAGATTTGATTACAAATATAAATAGTCCTACCATGGACCTAATATTCTACATCTAGAGGCTTAAAAAGTACTCGTGGTGTTAAAGATAGGCTATCACACATTCATTGTCACAGAAAGTAACGTCACACATCACATGGGAAAGGATTATAGGTTGAGAGTTCCCAGAAGCCCTTTTGGGGTGGCCAACTACTTATAGATTCCAAGGAAAATGACTTGTGTTCAAATGCCAATGAATGCTAAGCCTGTATCTCATCAGTTCCGTACTGTAAACACTTGGATCATGCCAGAGTTTTATTTTCTTCCTTCTTAGTAGTAAAAATTTATTATTATTAGGGCACAGCAGTATATTACTGCCTTTATAACTATGTAGTCAGACTAGTGTCAGATTTTATAATTCTCATTCTGGTTTGGTGTATAAGCACATTTTAGAATTTGTGACATACAGAAGGGCAAGAAAGTTTACAGTTTTTGGGGAAATAATACAATAATACCAGAATAATCTGACCTGACTAGGTATGTAGCACAGTGGATATATAGCATTGACCTGGGACACTGAGGACCTAGGATTGAAACCCTAAGGTTACTGGCTTGGCTGGAGGGACCTCCCCCCAAAAAAAAACCCCTGGTTCAGGCACATACGAGAAACAACCAAAGAACAACTAAAAGTGTCTCAACTACAACTTGATGCTTCTCATCTCTCCCTTCCTGTTTGTCTCTTGTCTTTCTCGCTTGCTAAAAAATAACAGGAATAATAATCTATTTCATGTACTTACAACTATAAATCTGATAAAAAAAAAAAAAGACTAAACTGATTGATATTAAAATAGAGTAAGGACCAGACCTGAAGAAACACATAGTTTTTAATAACTTTGTAGCTTTTGATGAACTTTTTTTGGTATGTGTTTAAATAGAAGTAATTCAAGTTTTTAATGACCAGATTGCTAAAATTTTTAATATTTGTTAGTATGTATTTACATAAAATAATCACTGTATTTGACTTCTAAATTCTATTTCTCTTCTAAACTGATCGCTTTTTTTTTAGCATGTGCAATGAGTTCTCACAAATCTTTCAGCTGTGTCAGTTTGTGATGGTAAGTGCTTTTGATTTCACTTTTAAAAATAAGTTATAAGAAGATAAAAATAATTTATAGGTATATTTTTGTTGCAGGAAAATTCCCAGAATGCTCCACTTGTACATGCAACATTGGAAACTTTGCTCAGATTTCTTAACTGGATTCCACTGGGATATATTTTTGAGACCAAGTTAATCAGCACATTAATTTATAAGGTAGAATGAATACATTTCAGTTTTTTACCTAATAGTTGAGTATATTATATTATTTTGTATTGCTCTTTCATATAGAACAATTGTTTTGCATTTATAGCCATAAACAACCTTTTTTTCTGAGATAAGGAAACTGCTCAAAAGAACTTTTGCGTAGTTTCGGTTAGTAATTCTTTGAAATATTGTCAAAACCTTACTGCTTTACCTATACCATGTAATTTCACGTTAACTGTAATGAAATTAAATTTGTTTTAAGTAATTATATAGGCCGCAATGAGCTAGGTTAAGGATGGAAAGTATCTTTTTCTGATAATTTAAATGCAGTTCTATATGGTGCATTTATGAGGTTCCATAATTGTTCAAGAGATAACCAGTTACCAGTTGGTTGTATTATATTTTCAAATATTTTTCTTGGTAGTTGTAATAAATAAATGATGTGCATAATTGTGACTTTTTAACAGCAGCCAGTTGTGATTTACATTTTGGGCTTTGTAGTTCAAGTTTTGAGGAGCTAATCTGATAGATGAATTTATAATATTGGAGATATTTATTAATAGATAATTTTCATATAAAGTTGTTTACTGTTGTAAACGGTACTTCTGGTAACATTTTTGATCAAGACATTTATGCTCTTGTCTGAATATTTATTTTGTATGAATTTATATGAGTATCAGGTCAGTAGCCAGGTCTTCTGATGCCTCTTGAATTACAGGCCACAAATGGCATACCATTTTTATACCTTCTCAGCGTAGAATATGAAAGAGCTAGTTTTCCCACACTGTTCATTAATCATAGGTGTGTTGCCCATTTCTTAAAATTCTGAGCAATTATAAAGATTTGGGTTCTTTTTAAACTAAACAGAAAACATGATATCTTTAAAAGTCACATAATAGGTCCTAGGCAGGTTACTAAACAACTTCTTGTTTTTTAGATGGCCAGGGACACATCATCAGAAAGCACAGTTAGCTCCTAAAATATTTATTTTCTATTGGGTGGATAATGAAATTTCCTCAAAATAACATTTGCAAAACAAAGTGTATCACCCATTTATCTCCCTTTTTTTATTTTTTTTATTTTTTTATTTTAAGTGTTGCAGACAATTTAATTTTATGCTTTTTTTTATGGCCGTAGTTCCTGAATGTTCCAATGTTTCGAAATGTCTCTCTGAAGTGCCTCACTGAGATTGCTGGTGTGAGTGTGAGCCAATATGAGGAACAGTTTGTAACACTATTTACACTGACAATGATGCAGTTAAAACAGGTAAATGAACGCCTTTAAGAACAGACTAAATTTCAATGCCATAGAAAAGGTTTGGTTGGCCTAGCCTGTAGTGGTTGAGTGGATAGAGCATCAGCCTGGAATGTTGAGATCTTGGGTTCAAAACTCTGGGCTACATGCAACAAGCAATCAATGAACAACATCTATGAGTTAATACTTCTTGTCCCGTAGCACCCCACCTCCAACCCACTCATAAAATCTTTAAAAGATTAAAATTAAAGAAAAATTTGGGTTGGATTTGAATGGTTCCACCACAGCTTATAATACACCAGCTAAAAATGTAACTGCATAGTTACTACATAAAATTAAGTAGACATATTAAAGAACATCCCCCCCTTTTTTTTCAGAGACAGAGAGACTCAGGGTTAGACAAGGACAGACAGACAGGAACGGAGAGAGATGAGACGCATCAGTCATCAGTTTTTCATTGTAACACCTTAGTTCATTGATTGCTCTCTCATATGTGCCCTGACTGCGGGCCTCAGCAGACCGAGTAACCCCTTGCTCAAACCAGATGAGCCCGCACTCAAGCTGGGCGACCTTGGGGTCTCGAACCTGGGTCTTCGACGCTCCATCCACTGCACCACCGCCTGGTCAGGCTTAAAGAACATTTTTAAAAGGCATTGAAAGCTTGTAAATATGTACTTTTTTTTTTTTTTTTCTTAAGAGCATGAGAGAGAGATGAGAAGCATCAACTCATAGTAGCAGATGCAGCACTTAGTTGTTCATTGATTGCTTTCTCATATGTACCTTGACTGAAGGGGCTCCAGCCAAGCCACTTACCCCTTGTTCAAGCTAGTGACCTTGGGCTTTAAGCCAGAGACCATGCAGGTCATGTCTAGGATCCCTCGTACAAGCCAGTGACCTTGGGGTTTAGAATAAGAAACCTCAGCATCCCAGACCAACGTTCTGTCAGCTGCGCCTCCACCTGATCAGGCAGCAAATCTGTGGTTTTTAATAATCAGTTCTGTTTCTGACCTTGTCTTTGAAATGAATAACTGCCATTCCTAGTTTGATTAAATATGTTATCTAGAAGGTTACTCATAATAATTCATTATTATATTTATGATCTAAATAGATTGATTATTTAACATAAAGAGGAAGACATTTGATACAGGGTAAATCCCAAGTATATTCTGAGGAAATCTTACTTGCAACATTAAAGGGGGGAAAATCGTCCAAGCCGAGGACATAAAGATACAAAAATAGGTGTAATAGACCAAGGAGTTGTGAAAATAAGCTATTTAATTCTCTGAGTAGTACGAATGTTCTTGTACGTCCTCATGCCTCCTGACCATCCAGAGTACGATCATTAAAAATTTTTCATTTTAAATATGTGTAAGGCAACATTTAAAAAAAGGCAAGGTCCTGGCTGGTTGGCTCAGTGGTACAGTGTTGGACCGACGTGTGGAAGTCCCAGGCTGGATTCCCCGCCAGGTCACACAGGAGAAGCACCCATCTGCTTCTCCACCTCTCCCCCTCTCCTTCCTCTCTGTCTCTTGCCCTCCTGCAGCCAAGGCTCCATTGGAGCAAAAAGTGTCCTGGGCACTGAGGCGCTAGAATGGCTCCAGTTGCAATGGAGCAATGGCCCAGATGGGCAGAGCATCACCCCCTAGTGGGCTTGCTAGGTGGATCCCGGTTGGGCACATGCAGGAGTCTGTCTCTCTGCCTCCATACCTCTCACTTAATAAAATTAATTAATTAAAATTTAAAAAGGCAAGTGTATGTTTTTGTTTCTATAAATTGGTTATCAAACAAACATGATTTTAAATAAATAAAAGTAACTGGAACTAATTTTATTTTGGTGGGGGAAGCACTCAATCCCAGGGGTCAATGAGCAAGAATAAAACTAATCAAAGAGTTAACTAATATTGGTATAAAAGGGAGTTGGAATCTTGGGGCTTAACTGTAGTGTCTTTAGTTGGTGGTTTTATATGCAGACTAACGGTCTATTTAAACTTGCAGATGCTTCCTTTAAATACCAATATTCGACTTGCATACTCAAATGGAAAAGATGATGAGCAGAACTTTATTCAAAATCTCAGTTTGTTTCTCTGCACCTTTCTTAAGGAACATGGTCAACTTATAGAAAAAAGACTCAATCTCAGGGAAACACTCATAGAGGTAGGCTTTGTGGAGTCATTGGCTTTTGAAATTCTTTACATAATAATTTTATGACTCTTAAATTACTACAGGGTATACAGACATAATTCCTAAGATGTAGTCTGACAACCTTAAAAATTTAGGTGTATCCAGTTTCAAGTGTACAGTTCATCAGTGCCAACAATATGATGCACCCATTGAAACAGTTAACTCATTCTTTTATTACCCCTATTCCTAACAGCCTTTTTATTTGCTCTTTCTGGAGTGACCTATTTTAAACCTTTTATATAAATGGAATCACAGTGTGTGGTCTTTTGTATTTGGTTGTTTTCACTTAACATGTTTTCAAGGTTTATCCATGTTATAGCATGTCGCAGTACTTGATTCTTTATTATGGTTGAATAATATTCCTTTGTGTGGCTATATCACAGTTGGCGTGCCCGTTCCTCAGTTGATGGACATTTGGATTGTTTACCTTTTTGCTTTTGTTACCAACGAACGCAAGGTTTTGAAGTATTCTAGGACATGTTAGAAGAAAGCAGAATTTGCTCCTAGAAAAAATTTAGTCTACTGCATGAATAAGAAATCCTCAGAGTTGTGTAAAATAAAACATAAATTTTTATTATTTTAATAGTTTTGATCATCTTTGTAGGCCCTTCATTATATGTTGTTGGTGTCAGAAGTGGAAGAGACGGAAATCTTTAAGATTTGTCTTGAGTACTGGAATCATTTGGTAGCTGAACTCTATAGAGAGAGCCCATTCTCTACATCTGCCTCTCCGATACTATCTCTAAGTCAACATTTTGATATTCCTCCTAGGAGACAGCTATATTTGCCCTTGTTATCCAAGGTACAGTAACAGTAAAGTAGGTGGTTAAGTGCTCTAACTGTGGCTTACTGTGATTTTGAGAACTAAGTGCAAGTATTGGTTTTTATTTTTGCCTAATTTATCCAAATAAATGAGGTACAAAAAGAATCCAACTTCTCCATGCATGTTGAAAACCAGAACATGCCTGACCTGTGGTGGCACAGTGGGTAAAGCATCGACCTGGAATGCTGAGGTCGCTGGTTCAAAACCCCGGGCTTGCCTGGTTAAGGCACATAGGGAGTTGATGCTTTCTGCTTCTCTTTCTCTCTCCCTCTCTCCTCTCTCTAAAATGAATAAATAAAATCTAAAGAAAAAGAAAACCAAAACATGAAATGGATTAGTATATAAAGCTGTTTCTGAAAAGTGTCCTTTACAATCAGTGCCAATAGCATCTGTGAGTTTATTACAAATGTGAATTAAGAATCCACCTATCTACTAAATCATCTCTGGATGAGACTGGAAATTTTACAGTAGATTTTTATTCATGAGAAAGTTTGAGAACAAGTTACAGAATTACATTTTAAACATGTCCATTCTTTTATTTATTTATTTTAAGTAAGAGGAAGGGAAATAGACTCCTGCATGCATGCTGACTGGGATCCACCCAGACTGGGCCATTGCTCCAATCAATTCTAATCAACAGAGCTATTTTTAGCAAGCCTGAGGCTGACAATGTTTGGATCATCTGAGTTATTCTCAGCATCCAAGCCAACACTTGAACCAATTAAGCCACTGGCTTCGGGGGGTGGGAGAGAAACACATGGTCACCTCCCATGTGTGCCCCGACCAGGGATTGAACCTGGGACCCCCATATACTGGGCCGATGCTCTGACCACTGTGCCAGCTGCTTTCTTTCTCTCTTCCCCGCTCACAGCCAGTGGCTCAGTTGGTTTGGTTATTGGTCCAGGGCACTGAGGCTAGCTTAGTTGATTCGAGCATTGGCCCCAGACTGGACTTATTTTTGGACCCTGGTCGGGGTGCATGTGGAAGTCTGTCTATCTCTTCTCACTTAAAAAAGTGCATGTACCTTAATTTTTTGTCACTGTATTTGATGTGGTTAATTTCAAAGATTTTTTTCTTACTGTTGAATAGGTTCGTTTATTGATGGTTAGTCGTATGGCTAAACCAGAAGAAGTATTGGTTGTAGAAAATGATCAGGGAGAAGTTGTAAGGGAATTCATGAAGGATACAGATTCCATAAATTTGTATAAAAATATGAGAGAAACATTAGGTAAGTTAATTAATAGCATTTAATTTTTATATTTGTGGTTCTCTATTCTGGGATGGAAATATTTTAGGAAATATACGCTTAGTTTCTGAATCTGTTATGTTAATAGGCAATTTATTATGTGTTGCTCTCTTAGTAAAAATTTTTTTGCCTTTAAGTTTTGCATTTGAAACTTCTGGAACTTTTTTCCTTTGTAGTTTATCTTACTCATCTGGATTATGTAGATACAGAAAGAATAATGACTGAGAAGCTTCACAATCAAGTGAATGGTACAGAGTGGTCGTGGAAAAATTTAAATACATTGTGTTGGGCAATAGGCTCCATTAGTGGAGCAATGCATGAAGAGGATGAAAAACGATTTCTTGTTACTGTTATAAAGGTATGCACGTGATATGTATGGGCTGGAGTCATTGGATACCTGTGTTTTATTGTAAGTTACTGAAATTTGTGTTATTTTACAGGATCTATTAGGATTATGTGAACAGAAAAGAGGCAAAGATAATAAAGCTATCATTGCATCAAATATCATGTACATAGTAGGTCAATATCCAAGATTTTTAAGGGCTCACTGGAAATTTTTGAAGACTGTAGTTAACAAGTTGTTTGAATTCATGCATGGTAAATCCTCTTTATTTAATAAAAATTGTTTATTGTTGTTGAACAAAAAAATTTCTTCAAACTTTAAAATTTTTTGTTTTGGTAGAGACCCATGATGGAGTTCAAGACATGGCTTGTGATACTTTCATTAAAATAGCTCAGAAATGCCGCAGGCATTTTGTTCAGGTTCAGGTTGGAGAAGTAATGCCATTTATTGATGAGATTTTGAACAACATTAACACTATAATTTGTGATCTTCAACCTCAACAGGTATGTGAGATCTCTGTTTTTTCACAAAGTAACTACTGTTTTAGTCAGACTTTATTAATAGGAATAGAAAGAATGCCACTATTACAGTAGTTTCAGTTCAAGTATCTGTGCTTAAGTTTTCATAGTGAAGCAGAAATTCAAACTAAGTTCCTATCTAAAATAAATTATTTTAGACAATAAAATTAGTTTTAGAACATTATGAATTAGTTGTGTGTGGTTTTCCTTATTATGATGCTTAAAAGTAGAATGTCTGCCTTTAACATAGGTCCATACATTTTATGAAGCTGTGGGATACATGATTGGTGCACAAACAGACCAGACAGTACAAGAACATTTGATAGAAAAATACATGCTGCTTCCCAATCAAGTTTGGGATAGCATAATCCAGCAGGCAACCAAAGTAAGTTATATTACTTTTTGTAAAAGTTCTAGTAGAATGTTAGAAGACTATGTTATTTATAAAAGTAGTGAATGACATACCTTTGACACATGTACCTGATTCTTGAGTGCTTTTATCTGTGCTTTTACGTTTGTATTTTTAACGTGAGTGGAGGGGAGATAGACTCCTGCATGCACCCAACCAGGATCTACCCAGCAATCCTGTTTTGGACCAGTGTTTTTTTTAAGTACTGAGCTATTTTTAGCACCTGAGGCTGATGCACTCCAATGGAGAAGCTATCCTCAGCACTCAGGGCTGAGGCTTGAACCAGTCAAGCCAGTGGCTGGGGGAGGGGGGTAGAATGAGAAGTAAATGGTTAAGTCTCCTATGTGCCCTGACCAGGAATTGAACCCAGGATGTCTGTATGCCAAGCTGACGCTCTATCCACTGAGCAACCAGCTAGGGCCAATACTTTTTAAAAATACAGTGTATTTGTATTTTGCTTTGCTGGGAAATTGGGAATATTTCACTCTAATCTTAGTCGTGAGTATTAGTAAGAGTCTTCTGTGTTAAACCATTTGGAAATATAAATGTGATTATGAATTTAGAATAAGGTACTAATGTTTTTTGCTTTAGAAGGATAATTCTCACGTGATAAATGAATGCATTTCCTCTTGCAGAATGTGGATATCCTTAAAGATCCTGAAACAGTCAAGCAGCTTGGTAGCATATTGAAAACAAATGTGAGAGCCTGCAAAGCTGTTGGACACCCCTTTGTAATTCAGCTTGGGAGAATTTACTTAGACATGCTTAATGTATACAAGTGCCTCAGTGAAAATATTTCTGCAGCTATCCAAGCTAATGGTAAGGGATTTTGAGTTCTTATTGAATGTTGTATAGGATCGGTTCCACATTCACTGCCTTAGTGTAAACATTCAGTAGTTCTCAAAGATTTTAAATAAACCTCCTTCCAGTTATCTCTAGACCATGTTTCAATCAGCTGCATGCCTCTTCTCTTATAAAATTAATCTTTTTTTCAATAAACTTAATCATTGGGCTTTTAATGGTAAATAATATTGGAAGCACATGTAATTACCAATATAGAATTTTAGTTGTCAAGTTGGATTCCACTTGATTGTATTTTTTAGGTGAGATGGTTACAAAGCAACCGTTGATTAGAAGTATGCGAACAGTAAAAAGGGAAACTTTAAAGTTAATATCTGGTTGGGTGAGCCGGTCCAATGATCCACAGATGGTAAGTGAGATGTGCTTTTTGTGCTGCATTCTTTGGAGTATGCTTTATTTATGATGTATGCCTTTGACTAACTTAAATGTAACAAGAGTAGAGAGGATTGGGTTATATTTATATTTTCATGTATAGATAGTGTTCAGATGGATTTTTTTTTTCATTTTTCTGAAGCTGGAAACAGGGAGAGACAGTCAGACAGACTCCCGCATGCGCCCGACCGGGATCCACCCGGCACGCCCACCATGGGGCAATGCTCTGCCCATCCTGGGCGTCGCCATATTGCGACCAGAGCCACTCTAGCGCCTGAGGCAGAGGCCACAGAGCCATCCCCAGCGCCCGAGCCATCTTTGCTCCAATGTAGCCTTGGCTGCGGGAGGGGAAGAGAGAGACAGAGAGGAAAGCGCGGCGGAGGGGTGGAGAAGCAAATGGGCGCTTCTCCTGTGTGCCCTGGCCGGGAATCGAACCCGGGTCCTCCGCACGCTAGGCCGACGCTCTACCACCGAGCCAACCGGCCAGGGCCAGATGGAATTTTTGTGTGTGCATCATGTGTTACCATGTTGCCAGTTTGCCTCTTCCGTAAAAGTGCTTTCCCAGTTGAATATTTGAAAGTCTCTTTTATTGCTTTTAGTTTTAAATTATTTCCAGAAAGGAACATAGTGTTCAGAAACTGGAACTTCGTGTATGTACCTCAACTGGCAAAAATGTGAATTATTTTTAGTTACTGTAATACTTTTCCATTATCTTGGTCCTTGGAACATCACAAAAAATCCTATCCTGTTAACATTCCTATGTGGAAATAATGGTTAACAAGTGTGCTTTTATAATTTTGAAATTTCAGTATTGTTCCTATTTGATAAGGAACTGTGTCTTCAGGAAATTTGTTTGGTAAACATTTGTGGAATTCTCAAGGTATAAGATTTAAACATGCATTGTGAGAGAGAACTGTATTTAAACTAGGAAGTATAAAAAGTAGGATGAATTGAAGGAATTGTGTAGGTTATAATTTACAATGGCTTGGGCAAATTTCAAGTGTATCAGTGGTGATAATAACAAAGGTGGCATCGTTTTGTTTTACAGCTAAGATTTAGAAAGATTTGGGGCCATAAATTCAGAGATGCTCTCAAACACTTCATTCAGATTCAGTTTGTAGGGAAATAATTATTTGAATCATTCTCCAGAGTAAAATTGAGAACCTGTTTTGTAGATACCAAGTGGGTAAAATTAGAAAAATAATTTTGTGCGTATCCTTCACATCTTACTAGACCTCTTTGCATAGTAGACGCTACCAACACCAGTAATCTTCAGTTAACAAAACAGATGTATTTATTGTACATGAGTTAATAGAGAACCTTTGAAAACATAGTAATCAAACCTTAATATGACTGTTTATTTAGAGTTAACAAAACACCCCCCACACAGTCTTTCTGGTGCAATTCTATTTCCCTTTATGAGAAGTGATGGCTCTTCTTTTTGTTCATTAAATTGAGTAGATTTCTACATTTGGTTAGGTATAAGTACCTTGGTTTTTCTAGGTGTTACTCATTAAAGAAACTGATACAATCTTGGTTAGGAGGACTTTTCTTTCCTGTAAAGTCACCCATTCTACATATACAGTACCTACAATCCTGATTGTGCCACAGTAACTTGGAGCCAGTCAACTGGTTTGGCACTTTCATTTCCTTAAAAATTTGGATTACACTATGTTCCTGGCCCTTTCCAGCTTATATTGCTTTTTTGTTTCTTTTGATAAATGTTTTAGTGTATAAGAAACCTTTTCAAAGCATTTGGATTTCAGTTTACAGTAGATCAACCTTAACGACAACAGTGCCCTAGCTTTTTTATAACAGTGGCCAAATGCATAGAGGAAAACTTTAAAAGTTTTTTTTTTTTTTCTAAACAGGTAGCTGAAAATTTTGTTCCTCCTCTGTTGGATGCAGTTCTCATTGACTATCAGAGAAATGTACCAGCTGCAAGAGAACCAGAAGTGCTTAGTACAATGGCTATTATTGTCAACAAGTTGGGAGGACATATAACAGCTGAAATACCTCAGATATTTGATGCTGTTTTTGAATGCACATTGAATATGATAAATAAGGTAATGCGATTTACATTTCATTTTTAAAATGGGAAAATCTGTAGGATACTTCTTATAACACTTAAAAGTATAAATCATGCCTGACCAGTTGATGGTGCAGTAGATAGAGCGTTGGACTGGGACACAGAGGACCTAGGTTTGAAACCCGGAGGTCGCTGGCTTGAGCATGGGGTCTCACACTGCTGTAGGGCCTCCCCACCAGTCAAGGCACATAAATAGAAAGCAATCAATGAATAACTGAGGTGCAGCAATGAATAATTGATGCCTCTTATGTCTCTCCCTTCCTGTCTGTCCCTCTCTCTGTCACAAAAAAAAAAAAAAGCATAAATCATCAATGAGTGCAGCATAATTTTTAGTTTCTGAAGTTAAGTGTTTGAACTTTTGGATCACAGAGATGCTTGTTTTTCTTTTTAAATTTCATACAGAAATATCTTAATATCCCTGGTCAGGTAGCTTGATTGAATCTACATCCCATTGCACCATGGTTGTGTGTTCAATCCCTGGTCAGGACACATAAAGAAATCAATCAACGAATTCACGATGAGTAGAACAAAAATTCTCTTTCCTTCCTTCCCTCTCCTTTCTTCTTTTTCTAATATCCATATAATATATATATATTTTTTAAATCTTGCCTGACCTGTGGTAGCACAATGGATGAAACTTGGACCTGGAATGCTGAGGTAACTGGTTCAGGCCCCAGGCTTGCCGGGTTAAGGCACATATGAAAGTTGGTGATTCCTGCGTCTACTCCAACCCCCATATCTATCTATCTAATTCTCTCCCCCCCCCCCTCTCTCTTTCTCTCCTGTTTGAAAAGAATAAATGAATCGAGAGACAAGGACAGACAGGAAGGGAGAGAGATAAACATCAGTTCTTTATTGCGGTGCCTTAGTTATTCATTGATTGCTTTTTCATTTGTGCCTTGACTGGGCTTCAGCTGAGTCAGCAGTGACCCCTTGCTCAAGCCAGTAACCCTGGGCTTCAAGCCAGTAACCATAGGATTATATCTGTGAGCCCACGCTTGCATGAGTGAAAACTTGCGGCTTTTTAGGTGTTAATGATTTAGTTGTATTAATTTGTTTAAATAAAAAGGCAGGTCTACATTTTTATTTATAAAATTATAATACATGCTTATAAAGCATGGGGAAATATGTACATTAATCAAGAAAAATTCTGGTTTAAGTGTACAAATTACATAGTAGCTAACAGTTTTTCTAATCTATATAATAGTCCTCTAAAGTCACTAAAGTGATAGTAATAGTCTCAGTTGCTAGAAAATGTGATGTTCTAGGCCAGGGGTCCCCAAACTACGGCCCGCGGGCTGCATGTGGCCCCCTGAGGCCATTTATCCGGCCCCTGCCGCACTTCTGGAAGGGGCACCTCTTTCATTGGTGGTCAGTGAGAGGAGCACATTGAACATCTCATTAGCCAAAAGCAGGCCCATAGTTCCCATTGAAATACAGGTCAGTTTGTTGATTTAAATTTACTTGTTCTTTATTTTAAATATTGTATTTGTTCCCGTTTTGTTTTTTTACTTTAAAATAAGATATGTGCAGTGTGCATAGGGATTTGTTCATAGTTTTTTTTATAGTCCAGCCCTCCAACAGTCTGAGGAACAGTGAACTGGCCCCCTGTGTAAAAAGTTTGGGGACCCCTATTCTAGGCCCTGGCCACCTGGCTCAGTGGATATAGAGCATTGGCTTGCCACTTGGATATTTCAGGTTTGATCCCCAGTCTGGTTGGGGCACACATGAGAAGTGACCATCTGCTTCTCTTCTCCCTCTCCCCCTTCTCTCTCTCTCTCTTCCCCTCTTGTAGCCAGTGTCTTGATTGGTTTGAGCATCGGCCCAGATGGGGGTTCCTGGGTGGATCCCGGTCAAGGGGCATGTGGGAGTTTGTCTCTATCTCCCCTCCTCTCACTTAAAAAGAAAGAAATAGAAAGATGGGCGTTTTGATGACTTCCTTTATAATGTGACCTTGGATTTCCTCATTTGTATAATTCATTTAATAGTTGTTAATTTTATATTTCATGAAAAGCAAAATTTATTGTCTTTGCATTTGCTTTTTAGGTGGCCATACATCTTATGTTCCATAATTGTATTATGTTCCACTAATACAATTTAAACTTTGTTTTGTTTCCAACATTTATTTTAAGGACTTTGAAGAATATCCTGAACACAGAACAAACTTTTTCTTACTACTTCAGGCTGTCAATTCTCATTGTTTCCCAGCATTTCTGGCTATTCCACCTGCACAATTTAAACTTGTTTTGGATTCCATTATTTGGGCTTTCAAACATACTATGAGGAATGTTGCAGATACAGGTAAATGCATAGAAATGATGTCTTTTATTTCCTTACCAATCTATAAACTGTATATACTTACAGGTTGATGTATAGTTTATAGTTGTGGACAGTTAAGTATTACTTCCCTTGTGTAACGGTATCAATTGCATATATACGTCTGAGGAAGTCCTAAAAGAAGTTGGACAGACATAGTCCATATGCAGGATTAGTTATGGGGAGATGGGAATAAAATTTAAGGTAGGGAGAGCATAACTGTTTATATTTCTGTGACTTGACTTTTTGCCATATGCATTTCCTCTTTGGCACTAAGGGTCCACTGAGGGTAAAACTAAAGAATATTTCTACCAGGAGGATTTTTGAATTGTTGTGTATTAAATAGTGATTGGTATAATAGAAAGATAACGTTGTGCTGTTTTTTGTGTGGCTTTGGAGAGAATAAACCCGTCTTTCTGATGTAGTGGAAATGCAATGGTTATTTTTAAGTATTTAAGAAAGCAAGCATTTCCCTGGCTGGTTGACTCAGTGGTAGAGCGTTGGCCCACCATGTGGAAGTTCTGGGTTCAGTTCCTGGTCAGGACACACAGGAGAAGTGACCATCTGCTTCTCCACTCTCTCTATGCATGCATGCGCTTGTGGCCATGGCTCAAATGGTTCCAACAAGTTGGTCCTGGGCACTGAGGATGGCTTCATGGCCTCGCTTCAGGCACCGAAATAGCTCAGTTGCTGAGCGTCCCAAACAGGGTTTGCCGGATGGATCCCAGTCAGGATGTATACAGGAGTCTGTCTCTGCCTCTGCCTCCCTGACTCTCACTCAGTGTAAAAAAAGGGGGGGGGGCAGGCATTGATTCTAGTTGAACTCCCATTACTGACACGTAATTTAAGCAAGTAGTCATTAGCTAAAAAGAGGGAGAATGGGTTTTGAATCAGAATAATTTATTGGTAAAATGCTATATGAATGCTGTCAGTCTGTAATTTGTCAGTTTTCTGTGTATTTCAGGCTTACAGATCCTTTTTACACTCTTACAAAATGTTGGGCAAGAAGAAGCTGCTGCTCAGAGTTTTTATCAAACATATTTTTGTGATATTCTTCAACATATCTTTTCTGTTGTGACAGACACCTCACATACTGCTGGTAAGAATTTAGAGTTATAAAGATGTTAAGTGTTCTAGTTCTTAAATCTTAGAGTTAATAATGTTCTTTTTATCCAACAGGTTTGACAATGCATGCATCAATACTTGCATATATGTTTAATTTGGTTGAAGAAGGAAAAATAAGTACACCATTAAATCCTGGGAATCCAGTTAACAACCAAATGTTTATTCAGGAATATGTGGCTAATCTCCTTAAGTCTGCATTCCCTCATCTACAAGAGTAAATATATATATACTTTTTAATAAACAAAGTTTTCATTTAAAAAATGTGATTACTAAGTCACTGTTTTGATTTGCAGTGCTCAAGTAAAGCTCTTTGTGACAGGGCTTTTCAGTTTAAATCAAGATATTCCTGCTTTCAAGGAACATCTTAGGGATTTCCTAGTACAAATAAAGGTATGTGTTTTATTTGCTTTTGAAGAAACATTAAAACTAAACATGATTTTTTAAGTGTTGTGCGATATATGTGATAGAATTAATTACTTTATTTGTATTGTAAAGTAAGTGGGCTTTAAAAATGTACATTCTTACTAATTTGATATAGATTACAGACTGAAAAACTAATGACTAGGAAGAGGATAGGTTTGAAATACTGGTTTTGGAAACTTGTTATTAAAGTAATTCATTTTAGATAATTTAATTGTCTATTACAGTAGTGTGATTGACTCCCACAGATATTTTTAAGGAATACAGTGAGGAGAAACATGCTGGCAATTTGTGTTAGGGTTCTATACCCATTTTGTTAAGAGAAGTTTTAGCAAGAACTGTAACTATTAATATAATCACTTCTGTTGCTGTTATACCTTTATTGAACTCTCAGGACAATTTTCCTTGTATCTTCTCATTTCAGAATTAATTAGCCCAAGCTGGTTGGCTCAGGGGTAGAGTGTTGGCCCATTATTTAGATCAGGGGTCCCCAAACTACAGCCCGGGGGCCATTTACCCAGCCCCCATCGCACTTCAGGAAGGGGCACCTCTTTCATTGGTGGTCAGTGAGAGGAGCACATTGAACATCTCATTAGCCAAAAGTAGGCCCATAGTTCCCATTGAAATATACTGGTCAGTTTGTTGATTTAAATTTACTTGTTCTTTATTTTAAATATTGTATTTGTTCCCGTTTCGTTTTTTTACTTTAAAATAAGATACGTGTAGTGTGCACAGGGATTTGTTCGTAGTTTTTTGTTTTGTTTTGTTTTGTTTTTTGTATTTTTCTGAAGCTGGAAACTGGGAGAGACAGTCAGACTGACTCCCGCATGCGCCCGACCAGGATCCACCCGGCACGCCCACCAGGGGGTGATGCTCTGCCATGACCAGAGCCACTCTAGTGCCTGGGGCAGAGGCCAAGGAGCCATCCTCAGCGCTCCGGCCATCTTTGCTCCAATGGAGCCTTGGCTGTGGGAGGGGAAGAGAGAGACAGAGAGGAAGGAGGGGGGGGTGGAGAAGCAAATGGGCGCTTCTCCTATGTTCCCTGGCCGGGAATCGAACCCGGGTCCCCCGCACGCCAGGCCGACGCTCTACCGCTGAGCCAACCGGCCAGGACATAGTTTTTTTTATAGTCCGGCCCTCCTAACGATCTGAGGAACAGCGAACTGGCCCCCTGTGTAAAAAGTTTGGGGACCCCTGATTTAGATGGTCTCGGGTCTGATTCCCGGTCAGGGCACATAGGAGAAGTGTCCATCTGCTTCTCTACCCTTTTCCCTCTCCTCTCTCTCTCTCTCTCTCTCTCTCTCTCTCTCTCTCTCCCTCTCTCTCCACACACGCACACCCCACTCCACCCACCTTCCCGTACCCATAGCTCAATTGAAGTGAGTTGGCCCTGGGCACAGAGGATGGCTCCAGTTGCAATGGAGCAAGGGCCCCATTTGGTCAGAGCATCTCCCCCCAATGGGCTTGTTGGGCTCACTCAGGGCATATGCAAGTGTTTCTCTGCCTCCCCTCCTCTCACTGGATTAAAAATTTTTTAAAGAATTCATTGATCATACCTTGGCTGGGATAGCTCAGTTGGTTAGAACATCATTCCGAGGTGCAAAGTTTGCTGTTTTAATCCCCTCAGGGCACATGCAGGAACAGATGTTCCTATCTCTCTACTTCTCTCTCTTCCTCGCTCTAAAAATAAAATAAACATTTTTTAAAAATAATTAATTGGTCATCAAATATTCAGGGGTTTTTGCCCTCCAAAATACAAGTTGTTTAGACAAAATACCAGCTAAGAGTAAAATGGCTTCATGCCTGCCCTGTGGTGGTACAGTAGATAAAGCATCAATCTTTGGTTTTTAATTCAGCCACATCATACTAAAATTTAAACCCAGTCAGTTGATGGAAACATTATATCCCTGTGTAAACAGGAGTGTTCTTACCTGCACTGTTTTCCTCAAAGACTACTCATTTTTCATAATATTACGTCTACCTTTCAACTATCTGTGTCCACAGGAGTTTGCAGGTGAAGATACATCTGACCTGTTTTTGGAAGAAAGAGAAACAGCCCTTCGACAGGCCCAGGAAGAGAAACATAAACTTCAAGTGTCTGTCCCTGGCATCCTTAATCCACATGAAATTCCAGAAGAAATGTGTGATTAAAATCAGAAGTCATGCTGGGTTTCTTTTCTCTCTCTCTGCAACTATTGTCAGAAGAAAACAGCATCTGGATATTTGTCGACCAAAATGATGCCAATTTGTAAATTAAAATGTCACCTAGTGGCCCTTTTTCTTATGTGTTTTTTGTATAAGAAATTTTCTGTGAAATACCTTCCATTGTTTAAGCTTTTGTTTTGGTCATCTATATTTAGTTTGCATGAAGTTGAAAATTAAGGCATTTTTTAAAAATTCTACTTCATGCCCATTTTGTGGCTGGGTTGGGGGGAGGAGGCAAATTTGATTTGAACATATACTTGTAAATTCTAATGCAAAATTAATACATTTTTTTTCCTGTAAACGATACCAATTTTTAATTAGTGGAGCATTTTCTTTCTAGCCTGTATTTCAGTCTAGAAGAAAAATAATGAGTAAAACAAATTGCATTGTTAAAAGGATTATAGTGCTGCATTGTCTAAAGTTAGCACCTCTTGGACTGAATCGTTTGTCTAGACTATACATGTATTACAAGTCTGTATGGCAAGTTTGCAGCAAGATCATGTGCATATCATCCCATTGTAAAGCGACTTCAAAAAATATGTGAACACAGTTAGTTATTTTTACACAGTTCTTTTTGTTTTTGTGTGTGTGTGCTGTCGCTTGTCGACAACAGCTTTTTGTTTTCCTCAATGAGGAGTGTTGCTCATTTGTGAGCCTTCATTAACTCGAAGTGAAATGGTTAAAAATATTTATCCTGTTAGAATAGACTGCATCTTTTTAACAACTCATTAAAAAACAAACAACAAAACTGGCTTTTGAGATGACTTATACTAATTTACATTGTTTACCAAGCTGTAGTGCTTTAAGAACACTACTTAAAAAAGCAAAATAAACTTGGTTTACATTTATTTTCTCTTTATTGGCTCAAAATTCTTATTAATGAAAGTGGTCATGTGTGTTAAGGTACTAACATTTTTAAATGACGTGAAATCTGTTGACATACAGATATTTCCAAAGTAGCCTGGTCAGGTGGTGGTGCAGTGGATGGAGTGTCTGACTTGATCCTGGCAGGACCCAGGTTCAAAACCCTGAGGTCTTCCGTGCCTCCCTCCCTTCTCTCTCTCTCTCTGTCTCCTCTCTAAAATTAATAAAATCTAAAAACAAAACCCTGATGCCTGACCTGTGGTGGCGCAGTGGATAAAGTGTTGACCTGGAATGCTGAGGTCGCCAGTTCAAAACCCTGGGCTTGCCTGGGCAAGGCATATATGGGAGTTGATACTTCCTGGTTCTCTATCTCTCCCTCTCTAATAAAAAAATAAAATCTTTAAAAAAATAAATAGATTAAAAAAAAATTAAAAAAAAATACCCTGAGGTCACTGGCTTCAGTGCTGTGTCATTGGCTTGAGCAAGGAGTCACTCGCTCTGCTGTAGCCCCCAAACCCCCGCCCCATCAAGACACATGAGAAAGCAGTCAGTGAACAACTAAGATGTTGCAATGAAGAATGAATGCTTCTCACCTCTCCATGTCTCCCTATCCCTCTCAGTCTCTATCACACATGTACTAACAAAAAACAAATTTTTCCAAAGTAACTCAAGTAAAAGCAGTTGGTATAAGCAGGCTTCCCCAAACTGCGGGCCACATGCGGCCCCCTGAGGCCATTTATCCGGCCCCCCACCACACTTCCAGAAGGGGCACCTTTTTCATTGGTGGTCAATGAGAGGAGCACTGCATGTGGCGGCCCTCCAATGGTCTGAGGGACAGTGAACTGGTCCCCTGTGTAAGAAGTTTGGGGACCCCTGGATATTCAGGCCCTGGCCAGTTAGCTAAGTGGTAGAGTGGCAGCCTGGTGTGCAAGAGTCCCAGGTTCGATTCCCAGCCAGGGCACACAGGAGAAGCGCCCATCTGCTTCACCTCTCCCCCTCTCCTTCCTCTCTGTCTCACTTCCCCTCCCGCAGCCAAGGCTCCATTGGAGCAAAGTTGTCCCGGGTGCTGAGGATGGCTCTGTAGCCTCTGCCTCAGGCGCTAGAATGGCCCTGGTTGCAACAGAGCAACACCCCCTGGTGGGTGCATGCGGGAGTCTGCCAGTTTCCAGCTTTGAAAAAATGCAAAAAAAAAAGGTATATTCAGATACATTCTGTTACCAAGAAACATCTTTTATTTGACACATTTTACCTTTTATTTGTGATTAAAGTGTCCTCTTGTTAAGGAGATCAGTGTAACTGATAATCCAGGTATAAGAAGCTACTGTAGATCTTGGTTGAGTTATAAAATGTAACCCTCAGAAAAGTTGGTAGAAGAACCTGACCAGGCGGTGGCGCAGTAGATACAGCGACGGACTGGAATGTGGAAGGACCCAGGTTCAAGACCTCGAGGTCACCAACTTGAGTGCAGGCTAATCTGGTTTGAGCTTGGACCCAAGGTCACCGGCTTGAGCAAGGGGTTACTAGGTCTGCTGTAGCTCCCTGGTCAAGGCACATGAGAAAGCAATCAACGAACAACTAAGCTGCCACAACGAAGAACTGATGCTTCTCATCTCCCTTTCTGTCTGTCCCTCTCTCTGTCAATATTATTTTTTAAAATTTTAAAGTGGTAGAAGAGATGAAATGTGTAGAGAGCTTATAAAACATTGAAAAGAGGTAGAGCAAAGGGAAGAGGAAAATGGAACCAGCTGGATTGGACCAATTTCCACAGGATAAATTAATCTAAAAAGTGGACTAAAGCCTAAGCATTCAAAAGTGCTTCATGATAGTGGAGATTGAGCAATTTTGGATAATTGCTGTATTTATTTCAACAGTGATTGTGGGTAATAATTCTTCCTACAGCAGCATTGGCTTTGATAAATTTGGGATGTTGCAAGAAAAAGAAACTAAGCTGTGGTTTGGGAATGGGGATAGTACACTTTAAATTAGAACTTATTGTCAACTGGGGGTTTGAGCACTGCCAGGAGTTACAACTTAAAACTAAATATAATTATAGCTATGAGCAAAAAGAATCGCTTCAATATTTAAAATGTGTAAATTTGACACATTAAGGCTAATTCATAGATTGAACTAGAAACATTGGATTTAAGTGGTTTTATTTAAAGTGGATCACATCAAAGGTGTATTCTATTCCATAGTTCAATCCCTTGTGTGAAGATTTTGTGGAAACACTGAGCAAAAAGATTTAACCAAAACTAGAGAAAATAGTGACAGCAACTTAGATGGGCAATTTCTTGCTTAATTGAATGTTAGAAGGATAACCATGATTCCTTATTTTATTTTCCAAGTGGCAAATATTGTAACCATATAAGGGAGCTGCTCATAAACTGAAAAAGGTACCAAATGCCAAGCAATGCCAGTTTTATTCATGAAAAATTGATATGTAGAATATTAATTGTATTTCAAACACACAACCAATTCATGCATTTGCAAGACAAGTATGTAGTTAGTTGGCAGTGTTCTCATTTTTAATTTTTACTAAATTTATTGAGGTGACTAGTTAATAAAATTATTCGTATATTGTATAGTGTGTTCACCACTCCAGTTTGGGTCTTCTTCCATCACCATTTATCTCTACTTTACCTTCTACTTACTCCTACCCCCTTTTCCCTCTGGTAATCACCACACTGTTGTCTGTCTGAGGTCTTTGTAAGTTTATTTTGTTCATTACATTCCACATACGAGTGAAATTATATTTTCTTTCTCTCACTGGCTTATTTCATAGCATAATACTCCAGGTCCATCTGTGCTGTTGCAAAAGGCAAGATTTTTCTTTTTTACAGTTTTTTTCATTGTGTAATGGTGCCACAGGTATTTTGGGGTTTGTTTTTTTCTGTTGGTGATAGAGACAAGCAGAGAGTGGGACAGATAAGGGACAGACAGAAAGAGAGAGAGATGAGGATCAATTCTTCATTACAGCACCTTAGTTGTTCATTGATTGCTTTCTCATGTGTGCCTTGACTGGAGGTCTGTAATGGGATCAGTGACACCTTGCTCAAGCAAGCAACCTTGGTTTCAAGCCTGTGACCTTGGGTTTTCAAACCTGGGTCCTCATCCCAGTCTGGTGCTCTATCCACTGCGCCACCTCCTGGTCAGGCTAAATATCAGATTATTAACCCCTTGTAAAATGTATTGGCAAATATATTTCCCATTCAGTGGGTTATCTTTTCATATTTATTGTTTAGTTGACTGTGCAAAACTTTTTTTTTAGATTTTATTTATTCAATTTTACAGAGAGGAGACAGACAAAAGGAGGAGCAGAAAGCACCAACTCCCATATGTGCCTTGACTAGGCAAGCTCAGGGTTTTGAACCAGCAACATCAGCATTCCAAGTCAATGCTTTACCCATTGTGCCACCAAAGGTCAGGCCATGCAAAACATGTTTAGTTTGATGTAGTTCCAGTTTATTTTTTCTTTTGTTTCCTTGTCCAGTGAGATATAATAGAAAAAATATCACTATGAGAAATGTCCAAGATTTTACTGCTTATATTTTCTTCTGGGATTTTTATTGTTTCGAGTCTAACATTTAAGTCTTTAATCAATATTGAGTTTATTGTTGCAATAGTGTATAAAAGTGGTCTAGTTTCATTTTTCAGCCTATATATGCCCAATATTCCCATCACCATTTATTGACCAAGTATGAATTCAGTCTTCACAGGCTGTTCCTTCCCCATTTGAATCTAATCTCTTATTGTAGCCTTACCTAAATGCAGGTATTCCATGGTTTGATGGCAACAGAGATAGGCAAGGCTGGAGTTTAAAAAAAAATACATTATTAAATGTAGAGAATAACTAATTGGTCTGATTTAGTCATTTATGTATTAGATTTTCCTCTCAAGTTAGCAGCAGAATTCATCTTGTAACAATGTAAAGACAAATCTTTATGGGAAAGAGTTTCACAAAAATTGGTTGCATAAGTCTGCACTGACTGCCTCACTCACTTGGTTGGAACATTGTACCAATATCCCAAGGTTGCGGTTTAATCCTTGGTCTGGGCACATACAGGAATCAATGAATGAATGCAGGAGTAAGTAGAACACATTGATGTTTCTCTCAAAAAGAAAAAAAAATTAAATGGTCACGTAAGCTAGTGAACTGGTTTTGGTGCTGGATTTAAGAAGCTCATAGATAAAAGGTCTGGATTATAATTATATAAAATATGTTTAATTCCTATTTATAAATCACTTAGTAATTAAATACTATGGTAAAGTTTCTCACTCTCTTGTGCTTTCCATCTTTGATGATACATTCTAGGTTAATTTGGAAAAATAATTCTGTAATATACCTCATCCATATTGCAGGTTTCCATTTTTGTTTGTTTGTTTGTTTGTTTTGCGACAGAGACAGAGAGTCAGATAGGGACAGACAGACAGGAAGGGAGAGAGATGAGAAGTATCAATTCTTTTTTTTTAATGTATCTTTTTAAAATTATTTTTATTTAGTTATTCATTTTAGAGGAGAGAGAGAGAGAGAAAGGGGGGAGGAGCAGGAAGCATCAACTCTCATATGTACCTTGACTGGGCAAGCCCTGGGTTTAGAACCAGCAACCTCAGCATTCCTGGTTGATGCTTTATCCACTGCGCCACCACAGGTCAGGCGAGAAGTATCAATTCTTCATTGCAGCTCCTTAGTCTCCTTAGTTCATTGATTACTTTCTCATATGTGCCCTTACTGGGGGGCTACAGCAAACTGAGTGACCGTTTGCTTGAGCCAGCGACCTTAGGCTCAAGCTGGTGAGCCTTGCTCAAACCAGATGAGCCTGCCATCAAGCTGGCGACCTCAGGGTCTCAAACCTGAGTCTTCTGCGTCCCAGTCCAACGCTCTATCCACTGCGCCACTGCCTGGTTCAGGCTCCCTAACAGTTTTGGGGGATTTTTTGTTGTTGTTGTTTTACACAGAAAGAGAGAGGGATAGATAGGGACAGACAGGAACGAAGAGATATGAGAAGCATCAATCATTAGTGTCTCGTTGCGACTTTAGTTGTTCATTGATTGCTTTCTCACATGTACCTTGACCGTGGGCCTTCAGCAGACGGAGTAACCCCTTGCTCGAGCCAGCGACTTTGGGTCCAAACTGGTAAGGTTTTTTGCTCAAACCAGATGAGCCCGCGCTCAAGCTGGAGCAGTCAGGGTCTCGAACCTGGGTCCTGCACATCCCAGTCTGACACTCTATCCACTGCACCACCACCTGGTCAAGCTCTCTACAGATTTTTTTTGTTTGTTTTGTTTGTATTTTTCTGAAGCTGGAAACAGGGAAGGGAGGCAGACAGACTCCCGCACACGCCTGACCGGGATCCACCCGGCACATCCACCAGGGGGCGATGCTCTGCCGCAACCAGAGCAACGCCCGGGATGGGCAGAGCATCGCCCCCTGGTGGGCATGCCGGGTGGATCCCGTTCGGGTGCATGCGGGAGTCTGTCTGGCTGCCTTCCTATTTCCAACTTCAGAAAAATACAAAAAAATTTTATTCTGAGCCCTGGCTAGGCTGGTTGGAGTGTCCATCCCAGTACACTAAGCTTGTGGTTTCAATTCCAGGTCAGGGCACATAAAAGGATCAACCCATGAATGCATAAATGAGTGGAACAACTCATGTTTCTCTCCCTCTCTTTCTTTCTCTCTCTCTCTCTCTCTCTCTCCCCCTTCCTCTTTCTTTCTCTGAAGATTCAATGAATTTAAAATGTTTTTATAAATTGGAATTTCATTCTGGGGGCTGCAGGGAATAATAGTATAATAGCTTACAATATGGTTTTATATTTAAGAGAACATTATCAGAAATGAATGTCTTAACATGGTTTTGGCTTCGACTTGGAACGCTGAGATCGCCAGTTTGAAACCCCGGGCTTGTCTGGTCAAGGCACATATGGTAGTTGATGCTTCCTGCTCCTCCCCCTTCTCTCTCTCTAAAATGAATAAATAAAGTCTTAAAAAAAAAAGATAATTTTGGCTTCATGTAACAAACGTAAGAACAGTGACACATATAGTTTATTTTGTGCTCGTTATCAGTGAAGTCAAGAGTTGACAGATACAGAACTTGCAACTTTATGATATCACCAGAGTTATGGCGGTTTAGGAACTTTTTCTATCCCTAGCACCTGGATTCCACTCCAAAGTCAAATATGGCTCCAGGAATTTCAGCCCTACATCTGCATTCTAGACAGCAGGGTGGAAGAAACCTTCCCTTTGTGAGATTTCAAAGTCCCGGAAACTCAGAGCACTGTACTACAGTATTTCTCCATAGCTCCACCCAAAAAGAGAAACTGAAATACAGTTTTAAGACTGGATGCATTACTGCTCTGAATAAAATTGGCGCTCTATTAGGCTGAGAGTGAATTGAAGAAACTGGTAGTCTCTACCTCAATTTCATCAAAAATATGAAGATAAAGGACGAAAGGTAGTTGATGCTAATGAAATTGCTGTGTTAGTGGCAGCAGCCTTTGTCACTGTTCGAGATTCAAAAAAAGAATCTATACAGGGTGACAGACAAGAAACATTTACTCCTGTCTGTGTCACTAATTTCTGTCTATATATAGTTACTTCCAGACAGTAGAACTGGAAATAAAATCTTTCATTTTCTCTTTTTTTAAATTTATTGACTGATTTAAAGAGGTAGTCAAAGAGGGAGGGAGGCTGGGAGGGAGAGAGAGACCGAAATGGATTGGGACGATGCTCTAACGGCCAGCTGAGCTATCTGGCCAGGGTTAATTGCTGTGTGTGTGTGTGTGTGTGTGTGTGTGTGTGTGTCCTTAAAAACTACTTAAATTAGGCCTGATCTGTGGTGGCACAGTGGATAAAGCCTCGACCTGGAAATGCTGAGGTCGTTGGTTTGAAACCCTAGGCTTGCCTGGTCAAGGCACATATGGGAGTTGATGCTTTCAGCTCCTCCCCACCTTCTCTCTCTCTCTCCCTTTCTCTCTCCTCTCTAAAATGAATAAATAAATTTTTTTTAAAAAAAAGGAGAACTGTTAAAAAAAAAACTACTTAAATTAATAACTTAGGGAAAAGTTACAGAGTTTGAGGGGAAAGAGCCAAGACTAATGGTTAGGAAAGTGTATATTTGAAATCTGTTATTTCCATTGTGGGACAAGTCTTGCAAAAATGCGGAATATAAAATCCCAGAGTCAACTGATCTATGTCAGTGCAGTGGATAAGGCATCGACCTGGAACACTGAGGTCGCTGGTTCGAAACCCTGGGCCTCACTGGCCAACACATATGGGGAGCAATTACTACAAGTTGATTCTTCCTGCTTCTCCCCTCTCTTTCTCTCTCTTTCTCTCCTCTCTCTAAAAATCAATAAATAAAGTCTAAAAAAATAAAATTATAAAAAAATTCCAGAGTTCTTTCCTTAATCCACTTTTTTTTTTTTTTTTTTCATTTTTCTGAAGCTGGAAACAGGGAGAGACAGTCAGACAGACTCCCGCATGCGCCCGACCGGGATCCACCCGGCACGCCCACCAGGGGCGGTGCTCTGCCCCCCAGGGGGCGATGCTCTGCCCATCCTGGGCGTCGCCATATTGCGACCAGAGCCACTCTAGCGCCTGAGGCAGAGGCCACAGAGCCATGCCCAGCGCCCGGGCCATCTTTGCTCCAATGGAGCCTTGGCTGCGGGAGGGGAAGAGAGAGACAGAGAGGAAAGCGCGGCGGAGGGGTGGAGAAGCAAATGGGCGCTTCTCCTATGTGCCCTGGCCGGGATCGAACCCGGGTCCTCCGCACGCTAGGCCGACGCTCTACCGCTGAGCCAACCGGCCAGGGCCAATCCACTTTTTTTAATGGGATGACACTAGTTAACATAATTGTAAAGTTTGTGTGTTCACACCCTCAAGCCTCTTGATCCACTTCTAATTGACCTAATACCCAGACAATACCACTGCTAACACTTCTCTGTTAAGACATCCAGAGTAATCCTATCTTTTCCTCAATGTTTGCTGACTAAACTAGGCCTTTTCTAACATATAAGTGTTTACTCCAATTTAAAAATTCTTGGCCTCAATCTGAACCTAATAAGTTGGTGTGTACTTAATTCATAGATATGTTTTACAACCTGGGATACACTATTTTTTATACAGCAAATAGGACATACGAAATCCAGTCTGAACATTAATGGCACTTGCTACCTGAACTGAAGTCCTTGACCCAGAATATCCTTTCCCTACAACAAAAACAGGAAAAGAACCTAGGCACCCGGACACTTTGGGCTCAATATACTAAATGAGGTCAGGCTTATTCAGTATGACCAATCAGTTAAGAGCAAACTTCTTCCATTTCACATTTAATAATTTACCTCACTCTTAGACACAGAAAAAAGAGATGTACTTCCCCACCTTGTTTTCCAGATACTGGTAAACATAAGAAACCCTTTCGTCCATGTAAACACAATAAATGAAAATTAATTTAAAAAGAAACCCTTTTGTTCCTGAGTTCATGTGAAGCCTGGGTCTTCAGCTACATCAGGAGACTTAATGTTCTGAGCTTTGAAGTGGGCTTACTTGCCCTTTCGGTTGCTGTAGTGTTTGTTTTTTTAAAAAAGACTTGTAGAGCCCTGGCCGGTTGGCTCAGCGGTAGAGCGTCGGCCTAGCGTGCGGAGGACCCAGGTTCGATTCCCGGCCAGGGCACACAGGAGAAGCGCCCATTTGCTTCTCCACCCCCCTCCCCTCCTTCCTCTCTGTCTCTCTCTTCCCCTCCCGCAGCCAAGGCTCCATTGGAGCAAAGATGGCCCGGGCGCTGGGGATGGCTCCTTGGCCTCTGCCCCAGGCACTAGAGTGGCTCTGGTCGCAATATGGCGACACCCAGGATGGGCAGAGCATCGCCCCCTGGTGGGCGGAGCGTAGCCCCCGGTGGGTGTGCCGGGTGTATCCCGGTCGGGCGCATGCGGGAGTCTGTCTGACTGTCTCTCCCTGTTTCCAGCTTCAGAAAAATGAAAAAAAATAAAAAAAAATAAAAAAGACTTGTAGAGCAGAAAATATTAGCCCATTATTAGTTCATAAGGAGAAAGTTTTCTGATAGAGTTTGCAACTACTCAGAGTTGTGAAGAAGCTACAATGTTAAAATAGAACAGACCATATAACAACTACTTTGGTTTTATTTTGTTTGTTTTGTTTTGTTTTTAGAGACAGAGAGAGGGATAGATAGAGACAGACAGACAGGAACGGAGAGAGATGAGAAGCATCAATCATTAGTTTTGCGTTGCGACACCTTAGTTCATTGATTGCTTTCTCATATGTGCCTTGACTGTGAGACTACAGCAGACTGAGTAACCCCTTTGCTTGAGCCAGAGACTTTGGTTCCAAACTGGTGAGCTTTGCTCAAACCAGATGAGTCCGCGCCCTAGCTGGTGAACTCGAGGTCTTGAACCTGGGTCCTCCGCATCCCAGTCCGACGCTCTATCCACTGCGCTACCGCCTGGTCAGGCATAACAACTACTTTGAATCATCCATGCATAGCCACCAGAAAATCACCCTGATGAGTTTTAGTAGCTACATTGCTCCTACAGGATACTCCTTTTGGGTTAGTGATTTTTGTTGAGGTTCTGTGCAATAAATTGCCTTTCCTCACAATATTTAGACATTTTGTACCCCATACAGCTTTAGCTAACAATAGTTACATTGCTTGTGGTGAACTGGTCTCTGCTTTGTCTCTTCAATTAAAAATCTTTGTGCTTCCTGACAGCTGAGGTAGAGAAAAAAGACCTCTTGCCTGATTGGTGGTGGCATAGTGTGATGCTGAAGAACCCAAATTTGAAACCCTGAGGATAATGGCTTGAGTGCGGGTTCAAGTGACTTGAGCACAGGGTCACCAGCTTGAGTATAGGATCATCAACATGATCCCATGGTCGCTGGCTTGAGCCCAAAGGTCACTGGCTCAGTTGGAACCCCTCTCCCACGTCCACTCCCAGTCAAAGGATTATGAAAAGAAATCAGTGAACAATTACACTTGATCTTAGCCAAAAGGCCGAGAAGCGATAATCAGTGAACAATTAAAAGTAATGCAGCTGCCTGAAATGTGGTGGCACAGTGGATAACATGTTGACCTGGAACACTGAGGTCTCCAGTTCCAAACCCTGGGCTTGCCTGGTCAAGGCACATATAGGAAGCAACTACTATCTATGAGTTGATGCTTCCTGCTTCTCCCTCCTCTCTCTAAAAAATAATAAATAAAAACAAATTAAAAATAAAGTGATGTGAATACTGAAACTAAGAGACATTGACAAGAGTGTGGTGGTTACGGGGGGGAGGGGGAATGGGAGAGGGATAGGGGGTGGGGAGGGGCACAAAGAAAACAAGATAGAAGGGGACAGAGGACAATCTGACTTTGGGTGGTGGGTATGCAACATAATTGAACGACAAGATAACCTGGACTTGTTATCTTTGAATATATGTATCCTGATTTATTGATGTCACCCCATTAAAAAAATAAAATTATAAAAAAAATAAATAAAAAATAAATAAATAAAGTGATGTGGCCCTGGCCAGTTGGCTCAGTGGTAGAGCATCGGCCTGGCATGTGAAAGTCCCGGGTTCGATTCCCGGCCAGGGCACACAGGAGAAGCGCCCATCTGCTTCTCCACCCCTCCCCCTCTCCTTCCTCTCTGTCTCTCTCTTTCCCTCCCGTAGCCGAGGCTCCATTGGAGCAAAGATTGGCCCGGGCGCTGGGGATGGCTCCTTGGCCTCTGCCCCAGGCGCTAGAGTGGCTCTAGTCGTAACACAGCAAAGCCCAGGAGGGGCAGAGCATCGCCCCCTGGTGGGCAGAGCATCGCCCCTGGTGGGCGTGCCGGGTGGATCCTGGTCGGGCGCATGCGGGAGTGTGTCTGACTGTCTCTCCCCGTTTCCAGCTTCAGAAAAATACAAAAAAATAAATAAATAAATAAATAAATGAAAACCAGAGGGTTCTCTTTTTTATAAGATTTTCTTTAAAAAAATTTTTTTAACTTTATTCATTTTAAGGAGGGGAAAGAGAGAGAGGATACTGGGGAGCAGAAGAGCAGGAAGCATCAGCTCCCATATGTGCTCTGACCAGGCAAGCCCAGGGTTTCAAACTGGTGACATCAGCATTCCAGGTCCATGCTTTATCCACTGCGCCACCACAGGTCAGGCCCACAGGGTTCATTTTTAACTCTTAGCAATGCAAGCTCTTACACCAAAACTTGTACTAGTTTAAAACACAGATTTTGTTTATATGATGGCATGAAATTATTATACATATTCAGGGTAGAAGTTGTATCTGTTAATAGTGACCTAAATTGTAAATTCACTAGTTTGTTTTGTTTACTTCTCTCCTTTTTTTTTAAAAAAAAAAAATTTATTGATTGATTTGAGAGAGAGAAGAGTGGGGAAAGAGCAGAGTGGGAAGTATCAACTCGTAGTAGTGTATGTTTCTTATATGTGCCTTGACCAGGCAAGCCTGGGGTTTTGAACCAGCGACTTCAGCATTCCAGATCGACACTTTATCCACCACACCACCACATGCCAGCCTACTTCTCTCCTTTATTAGTTCTTCAAAGCTAATATATTCAGGGTGACCTCTGATGCAGTTTAATTTTGTTTCCATGAAGTTTACATTAGTTAAAGGAACTTTAATTTCTCTAAATTCAGTCAACACAAAATAAGTGGATTAATAATGAATTTCCTGAACTTAATGGAATCATAACTTTTGAGTAGCTATACAGTTACTTAATAAATGTAAAGTCACAACTTCAGGCTGAATTCATAAATTCTGTTAAGTCTGAACTACCTTTTAAATTTCCCAGGCTGCCTTTGCTAACTACTTTTGAGAATGTGCTTGAATTGTCAGTCATCTGCTCAGTCAAGTTGACTCATTTCAGAAAATCCATGGAATGTTGGAGATAAGAATTTCAGAATGATTTTGAAAAATATGCATTTAAACAGAATAGTCCAGCTGTGGTTCTGTGAAAGCATATTATTTTTCATGAAATAGTTTCCTGATACACTATAGAGTCTTAATTTAGTCATGAGGCTAGTTTGAAAAGTTCTCCTATTGTGGTCCCTGGCCTTCTCACTTCATCTCTCAATCTACTCAGTAGGTCTCATCCATTTTGTTTTTAGAAACAATCTAAATATCTTTTCAAATTAAAAATTCCTGCTCAGACTTCTGTTTTGCATTGCAGACCCATATACCTTAGTATCTTAGGCTCAGACAGAAAATGAACTTTGCCCACCCTGCCCCTATAAAATTTAAAACAACCTTTAATTTAATTTTACTTTTTTACCTTTAATTTAATGTTACTTTTCTCAATGGCACCAAATACCACTTTCAGTTTTCCTGCAATAAATCTGGGAATCATATTTGCCCTCTCCCCTACTCTCACAAATCCAATTACCAAGTTTATTCAAGTCGACATTCAAATAGATCTCAAAAAAACCAAAAAAACAAAAAAATAAAAATAAAATAGATCTCAAATTCATCTATTTATCTCTTCTATTGCTATTAACATAGGCCTAAGCCACTGTCATCATTTCTGGACTTCTGAAATAGCCTTCTAATAAGTCTCATTTATAGCCATTCACATGTTTCCTCAAACCATTCTCTCCCTTGCTACTCCAAGTGTGGTCTGGGGACTACAGTATGCACATCACCTGGGAATTTCAGGCCTTGTCTTAGACCGACTGAATCAGAACCTGTATTTTAACAAATCTCTACATCATTCCTATACACATTTAAGAATTTTTTCTTTTTCCCTTTTTTTAGTGAGAGAGTGGGAGGGAAAGACAGGGACAGACAGACAGGGAGAGAGATGAGTAACATCAACTCATAGTTGCGGCACCTTAGTTGTTTATTGATTGCTTTCTCATATTTGCCTTGACTGGGGGGCTTCAGCTGAGCCAGTGACCCCTTGATCAAACTGGGGACCTCGGGATTTCGAGCCTCGGTCCCAGACCGACGCTGTATCCATTGCGCCACCACCTGGTCAGGCTCAAGAATCTTTTCACGTAGCCTGACCAGGTGGTGGCGCAGTGGATAGAGCGTGGGACTGGGATGCAGAAGATCTTTTCACATGCAAATCTGATTGTGTTACCTCCCTGCTTATAACCTTCTTAATTACACCTTTACACTTATGATAAATATCAAAATCCCTAATCCTCTGCAATAGTGATTTCCCAATGCTTTGCTCAAATTTCCTTGAATATTAAAAAAATTATATACACCTCCTGCAGATTTTAATTTTGTTATCTAACATTTTAACCATAATTTTAATGTAGTAGTTGCATTTTTTGTGTGTGTGTGTGAAAGGAGGGGAGATAGTGAGGCAGACTCCCACATGAACTCTGACCAGGATCCACCAGGCAACGTCCATCTTGGGCCAGCTCACAACTGAGCTATTTTTAGCGCGTGAGGTGAAGGCCATGGGGCCATCTTCAGTGTTCAAGGCCGATGTGCTTGAATCAATTGAACCCTGGTTGAGGGAGAGGGAGCGAGGACCAGGAATCAAAGAGACATTCACACACTGGGCTGATGCTCTACCACTGAGCCAAACGGCCAGGACTTAAGGATATATTTTTAAGCATAATGTATTTGTAGATGTGCTTTATATTTTTGACAAGACTTTGGAAAAGCTACTATATTTCCCCATGTATAAAATGCTCCCATGTATAAGATGCACCTTAATTTAGGGGCCCAAAATTTGAAAAAAAACTGTGTTACATAAAGTTATTGAACTCCTTTTAGTCATTATAAAATTCATACAACTCCTCAATAAGCACGAAAAAGTGGGAAATGCAAGTAAAATGCACCCAGTTTTTAGACCCCAAAATTTTCAAAAAGGTGCGTCTTATACATGGGGAAATACGGTAATTTAGTTCATTAATTTATGGGAAATGTCTACAATGTTACTTACTTACGCCCTGGCCAGGTGGGTCATCATCCCTACATGCCAAGGTTGTGGGTTCTGTCCTTGGTCAGGGCACAAAGAAATGAAATAAAAAGGAAGTTAGTCCTCATTAGCAAATCATTACTGACTCTTAGAAAAAAAATCTGTTTTTAATTTGGATAAAAACATTTCAAATAAACATGCATTCCTCTGACACCACTCTCACCTCTAAATTTGTGTGTGTGTGTGTGTGTGTGTGGCAGGGGTAGAGAGAGTCAGAGAGAGGGACAGATAGGGACAGACAGACAAGAAGGGAGAGAGATGAGAAACATCAATTCTTCGTTGCAGCTCCTTAGTTGTTCTCCAACTAAATCAGTGAGATCACTCTACTGTCTAGTGTGAAAACAAGACCCACTCATGGGCATATTCTTTCAGTTAATTTTTTATTTTTACATGTTAAATATGAATGACAACTATAGATTACAAGGCACCTGAGGGCAGCCTCAATATGAAAGATAAAACAAAGACAAACAGAAAAAGCAACTTTATGAAACGGACCATGCACAGGCAAGAAAACTATCACCAATACCATCAAAGAAGTTAGGAGAAGCTGTTGCAACCAAGAAATAAGAAGAGAATACTCAAGTAAAGATAAATTTAGAGAATCAAAGAGAACTTTTACAAATTAAAGAACAGCAGAAATAAAGAACTTAAGAGATGAAGGATACTTTGACGAAATCTCCCTGAAATAGAGTAAAAAGACAAAAAGATGAAAAGTTTTTAAAAAGTGTAACAAAAATTAAAAGACCACTTCAAAAGTTTTATGAATTCCAGGCCTGACCTGTGGTAGCGCAGTGGATAAAGCATCGACCTG